>NC_090934.1:729472495-730072495 GCF_040938575.1 Ambystoma mexicanum
CAAAAATATCGCCGTACATATGGTCGTCGGGAACGGCCATAGGCGATATTTTTGGTGGCGAAAATATTAGGTGCGGGGGTGTCCCCCGCAGGGTCCATGTGTTATTTTCGCCGCAAAAATATGGCGATATTTTTGCAGCGACAATATCACATGGAACCCAAGAGAGAGGGGGAGGAGTAATGTGAAGGAGGAAAGATGATACCGGCAAGTAAAGTGAGATGTAGGTTAGGTGGCAACGGGGGAGAGAGGAAACAGAGAATGAAATGTGGTACCTTCTCCCCCGCCTATGCCAGTAAGACTAGAGGAGTTTGGTTAATATTAATAATGGAGGAAGAGAAAGAGGCTGGTTTAGTAGTATTTGAGGAGGTAATCCAGTTTCCTGGAAGACAGAATTAATGGAAATTACAAAAGTTCCAGGTTAGAATACCTGTTGCATTCCATAGACCGATGTAAACCGAATAAAGTGGAGACGAGGGGAGTCGGGATTTAGGGAAGATCCAATTTAGCACAATCCAAAGAAAAGTAACCACTTTCATATATTCAAATGTGCTGCATTTAGTTAAAATGTCTCTTCTCCAGCATGGTGTGTAGCATCGATTCACATGCTTATTCCCTGTCGTCAGACGGGAATCATCAGTAAAAGAAAAAAGTTTCACTTTAACTTACAAACTGTATTTCTCCTCTAAACCAATCACTGTCCTCTGGGTCATACTGCCTCCAGTCAATGACAGTCATCTCCCTAAGCCCCTCCTCTGGCAGCTATCTTCAGATTTTTACCTCACGTTTCAGTGTTGGGCGTCCTCTAGTTTTGCTCCGTGAGCTCATTCTCAATTTTTTCGTTTTTTCAACAGAAAAAAGTTATAATTTTGTCAAAAAGAGCCTGTGGGCTCTTCTCTCCATCTGCTGACAGCAGGGACCCGTTTGTTGGTGAATTTCAAGCTCCCCTCAAGGGTGAAGATCGTCGAAGTTTCCAGAAGGCCATCGGGCCTTCTGCGCACCTCCGGCCATGACGGAGGAGAAGCAAGGAAGGTCCCTTTTCAGTCCCTGCACCAGATGTGGGATACAGAACGTGTTTGTAGAGGACATACGCCTCCAATGCCTCTGTCTTCTGTCTTCACCTGGACCTCAAGGAAGGGAGAGTGCGAGATCTGCCTCGGCTTCTCCAAGAAAACAATGAAGGGTCGAGACTAACGGCGTGGCCGAATGCCAAGGCCTGTGCCCCGTGCCCTCGCAGTGTCCTGTTTCACCCAGAAACAGCCAGTCAGAGCAGCTGGCTTTTATGTCCTTTGAGGGCCCCCAGTCCGTGGGGGCCCGAGACGAGGCCAAGGACTGCAGGTCCAGCTCCAACCGAGTCGCCGCAAAAGCGTGGGGCGCAATCGGCATCACCATCCACCTCCATTGCCAGTAGGCGATTGAGCTCCTCCTCAAGAAGGAAATCGCCCAAACAGGCTAAGCTGCGGGAGAAGCCAAGTGCTGAGGAAAAGACGGCCTACCTGCCCCGGAAGACCCAGGCGGCGCGGGAGAAGTCTTCATCGACAATTGACCTGGCTAGGCAGCTCTCATTAAGGCGAAATGGGCTGACCCTGTGAAGGGTAACCCCTACTGCACCCAAGGTGTTGCCTCCGAGGCGGGAAGCCTGCACTGTGACAGTGGCAAAGCCGCCTGGCACACCAGAGAAGAGGATGCAGTCTCTGAGCCTGGCTCATTCCCCTCAGGGTCCAAAAAGAGGGCGGAGCGAGGAAGTCCCAGGCCAGTCCCAGGCCAGTCCCAGGCCGTGCCCCAGGTCGTGCCCCAAGCCATGGAAGTTACCTCCAATGATGACGAGGACCCGGAGTCTCTGCACATCGTCCATAGTGACGTGGAGGAGGGCCTAGTGTTCCGATCACGCCAGCTCCTCAGAGGGATGTATCCCTGGACATCCTATCGACCCTGCACACTTTGGTGTCTGAAATCCAGAAAAGGGTACAGCAGGGCCCCGTTCCTGTGGCCCCAGATCAGCCTCCGGCAAGAGGAGGAATCGTCATCCGCCTCCACATCTGTGTCGGGACCCTCCCCCCAGTGGACACTGGGACAGACATGCGGACGACAACGATATCGTCATGGTGGGCAGACTTATGCAGCCGAGGGCGTCTCCACCGGACGAGGTGGGGTCATTCCATTCCATGGTCGCTAGAGCGTCCAACCTTTTCCAGCTTATGCCCGAGGAGACCACGAAGCAGTGTTTCCTGTACCAGGAACTCGTGGGACTCTGGTTATAGCGAGGAAAATGTCGTCAAACCCTTCCTTATCCTTGGTCCCTCCGGACAGCGAGGGGAAGAAGTTGGACGCCTTGGGAAGGAAGGTTATTTATACTGCAGCGTTGACCATCAAGGTGGCCAACACACTGTCAATCATGGCCAGGTACGACAGGGAGCTGTGGTACAAGCTGGGCCGGACTCTGGAGTTCCTCCCTGACAACAAGAGGATGGAGGTGATTTGCCTCTTCCAGGAGAGAGACGTGGCTTCGGACCATGCCATCAAGGTAGCGATGGACATTGTCGACACAGGTTTCCGGTAGATGCGGAACGATGTCTGCCTCAGTCGTCAAAGCTGGCTGAAGGCCGCAAATTTCCACCAGGAGGTCCAGGCGAGGGTACTGGACATGCCGTTGGACAGAGATGACCTTTTTGGGAAGGTTGTAGACTAATTCCTTCAGGCCATCAAGGTGGATACAGAGACAGCCCATGCCCTGGGCATTCTACAGCAACACTGCTCTTCCTTTCGCTACTCCGGAGGTAATTCGGGCAGATGGACAAAAGGTTTCTTCTCATACCGCCAGCCCTCCAAGTACACAACCCAAGACCTTCAGTAGAGGTGGTCAGCGCTGCTGTTGCCCTCCAGGCAGGGCGCCAGCGCCGAAGCAGGACTGAACTGGCTACGACATCTGGCACCCATCCCGGTGGGAGGCCGGCTGACTGGATTTGTCAGCGAGTGCAAGATGATCTCCACAGACAGGTGGGTGCCGGACGTGCTCGCCCACGGACATACCCTGGAGTTTCAGCACAGGTGTCCAGATCCCTCCGGTGGCCCGGCAGGAGCAGCACATCCCTCAACTCTTGGAGGAGGTACTGGCCATGCAGGAAAGGGGGTGAGAGAGCTGGTTCCACGACAACTCCGTGACTCAGAGTCTACCCCAGATGCTTTTTAGCCAAAAAGAAAACTGGGGACTGGTGGCCCATTCTAGACTTGCAAGAAGAACCGAAAGTTCCTATGCTTCGTAGTGCAGGGACGGCACTACCAGTTCAAGGCACTCCCCTTCAGCCTGAAGTCAGCCCCCAGGGTGTTCACGAAGTGCCTGGCACCGGTGGCAGCCAATCTGCGTCTACGAGGGATACACATGTACCAGTACCTGGACGACTGGCTCCTTCGGGCCAGTTCGTGAGAGTTGGCCGTCGGACACACCGAGATGACCGTTCGGCTGCTGATGGATCTGGGATTCTCTGAAGTCCTGCTTGATGCCATCGCAGAACATGCTGTTCCTAAGAGCCAGGCTCAATACAGTCTCCTGCCTAGCGTCCCCCTCTGAAGAGAGGGTAGCAGCCATTCTGGTGTAAGTGCAACGACTGTTGTCACTGAAGTCCGCCACGGTGCAGACAATCAAGTCGCTTCTAGGCATGTGATCTTGCATCTACCTTATCCGGCCCTGCAGTTCACGGCTGCAACCTCTTCAGCAGTTACTGGATGCTCGCTGGATTCAGGTGCCTGGAAGCTTCGCGGACAAGATCCTGCTCGATGAGTTCTGTCGGGCGATACAGTGGTGGGGCGTTCACTCGGTCGTCACCCAGGGCACAGGGTTCCAAAGCCCCACCATACCAGGAGACAGCAACCACGGATGATTCCCTTGAAGGATGGGGAGCACACACCGGACGTCTACAGGCCAGAGGCCTGTGGCTGGCGCAGGCGAAGGATCTTCACATTAATATCCTGGAGCTGCAGCCAGTGTTCTGGGCCCCCAAGTCCAAAGAGGCGCAGGACCTGTGGCACTGGGCTGTCGGAGAAGAGATGTTCCTTGTCCCCTTTCACCTGGTGGGAGTCAAGAACACCATCGCTGACTCACTCAGCAGGGAGTTGCAATCCTGCCATGAGTGGGAACTCTGGCAGGACCAGGTGGACGGAATCTTCATCAAGTGGGGCAGGTCCCAGATCGATCTGTTTATGGCGGCGAACTTCAAATGCCAGAAGTTTGCCAGCAGGTTCCAACAACCGAGGAGCATAGACGTGTTCTACTTCCCATGGGAAGGCCTGTTTCTGTAAGCATGCCTGCCGTTGCCTCTCTTGCTGTTAGTCATTAATACACTCAAACAGTGCCGATGTAGGAGGATACTCATTGTCCTGGCGTGGCCGAGGCAGTTTTGGTACCTGGATCTTTTCATCCTGCCAGCGTGGCCCTGGTCAAACTGCCGGTGGTCCCGGATCTTCTCACCAGAGGAGGAGGTGCAATCTTGCATCACAACCCAGGATCGCTGAACCTGATGGTTTGGCTCCTACAGCCCTAGAGTTTGGTGGATACAAATTGCTATCGGACTACAGGGAGGTCCTTGCCAAGGCAAGAGCATAGTCGACTTGCTACGGGCACAAGTGGAAGCCTTTCACAGCGTGGTGCTGTTTGCAGAAGATCACCCCTCGGAGAGTCACGGGCCTGCAGATTCTTCCATACTTGTTATCCTCGACCAAGGCCGGACTGGCGCACGCCTCTATCAAGGTGCATCTGGCGGCTATCTCCTGCTACACCAGGTCTCCAAGACGATCTTCTCTTTGGTCTCACCTCCTCAAGGAGTTCCTCAAAGGACTGTTTCGATCGTTCCCACCATTGAAGGCTCTTGCCCCAGCGTGGGAACTCAACGTGGTGCTGACGAGGCTCCTGGGGGGGGCCCCCTTCGAGCGTCTGCATCAGACCTCTCGTTCCTCTAGTGGAAAACGGCTTTCCTTGTGGCCATCACCTCTGCCAGGAGGGTGGGTGAGATCCAGGCCATATCTTGAAAACAGCGATATCTGACTTTCCACGAGTCGAGCGTGGTGCTGCGGACACATCCCTTTTTCATACCGACGGTTCAGTCAGAATTCCACCTCAACAAGCCTTTGGTGTTAACTGTGTTTTTCCCAAAGCCTTTGTCACCATCTGAAAGGGCCTTGCATTGGCTGAAGGTTGCTCCTGCCCTGATGATCTACCCGGGGCACTGTTGTTGGAAGACATCGCAACTGTTCGTGAACTTTGGTCCTGTGATCCATGGGAAGGCCGTGTTTAAGGCTTTCATCTCAAGGTGGCTCTCTGGTTGCATCACACACTTTCATCGGTTGGCGAACCGACCGCTGCCTCGCTGTCCGAGAGCCACCAGAGCGATCGCTGCGACAACAGCGTTCCTGTCTGGTGTGCCCCTGCTGGACATCTGCAGGGCTGCTACGTGGAAGTCCACGCACACCTTAACAAAGTTCTACTGCGTCGACAGGAATTCCAGAGAGGAGTCTAGAGTCGGCCAAGAAGTGCTATGCAGCCTGTTAACTTGCGTTGGGTCTGTTCCAGAAGTAATTGCTTCTGTTGAGCCTGGCCACCTCCTGTGGTTGTGTAATTCTGTACTGCTATGTATTCTTTATTCATGAGCATGTGAATCCATGCCAGACCCCATGCTGGAGAAGGAACAAGTCACTTGCCTGTAACTATTGCTCTCCAGCATGGGTGTGGCATGGATTCACATGCAAACACTCCCTCCTACCCCTCTGCGGCTCTTCTTGGTCATACTGCCACTTTACGTGCTTACCAAATCTGAAGATGGCTGCCAGAGGAGGGGCTTAGGGAGAGGGCAGTCATTGGCTGTGGCAGTATAACCCAGAGGACAGCGATTGGTTTGGAGGAGAAATACAGTTTGTAAGTGAAAGTGAAACTTTTTTTTCTTTTACTGAGGATTCCCAGCCTGACGATGGGGAATATTCATGAGCATGGGAATCAATGCCAGACCCATGCTGGAGAACAATCGTTACAGCTAAGTGACTTGTTCTTTATCTTCCTTCATTCATCCTGAAACCAGCCGGCAAGCAAAGTTTAATACTGATGTAAGGGTCCTAAGAGCATTTTTGGAGGCTCGCAAGAGATACCTCAGGTAACTCTATTGTCTTGGGAGTCTCCAAGAATGCTCTTATGCCCATCAGTTCGATACTGCTCTCTGCTGCCCGGCTGGTTCAGGTGAGAGAAGTTTCACTGCATCGCCACAATCCTTACTATGCTATTCTGGCTTCCTTTGGAAGCACGTATCATATTCAAACTAGCATGTTACCTACAACAACGTCCTACTCGGGGGATCCCTGTGTAATCGTACACTGGCAGGGATGTCTAACAGAAAACCACATTAATTCAGTCTATGTGTAACCTTCTGGATTTCATTTGTAAAAAGATGATTTCATACCTTGGTAAAGGCTATGGATGCCTATGTGAGGATTCCTCGTGGCTAATTCACTACTGTGCAGGTGTGCCGTCACTTAATAAACTGCATAATCTTCATACATATATTGTAAGTTTATTTAATAATTAAAGCGCCTAAAAACAGTGTATATAGCTATTGCCATAACATTCACACTACACATTTCATTCCATATTTGCAGCATCTCCTTTTTGTTAATACAGCTATATTTCCTAAGACATGCTTGTCATTACTATTCAAGCTAACAATACTGATACTGAAAGTCAAAGGTACAGTGCCTACCCCGTGTTAGTTGCCTCTGTGGGTCTGCTCCTGGTGCATTTATACGAATAGCTCTCAACTTGAATGGATGTGGAGTTATGCCCTGATGAAGACTAAGTCATCATCGGAACTAGTGCATGCTCCGATCTAGAGACTAGTTGCAAATGAACATAGCCAGTAACATTGCAATAGATTAAGCTAGTAGGCACATTATACTTTAGAGGCACCCAGCACTTCATCCAATTATTAGCTGCAATATCAACATGTCACATTGTAGCACCTCTGATAGGCAGTAACAGGTTACAAAAAAAAATCAGCAGTGTAGCGCACATAAGTGAGATTACTTATTTACAATATATAATTTCTTGAGAATGGGTACAATGGTAGAAAACAAATGTTAGTCTCATTCAACCCAACCCCATTTGTGCACTTTTCTATTTTTGTATTAGTTTTATATACACAATATATGGTATGAAATGAGTAATGTGTAGTATGAATGTTATGTTAAGTTATATGGATGTATATGCACTGTTTTAGGCACTTGAATTATGAAATAAACTTAAAATGTATGTATGAAGATTACTGCAGTTTATTAAGTGACCGAGCACCTGCACAGTAGTAAATTAGCCACGAGGAATCCCCACATAGGCATCCATAACCTTTGACGAGGTATAAAGTCATCTTTTTACAAATAAAATCCAGAAGGTTAAGCATACACTGAATTAATGTTTTTTTGTTGTGTTGCCTACAAGGCGGTTGAGCTTCACCAACCTCCCATCCTAGAATGAGGATATCTGCAGGCTCTGGAGCTACATAAATCAGACACTTTATTTTATGAGTCACAAAGTGAAGAATTCTGATACATCACGACAGTAGTTTTATGCTGCAATGCCTTTGGAATTAATTACCCTCTGCTCTTAGTCTGGCCCCTTCCCTAATTTTGTAGGGAGCACAAAACTTTGAAAACCTAAGGGATTAGATTGTAAACAGTTTTATTGTATCTTTTGCATGTGTTAAGTAAGATTTTCATAGACCTGGTATATCCTCCTGACCTGGGTCAACCCTAGAACTTGTTTGCTTTAGTAGTGGGATATTATTCCTTAATACCTCTGTGTGGGAACCTTTTTTACTCTTTTTATGGGTTTCATTTTTTAGACTCTCCAAATTGTCCTTTTAAAGTTATCCTCTTTTCAGATTGATAGAATCCACAGGGTAGGCCCACGTAGATCGGGAGAACCGGGGGCCCGCCCAAGAGAGACGTCCTGGTAGCTATGACGCAATACACACAGAAGGAACAAATATTGCGGAAAGCCAGAACTATAGACCATATAGGAATGAACGGTAAAGAAATTCTCCTCTTTCAAGACCTGGCTCAATCCACTCTCCGGAAACGCCAGGAGATGATACCGGTCACAAAAACCCTGACGGAAAAAAAGATATGATACAAATGGACCTTCTCATTTGGTCTCCTATTTACTTGGGAAGGGAAACCGCAACGAATCACCACATGTGAGGAGGGCATCTGGATACTGAACATACAAAACAAAGAGAAAGAACCAATAGAGAGCAGAGAAGCCAACAGAGGACGGCGTGCACCACAGGGATGGCAGACTGGGTAAAAAATCCAGGCGCCAGACACGGAATCCAGAAGCCAGCTAACATCACCCCACCATGCAGGGAGGAAAGCCTCAACATCAGGGATAAACACACAACACACTGAAAGATGCAGGAAAGGACCAAAGACCGCAAAATAGATGTGGCTGGGCCGAGGGACATCCTTGGGACCCATAAAGACTTACCAGTGGGGTTTAGGACGCCCCACGATAAAGTTATACCTGGGATCACAGAGGGCATGGTGCGAGGGCCTTACGCCCGAGCAATAGTATGGCCCAGTGCCCTCCTCAGGGAAGTTGTTTGCAGGGGGAGTGGTGGGGGAGAGTGGCGGAATGGTGGGAGTTATGGGACAATTACAAGGGGGAGAAGGGGAAACCACTGGCATCCACAGCCACTGCGGCAAACCCGAAAGAGCCACGAAAGATATGAGTTACACAGAACAGGATGGGGCTGAAATTCTAACACATAATATCAGAGGATTGAACTCCCCAGTCAAAAGAAAAAAGGTGCAACACTTTCTACATAAGGAGAAGTATGATATAATAATTATTCAGGAGACCCATATAAAGGAAAAGGAAAAAGAGAAACTCCACCTGAAAGGCTATAACCAGATCCTACAAGCTAACGATGGAGAGAAGAAAAAGAGCGTCTTGATTGCATTTGCCAATTTTTTCAATGTGCAAATTCGAGAAACGCTATCAGACAAACGAGGAAGGTACCTATTAGTGAAAATACAGATTGAGAATCGCCCACTGACACTTGCACCAGCCTATGTCCCAAATACGGGCCAGGATGGATTCATAAAGGACACACTGAACAAATCAGAAAACTTCACAGAAGAAGAAACCATACTAGCCGGAGTTTTCAACCTGGCTTGGAACCCCAGAGAAGATTTCATATCAGGGGACCCCAACACAATCGCTAAAGAACTCTATGAAAAAGCTGGCTCTAGAATATGTATGGCAGAGAATCCAGGGCTCGACCCCGGGATTCACATATCACTCTCACATGCATGGCACAAGCTCTAGAATAGATTACATTTGGACCTCGGTGAGCCTACTAGGGGAGATATAGACCGTGGAGATGGGCCCCATATCACTATCAGACCATGCTCCCCTGTGGATATCACTCCCCACACTACGCAAACAAACCGGTCTATGGCGATGGACATTACCAAGCGAAATCATACAAGATCCCGTCATGCAAGAGACAATCTGAGAACAAATAACAGATTGAATGAAATACGCCAAATGTGACGAAAACCACAATATGGGAAGCTTTCAAGGCAGTAATGCGGGGGCAGATGATCACGCTCAAGGCTACAGAAGGACGGGCAATCCCGAAAATGAACTAGAAAATAACTTACCGAAGATTAGAGGGTAAATGTCAAACTACACTCTAAAGCTGAAGAGAGCCTACCGACATGTACAGGGTCAGCTGGAATCCATCCGGAACAAAAGAGCAGAGAATCAACTGATACATTTGAAACACGCAATGAAAGCAAATCAAGCGGACAAACTCCTGGCAAGACAAATAAAAGGTAAACAAAGTCAAACGGTAAAGGCACTGAGAGACAAATACGATCAGATAAAAACACAATCAAAGGACATAAAAGAAGTCTTTAGAGGCTACTACCAAAGACTGTATACTTCGGATAAACCAAAAGAAGAGGAACAGACAGCCTGTTTGAGAGAGATAACGCTCTCAACCATAACACCAGAGGAGAAATTTCTACTTGACAAACCAATCACAACAGAGGTGGTAACGAGCGCAATCGGAGAACTACCGAAAAACAAAGCCCTGGGCCAGATAGCTTCATGGCCGCATTATATAAAACCTACGCGGGATCCCTCCCTCCTGTCCTAACAGACCTCTTTAATACCTTCAAAGACGCAGCCAACATGACAAACTCTATGAATGAAGCAAAAGTACTGGTTTTCCAAAAGAAAGGGAAGGACCCTGAGTGCCCGAGTTCATATCGCCCCATAGCTCTAATAAACGTAGATGCCAAATTGTATACTAAAATACTAGACAACAGACTCGCACTGCTGCTCTCCAAGCTGATACATCAGGATCAATCAGGATTCATCTCCAACAGAACAACACACATTAGACGAATCGCCCATCTGATTGAGAAGGTGGGAATCACTAACATCCCAGCAGCCTAACTAGCGATAGATGCGGAAAAGGCATTCGACCGAGTGGAGTGGTCCATGCTGTTTCGCATTCTGGGGAAAATGGGCATGGGTGACACATATAAATGATACGCGCCAACTACAACTCACCCTCGGCCAGGATCATGGTAAACTGAGAACTATCAGACATGATCCGAATTGAGAGGCTCAAAACAGGGGTGCCTCCTATCCCCGCTCCTGTACGCAATCTTCCTGGAGCCACTGCTGGCGAAAATTAGAGAAACACCCGACATTAAAGGCATAGCTATGGGAGGGATATCCCATAAAACAGCGGCATATTGATTGATTTACATGATGGCCCTGGTGGACCCGGTACAAACACTGCCCCTTCTCATACAAGAAATTGATGAATATGGAGCCATCTCCGGATTGAAGATAAATAGGCAAAAATCAATGGTAATGGTCCCGGCTGGAGACAAACAAGAAATCCACAGATGGGCAGGGGAGCTTCACCTGCGTGTGGCGGAAGAAGGGGTAAAATATCTCAGCGTCACCTTCACCAGTACGATTAAAGGCCTCTACGCAGGGAACTACCCGAACCTCATAGAACAGGTGAGAAGAGACCTGGAAAGGGGGAACCCACTCTCAATTACATGGTGGGGAAGAATAACGGTCATCAAAATGACAATCTTGCCCAGACTGTTACACTTCTTCCAGGCACTCCCCATACGAATCCCATCCTCTTTCTTCAAAACACTCACCAAATTGGTATCCAAATACATCTGGCAGAACAAAACTCAAAGGCTTTCCAGTCTATCACTTAAAGCACAAAAGTCAATGGGAGGCATGGCACACCCACACTTTCAGAAATATTATGAGGCAGCCCAGATGTGGGTTTTGAAGGAATGGATTCCAAACACTTCCGAGAAGCTATGGGAAGCACAGGACAGGGCAGTGGCAAAGACACGCCTGCGGCAATTACTCAGGATAGGCTTGGAACACAGACACCCAAATGTTCGAATAAGCGAGATCATGAGCGCAACCTTGGACGTTTGGAACAGAGCGTACAAGAAAGAAACACTGCCAAAAGACCCGGCCCCCTTTATGCCGTTATTCGAGAACCCTGAATTCCAACCGGGCACATAGAGTGGAGCATTCCAGAAATGGGTAGAAGCGGATTGTACAAAGGTGGGGGACATGTACGAAGACCAACAAATTAGAACGTTCGCAGAATGCCGTGACCACCTCGGCCTCACGGAAAAACACAGATTCAAGTACGAACAACTCCATCACTGGCTTTCTACCCCGAGAATAACACAGGCGGCAACTAGAGCCCTGACCCCATTTGAGTCATATATTATGACACAGCCAGGGACAAAAAAATGTGCCTCAACCATGTACAAATTCCTAAATGCCCAGACAGAAGAGACAAAATGGCAATATATGCAGAGATGGGAAACGACATTGGGAAGAGAATTCACGAGAGAAAAGTGGACCTACGTATGGCAAATAATCCCCAAATGGACACGGGCGATCCAGACAAGAGAAGCATGGACAAAGATAATGATCCAATGGCATTACACCCCGGAAAGGGTACACAGAATGTTTAACGCTACACAAAATAAGTGCTGGAGGGGCTATGATGCACAGGGCAACTGGAGACACATGGTGGGACTGCCCGAAACTGCAAAGCTTCTGGACAGAGGTAAAGTCCCAAATGCAGGAGATGTTTAATGGTGCAGAAGACCTAGGAGAAGAGGTATGGATGTGCGGTATGTGGGATCCCCAGGATAGGACGATGACAAAAACACGAAAGAGTAACTTCATGGGACTCCTAACAGCCTCATGGCTAGCTATAGCCCAAAAATGGAAGCAGAAGTCGCCTCCATCCACTTTGGAATGGCTGCAGAGAGTGTAGTCATTTGTAGCGATGGAGCGCATTACATATTACATTCAGGGGGCTCGCCAAAACTTTATATCCGACTGGGGGATGGCGATAGAATACCTACGAAGCGATTATATGCTACAGTAGTGCCCACACAGAATACAAATATTAGACATGTTTACATGATGTGATAAGGACTCTAAGGGTATACCATATAAAGTTCAAGAATTTAGCAGCTGGAGGGGGGGGGGGGAAATGGGAGGGAGTGGGGGGCGGGCGATGTTAAGATTCCCAATGTTTATGAAAATGCAAATAAAAATATATATTAAAAAAAAAATTATCCTCTTTAACAACGTTTTGGCAATTAGTGCCTGTTGTTGCTGGGATGCCCTAGGGGCTCCCCTTTTAAGCTTTCCCTGACTAACCTTGATAGAGCTACAGGTCCCAAGGGTAGAAAAAAACTTTGGATCCCTTTTACATTTTGTTAGGTGAAACCAGCACACCCCACCTTATGTGGAGTGCTGGGGATAGATGCAATATATTTCCCTTTCACAATAATACTGTAACAATTATGTTACAGGCACAAGCTTACCTTCAATGGCTGGTGCCAGTGATGTGATACCTTGTGTTAATTTGGTGAACCTTTACCACGGGCTGTGTGCACAGCTTCAGTAAAGGCACCTAAGGGTGCTCATTTTACTAAGATGGCCCCTGTCTTCTTTTTTGCCATTTTAAATGTTTGTCCTTTCTTGTTCCTTCACCTGATATCCAGGGTGGGAAATTCCTTTGTGTGATTTTTATCTTCTGCAGGAGCCCCCTGGACTTCCCACCCATGCTCCATTCTGTCTGTGAGAGCAGGAAGTGAGGGAGGAGTCCAAACCTCCACAGCCCTTTGTCTTCCTCCTTGTCTGAATGGGGACAAATCCCAGTGGGGAGCTGGCTGTCCTGATGGGACAACCAGACCGCCCCTTCTTGTAAAATTCAGAGAGGGAATGCAGACGTGTTGTAATTCCTGTTGAATACTGCGAACCTGGAAGCTGAAGACAAGTCGACCACTGGAACTGAAGAGGAGGATGAAGGAGAAGCGGCTGAAACGATTTCCAGCAACCGGAGATCCTGCTGTGTAACCGGAGCCTGCTGTAGCCCTTCATTCCAATCGACTTGGGGACTCTGGAAAACGATGCCCCTGACCCAGAGCCTGGTGAGACCCACTAGACTTGAGACCCACTAGACTCAAGAGGACCTGCATTTTGAGCCATCCCACGCATTGTTGCGACCTTGCAATACCCCAATACCCTGGGACGTCGAGCCACTGTGCGGTGCACGGTCTTCCAAATCTCGCTGAAACTTCGTGGGCATGCTGATGGATCTCCAGAGACACACATCGAGTCCGAAAAGTCCCCTCAACAGAGTGCTCGACCTTTGTAACGACGAGAATTCAACCGTGATTTTCTGTCTCCTCAAAAAGGCGCCAGAACTGCATTCAGCCGCAAGGAAAACCTTGCCTAGAGCCTTCTCCGTTGATCCCTGCTGCAAAGTTCCTTCTGAGGTTTTGTTTTCAGTCACCACAACAAGCAATCCACCGGCTCGGGTAGTCCTGCTGCAAAATCTTGTTCAGTGCGGAGGTACTGTGTTGGCTTGAGTTGTACTTAAGATGTTAAGTAGAATTCTCATAAATGTGCTAATTCCCTTCACCTTAGAGATCTCCAGCAACTTTGCTGGATTTTGAGGACTTGATTTTTTTACCTGGAAAGAGTGTGAGCCTTTTTTCCCACTCATGTATTTTGATGTGTGTTTTACATTTGTGTTCTTTGACTTTGGAGTTTTAAGAAAACTCCAAAGGCATCTTTTCATGTGTGCTACACAGCACCCTCAGTGCAGTGACACGGGGATGTCTTTTTAGACTTCCCAAAGGTTTAAATACCTTTTCTGGGATAAACTATTGTTTCCCAGAGAATGTGAAGTGACATTGACTTTACTAGTCTTTCCAAATTCTTAGACCCAGCACACACCATCTTACAATGGAGTGCTGGAGGGGTTACATAGTATCCCCTGTGTCTAAATACTCATGTAGCAGTGAAATACTGCCCTTTCCTATTGAAAAGGCTGGTGGCATTGGTTTTACAACGAACTACCATGATTTTTCCTGACCGCGAACACTAGTAGCTAAAAATCAAGGGAGCCATGTTTTTCAAGATGGCGCCTT
Source organism: Ambystoma mexicanum (assembly GCF_040938575.1). NCBI lineage: Eukaryota > Metazoa > Chordata > Amphibia > Caudata > Ambystomatidae > Ambystoma > Ambystoma mexicanum. The sequence goes on from NC_090934.1 coordinate 729,487,049, forward strand.
AAGTCCCTTTGTTTAAATAGGTCCCGGTCTTCTTTTTTGCCGTTTCTTTTTGGAAAGATCCTTCTAGAGTTTTTCTCTGCGTGCCAAACGAGGTTTGGTCCCTTTGTTCGTGTGCCTTTTGGCGGGCTTCAGGACTTAAGACTGCCTCTGGCGTCCAAGTGTCTGGGCTGGGCAGGAAGTGAGGGAGGTGCCTAAAACTCCCTGTGCTTAGTCTCCTAGGAGACCCAAATGCACTCATGCGTGATTGGCTGGCTGACTGTCTGGCAAGGACAGCCACCCTGATGGGTGAGTGACAGCTAGGCTGGAATGAATGGGAGAAAACTGTTTAAAAAGTGAGTCTCTAGGACTGGAAGGCAGAGTCGACCACTGGAAGGAAAGAACCAAAGCCGAGCTGGAAGAGGACTGCTGCTGCAACTCCTGGACCGTTGGTTTGCCCGGTGAAGTCCTGCTGCAGGTCCGAATTGCCAAACTCCATTCGACAGAGAAGCTTCTTCAAGGACTGCTTCTTCCTTTCAGTTGGTGGGACCAATCAACTCATAAAACACCTGGATACTATTCTCAAGGCTGGTTAGGATTAACCAGGGAGAGGGACACCAGCTTGTTATTGAATCTACAGCTACTGGAACTGAAGTGATTCCATTTGTTTGCTTTCTTCAATGATCCCGTGCAGCGCAGGAGTCCCCCAACGTCCTCCCTCTTGTCCCCATGACTGAGGCTCCCGGAACAGCGAGATCTGCAGGACCTGCCGGGAATCACGACTTCAACAGCATTTGTTTCTTCATACAAAGGTACTGTGCCAACCCGACTGAGAGAACGCCACTCTTGCGGTGAAAGCTCGTGAAACTTTCCCAACTTGCAGGCGTAATCAGCTTGTGACCCGACATATGATTCTGTTTCACCTAAACTACTTCTAAGAACTTTCGCAAAGAGTTTACCGATTGATACCAGAACTGCTCTTTCCTGTCCAGAACACTAGCCCATTGGCTTTGGCCTGGCCTATTGACTTGAATTGAACTCCTCAGGTGAACTGAAACTATTTGCACTGTCTAAAAAGTATATATGATCTTTTTTACTTACCTTGTGCCTTTTTGTTCCTTTCTAAGTACTGATCTGCTAGTTGGCTCCTCTTTCAGGGGAGCTCAAACTGTCTCAAAACCTTAGAATTTTGTATTGAAGTGTGTTGGTTTATAATATTAAGTTGCCTTCTCCTAGTGAAATGTTTTCTAAATGTGTAATAAATTAATAAGTGTTTTTACCAAGAAGCCTTGAGTATAAGTGTTTACTTGAACCACTGTGATTGAAAGTCCTTTGTGTAAACTACTTTTACGTCTCACATTCACTCTTGAGATAAGCCTAGCTGCTCAACTCGCTACCAAACACTGTGTGATACAGACTTATACCAAAGGTTGGTTTGGCTAACACCTGTAGTCCTAATTGCGTGTAGTGGTCCCAGAGGGTACCGCCTGCAATTCTGCCTCACATAAGTCTGTAAGGATTTCTGTGTAGCTGTGGGGTGCGTTCTGCGATAGGGAGGCCTCATCCAGTGCACCCAGTCGCACTGCTAGCATCCTGCTAGGGTGTCTTCTGCGAAGCCCCTCGGCCCTCTTCTAACACTAGAAGTAAAGTACTCACCTGTTTAACCAGTATTGGTAACAAACTCTGACTTTTACTACTTAAGAACCTATTCTGACAGTCTGTTGGTCACTAGATCCTAGTGATCCCCCTTCTGCCACTGAGAACACTTATGCTCCAAGAATAAGGGAAAGACTTTGAAGGGATTGGGCCTTTTTGCCTAGAAAAGAGAATACGTGTTTAAAAGTTACTTGCTTGTACAAGAGTTGGTTGGTAACTGTAACTAAAAGTGAACAATTAGAAAAGTTCTTGCTTACCTTGGATGTGTGATGCACTATTCTTAAAAGTATGGTTAACATCTTTCTTTACTTAGAAACCGTTTTGCCATTCTTATAGAAAGTAGATGTGAGGGTATATTGCTCACTTGTGATTTGGTTCTGCCTCTTCCCAAAAGTAATGTTGGTTTCACCAGAATATTCCTGTTAGGATAATTGGATGAGTGTGCCCCAACTGGGTCTTGCTTCCCCTGACCTGCTGTTAGGCTGTCCAGAATAAGTCTGTATTAGGTTGTTGCCTACCTAGAATAACCGAGTCATTCAGTAAAGTGGAACATTGGGTTTTGCTTTCCCTGTGCTGTTCTAGACAGACTCACAGTCTCTTTGGTTCTAACTGTCCCTCATAAGTCATACATAAGGTACTTGTATAGCTGGGAAATATCTAACCTGGATTTCATTGTGAGGTTAAAAAAAGTATATGGGTTTTTACGTACCTTGAGTTGGTTGTGTGCCATCCCAAAAATAAGTTACAAGAGTTACTGCTCATCTGAATGTGTTTCCCTGATCTCAAAAGCACCTGTAACTGAATATTAAATCCTTAAATTATACCAGGTGAGTAAAACCTATCACTGTACCTGAAATAAGTGTTCCACTAATCACGAAATGTATGCTGTCCAGTTGACTGACTATGTAATTCGTTACTGAGAGTCATCGTACAACTGATGGTGTCTACTGCCCTGGCATTACTGAATGTAATTTTGAAAGTAACCCTTGGTTTTTACTCCCCAAGAATAGGTGACCGCTATACTGAATGTGTATGAAAAGGGTTTGACTTTCCTAGAACTACTGTTAGGTGTTCCAAATAAGGTGTATGCTTTGTGCACCTTCAAGCTTATTTACCCCTAGATTTAGCTGGGCTTATTTACCCCTAGATTTAGCTGTGCCTACCTGTATCAACTAAATGTTTTATTTTTACAATACCTGGTGTTTGGAGCATTCGACCATTTGTATTACAATTTTTTTTGTACCGATTCTACAGCCCTCTCTGTCTACGCTACCATAAACTCAGGTGGTACAGCCTTGTACTAAGAGTGGAGTCTTGTACTGCCTCATTTGAATAGTTTTACTAAGCCCTTAGTTGAACTTAAGAAAAACTGTCCTAACCGCATTCTTGATTGTTCTGCATTCTGCTGCCTATGAGTTAGGTTCACGCAATATTCACATTTAACCCCTTAAGTGCCATGGGTATTTCTCCCCAGTGCCAGGGCCTTTTTTGGTTATTTCGGTATGTGGCCATTCAATGGCTTGTAACTTTTTTGTTACATGAGGTATCTCGGCCAAATTTGGCTCCTTTTTTCCCACATGTAGTCGGTCGTAACGCCACCCAGGAATCCTAGGTTGCTGTAGGGGGGGTGAGAGAAAATAAGCAAAAGGTGAAAATTTTGGGTTTTTTCAAAAAATGCCAATAAAATGATGTACAAAGAAGCCTGTGGTTTTTTCCTTGTAAGAGCTAGGAACGAATGGTTTGCTGTGCTGCTGAATTCCCCAATTTCCTGGCTTTCAAGAACAGGTTGAGTGGAAACGAAAGAAAATTATTTTGATGTGGTTATCAACTGTTTTGTGAGAGGTAGGCGATTTTGGCAATTTTTGCCAATTGGACATGCATGGACGGAATGGAAGGAAAGGGTAGGAAATCCGAATTGGAGGACAGAAAGGCAAGTATTTCTGAAAAGTAGACAAAATTCCAAGTTTCGGAAGGGGTGATTTGCGTAGGTCAGGCAACAACTAGGTAGGGGAAACTGCCATTGATTGGGGGAAAAGCAGGAAAATGACCGAAAAAAAGGTGTGTTGGGCATGGTTGGCTTGGTACGCCAATGGCTTCTATGAATTTTGAGAAAAGCAATGCTCCGCTACATTCCCCCCGACTTTTCCAGTTAGGAGAGCACATCATTTTTGTAGTGTTTTACAAAACAAGCAATACCACAAGCCAAACACTGAGCCATGGTACACAGGAGTTTTACGCTCAGGGCCTGAACAGACGCACTTAGCATGTGTAAATCAGGAAAACCAATGTGGTGAGGAACGGCAAGGATACATTTTTTGAAAGAGCACAGGCAGACCTTTTCAAGGGTAGGTGACTTGTGCAGGTTACTAAAGTCTATGGTGCCTAAAGCAGCAACTAAATGTAGGTCACATTTGGGAAATGAAAGGGTTGTGTGACAAAGGCCACCAGCAAATGGGTCAAAACGTTATGAAAACCACACACACAACACATGGCCTACCGTCCCGTGTTCCCACAGGTGTCCCGATGAAAACGGTACCTCACATGTGTGGGTGCACCTACCTGGCCGCCAAGGGGAAAGCCTAAAATACAAGTAACTCCAAGTCTGTTTTCAGACCGGAATTTGAGACTCTCTGCCAACCGGCACAACATACAGATATGGGCTTCGGGTGTCCAAGCCACCGGGGAAAACAGGGAACCACATGCATTTCCGAAAAGAGGGCACCCATGGGAATCCGCAGAAATATGATATGCCCAAATCGCCCCAGAATTTATTAGCCAGACACCCCGCAAAGTCTGAAATGTGGGGGGAAAAATGCATTTTCTGCACATTTCGCTCAGCTCACCCATCGAAACACGCCCCCAACAACACATGGCCTACCGTCCCGCGTTCCCACAGGTGTCCCGATGAAAACGGTACCTCACATGTGTGGGTGCACCTACCAGGGGTGCAAAAGGAAAATGGTAAACTACTGGTAACCCCAAGCCTTTGACCACTGCTCATTTTGTTCATGTGGGTAAACCTACAGATTTGGGCCTAGGGTGTTGAAGCCAGCAAGGGAAACGGGGAACCCCATGCATTTCCCAAAAGAGGACACACCCGTGGGAATCCACAGAGGTCTGCCTTGCGCAAATTGCCCCAGTTTTTATTAGCCACAATCCCCGACAAAGTGTGAAATTTGGTGGGGAAAAAAAAACATAATGTTCACTTTGTCTTGGGTTCTGGGTAATAAATTCTGGGCCGCTTCGCGCACGTCAGACCTCGGTGCATTCGCACGGGTGTCCTCTTTTGGGAAATGCATAGGGTTCCCTGTTTTCCTTGCTGGCTTTCGACACCCTAGGCCCAAATCTGTAGGTTGCCCACATGAACAAAATGTGCTGTGTCGAAAGGCTTGGGGTTACCAGCGGGTTACCCTTTTCCTTTTGCGCCCCCAGTAGGTGCACCCACACATACGAGGTACCTTTTTCGTCAGAACGCGAGAAGGTATGACTTCTGTCGTTGGCAACGTGTTTCGGTGAGTGGACACAGGGAATTATCTCTGAAAATGGCCGGAAATTAAGACAATTCTCACATTTTCCTTTGGTCACCCACTGAAACACGTCGCCAGCACCACATGGCCTACCGTCCCTCGTTCCCACAGGTGTCCCAATGAAAGGCAGACCTAGTATGCGTGGGTGTCGTACCGGGGTGAGAATGGGTACATCATTTGCACAGCAAGTGGTCTTTAGTGCTACCAGTACATAGGAAAGTGCTGTCAGTAAGCCCCTTCAAATGCACCTTTGCTCACACTTCTCATACATTCACGTCACAATGCAGTCGGACAGCAAGGTGGGATTTAGCACACGGACAAGCCTCCCTGCTTAGCACAAGGAGGAACGTCCTTGTGAGCAGTGATGCCACAGCAAGGCACCCACCGTATCACTGGCCATTCATACACCTTTTTTGTGGGGGGGGCGTGGGGAGAGTCAAGTGGAACCGGTTAGGGTGGGGGCCCCCGGGACTCGTTCCTGGGGCGTATGCCCACCCTGCTGTCAAGTCTACAGCTGGGTGCCCCAGTCCTAGGGGGAGAGAGTAAGAATTGGTGACAACGGCCCCACTTAAAACTGGAGGAGAGAGGGGACCGCAGTGCACAAACCCCCCTCCCCTCCCCAGCACAATAAACTGTGGTCTCGGACTGTAATCCCGAAGGACAGCAAAGGAGTGCTGTGACAACGCGAGGGCCTCAGAACTGGGGGATTTGGGCACCAATAACACAGTCTCCTGACCAGTTGATGGACTATAGGGGAAAATTAAAGCACTTTGAATATCAGAAACCAGAGGACGGGAGAGCAAACCCCAATCCCACCATGTCGGAGGCAGGGAGTGATGCCATGTCCACCAAGATATATCTCCTCCCTCCTGTAGGAGATTAGAGGAATAAGGGCCGACATTGGTGGAAAAGTGATCAGAATAAATGTGAGAATTGACAGCATGGATGAAAGGCTGCAGGCAGTGGAACATAATCGGACATCCCTCGAAACTTTGGAAACTCAGATGGATATGAGGTTGGCGGAATTGGAGAGGAGGGACGGCGAGGTAGCTCCTAAAGATGGACGATTTCGAAAAAAACGAGAAAGGAGGAACAATCTGAGATTTATTGGGATTCTGGAAAAAGAAGGCGAAACAGAAGGGGACCTACGGAGAGCCATACATGAGGTGGTGAAAATACTGTTTGGCGATGAAAATATGGATGAGCCCAAACTGGAAAGGGTCCACAGAACGGGAGCGGCGGGGAGGGGTCTGCCCTTTGATACTTGAACAGTTGCACAACTACCCGGACAGACACAATCCTCGAAAGCCAGTGGGACGAAATCTGTGGCTCTAGGCAATGTGCAGGTCACAATATACCAAGATTGATCTGCACTTACCCTGGCGAAGAGGCGATTATGTGCTTGCCTTACAAAGTGGCTCAAAGAGAATGGGGTGAGAAATCGGTGGGGGGTTCCCCTTCTCCATATCCTTCGAGGTGGAGGGATACAACTACAGACTGGTGACCTGGGAGGGCATAAGAAGGGTCATGGAAGAGTTGCTGGGAGGAGATGGGCTGAAGCTGGCGGACGGTGACAAAAGTCCAGGAAGACAAGACGGTGGCGCATAAAGGGCCCAAATAGGCATAAAGTCCCGGGCTCCAGAAAATATAGAAAGCTTGGATCACCCCAGGCGGGACCTTCTTGAGCTGTGACTGGGGTGGAGGAGGTGCGCGGGCATTGGCAGTGTTTCTTCAGTCAAGAGGGGGGGGACATGGAAGAAGTGTATGTAAGATGTAGAGAAAACAGGGTGGGGGTTCAATGTTCCAGAAGTTAATGTTCTAAATCAATGGTGCGATGTTGAGACCCGGTTCAAAGGCTCCCGAACGGAACCGGTTCAAAGGCTCCCAAATGTGGATTTGTCTCGGGAGAAAGAGGAATAGAGGGTTTTACAGGGGAAAAAAGAGATTGCCAGGGTGATAGCAGTATAGGCTCCCTTAACATCCGGGGCATTAACTCATCCTCCAAAAGATCTATGGTATTATGTGTACGTGAGTTCAAAATATCCAAGCTTGATTGGATGTGTCCACAAGAAACACATTGGTGGAATGGAGGTATCAAGTAATACTTCCTATTTTTCAACACATGGGAGGGGAGAATCCAATCTGTCTGGGACAGCTTCAAGGATCCATATGGGGGACCCTGATGAGAATAGGCTCTGAGAGAAAGGGAGGAGGAGGTTAGGTTCCCCATGAAGATGGGAGATGCAACTAGGAGGTGCTCAGGGGAAAAGTATTTCGCCTGGCAAGGTGAAAGTGCTCCGTAAATATAGGACCCAGTTGGAAGCTATATTGACGTAAAATACCAAAAAAAAAACACCTGTTGCTGAAACAAATACCATGAGAAGCGGGACAGAGCAGACAAGATCTTGGCATGGAGACTGATGGAAGAAAAAAAGAGGGTCATAAGGTCGCAGGATTACAGATATCTACACGACAGCCAGAGTTTAGGGAGCGAGTTTGTAGATTACTATAGAATCCTCCATTCATTGGAATGAGTGGGGGAGGAGACCCTAATAGAAGACCTTTTGAAAAAGCTACCAATCCCAGGGCTCCCCAAAGAGATATCTGATAATCTGGAAAACCCCATAACTGCAGAGGAAGTCATGAAGGCAATTTTGGGAATTAAAATCGTGGTCTGCCCCGGGGGAGTATGAATTCACGATAAAAATTCTATAAACTGTTCAGATCCCTACTGGCGTCACGATTAGCAAAGGTATTCAACGTGTGCTTGCAGGGCGAACCCCTCCACGATGATGGCAGCAGTTATTGTTGCGATCCCAAAGAAAGGGAAGGACCCCTCAAGATGCTCCTCCTATAGGCCCATTTCACTCCTTAATGGGGATATAAAAATACTGGCAAAAGTCCTAGGCACAAGACTGGAGGGGAGTATGCGGTTTCTAGTACACAGGGACCAGTTGGGATTGATCAAGGGAAGGCAAGGATCAGACAATATTAGGAAGACCATTAATCTGATTCATAGAGCTCTAGTGGGAGGCTAGGACGCATGCCTAATGACGCTGGACTCTGAAAAGGCTTTTGATAGGGTCGAGTGGCTGTTTATGATGATGGGAACAAACTTTCTGAAATGTGTGACAGAATTATACAACAGGCCCATGGCAAGAGTGTGGATAAATGGGGGGGCTTACAGAGACCTTTGACCTTATGAGAGGTACCAGGCAGGGGTGTCCCCTCTGTATGCCATTCTGTATGCCCTAGTAATGGAGCCTCTGGCAATAGCAATTCGGATGAATGAGCAGCTATGGGGTATTGTGGGGGGAGAGTTGGAATGCAAAATATCATTGTTTGCAGATGTACTGACCTACCTCACAAATGTTCAGGTCTCCCTCCCAGCATTAACGGCACAGATAGTGGAGTATGGCCTACTCTCAGGGCTAAAAATCAATGTGGGGAAGTCTGCTATCCTGCAGTTATTGGCACAGAGTCCGCTCTTGGACACGAAAGAGTTACACCTGGGTATGACAGTTAACCAGAAAAGCATTCGATACCTGGGCTTATGGGTGACAAGAGACTTTGGTGAAATGGTGGCGGCTAATTCTAACCCCTTCCGAACTTGGCTCACGGCAGACTTGAAGAGATGGCCTCCTTTGATACTGACCTGATACGGAGGGATGACCTCAATAAAAATGAATGTCCTCCCTAGGCTTTTATACCGGTTTGTGTCCATCCTGAAACAGCTCCCAGACATGTTCTTCCGAGAAGTCATAGGAGAGCTCTGCAGGTTTATATGGTGGAATAAGACCCCAAGGGTAAAAATGGCAACACTAACACTTCCAAGAGACAAGGGGGGGCTTTGAGTTCCGCGATATCCGCCTGTTCTATATGGCGGCAAAAACCAGAGGCATGTTGGAACATATGAGGGAACATTTGAGGACGTATTGGACTTATTTGGAGGATCTGGCAGCACATCCTCTGAAGGTTAGAGACTACTTCTGCCCCCCCCCCCCTCTCCACCCCCAGGTTAGTACCGGAAAGCATGCAGTCCCACCCTACGCTGGGAGCCTTAGCCCGGCCCTATGTCTTCAATATGGGGGCCCCTGTTTGAGTTGGGATTCACGCATTCGCAGAGGTGGTTGGATGCCGGTCTTGAAAGGGTGGGACGACTCTTTGAGGGTGGGAGCATCCAGGAATGGGATAGGGTGCGTAACAAACTGGGAGGTGACTAAATTACAATATTTGACTACCTGCGCATTAAGGGAATACTTCTTCGTCCTGTCCCCTTTCCTCAATACTTATGGGACATCTCTCTGTCCTGTGGGACGGGATCGGAGCACTTTGTAAAAAGCATCCAAAAAAAATGTTTTTCAAAAATGTGTCCTTCCTCTCTATCTGCGCGGGGCCCGGCATGCGGCCGTAACTCCGCCCACTTTGGCTCCGCATCGCCCATCGGTCCTTTTCTCCGCTCGTTCGAGATGGGACGCCTTGCATCCTCACAAGCTTTTCTTCTCTTTTTTCCTCTCTGGCTCTCGCTAGCGATCGTGTACTAGTCTATGTTGTGCAAACTAGACTTTACAGATTGTTCATCGTATCGCCGTCGTTTCGCGAGGGCGGATCCCCATCCTCTTTGTTTAGAGTGTTTGGGTCCGGATCACCGTTGGGACACCTGTTTTTACTGCAACTCCCTTTCAGTCCGGGCACTTCAATGTCGGTTGGAGCGGTGGGAGGAGGTGTTCTGTCAAACTCCTCCTTCACATTTTCAGGCGTTCATCGACGAGAAGAAAAAACGCCCGGTAAGTTCTTTACTTTTCAGAGCACCCCGGCCGGGGGATACCTTTCCAGGTTCCTCTCGGGCCGGGAGGGGCGTCGATCGCTCTGTCACCAGAGTACGCCCTGAGGTGCCTGTTAGGCCTAATAATTGTACCAGAGTTTTCTCCGAGGGTCTCCGTAAGGGGCCTGTGGATACCGGAGCACGCTCCAAGGCCCCTCCTGTGGGGGCAGTTTGTAGACCCAGTTCTACTGTATCGTGGGATACCGGAGCTCGCTCTGAGGCCTCTCTGTTGGCTTCCCTCAAAAATAAGACCGGGGTGCGCCCAGAGGCCTTGGTGGGGCTTGCTGTTACTGAATGAATGTTCGAGGCCCGCGCGGATAAGGCTGTCACCGGACGTGGGTCCGAGGTCCCTCTTTCAGTGGCTAAAGTTACCAACATTTCTGAGAGGCCTGGCAAGGGCTTACTGGTGAAGGCTGTTTCTCACCGTTCCCGCTCTTGCGGCGACACCAGATCTGTTGAGGAGGCAAAGAAGGAAAGCTCTTCTTTTACCGGCAGTGCCGAGGTCCTTCCTGGGAAGGCTGATTTGGCGGTTGGTATGTCGCCGAAACATTCCAGGCCTCATAGTACCGGCTCTGCCGAAGTTCCTTATGTTAAGGCTAAAGTTAAGACCCCTGATCCATCAACGGGGACCCCTGCCTCACTTCCTCACATGCCGCAGTTCCCCTCAGGCGATGTCAAAATGGCGCCCGTTCCCGCCACGACCGCGGCAGCCATTTTGGGTGCTACCCCTACAACTGCACCATCGGCCTCAGGTGTAGGGCTTAGTTCCTTGGGTGAACATAGTCCCTTGTGCGCATCCTTATCGGGCAGTTTACGATTGGAACGCCCGGATGCCTCTTCCGCACAATGTTTCGTTACCTGCGGGGTTGGCACCTTTGATTTATGTGAATACGTCGGTGGAGGGGCCTGTGTGGCACCCTTCCCCTTTACGTCCCTGGATTTGTCCACCTCGTGAGAGGCCGCCTCAGGTTCCAAAGCAGTCCCCAGAGGAGGCCTTTTTTGGTACATTTCAAACGTTAATGCGTACCGACCCCATGAGGGAATATTTCAAAGGGCTTTTCAGGGAGATATGTCCACCCACGCCTCCGGCTCCACCCGTTCCTCCGATGGTTCCACCGGCGCCTCCCTTGCCTGCGGTGCCTCCCCCTACTCTTCCACCTTTGCCCCCATTGTCCCCTGTGGACACGGCAGCAACCGACACGGTTCAGCAGGATCCTGACCTGTCGGATGAAGCGCAGGGCGATCAGGACAACGAGGACCTGCCCCGCTCTATTGGAGCTTTTCATGACCAGGTACTGGACATGATGTGCTTCTTAGATGTTCCGGTGCCCGAGGCACCCGCTCCGCAGGAGGGTGTGCTTTCTGGGGCGTTCACCCTGTCTCCTTCGGAGCATACCGGCCTGTTCTTGCAGAAGGACGTTCTGGCCGAGATCCGCAGGTTCTGGGGAAAGCCACACTCTGGACTTTTTGTCAATAAGAAAATTGACGCGAGATACAGGCTGCATTCTTCAGAAGAGGTGGCCCTGTCGTCTTGTCCGCCCCCTCCTCCACAGTGGTGGCCGCGGCCACTTGGCAATCCAGGCCTGCAGCATCCTCTTCCACGACGGCTCCACAGGTTCTGGGAAAGGACGACAAGCTCCTTGACTCCCTTGGGAGGAAAATCTTTGCCAACTCGGCCTTGCAGCTCAGGCAGGCCAACGCCGAATTGCTATTAGCGGGAGCTAATATGCGGATGTGGAAAGGTCTGTCAGAGTTTGAGGAGTAGCTGGAAGTCTTTAAAGGGGGTCTATCCAACACCAGGGTCTTGGCCCCGGATCTCCTGGAGGCTGCGGCTCATCACGTAGACACCTCGGCTCGGGGCCTTATGCTGGGGGTTGATACCTCATGGCAGGCATGGTTGCATGCAACTACATTTTCAAAAGAAGTGCAGGACAAGGTGTTGGACCTTCCGTTTGATGGGAAGGAGCTCTTTCATTCTACAACAGATGTAGAGTTCACCAAGACGAAGGATAGCACTCAGACAGCTAAGTCATTGTCGGCCCTTGTTAAGACTCCTTTCAAAACCCAGAGACCATTGTCGCAAAGTCGACCTTCCTCTGGCTTTAGGGGCTTCCTCGACCGAAAATCTCGCAGAGTGATACCCCTGCGGGGAACAACCGCCGTAGACAACAAATGGTTTTTCTCCAGCTCCTCAGCCTCCTCCTCAGGTTCAGGTGGCAACGCCACCGATAAACCTACTAAATGAGGGTTTTCCGCGCTTGCGCGAGACTCCGCTGGGAGGACGCATTGCGTCTCATTGGGAGGCGTGGCAGACCATCACAGAAGACAGATGGGTCTTGTCAGTCGCTCGGGCGGGCTTCCGCTTACCTCTACCCACTACCCCACCCCTCAACCCTCCTTTTCAGCTGTTGGGCTCGCCCTCCCTCAAAGCCGAGGTTCAGAAACTTGTGCACCTCAGAACTGTGGAACCCGTTCCCCTTGGGGAGCGAGGGGAGGGCTTCTACTCCCGGCTGTTTACGGTACCCAAACCCAACCTGGCTGGCCTGCGCACCATCCTAGACCTTTCCCAGTTCAATCTTTTCCTACCCGAAGAGAAATTCAAGATCACACCCAGCCAGATACGGTCCTCCTTGCAGATGAGTTATTGGCTCAGTGTGATGGATCTTCAGGATGCGTACATGCATATCCTGATTTGGAACCCACACAGGAGATATCCCTGTTTCTCTTTGGGAGAGGAGCACTTCCAGTTTCGAGTGCTTCCTTTTGGCCTCAGCTCGGCGCCACGTGTCTTCACAAAGATGTTGGTGATTGCGGCCTATCTTCGTCTCCAGGGTATCCATGTGTATCCATATATGGACGACTGGCTCTTACGCAGCAGCCCTTGTCCGCTGGCAGCAGCGGGCAATCTCCAGTCTCTCCTTCAGCTCCTGTTCCATCTTGGGCTGTCGGTGAACTGGCGGAAATCTTCCATGATGGTCTCGCAGGACCTGGTTTTCCTGGGTTTTCGCTGGAACACGATCGACTGCAGAGTGTACCTGACTGTGGACAGAATGGCGGATCTGTTAGCCACGTGTCAGATGTTTGCGCTGTCAGAGAGCATGCCGGCCTGGTGGTTCCAGAGGCTTCTGGGCATCATGGCCTTGTGTGAGCTGGCTCTTCCTCTTGCTCGTCTCAAGATGAGACGGACCCAGATGGCTCTTCGGAGTTCCTGGCGTCAGGCTGTGGACCCGGATTCCAAGCTGATAATGATTCTGGATTCCATGAGAGTATACCTGGAATGGTGGTCATCTCTCATCAACCAGTCGGTGGGTGTGTGGGTTTCAGGACCCAGCTCCTATGGTGACGATCACGACAGACTCCTCCCTCTTGGGGTGGGGTGCGACGTTAGATCTTCTACAGGTCTCGGACCTCTGGTCGCCTCAGGACAAGCTCCTTCACATAAATCATTTGGAGCTTATGGCGATCTTCCTAGCGCTCAGGGCGTTCAGACCGATCATTGCCAACAAGGTGGTCCGCATACACACGGACAATGTGGTGTCGATGTATTACATCAACGAGCATCCATCCAGATTTGGGAGTGGGCTGTGCTTCGTGGTGTCTGGCTGCTTGCAGTGCACATCCTGGACCAGCTGAAAGTCACAGCGGATGCCCTCAGTCAGCGGACAGTGGTCAGCTACGAGTGGGAGTTGAAGGCGGAGGTCCTCACATGGACCGGAGGTGGATCTCTTCGCTACGGCGATGAACAAGAAGCTTCCTCGGTATGCTTCCGGAGGGGGGCTGGGAGCCTCCTCTCTTGGGGAAGCTCTCGAGATTCCATGGCACAAGATGAGAGCTTATGCCTTCCCGCCTCTGCCTCTAGTCCATCGAGCAATTTGGAAGCTGAAGAACTCTGTGAACTGCTGCCTTCTACTCATAGCCCCCTGGTGGCCGGCCAGGTTTTGGTTCTCAGAACTTCAACACCTGTCGGTGTATCCGCCGATCACGTTACCAGTGACCCCCGATCTTCATCAAGGGGAACAGCAGATGTGGCACCCCTCCCCACAATTGCTCAGCTTGGCGGCATGGTGCCAGAGTTCAGGTCTTTAGAGCATCTTAACTTGTCTACGGATAACATGCGCATTATCCAGGCAGCCAGGAAACCCTCAACCAGATCCCAATACAGGAGTAAATGGCTCAGGTTCTGTCATTGGTGTTTGGGAAAGCAGTTGGACCCAAGGGTGGCTACGATTGACACTGTGCTGTCCGTGTCTTCCTTAGCAGAGTCGGGTGTTCACGTTCTGTCATGCAGAACTTACCTTTCAGCGGTCTCCGCTTATCTTTCTACAGACCAATGTTCCTACTCTCTGAGTAACCCAGTGGTTAAGGGACATTTTGCAGGCTTGACACGTCTCTACCCTCCAGTTCGTAGTCCGCACCCGCCGTGGGACCTAAATGTAGTCCTGACGGAGCTGTGCCATAAGCGTTTTGAACCCATGGCCACAGTGGACCTCAAGTACCTATCCTGGAAAGTGTCCTTTCTGGTTGCCGTGACCTCAGCAAGGCGTATGAGTGAGCTCCAGGCCTTGTCAGTGGAGCATCCCTTCTTGGTCTTTCACAAACCCTGCCTTTCTACCGAAGGTGGTAACTGAATTCCATCTGAATCAGTCGATCTCCCTGCCATTCTTTTTTTCGAACTCTACCTCAGAGGCAGAAAGGGATCTGAACTGTCTTGATGTCAGAAGGGTTCTTAAATTCTACCTTGACAGGACTTCCGAGCTTAGGAGTTCTCAACTTTTTGTGACTTTCGGTAACTCTCCGGGTAAGCAGGCGTCTAAGGCGACTATTTCTCGGTGGATCGCCGCCTGCATTACGGAGTCTTTCACCGTCCAAGGGCTGAAACCTCCTAAGGGTATTCATGCACACCTGGTAGCTGCGGTTGCTTTTCAGAAATATGTCCCCTGGGAGTCCATCGCTAGGGCAGCTACTTGCGCCTCCCCACCCGCTTTTTGTAAGCATTATTGTCTTGACATGAGCTAGAGAGCTGATGCTCAGTTTGGTCAGGCTGTGCTGAAGAACCTTTTTCAATAAGGGGTATTTCCATCCGCCCGTAGTTCCAGTTAGAAGTGCTTGGGAATCTCCAAGTATGGAGGAAAGGGGACGGGACGTAGGAGTATAACCAGGTTACTCACCGTAGTGACCAGCTTACTCCTAGTCCATAGTCCCCTTTCCTCCATACGCCGCCCGCTATCCCCTCTAATAAGGTTCCTCTGTTATTGCTAATGGGTCTCTGACCTGGCGATAGAAAAGGACTGATGGGCGAGGTGGAGCCAAGGTGGGCGGGGTTACGGCCACGTGTCTGGCCCCGCGCAGAGCGAGAGGAAGGACACATTTTTGAAAAATTTCTTTTTGGATGCTTTTTACAAAGTGCTCCGGTTCCGTCCCACTGGACGGGGAGATGTCCCATAAGTATGGAGGAAAGGGGACTATGGACTAGGAGTAAGGTGGTCACTAAGGTCAGTAACCTGGTTATTCTGACACACAAAGTGGAGTAGGAGGAAGGGGTCTCCAGAGAATTAACGCTGGTGGAAAAGGTCCTGGACCATTCAGTGTCTCAGAAGGGTATACTGTCCAAATTCTATAAAGCGATGAATGAAAATGGCTTACAGGGGAGGTAACCTTTCCAGCGATATTGGGAGGAGTTGATGGGGTGGGGGGGAGGAGATCCCCGAGGAGGAATGGACCCAAATATATAATGGACTGCCAGGGAGGGCTGTTTACCTCTGCGATAAAGCACAACTTCAAACTGTTAATGGGATGGCATAGGGACCCGTTGAAATTGTCTAAAATGTTTAAGGGAGCATCACCACTTTGCCTAAGGGGTTACGGTAATCGGGGAACCCTGGCACACGTGGTGGCGGTGCCCCAAGGTGCAAGTATTTTGGAAAGAGGTGCTCAGCTGGATGGAAAAGGTAACGGTGATAGGGTTAGAACTAGACCCTCTGCAAAAAGATGGGGAAGAACAGACTCCTGAAGAAGTGGGAAGCCATGTTAAGAGCGGGAGGTTGGCTATTGCCCAATGGTGGAAAAGGAAACTCTCCCCACGAGAGAGGTATGGGAAAGGAAAGTACAAAATATGATTTTTATGGAAAAGCTCACAGCAGTGGTGAATGATAGAATGGAATAATGTCACGCAGAGTGGTCAGCCCTACTGCTTAAGTGGGGGCTGGAGGAAAGTAGCCAAGTAGACTAATCCAATGGGGGCACCAGGATGAGAGGGTTGTGGGGGACCTGGAGGGGAGACGAAAGTGATATGTACAGACATTAGGACGATCCTCGCCACTGAGACTATATCCGAGGTATCTTGCACCATTGAACAACAATTGAGTTAAAGGGTGGGTTGGGACGATGGAAGGGGAAAGGAAAGAGGGGGGACGAGAATGGGGTGGGGGGGACCTAAACGTTACTGCTAAAGTGAGTTACACTTTAAAATGTTTGTTACATTGAAAATGTCTGGTCCTCTTTTTAAAAAAATGCTAATAAAATCAGTTTAAAAAAAGAAAAGAAAGGAAGGTTGATAGTTCTTTAGGTGTTGTGTCTGCAGATTTGAGGAGACTCCCCGGTTATTAGCCAGTCGTCTAGCTAAGGGTACAAAGGGATTGACTCTGCGGAGGTGTGCTACCACTACTGCGAGCACCTTCATGAACACTCTTGGGGACTGAGGCGATTCCAAAGGGGAGCACTTTGAACTGGTAGTGTACTCCCGCTATCTGGAATCAGATATTTTTTGTGCTCTGGGAACATTGAAATATGAAAGTATGCATCGTTCATATCTAATGTTGGCATGTAATCACCCCTGTTTTAATAGGGGATTACCTCTTGGAGCGTGGTCATGCAAAACTTTTGAGGTTTGACATAGGTCTTCGCTGGATGCAGATCTAGCACTGGACGCATGGCTAGGGCTGTCTTTGGCACAAGCAAGTACGTTGAATAAATGTCCTTGTTTACCTGATTTGCTGGGACAATCTCTATGGCGTCTTTTTCCAGCAGGGTTTTTACTTCTTCCAGTAGTATGCGCCGCCCTTCTGGCGTCATCCTTCTGTGTCTTGGCAGGTGATTGGGTGGTTTTTGCAGAAGGTCTATGCAATACCCGATTGCTACGGTGGACAGTACCCACTTGTCTGACGTAATCCATTCCCATGCGTAGGCGAAATGTGAGATGTGACCCCCCCCCCTACCGGGCTGGCATTGGAAGGGACTTTGGGCGGTGTGTCATTGCTTGGGAGGGGTTGAGCCTCTGGCCCAGGGAGCCACTGGCCCGGGTGCCTCTGCCTTTTCCCCTGACTCTTTTGTGACCTCATTGAAAATTAGAAGAGGATGCCTCTCCCGGTGTGTAGCCCCTTGACGAAAATGTTACTCACCTGGTTCCCACAGGGGCGTCGATCGAACCCTGACAGCAGCAGCCTCCACCAACGTGAAGCGTAGGGCAAAGATGGCTGTCTGGACGGACCCGCCTAGTCTCGTGTGCTTGACTCGTAGGAATATTCTCCTGTAGATGGAGAAAGAGATTTAGTCCCGTGGATTTGAGTGCAGACCCCTCCCCACTGCTCCCGCTCTCCCCGCTGGCCACCTCGGATATTCCCACTTAGTGTCCTCACCTTATGTTTTTAATGGAGGAGCGCTCCATCCTGCATGGCTTGCAGGGGCGCGTAGATACCAGTTACTTCAGTGGTTTGGGGTATTGGAGTTCTGGAAGATTATTGACTCCGGAGTTTACCAAGTTTAAAGAGTTCAATATGTCCAATGCTCACTCTTGTACCCCTTGGTGATTTGCGGCAACAAATACTGTCTGGAGTTTGCTGGTGGCGTTCAGGTAAGAGTCTGTATTACCCAACACTATCCGGTAAAGTTGCGTGAGTTTAACTTGTTGTTTTGTCCTTCTTTCATAGATGCGGCGTAAGAAGATGCAGCGTATTGAAGGATAATGCCTCCGGTGGTAAATCAGGTAAGCCTTGTGGTAAATGATTGTCTTTGTAGTCTCTCTAGGCTCACTTCGCTATTCCTTTGTCTTTTTCCCCCCAGGTTTTGAGGATCGCCAAAGAAAATGATGGCGGCAGCGCCGAGTCGAAGATGCTGTGGACTGGTGAGAATGGAGTGGCGCTGCAGCTCCGAAGCGAAGCGTGTCGAAGTATGTCCCTTCAGGCTCTGAATGGTGCAATATCCTGAATCAGGTAAGGAATCAGATTAATGTCCGTAACCTCACCTCTTCTCCTGCTTTCCCCTTTCTTCTAGGAGCTCCGGGTGCGAGGCGGGCGTGGCAGAAGACTGGATGCAGGTTCGCAGGCACGGTGAGCGTTACGCTGCAGAATAACGCGAAGCGTGTGTATTAGATCGGGCGTGGTATAAATGGCCTCAAAAGTAGTCCCAGGTAAGAAGTCCCTAGAACCACACCCGAGTAAAAAAAATAGTCCTCGCAGAAAAATAGTCCCTTCCAGGTCTCACGTTGGCCTGGATGCATGTGCAGCATGGTCTGCCTGAGGTAAGTGATGACTATGAGCCTGGCGCCTTAGGCGCCAGGACTGATTACTACTATGAGCCTGGCGCCTAAGGCGCCAGGACTGAACCCAGATAGCCCCTAGCCGAGGCTTCTGAGGTTTTACAAAATGTCTGGATGCCTGCTTCCGGGACGGATGGGCTTGGTCCAGATGCCCGGGGGTAGGCATCATGACAGAAAACTGCCTTGATTGATACCGGAAGAGCATTGCATGCCCTGTCCCTGAAACCTCCTGGAGTTGGAGGAACCCTGTTGGATGAAGGGTTTGTTGGTTAATTGGCTGCAGGACCAAAGAGTATCCTACTCATCCTTCGCACTTTTGAGGGCATCTTCGACTGCCTTGCCAAAGAGCACATTCGCTTTCACCGGCATGTTAAGCAGGTTGGCCTGTGTTTCCAATGTAAACCCAGACTGTCCAAGCCAGGCATGGCATTTGACAAGGGTGCCTTCTGCAATGATGCGACCCGCATGATCTACAGTGTGAAGTTTATTTTTAGAACAAACCTAGGTATCTTCTTGCCTTCTGAAATGGTGCTTAGCAGCTGAGATTTTAAAGGTTATGGAACCGCCTCAACCTGATGTGCTTAGAATCACATGCTTTGTATTGGCTGACATCTAGTGGAAGTTGCACATGACATTTTCAAAGTTTGAAAAGGGAAGTCGACGCAGCGTGACTTTAATACTATCCCTAGTGGGATGTACCCTGTACCCATGATCGCTCACACGTCGAGGTCCCTCAGATTATTTTTTTTCCACCATTGTGGCAAGTTGTTCTTCATCAGAGTCTATAGCTGTGCACTACTTCAAAATGTCTCTTGTCGTTTAAGTTTGCAATAATTCAACATCTAATACCCAGAGTTTTTTGATGTCTGATACCAGCTTCCGAACCAGACATCTGCTCGAACTGGCTTCGGCGTACACCCGGCTTCGACCTAACCAGTAGGGCGAGTGGTGGTGACTAATCCTTTCTTATACAGAGAATGCATATCCCATTTTCCTGCCCCTACTACAATCCTCTTGCTGCCTCAGTACGCCTTCCATTATGGAGGGCACTCCTTTTGAGTTTTGCCCTTGGTGCAACATGGAATTCCTGTGGGTAGATAGTTTGTAACCTCTACCTTTCACATGACCATCTCGAATCCCGCTGTGCTGCGTGCAAGCTCTTTAGGCCCAAGACCCTAAAGGAGCACAGAACCAAAAGGTGGGTGGCATATGCGCCATGTCGGCAGAGTCGGAGACGGCCGCCGAGATCTTCAAGTCAGACCACGAAGGCTGAGGCAGCTAGACTCCGATTTGGAGATAGAAGACACTACCACAGAACTGTCTAGTTACCACACACCTGTCCCTAGCCTCGAAAGGCAGTAGCTGCACGCTGCTATGAGGAAGGCCTCTGGCGACACCGGCCTACCCGCACACATCTCTTCCCTTAAGCACATCCCACCTAGCCGTCCCTCAACGACTGCCGACGGAGGGCTTCGCACCGGCGGTTGGCGCCCCTGACCCACCCACTGCGTCCGCTATGGTTCCGCATACGTGTCTACCACATGGTGATCATGCACACACTCAGGCGAAGGGTGTGCATAAACACTGCTCGATGGCTGAGGCAGAGATGCCGAAACAGCCAATGAAAAAAAACAAAAACACTTAAAACTCAGAAAAACAGCTTAAGGAGCCTTCTTCTGACGGAAAGCAGATTTCCACAAACCTCTGGAAAGTATGAAGAATCCTCCCCTCTGGATTCCACCTTCAGCAAGAAGCGTCGTAGAGAGCGCCCCAAGACATTCCCAGGGCCAATTGACTGGTAGAAGAACCTCCTGTGCCAAAGGTCACCCATGTGGCACCACCCTTCATTCCGTTTGCTACCCCTGGAGCTAGTCTCCATTTGAGGACACCATGGGGAAAATGTCACTTTTTGTGTACTTCATGAGCAAGCTTCCTTCTCCAAAGCCTGCTGAGCAGCCTGCTGCACCTCCTCCAGTGCCACTGGCACCTTCTATTCCTGCTGCCCCGGGAAGCCCTCACAAGGTTCTTTTTACGGGGACATTCAGTCCACACCAGCTGATCCGAACATGTGGGTAGATGATCTGGGTGACCCCAGGGGATGATACCTACCTGCAGGACCAGGACGACCCAGACCTTCTCTTTGTCGATCCTTCTGTAGTCTAGGGCGGTAACTCTTCTACCATTGCAGACCAGCCTCTCTCTAATGAGCTGCTGAAGAACGCCGCTCACAACTTAGGCATATACACCGACTAATTCAGCACCCATGGCTGAGAAGAAGCCTGTTAGCCAAGTCATACCTCTTCTGGAGTCCATCAAAAAGTGTCTCCAATGTCATCCCCCTCCCTTATTAGGGTTGTTAACCCGTGGATGGAAACATCCCTCAGACCCTCTCCTTTGGATCCCCTCTACTTTAGGAGCTACTTTAAGCCAGACTCCCTGGTGGTGACCACTACAAGAAAGACAGCTGGTGTTCCACTCTACCTTCGAGGCACCACCTAACAAGGAGTGCAATACATTGTACATGCTGGGTAAGCGAATCACGACCTCTGCTGCATACTTTTCTAGGATTGCTAACAACACCACCTTGTTCGCCAGCTACAGGCGTACCCAGTGGGATCTGGCCTCACGACATATGGACTCGGCTCTGGAACTGGCACAATCCCACCTACTTAAAATCGCCACCGAGGGAAAACTGGTCTCGAAAACATCCTGAAAAATGTCCTCTGTGGACACCTCAGGGAGGGTCATTGCCCAGGGAACCCTCCTTAAGACATTCCTGTTTTAGGGGCTCTGGATTTAAGCTGGAGACACAGGTGGTCCTAATTAAAACACCCATCGAGGAAGGCCTCCTCTTTGACAAAGCTGTCAACAACCAGGTAGAGACGGCAAAGGAGGAGCATGAAACCATCAAGGCACTTGGTCAGATTTCCAACAAGCCTTTCGTCCCAAGGGTAGTGTTTAACACGCGCCGAAACTTTCAGGCGCAAGGCTCAGGAAAATGGGGCCAGACGGGAGCAAGCATGTCTGGTGCCTCTTTCTATAGTCCACACGTCCTACCAGTACCAACTGCTTGGGTCTCGCTGTGGGAAAGGATGAGGCAGGGCTGCGTGTCCAGACACACAGCAGCCCCCGCTGCCAAATTACATGCTGATCCACGTTCCCTCCCATGCGTCCCAAGTTGGGGGAGGGGGGGTCACATAACACTCTTCGCCCAGCAATGGAAGGGAATAACATCAGACCACTGAGTCATGGATACAGTTGCCAAAAGATTCTCAGTTCCTCAAAACACCTTGCCACCATCTACCTAATGTAGGACGCATTTCCTGCGCACACCTCAACATCCTCAGGGAGATCGAAATCCTTTTACAGAAAGGAGCCATCGAGCTGGTGCCCTTTATGGAATGTACTTCCTTGTTCCAAAGAAAGATGTAACAATGCGCCCAGTGCTGGACCTGCATCCTGCAAACACGAATGTCTAACCACAAAAATTCAGGATGACAATGTTGCCAGATGTTATCCCGCTATTAAAGATAAGGGATTACCTGGCGATATTGGACATGAAATATGCATACTCTTATGTCACCTTTCCTCCATCCTGCATGGGCGTCCCTTCCAAGGAACGGGAGACAGAACCCGTTTTCACCTGAAAAAAACCTTCTTCCCCTTTATATTTAAAGGGGCGCAGGGGTGCGGTCCTGGGAGCATGCGCTGCCCTAACTCCGCCCTCCGGCACCACACCTCAGTCCCCTTTTCCGCGTCGACAGGAATGGGCCGAATTCACCAGCGCTCCTGGGTTTGGATTCGGCCATGTAATTCGACGTGCAGATAATGCCTCTCTTTTTACTTTTTTGTCTTTTTATCATTCAGGTACTCGGTCCTCACACGTCACGCTCCTCCCCTGCACATGTAGACTTCCACAGGGTTCAGCAGGTGCCCATCCTGTGATGGGCTCTTCCCAACTTCAGACCCCCACGCCCTCTGCCTACGTTGCCTTGGCCCAGACCACGGTTGGCAAGCTTGTACCGCGTGCAACGCCCTGTCATCGAGGTCTCTGAAGAACAGACTAGCCAGGTGGAGGGAGCTCTTCCAGAAGTCTCCTCCAGAGGACCTCGAGGACCTTGTGAAAAATCGATCCAGGCCCAAAGTAGGGCCTCTATTTACCATCTCACCCCATAAGGAAGACTCCTTCCCAAGGACTTGCCCGTGCGGGAAGGACCGCTCAGGTCCTTGTACCAGCATGTTCACCAAGGCTGCTTCAGTTACCAGCCTACAGGCCGAGGGATCCTTGGATCCTCCCGGTGACAGTGCTGAGGGACCATAAGGTTCAAGTACCAGATCTTCATCTGAGGGCCTCCGCCCTAGTACCCGCATGATGTCTAAGGGCTATGCCCTAGTACCGGCAATACATCCGAGGCGGCGCCTAAACGCAGCTCTACCGACCCCCAGGTCGAGGGTGTCACACCTACTGGCTCTAGGCCCGAGGAGCAAGATGGGCCTTGCGATCCACAAGAGTCCTGGAGGAGGCTGGGCCCAGCGAGCCGAGCAACACGATGCAGGCACGTGGCAGGCAGCTCAACAAAATGCCCGCCATGCCAGATATCCGTACCCATCCGGTGCCATTCCACGAGTTCAGCGAGGAATGAGTGTCAAGGTGGGACTGGCTTCAACCAGGTACGTGGCCTACAGCCTATCCTTCATTTGCACAGGGCAGGTTCCCGCTGTGTCTGTATGGGCAGGGTATGAAGCAGCTCCAGCTTCTTGGAGAGGTTCCTTTGGCTCATGAAGTCCCCTCGGAAGGGGGTTATCCTCGGGGATGCCATCAGGGATGTGCTCCCTCCAGTAATTCTAGCACCTCAGGCTCCTCCGCCGGCGTCCCTGGCCCCAGCGCAGCCTCTACTTCCGGCCCCCCAGCCGATTTTCCTCAGGTGGTTCCACACCATCCTCCCGCAAAGCCTCTGGCTCTGGTTCCCGTACCCCAGCTGCAGGCTCCTACTACTCCACCGACGCAGGATCCTCCTGACCCACAGGATATGGATGAGGAGGAGGACCCTGACAAACCATCATCAGCCAGGGCCTTCCACAAACATCTTGCAGGGTTAGCTGAGTACCTGGGCCTACCTCAATCCAAGGTTGAGCAACCGGCAGAAGGGGTCCTGGCAGAAGTCCTCACGCGATGGGCTCCCCCACCCCCTGCCAAAATGGGAATTCCACTGCAAACCGATGTAGTCTTCCTGGCGAAAAGGGGTTGGCTCAAGCCCCACTCGGCCCAGCCGGTCAATCGACACCTGGACGCCAAGTACAGGCAGTTGGAGTGGGATACACTCTTGCTATCGGCCCATCCTCAGCCACACTCCTCGGTGATCGCTGCGGCATCACAATACTCAAAGCCTCAGTCGACTTCAGCCTCCTCTGCGATGCTGCTAGGCAAGGAGGAGAAGATCTTGGAGGCTTACGAGAAGAAGCTGTATTCCAACACGTCCTTGCATCTTCGTCAGGCCAACGCGAATGCCATGCTGGCTGCCACTAACCAGAGGTTATGGCAGGAAATTGCAGACTTCCTCCCGGAACTCCCTACGCAGAGCCAATCGCGTTTCAAGGCGGGATTGGTGGAGGCCAAGCTGGTGGTGCAGGACCTCATGGAATCCACTGTGGCCCATATTGACACCTCTGGCCATGCCATCTGTATCGCACAGACCTGAGGACAGCCTGGCTCTGTGCAATGAATTCAACCCGAATATCAAGGAACGCGTATTAGACCTGCCGTTCAAGGGGGGTGTGGGGGCCTCTTCCACTCCACCATGGACACAGAGCTGGACAAAAAGAAAAACGGCTCACAAACGGCCAAGTCTTTATCCATCTTGACAAAGATCATGCCCAAATTCTACACCCAGTCACAGCAGCGCTCCGACAAGGGACGTACGTACCGAGGGATCCGCGGCTACCAGGAACGCCGGTTCAGGCAGCCCGACCGCTCCCTAACTCCAAATCGGCACAAGCAACAAAAGGGGGACGGGGGTTAGAGTAAGGGCTTTTTCCAGTGACCATCCTCTGAGGGAAAGAAGGCATGGCACGCCCCTCCGGGTCCACGTGTCTCCAGTGGGGGCAGGCTTGCTCTCCACGCAGTGCTGGCACCAGAATTTCGCGGACCCCTGGATCCTATCCATAGTAAGAAAGAAAATGGAGTCAAAGGCTACCCTAACCCAAGACGTGACAGGGGGGGTCACAACATTTGCAGCGAAGCTAGGTAGTGGCTAGCTTGAAAAGACAAACACCTTAAAAAGGAAGAGTGTATCAAGAAAAAGGTTTATTAACACTAACACAATAGACATATTTTCAAAAAACGAGACATATTTTCAAAAGAGTGCCATTGCACTAAGGGTGTGTAACATTGAGCACATAAATATCTGCTTTTTCGTGGGTTAGTAGGCAGAGTGAAAACTTAATACATGTATTGCTTGGAATCACAATACGATCGTGATGCACACGCTTAGTGCAATGGCACTCTTTTGAAAATATGTCTCGTTTTTTGAAAATATGTCTATTGTGTTAGTGTTAATAAACCTTTTTCTTGATACACTCTTCCTTTTTAAGGTGTTTGTCTTTTCAAGCAAGCCACTACCTAGCTTCGCTGCAAATGTTGTGACCCCCTGTCACGTCTTGGGTTAGGGTAGCCTTTGACTCCATTTTCTTTCTTTCCATTATACCCACCCTCAGGCGTCAGGCCCCCTTTACAAAAAAGAGGGTTCTGCCCATTTTTTTTCTCTCATCCTATCCATAGTATCCATTGGGTACCGCCTACCCATCCCAGCTTCTCCTTCCGAATCACTTCCACTCCCTCAAGTTGGGACAGCAACTCCTCTGGCAGTTGTGCTGTACCATTCCACCCTCAACCTCTCCTTACCTCTACAAAAATTCAAGATGGTTACGCCAGCCTTTATAGCGGAGACGTTGTGCAAGGGAGTATGGATGTGCTCCCTGGATCTGAAGGACGCGTATCTACCTGTCCTGATTTGGCAGCTCCATCGTCCTTTCCTTCAGTTCAGGATCAGGGGCCAACATTTCCAATACAAGGTCCTTCCTTTTGGCCTCAACTCGGCCCCCAGGGTCTTTACCAGACATGTGAACACTGTGGCTGGCATCCTCAGAGCACAGGGCCTCCACATCTACCCATACTTCGACGACTGGCTCGTCAGGGCTAAATCTCCGGAAGCACTTCACCACTCTTCCCATGCCCTTATAAACACTGCACGATTGGGGCTTCTCCCTCAATCTCAAGAAGTCGCAGCTGCAGCCCACGCAGACTCTGACATTGTTGGGCCTCATCTGGGACACCTGCTCCGAGAAGGTATTTCTGTCAGAGGACAAGATCTCGGCCATCAAGAGGGCCACAGCGCACCTCCTCAGCAGGGAGGTGACCTCGGCCTGGTGGTACCAGCATCTCCTGGGTCTCTTGGCAGCGGTCCAATTAGCCGTCTCTCATACAAGACTGAGGATGAGGAGGATTCAGCGGCACTTCACGGTTTCGTGGAACCATGGCCGGGGCTCTCATTCCGAGATGATCAACGTTCCTCGAGCAGAGCTTAAAGGAACTCGGAGGAGGGGATCGTCTCCTCCTCCAATTCGATTGTCAAGAAACATTTCACAGTGCTCGCAAGGCTCTACCCGCCCATCAAGAGGCCGCACCCCGTGTGGGACCTGAACATAGTCTTGTGCGCCCTTGCGCACAAGTCGTTTGAGCCAATGGCGTTTGCGGACATCAGGCTGGTCACCATCAAGACGGCCTTACTAGTAGGCCTCACCTCAGCTTGCAGAGTCAGCGAAATCCAGGTGCTGATCGCCTCAGAACCATATACTACCTATCACAGGGACAAAGTAGTCCTGCTGACACACCCAGCATTTCTGCTCAAGGTGCCGTCTGCTTTCCATTTGAACGAGGAAATGGTCCTTCCTACGTTCTTTACCTATCCTAAGGAAGAAGCACAGAGAGTGCTGCACTGCCTGGATGTCGGGCGTGCCTTGAAATTCTACCTTGACAGAACCAAGGGCTTCCGCAAATCGGACACCCTGTTTGTCACTTTCGGAGGCTCAAGACCAGGCTATCGGGCCTCCAAGTCCTCCATATCCCGCTGGATGGTCTCGGCCATCAAAGAAGCATATGAGGGCCAGCACAAGCCACTTCTGGCCAACATGCATGCCCACGCAATCAGGGCCAAGGCAACCGCCATCGCATTCTAGCACCATGTCCCTTGGCAAGTCATAAGCAGGGCGGCCACTCCCTCGGCTTTCTGCAAGATTACTGTTTGGATGCCGGCTCTAGATCTGATGCGGCTTTCGGACAGGCGGTTCTCAGGAACCTATTTGCTTAAGGAGGGTCTCCTCTCCACCCTGGGGCTACATTCCGTTGTAATCGCCCATGCAGTTTAGAGGAAAGGGGACGGGATGTAAGAGTAATTATACATTTCAAATGGATTGTGTCCTCCAACATATCCCACATCTATGAAATGTAATGTCCACAGCTGTGTACTTCGGAAACTTTTTCGACAGAGGGTGTCCTGCGTCGATGGGGCCCGTAGCCTCAGTTCCATTTTGTTCCGCAAACGTGTTTGCTTCGGAGACTCGGCATGCCTCGTGTATTCCTTGTGAATGTTTTCTTCTTCAGCCCCTCCGACTCTGCAGTCTTGCTTCAAGACTTGCCAAATGCCAGTCACTGACTGCAAAGGCCTTGCGGGAGCGTAAGGGAAAGCTTCAGGTAGGTAGGGGTTCTAAACCCAGTAAGTCCCATAAATCTAAGTTCAAAGGGCATGTCCACTGACTATTCGAGGGGCGACTCTCCACGTCGGAAGGAGTCCCGGGGATCTCGTTCCCGGAGTGGTTCCCACCATTTGTCCTTCTCAGCATTCTAGGAATCACCGTCACTGGTCGCCTTCCCCGTCGTCCTCGGGAGGAAAGTGGCTTGTCCAACAAAGTGCTCGACTCCGGAGGAATGGGCTGTCTTCAGGGAGCAGATGTTGGCGATTTTCCAATCGCAGGGCGCAGGTCCGTCTGCGCCTTGATTAAGCTGGCAAGGAACGGTCTCGATCTGTGGCTCGTGCACCTTTTGGGCTCGGGTCCCCGGCACGATGCTCATCGGGAACCTTCGAGGTCACGTTTGGACAAGGCTCAGGATGGTCTCAAGAGACGTGCTTCAAGGTCTCGGTCCTCGTCCCCAGCGAGACATAGAAACCTTGTAAGGGCTCGAGGTCGGTGTCGACTCCGCCTTCGTACCAGCCGTCGGCACCCTTGTCGACGGCGAAGCAATCGGCACCCTCAACGCCTTTGGGGCCTTTTGGCCAGGATTTGCCGTCGGAGGTCCCCGATACAGTGGATCCTCAAAGGAAGGCTACTTCCAAGTCT
The DNA here is from genome assembly GCF_040938575.1 of Ambystoma mexicanum. Classification (NCBI taxonomy): domain Eukaryota; kingdom Metazoa; phylum Chordata; class Amphibia; order Caudata; family Ambystomatidae; genus Ambystoma; species Ambystoma mexicanum. The sequence goes on from NC_090934.1 coordinate 729,514,959, forward strand.
GTAAGTTGTGTTAAGACCTAGAGTCTCGGCTGTCCCGAGGTCGGACTTTTACCTCCCTCTGGATGTATTTATTTATTTATTCACATTTGTTAAGCGCACATCAGACCGAAGGCATCGTGGCGCTGGTTACAGTGTTGCTTATACTTGGTTACATACAGTTCATGTCCGTGTGGTTACATTGGACGAGATATGCTTTTTTACACATATGCATGAGCAGCAAAACCACGTGAGAACGGGGTTAGTTGAAAAGGGCAGTTTTGAGCTTTTTTCGGAAGGAAAAGAGATGTATCAGCTCTGAGGTCAGTAGGTAGGGAATTCCAAAGTTTAGGTGCGAGGAAGGGGAAGCCAGCCTATGCCTCCTGCTTTGGTTCTGTTGATGCGAGGTATAGCTAGTTGGTTTGTGTATTGTGCTCTTCTTGGTCTTGTGGATTGATATCTCCCTTTCGTGTCAGATAAGTAAGAGGGAGCTGTGAGGTTGATTCATTTATGGGTGGTTGTGAGAATTTTGAAGGAGATACGGTCTTTGACAGGGAGCCAGTGAGCTGCCTTTCTGGCTTGTGTAATGTGTTCTCTTTTTGGTATACTGAGGGCTGCTCTGAGAGCGTTGTTTTGAGTTGTTTGGAGCCTAGATAGGTTTTTTTGGGAGGTGCCGGCTAGGAGCGCATTACAATAGTCTAGTTTGGCTCCTATAGTTGCTCGAGCGATGGAGAGGTAGCCATCCTTGGTTAGGAAAGGTTGTATAGCGTTGATGAGTTTAGTACTCAGTGCTGCGGCCGAGACTATGGCTCTGACTTGTTTGTCCATGGATAGTGTTGCGTCTATGTGAACCCCCAGTGTTTTGACTGAGGATAGGACTGGGATGGTACAATTGTCTGTTGAAATTGGTGTACAGTGGGTTAAGGTTGGAGAGGGTAGATTTCTGTCCTAGAATGAGGATTTCGGTCTTGTCCCCGTTCAAGCAGAGGCTGTTGGTAGCCATCCAGGCTTGTATGGTAGAGTAGATTTGCTGTAGGGTAAAGGCGTCTTGGTGATAATTCCCTGTCAGAGGGAGGAGAACCTGCGTGTCGTTGGTGTAGTTCGTGTAGATGATCCCCAGCGAATCTAGTTTATCAAATAGTGGCTTCGTAAAAAGATTGTAGAGCGTGGGGGCAGTACAGGAACGTTGTGGTACACCACAGTGGATGATGGAGGGTGCTGCATGAGCTATGTTAGAGAACACTTTCATCGCTCTTCCTTTTAAGAATGATGTTACCCAGGATGCTGCGTCCTTTGAGAAGTGTGCTGCGTGTGTCAGGTGACTGGTAAGGGTAGTGTGGTCTACCAGATCAAATGCAGCTGAGAGGTGAAGGAGGAGGGCGGGCTTGCCTTTGTCTAGGATGTTGGTAATTTCGTTTTTTAAGTCTAGAAGGGCAGTTTCAGTTCCGTGTCCCTTGCGGAACCCGGATTGTCTTTTACCTAGGATTGCGTTCGATTCAAGGTATAGTTGAATCTGTTTGTGGGCGGCCTTGTCGAGTAGTTTCAGGAGGAATGGGACTGTGGTTATGGGTCAGTAATTGTTCGGGTTAGCAGGGTCTAGCGTCGGTTTTTTTAGGAGAGGGCGTACCCAGGCCTCTTTAAGGCTATCTGGGACTATGCCCGTTCTGAAGGATGCATTGATGAAGGCTGTGAGAAGAGGGGCGAGTGGTTCTGCGCAATCTTTGATGACTTTAGGGGGGCATACATCACCCTTACATTGTGAGGGTTTGAGGTGTCTGAGAATGTCAGTGACCTCGGTTTCGGAGATTTCGGTAAATGCAAATTTGGGCACGTTTCTTACTTTTACATTAGGTTTTATCTGTGCATTTGCACTTTGCTTTGGTAAGGTGTTGAAGTGGCGGGATATTTTGTTTTGGAGGAGGTTTATTTTTGTAAGCATGGCTGATTGAATGCCTGTACACCATGCCTCATCTTTGATGATCTCATCAGGGCATGTAGGTGGTATGGTTAGCTCTTTGAATATATTAAAAAGTTCTTTAGGGTGGGAGTTGGCATTAGAGATGCGGTGGTTGTAGTCTTCAGATTTGGCAAGGAAGATTGCGTCTTTGTATTTTTTTGCTATGGATTTGAAGTTAGCTTTCGTGGTATCGCATGGGTTACGCTGCCAATTTTTTAGGGCTGAGCGTTTGTCTTTGCGCAATGTCTGGAGTTCCTCTGTGAACCAGGAATTGGAATGGAAGGATTTTTTTTCTTTTTTGTTTTCCAGTGGGGCAACAGTGTTGACAGCCATTGTGATGGTGTCTTTGAATATTTCTGCGAGGATGTGGGGTCAGCGGAGAACGGGGGCGCTAGGCAAGGTAGTTTGAGGAGTGCACTGATGTTGTCTGCAGTGAGTTTTTTGGCGCTTCTGGCTAAGGTCGCCGGTGCTTTAGTAGGCACTTTAGTGCTTTGTAAGACAGGGATGTCAAATAGGAGAAGGTTGTGGTCTGTCCATGGGAGGCTAGTATTGGAGGTGATGGCTGTGTTACAGTTGTGGTCTACAATCCAGTCTAGGATGCGTCCTTTAGCATGAGTGGAAGAAGTGCTCTTTTGCGAGAAGCCTAGGTCTTGGAGGTCTTTGGCTAGAGAGATAGCAGTTTTGTCCTTAGGGTCGTTGCATCCTAAGTTAAGGTCACCTATAAGTAGTGTTTTTGTGGATTTTTTAAGGTTGTTTACTAGGAGGTGATTGACTTGACCTATGAAATTAGCGGTTGGGCCAGGTGGACGGTAAATGGTATGAATATTTATTGTGCTATTTGGAGAGAGTGCTAATTTGACTGATAGAATGTCAATATTATCTTCCTCTTGGTGGGGTATGGTTCTGATAGAGAGTGTTTCTTTGTGAATAATGGCTACCCCCCCTCCTGTTCTAGCTATTCTATCTTGTCTGAGGATGGCATATCCTTGTGGTAGGGCTAGTGAAATGGCTGGGCCAGAAGCTTCGTTGAGCCATGTCTCTGTGATCGCGAGTAAGTCTAGATTTTGAGTAGTTATTAGGTCATTCACTTCTAATGCGTGGGCATTGAGTGATCGTACATTGATTAAGGTGCATTTGTATAGCGTTGGGCAAGGAGTTTTTGTGAGTATGGTATGAGTGTCTGCTTTAGGTACAGTGTTACATTGAGAGTAGGAGTTACCGCTCTGTGTCGTAAGTGTGTGTTTGAGGCATATGGAAGTATTATCACGGAAGTGGGGTGTGTGCACTTTAGAGGTGCGTGAGCTGAGTCTGTAATTTCTGTGTGGTAAGTGTGTAGGGGTGACATGGTGGTGGATAGGGATGGTGCGGACTCTGAGTCTGTCTAGTCTGAGGCTGAGGTTAGGTATCATTAGTGCTGTGTTATTTGGAGTGTGTGAGGGCTTGGGCAGGAGGTCCATCGTGTGAGTTCGATGACGCAAGCTGATTTGATAGTGGGGGATGTGCTTTAATGTAGAAGGGTGCGGTGTGGTCATAAATGTGAGTAGCATGCTAGTTAAGCAGGTGAGGACGGGCAGCGAGTACAGAGCAAAATAGCAGTGGCAATCTGCCTAGATTCCACTATCAGAAAAAGGCGCAGAAATGCAATGTTTGGCAGTAAGCAATTGCAGTGGCAGCCTGCCTAGATTCCACTATCATCGATAGTTCAGAACATGTATGCCACGGTGGGTGGTGCACCTAGGTGCTACGAGCAGCAGTCGGAGGCATTTGAATAAACATATGGCCGTGTAAGCAATGTATCTGCATTGCATCACAGTATGGTTTGAGAGAGGTGTGCAGCCATGAGCAGTGTGTGAGCAAGGCAAGTACTGAGTACAATTGTAATATAATGTTTGGGCAGCTGCAGAGGCAAGAGCAGTGACCAAAAAGAACACCACAGAGTAGATGTGGTCTGCTAGTGACCATAAGGCACAACACAGTCTAAATGTGGTCTGCTAGTGACCATAAGGCACAACACAGGCTCTGCTAGTGACCATAAGGCACAACACAGTCTAAATGTGGTCTGCTAGTGACCATAAGGCACAACACAGTCTGAATGTGGTCTGCTAGTGACCATAAGGCACAACACAGTCTAAATGTGGTCTGCTAGTGACCATAAGGCACAACACAGGCTCTGCTAGTGACCATAAGGCACAACACAGTCTGAATGTGGTCTGCTAGTGACCATAAGGCACAACACAGTCTGAATGAGGTCTGCTAGTGACCATAAGGCACAACACAGTCTAAATGTGGTCTGCTGGTGACCATAAGGCACAACACCGACAAATGAGGTCATTTAGCATTCATGAACCAAACAAGTATTAGGCTCTATAGATGGACAAGCATTTGCCACAGGAATAAACGGGCAGATGCAGAGCGAGGCAGCAAAAAGGAAAGGGTGTAGAAAGTTGAGTGAAATATTGTGCATCTTAGCAACCAAAGGGCAGGTAGGCTGCAATCTATAGCTATATCGCCTAAAATCAAAGTCACAGTGCGACACTATGGCACTTAAGACAGAGTGATTATACGAACTGAGTGACATCCATCTGCTACACAGGCGCGGGAACAGAGGCTTAGTGTTGCGGCGCAGAGGCGCACAACGGCGAACAGACGGCAAACAGGAAGAACGCCTTGTTCCACAGGCCTTCTTCCGCGAGGACTGGCTTCCGCCTACCGGAGGCGGGTGTTACTGGATAAGGCACACAGTTGCCTAGTAACTGAGGGGAGCCTCGGTTTCGTCCCGCATCGCGCCGGCCATTTTGTGGTCCAGCAGGTGATGCGCGCTTCGGTGAAAACAGCTGATTGAAATGGTCAGCTCGCAGATTAGGCATCCAAGGGCAATATAGACGGTGATATGCACGCAATGATTGTGCTGTGGGTTGCGCCACGTACCGTCGGTCATGCAGGGGGGCTGCTATGAAGGGGGACTGCTACTGCAGTCTTGGGAGAGCAGGGCTCCAGCCCTCTCACGAACAGCAGACTGGATGGAATGAACGGCAGACTGCAAACATGGATGACATCTATGAGGAGGAGGAGAGGTCGGATTTAGATTTTGACCCTTTTGAGCCTGATGTGGCTCCTGTCTTTTCAGGGGATAGTCAATTTGAAGAGTTAAGGTAATCTCTTCATGATGCCAGTGGCTTAGACACTTCTCCTGAGGTGCGGTTTGGCAGGCCTGAGCCTGGGGCTCATGCTGAGTCGTCCTACAGGAGACTGATGGCTAGAGTCACTGAATATCTTGGTTGGTGAACTCCTCCTGAAGCTTTTGTTCAGGATGACTTGAAGGATATTCTGGATCATGGTCTGTCCTCTGACCCAGTGTTACCTTTTCATTTGACCTTGCAGAAAAGGGTGGCGGCTGCTTGGCAGACCCCATAATCTCTTCCGGCTGTTAACAAATCGTTAACTAAGAAATACCGCCTTTCCGAGTAGTGACCCCAGCTACCTTTCATCTCTCTCCTCTCCCTAGAGTTTGGTGGTTCAGGCGGCTACGGCCACCAGAAGGCAGGCAGCGTACCCTACCATCCCTCTTGGTAGGGACAACAAACGCTTCGACAGTTGGGCACGCAAGGTGTTTTCTGCGGGGCATATGGCGTGGAAATTGGCAACTCCACTTGTGCCTTGGCAAAATTTTCACACACTCTTGTGTAATTGTTTCTCTTGCGGCTGAGCATATTCCCAAAGGGGAAGAAAGGGATGGGTTCCTTGCTCTCGTGCTTGATGGCAAGGATTCCATGTGTGAATCCCTTAGGTCTGGTTTGGACACAGCCGTCCGTGTCAGCCAGTTCCATGGCTGCAAGCACCGTTCTACACAGATTTGCATGGTTGCGGAAGTCTGGTTTTGCTCCGGATGTGCAAGCCCGTCTTTTGAACATGCTCTTTGATGGTGCACATTTGTTTGGCAGCAAGGCCGACGAGAGCCTTGAGGGACCGCAGACCTCAAAAGCTGCGGCTAAATCTTTAAGCGCAGCTGTGCATCAACCTCTGCCTTTTTCGTCCTAGGGGACAGCAGTGGAGGGGAGGTTCTTTTCGTTACTACTCCTCCTTTGGTAGAACGAGAGGAGCCTCCAGTCAAAGGGGTCAGCGTAAAAGTACCTGTGGTGGTCAGGGAAATGGGTGCCAAAGCCGCTCCAAAACAGTTATGAGGCCATGTCCCATGGTTCGCCGGTTGGGGGCAGACTGTCTCAGCATCTTGAAGAAAGGCACGCTATTACTTCGGATGCATGGGTTCTGGATACAATTGTCCACGGCTACTGCCTTCCCTTCCTACATCGGCCTCACAACAATCCACCGGGGAATCTCTTTGAAGCTTCCAGATCCTCTCCTTGTGCAGGAAATCTTGACCCTGCTAGAGAAAGACGCTATAGAACTGGTGCTTGTAGCGCACAGGAACCAGGGTTGCTATTCCCCATTTCTTTTCTTTCCAAAGAAAGACTGGGGATTGAGACCCATCCTGGACTTGCGTTGGTTGAACAAACTTCTCAGGAAGGACAAGTTCAAGATGGTCACTCTTTCTCAAGTCCTCCAGACCCTTCAAGTTCAGGATTGTTTGGTGTCTCTGGACCTACAGGATGCTTGCTTTCATTTGCCGATTCATCCCAAGCACAGGAAGTACCTGAGGTTTGCGGCTAGCGACTCGCCCTTCGGGTCCTTCCATTCGGATTGACTTCCACCCGAGTGTCTTCACCAAGCTAATGGTGGTGCTGGCAGCGTATCTCGGGCAAGGGGGGGGATTCATGTCTACCCCTACCTGGATGACTGACTGATCTGTGCGCTTTCTCCAGAGCAAGCATTGGATCACCTCTGTCTCACCTGTTGCTCCCTCCACAACCTGGGCTTCTCCCTCAAATTCAAGAGGTCGCATCGGACACCTTCCCAACAGCTCCAGCACATCAGGGCTGTGTTGGACACGCCCTATGGGGTGGGGGGTGAAGAGCGCTCACCTCCCAGGGTAAGGGCTCATCACATTGTGCAGATGGTGGACCAGTTTTAACATGCCCAGAGTCTACCGGCTTTTGAATTCTTAAGGTTGCTCGGCCTCATGGCATCCTGCATTTTTCTGGTGCCAGAGGTCAAGCTAAGGATGAGATCCCTGCAATGGGTCCTCAAGATGCAGTGGTCAAAGCTCTCAGGCAAGATGTAGGATCCCGTTCACAATCCAATATCGGTCTTCTGTGGTGGGCCAACGAGGGGAACCTGATGAAGGGGGAGCCGTTTTTGCAACTGTGGCCGGAGGTGACTGTAGTGACATACACTTCCCTCACAGGATGGGTGCTCATGCCGACGACTTGACTGCCAGCGGTCGTTGGTCTCCATCGGAGTCCAGACTCCACATCAACCTGTTAGAGCTGAGGGCCATCAGGCTGGCCCTGAAAGCTTTTCTGCCATCTGTGCGGGGAAGTGTCATGATTATGACTGACAACACAGTGGCCATGCATTACCTCAACAAAAACGGGGGGTAGGGTGACTACCGTTGTGCAAGGAGGAAATGCAGCTCTGGTTCTGGGCAATCCAGCAAGGAATTTTGCTCTCGGAAGTTCATCTGACCGGAGAGGACAATGCGGCGGCAGACGCTCTGAGCAGGCAGAGCACGATCTCTCACGAGTGGGAGTTAGCTCAGGAAGTCCTTCTGGAGATCTTCGCCCTTTGGGGTTCCCCATAAGTGGATCTCTTCGCCACCAGTACCAACTTGAAATGCGAGAGATTCTGCTCAAGGGAATTTCCTCTGAGGGGAGCCTTAGGAGACGCATTCGTAGTGGATTGGTCCTTCCCACTGCTGTACGAGTTTCCTCCAGTCCCTGTCATTCCTCAAGTGTTATGGAGGTTACTTACAGAGGTTCGGATCCCACATGATCCTCATTGCTCCGGGTTGGGCCAGGAGAGGGTGGTACCTGGACATTCTAGAAATGTCCATCTGCCCTCCACGCCGTCTTCCCGACCAGGAGAATCTGCTCTCGCACGAGAGGTTGGGGGGTGGGGGGGCCAGGTTCTCCGTCCAGAGGTCAGGACTCCCAACCTTCACGCCTGGTATCTGAAAGGTTGATGTGTAAGGATTGGGACCTCCCAGATGACGTGATGGAGGTGTTGCTTTTGGCCAGGAGGCCAGCAACAAAATCCTTGTACCGTTGCCGTTGACATAAGTTTTGCGACTGGTGCAGGGGACAAAATGTTGATCCTTTTCAGTGTTCCATTCCTGTGGTTTTGTCTTTCTTGCTTTCTTTGGCCCAAAGGGGCCTTAAAGTGAGTATCTTTAAGGGTTACCTGGCAGCGCTGTTTATCTTAAAGCGCTCGTCTGAAGAATGTTCTTACTTTAAGATTCCTTTGATTTCCCAATTTCTTAAAGGGCTCACTGTGTTCCTGCTGTCCCCTTTCCAGGTGCCGGTTTGGGATCTGAATTTGGTTTTGAAATTCTTCATGGGTGCTCCGTTTGAACCTTTGCACTCTTGTCCTTTGAGATTGTCTTTCAAGACTGTGTTTTTGGTTGCGGTTACTTCCGCTCGCACAGTGAGTGAATTGCAGGCACTTTCATCTAAGCCACCCTTTACTGTGTTCCACAAGGATAGGGTTGTACTGAGGGTACATCCCTCCTTACTCTTGCATCCCGTCCCCTTTCCTCCATACTGCATAGGCGTCCCTCGTGAGGGACGGGAGACGGAACCTTTTTCACCAGAAAAATCTTCTTCCCCTCTAAATTTAGAGGCACGCGGAGGCGTGGCCCTGGGAGCATGAGCTGCCCTGACTCTGCCCTCCAGCGCCACACCCCAGTTCCCTTTTCCTCACCAACTGAAACAGGCCGAATTCACCACCGCTCCTGGGTTTGGCTTCGGCCATGTAATTCCACGCACAGATTCTTCCTCTATTTCTTCTTTGGTCTTTTTGTTCAATAGGTACTTGGTCCTCAGACACCACAGCTCCTCCCCGGGGCGTGTCGACTTCAACAGGGTTCAGCAGGTGCCCATCCTGCAAGGGGCCTTTTACAACTTCAGACCCCCCATGCCCTCTCCCCATGTTGCCTTGGCCCACACCACGGTTGGCAAGCCTGTTTGGCGTGCGGCTCGCTGTCCACGAAAGCGCTGAAGAACAGACTAGCCAGGTAGAGGTAGCTCTTTCAACAGTCTCCTTCTGAGGACCTCAAGAAGTTCGGGAAACATTCCAGGCCAGAGGTAGGGCCTATATTTTCATCTGCACCTCGCAGGGGAGACTCCTTCCCAGGGACTCTCCTACGCAGGACGGACCGGTCAGGTCCTTTTACCAACTCGCGCACCGAGGCTGCCACAGCTACTGGTTTTCGGGCTGAGGGATCCTCCCGGTGCCAGTGTTGAGGGGCTGATAGCCTCCATTACTGTGCTGGCGCCCGAGGGGCTCCGCCCTTGTACCAGCATCATGGCCGAGGGGCTACGTCCTGTTACTGGCAGTACGTCCGAGGGGGCGCTTGAACGCAGCTCTAGCAACCCCCGGGTTGAGGTGGATACACCTACCTGGCACACGCACGAGGAGCAGGGCAAGTCGCGCACCTCACACATAAGAGACTTGGCAGAGCCGAGCAACACATCGCATCCACGTGGTGGGCAGCTCAACAAAATGGCATACGGGCCAGAAAGACACCCGTTCGACACCTCTGCAAGACTTCGGCAAGGTGGGACTGGCATCAACCAGGTACGTGGCCTACAGCCTACCCTCCTTATGCGCAAGGCTGTTTTCCCTTGCTTCTGTATATACAGGGTCGGCAGCGGCCTCAGCTGCCTCTAGTAACCCCTTCCGTGCCCTCCTCCTCCTCTTCGGCCAGCAAAGACCGGATCTTTGAGAGGTTCCTCAGCCTCATGAAGTCTCCAGATATGGGGGCTATCATCAAGGACGCAGACTGGGAAATCCTTCCCGCTATGCTAGCGGCACTACAGACGCCTCCTCCGGCTCCTCAGCCTACTCCACAGGCGGTTCCATACCAGCCTCTGCCTCTTCCTCACCCTCCGGCTTTGGTCCTCGTGCCCCTGCCTCCGGATATTCCTCCTCCACAGGATCCCCCAGACCCTCAGGATACAGATGAGGATGAGGAGGAGGATCCCGATACACCATCGGCCAGGGCCTTCCACGAACGTATCGCGGGCCTGGCAGAATACCTGGGCCTCCCACAACCCCAGATCGAACAGCCGGCAGAGGGTGTCCTCGCTGAGGTCCCGGCAGAGGGCATCCTCGCTGAGGTCCTCATGAGGCGCCCTTCTGCCAGAACAGGAATTCCACTGCAAACCGATGTAGTCTCCCTTGCCAAGAATGGTTGGCTCAAACCATTCCATCCAGCCAGTCAACCGCGCCTGGACGCCAAGTACAGGCAGATGGAGGGGGATACACTCTTGCTCTCCTCCCATCCTCAGCCACACTCCTCAGTGATCACTGCGGCATCACTGTACTCCAAACCTCAGTCGTCCTCGTCTTCTTCATCGATGGCACTGTTAGGCAAGGAAGAGAAAACCTTGGAGGCATATGGTAAGAAGCTGTATTCCAACCCTTCCTTGCACCTGCGACAGGCCAACACAGATGCCATGCTGGCAGCTGCTAATCGTAGATTATGGCTGGAAATTGCGGACTTCCTCCCAGAACTCCCCAACCGCAGCCAATCACGTTTCAAGGCGGGGCTAGCCGAGGCCAAGCTCGTGGCACAAGATATCATGAAGTCCACGCTAGCACACATTGATGCCTCTGGACGTGCCAATTGCATTGCCACGGACATGAGAAGAATGGCCTGGCTCCGGGCAACCAAGTTCAACCCGGACGTCCAGGAACGTATTCTAGATCTGCCCTTCGAGGGCAGTGACCTCTTTCACTCCAGCACAGACGAAGAGCTGGACAAGGCGAATAGCAGCTCTCAGACAGCTAAGTCTTTATCCATTCTAACAAAGACCACGCCCAAAGCGTACTCCTAGTCTCAGCAATGCTCGGATAAGGGTCGCTCATCTGGAGGCTTCCGCGGCTTCCAGGAACGGAGGTCTAGGCAGCCGGAACACTCGCCGACCACTAGTAGGTGCAAGCATCAAAAAAAGGGGGGTGCAAGGGCTTTTTCCAGTCCCCCTCCTCCGAGGGTAAGACATGACAGACCCACTCGGGTCCACGTGTCGCCAGTGGGGGGCAGGCTTGCTCTTCAAGCACACTTTTGGCGACAGAACTTTGCGGATCCCTGGATCCTGTTGGTATTATCCTCAGGGTACCGTCTAACTATTCCTGCCTCTCCTCCCTCTCCCCCTCTTTCGCAAGTTGGGACAACAACTCTTTTGGCGGAGATTCGGTTGCTTGTCGTGAGCCAGGCCGTAGAGGAAGTCCCAGCCTCCGAGCGGGGCTTGGGCTTCTACTCCAGGATCTTCGCCATTCAGAAAAAGAACCAGGCTGGCCTGAGAGTTGTACTGGACCTTTCCACCCGACACGTCTCCTTACCTCTTGAGGTTCAAGATAGTGAGGCCAATACCACAAGGGTGCAGCCATGGCACAACAAACCCACCCAACATTTCCAGAAGAACCAGAAATAAATATGGCATTGGGCTATATTTGGGTACAGGAGGTACCCAAAAGGTCACTGCCTCTACTGCCTCTACGCTGTACAAAACTATAATACAAACACGCCCTGCGATAAACCACACAGCTAAAGGGAGATGGGAACAGGATTTGGGGCAACTGATAGACGATCAAGAGTGGTCTCGGATTTGCGCACTGACTAAAGGGATATCGTGTAACTCAAGGTTCAAATTGATACACTATAAAATAGTGCACAGGATACATTACACTCCATTAAGGCTTAAGCAGATATACCCCACATCGAATGGTGCCTGTCCAAGATGTAATGCTGGAAACGCTAATATATTCCATATGCTGTGGGACTGCACCAAATTGAGACATTATTGGTCAGGGGAATGCGGCGCGCTAGACAAGATGGCAGACCAGCCGGTGACATGGACACCACGGATTTGTATGTTGGGGGCAGAAGGGAAATTGAATCCGACGTGGCGGAAATGATTGAATCTGAGTTTGCTCATAGCCAAAAGTGTCATATTGATGAGATGGAAGAACGTACAACCCCCTACAATAGAGGACTGGAACAGAGATATGGTGTGGATTAATGACACTGAGGAACTGTATATTGACTTGGTCACACCACAAAGTAGACCCAGAAACATATGGGCGCGATACAAGCAATATCTGGCTGATCTTAGTGAATTGGAGAACCTGAACACAGAAGGCTAATAAACTGTATAAGTAATATGTCTGTATAATCAAAGTAAGCTGCTAAAGTATGTGCATAACCTGTGTGCAAATATAAATAAAGTTGTTTAAAAAAAAAAAGATGGTGAGGCCAGCTTTTATTGCAGACATTATGCAGGGGGAGACTGGATGTGCTGCCTGGATCTGAAGGACGCCTATCTGCACGTCCCTATCTGGCAACCCCCCAGCTACATAACCTACCAGGGCGGCCTGGCCAAACTCGGATGCCCAAGACACCACCCCATCCCCTGCCCCACACCCTTCCTACCATCCGCATCCCCCTTCCCACCAGCCTCATACTTCCCCCCCATTAACCTGGGCCTCCCAACCAACACAACACACAGCCACCCTAGACCGAACGCTAAACCTTACCACACCAGATTTAACACCAAACATCTTGCCCTATGCAAGCCTCCTGGCCTGACCCCCTCCTCCTTCACTCTCAACCTCACAGCCCGCAATGACAGACTAGGTACCAGGCTCCCCACTACAACTACTAGGCCCAATGCCAAACCTAATACCAAAACCAACGCGAAGGACAATGCGCTTAATAAGCCAAAACCACCCTCACTAAAAGGAGCCCTACTCAAATGTCAGATCCTTGGCTGCCCACCCCACAGAAATCGCAGACATCATTCTTACCAATGACCTTGATTTCCTATCCCTAACAGAAACCTGGCTTCATGAGGCGTCCGGACCACACTTATCGCTATCCATCCCAGACAAATACTCTATCCTCAGAGAAGATAGACCTAACGCTAGAGGAGGAGGAGGCGTAGCGATCATCTCCAAATCCTCCCTAGACTTCAGATCAGCCTCTTCAGTGTCACTCGCATCTTGCGAGATACTTGCTGCTAAATTGCAAACCTCCCCCCACAAGCACGATCACCCTCCACCTCATATACAGACCCCCAGTCCCCTCTGGGGTCTTTGAAGAAGACCTCACATCTCTCATTGCTGAAAATTCCAAACCCTCAGCACAAATTATGATCCTTGGGGACTTCAACCTCAGCTACCAGGGCCCGAACGATGCACATGCTGTATCCCTAGCCAATGTCCTAACAGAACATGACTTCACACAACTCAATGTGCTCCCCACCCACCAAAAGGGCAGAATCCTTGACTGGGTAGCAACTTACAATTGCAATACAACTTGTAAGGATCCCCAACCTCTGGCATGGACTGATCATCACCTGATCTCTCTTGAGGTCAACATTAATAGTGTACTACCCAATAAACACCCCCTGGCACCAGCCTGTCCCACCAGAAACAAACGTAACATTAACGCCGAAGCCCTACTACCTCTGTTCCTACCCACCCTCTACGCTCTCCCAGCCAACACTGACTTAAACCTATTGATTGACACCTTCAATGACTCCATGGCTAAGGCGATGGACACCATTGCCCCCCTGAAACTACGTAAAGATAAACCAAAAGCTCATCTGAACTCGTGGTACACCCCTGAACTCAATATACTCAGAAAAAAGAAAGCTAAGGCACAACTCGCATAGAAGACCAACCCTTCTGTGGAAAACAAATCTAATCACACGAACATATCCTCTCTATGCACAAGTGAGATAATTTGCACCAAAAAAGATGTATACAACACCAGGATTGTTCAGGCAGGCTCCTCCTCTAAAGAATTATTTAAAATTCTAAAGGAACTAGAAAACCCTATTTCACCTCCAGACACCTGTTTGAAAGACAAATCCTGGTGCACCAGTATCCAAAACGCCCTCAAAAACAAAATTACAAGACTTCAAACTAAAATAGAAGACAAACGCCAACAACTCTCCGATAACATGGTCACCAACCCTAGCCTACCTACGCCCAACATCAGATCGGGCTTCACTTTTAAGAAAGTTACCACAGCTCAAGTTAAAAAAATCATCACCTTCCTTAAAACCATCGAAGTGCAAAGGGGACAGCTGTCCCGCCCGGATCATAAAAGACGCAGCTAGAGAGCTTTGCCCCTTCATCACCAAACTTATTAGCCTATCCTTCATCAATAACTCAGTTCCCAGTAACCTAAAACAATCATGGGTTCTCCCACTCCTGAAAAAACAATCCCTAGATCCAGGCTTCCCCACCAACTACAGACCCATCACCACAGTCCCATTCCTACTAAACATCCTGGACAGAGTTGCCTACATCCAAATTCAGGAATACCTGGAAGCCAACCAACTGCTAGGAATACATCAATCTGGCTTCAGTCCCCAAGACGGAACAGAAACTGCCCTTGTTGATCTCAAAAGCCAGATTGATGAAATTAAAGACAAAGGCAATGCCGCGATTCTACTCCTCCACCTCTCAGCGGCCTTTGATTTGGTCAGCCACAAAATCCTCTGTAGTCATCTAGCCACCGCAGCTCACTTCTCCTCCTCTGCCATCACCTGGATACAATCTTTCCTGGCAAACCGAACCATGCAGGTCTTCTCAACAACTGCTGCAGCAGACCCCATCCCCATCTCATGCGGGGTCCCACAGGGCTCCTGTGTATCCCCCACTTTGTACAACATATTTACAAAGCCTCTATTTGACCAACTGGACCATCTGGGTGTCACCTACACGAATTACGCAGATGACACCCAGATACTCCTCACCATCACAGGCAATTACCAAGCAGACGTCGCCCGGATCAACAAAATATTCTCCATCATTGAGGCATGGATGTCCTCTCATGGCCTCTACCTGAATGATAAGACTGAGCTCCTCATCGTCGGCTCCCCCAGCAACCTAACTTAACTTAGTCCCAGCTACAATAACATCACAATCAATGGTCACACCATCCCTATTGCCAAAAGCGTGAAAACCCTCGGCTTCCACCTGGATGCCAACACTAACCTCTCCAAACAGACCAATATGATCGCCTCAGCCTATACCAGCAAGCTTATCAGGGCCAGCAGACCTTTCTTATCACCCAATAGCTGCCTCACTCTCGCCAGAGCCCTCATACAATCCAAACTGGACTACTGCAACAGCCCGTACCTAGGTGCTAACCAATCTGTAATCAACAAACTACAGGTACTACAAAATAACGCTCTGCGCACAGCCCTCAACATTGCCAGGTGAGAGCATATCTCCACTGCTAGGAAATCCTGCAAATGGCTCTCCATACACCAGAATATTGACTTGAAAACCATCTGCCTCACGTAGTAGTCCCTTAATCACCTAGCACCACCATATCTAGCTAATACATTCACCATGAAACCTGCCACCAGAACCACCAGATCCTCCAACACACTATGCTTGACAGTGCCCAGATTCCACTTAAAAAAAGCCTGAGGGACCAACTTTACAGTACTCTCCTCCCAACTCTGGAACACCCTACCACTCAAAATCAAAACTATTGAGTCCTTCCAGGTCTTTAGGAAGCAGGTTCTCCTTAACAAAGAAAAGCACCACTGACTCCTGACCCCACATCCCTGCTCGGTAAACTCCTGCATTTATTGTAAATAACTGTATATTGAAATTGTATATTGCCAACTGTGTATTGTTTAAACATAACTGTAAATTGTATTCCTTATACAATTTATGAATGTAAAATAAGTATGGATTATTGTACTAAGTATGTAACACAAAGATACTCCACATTTATGTAACCATCTCCTTAAGCGCCCTTCTACCTCTGGGTCTGGAGCGCAATACAAATAAAATAAACAAACAACTTAGAGCAACATGGCCTGAGGGCGCGGGCCCCTTCCACAAATTAGATGCATATTCGATGAGACATTGCTTTAAATTCCCTTGAGGCAAATGCTTTGTCTTGTGGGCAAGGGGTGGTTAATGTCTGAAGCATCCAGTAAATCGATAGCACTAATGTCTATTTAGGAGTTACTTGAGGGCTAACCTCAATATAGAGTGTTTGTTTACTAAAATTGTATGCCTTTTATTGTGACTGGTGACTAAGAGTAGCTCCTGAGGAATGTTCCAACTTAGTTGGCATAAGAACAGGAACATGTTGAGCATTGGGGTCATAGTGTTCTATATTCCAAGGGTCCATCATTGGTCCATCATTGACTGACTGATCTTTAAATTGATAGACACGTTATTGACTGGTGTTTCTCAGTCACAAACTATTCCAACGATGTTTAGTTGAGGACAAAAAGGCAGGATGGCTATGAATAAAAATTGATGTATTTTGCACTGCTGTTTTTGAAACGTAAGGGAAGAATTTTTGATTGACGTTAATGTGATTTAAATTTTGAAATGTTCAGTCTATAGTGGGCCACTATGATTTGGTGATAAGCGTGTGACATTTCATTGCTGTAGTTACACATGCACATCTGACCTATATTGTATTGTCAACATGTCTTTATGCAATGTGTACTTTATAACATATAACCCACTTATACCCTTACTTAGACCCATGTTCCACTATCGTAGCACTCGCCTTATGCCACTTACCAATTCCTATATAGCAAGTTCCAATGTCCTAGCCATATCCTTCTCTTGACCTTCACACAACAGTGGCCAAAACTCCAACAGCTCTTCAAAACACCAAAGGCTCTCCCCACTAATTCTTTTGCAGACCAGTGGGTCTTTTCTGGGCACCTCGTGGCACAAAGCAACCCGACCTCGGGCGATTTTAACAAAGAAAATACAGCACTGCTGCGTGTTCCCAACACAGCAAAGTTTCTCTGATCTGCCTTGCATCCCTGCTTTAGCAAAATAAATGTTGCTGCTCTCCTACCATTCCACTAACAACCCTTCACTCATCCTCCTTCAACACCAAAACACTGAGAATGGGCTACCCGTGTCCGAAGTCACGCTATAGAACGAATAATAATCATATAATATATAGTGCTGGTGATTCTAAACTGTTCCACTAACCCCTCCACTAGACGCTGCAGTGAACCGTTGTAATTGTGTCTTTCTACAGTTGTAATGATATTCTTGCATTAGAGAAAAGTGTGATTTTTCTTCAGTAAATGTAAATTAATTGGTATGGCAGTTTGAATTAAATGGAAATGTATATATTGCTTGTGATATACATGTATGTATCTCCTTCTCACCACAAGCTGGTACATGACGTTAATGTTGCACCAATGTCCTTACTTAGAGCTGTGCCTGCATGCCTCCTTTCTAAACCTTCGAGGCCGTTTTCACTTGATCGGATTCGGGGACTGTCTTAAAAATATAGTCTGCAGTAAGGGTCGGAAAGTAAATGTTTTAATACCTTGTTGCTTATCTTTTCAGTTATTTACAGTACAAAGCTGTATAGATTCTTCAAATACATAGAAAACCGAGATGTGGCGAAATCTGTCCTGAAGGAAAGGGGTCTCAAGAAAATTCGACTAGGCATAGAAGGTATAAGTACAGATTTTTCTGATAGGTTTTTATATTGTGATGTGTTGCTCGTGCTCATTTATCAGTGCCAACAACATGTATTTTAGATATATTCTGACTGTACATCGTATTTTATGATGGAATCAATTGCCCAATACCCTCCCTGAAAATACATTTCTGACATTTGTCTTTCAGAGTACATTTAAGGTGATTATTTTGCTCACTGTTCTATTTTTGTCCCTCGCTACTTGACATCTAAGTTTCAGCTTTAACAACTAACTCCTTGGATGTTCAACGCCCAAAATAAAATGGTTAACAGATGAGTGTCTGTGAGTGGTGCTGAAATCCGGGACCTGCTGGCGAAAGATCTGCTTGCTACTACTGACCTTTCTCTTTCCAGGAACCTCCTTAAATGCACACTCATTCAAATCAGCCTTTGATCATTGTATTATATAAAATTGTTCAAGAGGCACTGTATTATATGTGATGTTAAGGGCTTCATTTTTAATTGATAAATTCTGTCTTGGAATTAATGAAGTGGGCGAAGTTTTTGCTATTAGATTTTAGTTGACCAACCAAATGACGCCGAAAAAAATAGACCTGTAGCTGTGTTTTTTCTCTTTAAAAAAGAAAATGCATACAAATCTTTCATTGTTTTATGAAAGGGCCATTAGCATAGCAAGTCCACATGTTAAACATTAAAGCAGGGAAAAAGTTAAATTACAAAATTGCCTTAAGTGTTGATATTTCAAATACAGTTTTCACTATACAATATTATTTTGTTTTGTTGCAAAGCATTTACACAACGCAAATCCTCACTGTTGTGGGTCTCGGAGCGTCATGGCTTAGCTGGAAGCTGCCATATTGTGCCTAGGCCCTAGATATTCAGACCCTGGTCAGCAGAGGAAATGGAGGGGGGATGGAAGGGTAATGAAGGGTATCTGTGTGGGAAACGGTTATATGTGATTACACAGCAAGAAGGAAGGAAGGAATGAAGGAGGGATGGAGTGTGGATGTTTTGTGATAGCCTTGTTGCATGTAGATCACTTTACAGAGGACTTTTGATCATACTGCAGACAATTTGTATTTTAATGTTTGTAAGTAAAGGGACTGTTTACAAGAGGCAGTCTTCAAAGATAAATAGTCAAGTGCCAAGTAGTGTTTGGCTGTGTGATGGACTTGAAATATGCTCAAGTAGGACCTTGAACTTTGATGGCTTTTGCCCAGTTTTAAGTTTAAAATGTCCATTGTGAATAATTCTAGGATGGCCATGGCCTAGGGGGCCAACAGTCAAGAATTTACTGTGTGCAATGTGCTGGTTTGTCTGGATGTCTGAAATTTCAGTATATGGTGGATGCCCGATAGTCTGTAGTGTTAGTCAGTACTGTAATTAAATAGAACCAGAAATCATGGAACCATTGTCAATGGAGAGGCTGCTGTGTGACTAATTCTCTGGTAGTGGTCAATTTCGGATTTAAATAGTCTGTCAAAAGGCAAAGTAACTTAAAGAAAGAAGTTAATGGCTAAAGTAGAGAGAGGTCTAATAGCAATAATTCCTCATTGATGCAAATATGAAAGAAAGACTGCATCCCAGTTATTGGGTGCAATAATCTATGAAGACCACTAATTTAATGATTTATTTATTGTGCACTGTAAGGCGCTTATACAGCAAGAAATTATGTTTCAAAGTGCCCAATTTATGCGTCGTTATAGGTGCTGGAGGTCTTGTCCCTTGCACTGGCAGTGTCTTAATTGCTATGGTTGAGTGTCGGAGCAATGACATTCTATCTAAGTTGCTTATGTGATACATGGTCTGGGGAGTGGTACTGCTGTACAAGATGGAGGATTGGATTATGTTTACTAGAGAAGGCCCATATCCCTAGCCAGAAATTGGAAAACAAAACACAAGTCCATGTTCTGCCATCCTTGATAAATATTGTACCAACAGGTTTTGCTGCTTTGCAGGAGCATATCCTGGGTTTTGCTGCGTCACCCAATACTGAGAGGCCACACCTATTGCAGATATGGAAAGGGAAATGCAAGTAAGCAGAGTGCAATGGATGAGATTTTCGTAATGCCGTCATTGAAAATGTGTAGTGTAACATTATTACTGAGTGCAGTATTGGCACTAACTAGGCAAAGCAAAGTGGGCAAAGAAACCTTAATGCATATTAATCAACCGAAGCACCAACATGTGTTCACATCTCCTATATAAAATAGAATTAGCCAAACTTAATACCTACCACTCCCCCTGGTTGTTCATGAATAGCTGAGAGTATAGCACAATATAGGTTGAGGCTGATGTGATACAGAAGCCCCTTACCAGCAAGGGAGGCGCTACCCACGATGATTTTCATATAGACAAATGGTCAACACAATGAGAATAGAAATTGAGGGATACTCATAGGTTTTGTGTTGAGGTGCAGGAGTTAGGGCAAACCTTTTGATAAGGGAAATAATACAAGATACGTCCCCCCCCCTCCACCCCGCCCTCAGAGAGGACATGAGTGCCTAACATAAGAAATGTGTGATTAATACGGAGGCTGAAAAGTGATGGAGAAGGTGATTGTGACGAGGGTTGTCTAAGGGGAGTTTTCCTAAAGTCCACTTGAGGTAAGACTTCATAAAACGAACCCTTAGCATACAGGTCCCCGACTCTTAGTATACGTCTGTACTACCCAAAGGATCTTGGTTGAATGCCAGACCAGCCAGGCTTATCATAGGAGGAAGATGTGAGCTGTAGGTAAGTTTCTGATGATTGTTAATCTGCTTAGAATCACATGATGTGCATAGTCCGACATCCAGTGGTCACCGCAGAGTATTGCATTTTATTTTTTGTAGTCGAAAAGGGGACGTCGACAAGGCGTGCCAGTAACACTATCCCTATAGTGACGTGCAGTGTACCCACAATCCTTCACGCGTCGAGGTCCCTCAGATTGTTTTTTTCCGCCCAGTTATTGGTCGCCTTTATGCGGAGCACCTCAAGAGACATTGCGAAATAATTCCTCGACCTTGGTCGTTTACTATATAATACCAAATACATAGATCCCCCCCCCCCCAACCCCCCTCGACGTTGAAGCGTTCTCCGCTGAGCAAGATCTTCGACGGAGGGACGAGCGGAGGAGATCCTTCGGCGCTGCCGAACACGTGGCCGGGCCTCGCTGGCCTAACACAGTAGGGAGAGCGGGGTTGTGTGGTCATTTCTTTGTTTCACTCTAAGAATGCCTTTCTCATTACCCTCCCTCTCTTTCGAGGTCGTAATCACATTTCATATCCTCAGCTATGGAGAGGACGCCCTTTAGGTTTTGCCCGCGCTGCAAGTGCAAATTTACCTGGAAGGACAAGCACAAACGGTGTAACCGTTGCTTGCCCCTCGATCACAAAGAGGACGGCTGTGCAGCCTGTAAGTTATTGAAACCTAAAACATTAAAAGCCCGCAGGGTCAAAAGGTGGGCAGCCTATGCGATGTCTAGGTCTGACTCCTCGCCAGCTGCCGCCGTCGCCGAATGTGACGAGGAAAGTGCTTACACAACCTCTGCTACGGAGGTTGTAGACCTCTCAAAGGAGCGTTCCCGCTCCTCGTCGTCGTCCGTCCCCGGCCCTGACAAGCCCGGCTCACGCCCCACTTATGGGGATGAACACCCCGGCGACAAGGACGAACACAGAAAAACACACAAGCACATACCCCACGGCACGCATTCGACGAAGGCAGCCATAGCGTCAACAGAGGCGTCGGGTCCACCGGCGCCTTCTGCCAACCGTAAGGGTTGCAAGCCCTCCCCGCCACCACTTCCGCGACCGGCGACTGGGCTTTCTATAAATAAGGGCGCTAACCCCAAATCCTCAGGCGACGCGCCTCGCAAGAGTGCGCACGTCGCCAGTAAAGACTCGACACTGCCTAGAACGACGGCGCGCTATCCCTCGACGGAGAAACTGCTCTCCGAAAGCCTCGCGCGTATAGCTTCGAAGGACGGCCAGAGACGGACGGCGGATAACACGTCGAAAACCGCTCACAGGGCCAAAGAAACGCCGAGGATGCCGGAGGGTAGGCTGGGACAGCTCCCACCGTCGACAGAAGACCCTAACCAGCGAGAAGGTTTCTCAGAAGGCGAAGGACGTTATCTTCGACGCTATGGGACAGAACTAAGCAACTGCAAGGAGAGGAACCTCCCTTTTCACTCCCAGACCGCTCTGGCCTACCTTACTGGACTGTAGAGAGGTTCCAGTCATGTATGGACAAGCTAGACAGGTTCATGGCCACCCCCGAAAATAGGACACCCAAGAGGCCAAGGGCTAAATACCCGAAGCACTTTAACCCCCTACAGGAAGACATGGACTCTTACGACCTCACTGAAGAGGATCCTCACTTCCAGGAAGTGGATGAGTTTGTGTATAATGAAGACCTACAGGAGGAAGAAGGTTTTCATGTAAGTGAAGAGAGCTACGGGGAGGACCCAGCTGAAGGTGGCGCACAGCCCTGGCAGTCACCATCAGGGTCTACAGACCTCAAAATGATAGACATTTCTTCTCCTCAGACCACACCGGTCAGGAACCCATCTCCAGTAGACGATCAGCCCACCTTCAATCGCTACTGAGGAAGGCAGCAGCGCATTTTGAAGTAGAAACTGGGGAGGTCACCCCAGATACTGATTTCGTCGAAAGGATTATTAAGGAAAAACCTCCTACTAGTCAAACCATCCCTATCCTCGCCTCAGTTAAAAGACGACTCACCCCATCGCTGTCTACCCCCGCGCTGGTAAGAGGGGTCAATCCAAGAATAGAGAAATTGTTCTCACCCTCTCAGTCAGACCCATTATATATCAGGGGTCACTCAGTCCCAGACTCCTTAGTGGTTACTAACACAAGGAAGAGGGCTGGGGTTCCACTGTCAACCAGCGAGGCACCCCCAGACAAGGAGGGGAAAAAACTTTATGCCCTAGGCAAAAGAATTTCCGCCTCGGCAGCGTTTTTAATTAGAATTGCCAATAATAATACATTGTTGGCAAGCTACGCCGATGCTCAATGGGGAAAACTCAAACAGGACATCAAAGAAGCCCTGAACCTCTAAGAACACGCCTTTTGGCTACAGTTACAGAAGGAGCTCTGGTCAACCAGAGCATCATTAAAAACACTCTTGATGCGGCAGAAACTGCTGGCTGCTCTTTGGTGCAGGGAATTCTACTGAAGCATCACGTCTGGCTTCGCAATTCCAGTTTCAAGGCAGAAACGCAGGCGTCACTCATTAAAAAGCCAATAGAAGAGTCTAATCTCTTTGGAAGGGCAGTGGACGACGCGCTGGAAAATGCGAAGAAGGAATTTGACACCATAAAAACCTTAGACCAAATCTCAAAGCCTCCAAACAGGCGAGGATTTGGAAACAAGCGCTTTTTTCGTGGCCAACGCCAACAGCAGCAGCAGCAACAGCAATACACCTCGGGCAACTGACCCTCTAATCAGGGTTCCAGTAACCAATATAACCAAAGAGGACAACGCCGCGGCAAGGGCAGAGGCCGGGGCTCTAGTCCCAGAGGCACCCCGGCAAGTAACACCAAATGACCCGAAAGTCCGGGTCCCCGCCCATGCGTCTCCGGTTGGGGGCCGGATAACATCATTCCTATCAGCATGGGAGGGAATAACATCAGACCGGTGGGTATCATCAACCGTAGCCCACAGGTACTGTATAGAGTTCAATCGTTCCCCCACCTACAGACCTCCAAGGGGAAGACGCCTGTCTCCAGACCACCTCATCATCCTCCTGCAAGAAGTAGAACAGCTGCTACAGAAAGGAGCAATAGAAGTCGTGCCCCTATCTCAGGTAATGGAAGGTATTTATTCAGTGTACTTCCTTGTACCAAAAAAGGACCTAACCATGCGCCCTGTACTAGATCTGCGCCCAGCGAACACATTTGTAAAACCTCAAATTTCGTATGGTAACATTACAGGAGGTAATTCCCCTGCTATCTCAGGGGGACTACATGACAACACTAGACATGAAAGATGCATACTTTCATATTTTAATGTTGCCAGCGCACAGAAAATACCTCAGGTTCATGATAGAGGGCAAACACTACCAGTTCAGAGTGCTACCCTTCGGCATAGCGTCTGCACCAAGGGTATTCACGAAGGTACTGGCAGTGGCAGCGGCCCACCTGTGCAGGTTGTCCATACCGGTATACCCTTACCTCGACAATTGGCTCATAACAGGGGAGTCCTACGGGACATGCTTCTCAAACACCCAGAAGACAGTAGACCTTTTGTTCCAACTGGGCTTCTCCATCAACGAGAAAAAGTCCAGGTTAGAGCCCAGCCAAGTCAAACAATTCCTAGGGGCTCTAATTCGAACAAGGGACGGCCTCGTCTTCCCCTCCAACGAGAGGGTCCAAAATATGCTTTTTCAGATCCCTCAATATGTGGCCGGTCGAGAGGTGACGGTACGCAAAGCAATGCGCTTGCTTGGAATGATGGCGTCATGTATTTATTTGGTACCTCACGCGCGCCTGCGCCCAATGCAAGAGTGGCTCAACAGCCAGTGGTGTCAGGCCAGCGGACAATGACGATCTAGTGGTGGTCTCGCAGGCCTTGGTTCTCTCGCTACGGTGGTGGTTGAAGGAAAACCTGGTAATAGGGAAACCATTCGCCACCCCCGCAGTGGAAGCCACTCTAACCACAGACGCATCCCTCACAGGATGGGGGGCTCACCTATCCCATCAGACTGCTCACGGAGTCTGGACTCCGAGAGTAGCATCCAAACACATAAACTTATTAGAACTACTTGCGGTGTTCAAGGCACTAAAAGCCTTCCAGACACACCTACAAGGGAAGACCGTGGTGGTCCTCACGGACAGCACCACAGCCATGTACAACCTCAACAAGCAAGGGGGCACTCACTCTCCAGGACTGTCCAAGCTGTCCCAGAACATCTGGAAGTGGGCTCTCAGACACAACATGTTCCTATTGTCACAACATGTACCAGGGCAGGGGATTTCAATCTGCTAGCAGACAAACTCAGCAGAGACTTTCCTCTGCCCTCAGAGTACGAATGGCAATTACACGAAGACATCGCCTTCGACATCTTCACACAATGGGGCTTCCCAGAAATAGACCTCTTCGCAACTCTGGAGAACTCACAATGCCTAGATTACGCCTCCAGATACCCACAGAACCGCTCCAAGGGGAACGGTCTCCGGATACCATGGTCAGGGAAATTTGTTTACGCTTCCCCCCCCCCCCTCACCCCCCCGACTCCTCTGCTGAACAAAATAGTGCACAGGATGCACCAAGAATCAGTCACCATGATTCTGATAGCCCTGATGTGGGCCCGCCAACATGGTTTGCGCACCTGTTGGGGATGTCCCTATCCCCACCAGTAAAACTGCCCTGCCCATACAACTTGCTGTCACAGGACAGGGGCAAGACACTACACCCATGTCCACAGAACATGAACTTAGCTGCCTGGCTCCTGAGGTCATAGAATTTGGCCATTTACAACTCCCTCAGAGATGCATGGACATTCTCAGAGAAGCTAGAAAACCCAACACTCGTCACTGCTATTCTAGCAAGTGGAAGAGATTTGTCATCTGGTGTAGAGGTAAGAGCATCAACCCAGTCCACTGCTCTCCCACACAAATTGTCCTTTACCTGACCCATTTACTGGACTCGGGTCTAGTGTTCAATTCTATTAAAGTCCATCTAGCGGCACTTTCTGCATACACCACCTCTCAACTTAAGGTGTCATGGTGGAAAGTCCCAGTTATTAAAGCCTTCATGGAGGGGGTAAAGAGAATCCACCCTCCGATAGCAAACCCAGCTCCAGGCTGGGACCTTAATGTGGTACTACCAGGCTCATAGGCTCACCCTTTGAACCCATGCACAAGACCTCACTCTTAAGACTGCTTTCCTAATAGCTATCACCTCCATTAGGAGAGTAAGTGAACTACAGGCTCTTTCTATTCTAGACCCCTTCGTAACAATTCACAAAGATAAGGTGGTTCTACGCACACACCCATGGTTTGCACCGAAATTCCATGTCAACCAGTCAACAGAACTACCAACGTTCTTTCAAAACCCTTCCAATTTGGGAGAAAGGAGCCTGCATACACTCGATGTGCGCAGAGCTGTCATGTTTTATATGGAAAGGACCAGGCCACTGAGAAAGACTAATCAGTTCTTTGTCTCGGTGGCAGCAGGAAGAGAAGGAGGTGCAGTCTCAAAGTCCACTATATCTAGATGGATTGTTCAATGCATCACTCTGTTTCTCTCTTGCTAAGAGAGAACTACCCTTCAAGCCAAGAGCACACTCTACTCGAGGCACTGGGGCATCCATAGCATTCATTGCAAACGTTCCCCTCGAGTCCATTTGCAAAGCGGCAACCTGGAGTTCTGTACACACCTTTACAAAACACTACTGTCTAGATGCTCACTCTAGATCTGATTCCCAGGTGGGACAAGCAGTATTAAGACATCTTTTCTCTACTGTTCCTTCTCATAACCCACCTCCAACTCCGGGTACTGCTCGCTAGTCTATGCACAGCATGTGATTCTAAGCAGATTGACAAGCATCAGAAGACAATGCATTACTTACCGTAAAAGCATTTCTGATGGTTGTATCTGCTAAGATTCACATGCACCCACCCTTCCTCCCCGCTCGGATGGAAGGAACATAGACATCTTTCTACATCTCTCTTTTCTGTACTCCCTCACGTATAGAAGGCTCCCTCAGGGTAGAAAAAATACAGAGGGACCTTGACGCGTGAGGGATTGTGGGTACACTGCACATCACTATAGGGATAGTGTTACAGACACGACTTGTCGATGTCCCCTTTTCGACTACGAAACACAAAACGCAATACTCCGCGGTGACCACTGGATGTCGGACTATGCACAGCATGTGGATCTAAGCAGATACAACCATCAGAAATGCTTTTACGGTAAGTAATGCATTGTCACATTGAACCCAGTAAATACAATAGGCCAAAGAAACACTTGCACGTAAAATGTTATTAAAATATACATTTATTATATTTACACAAGTAAAGGTAGATAAATACTTAATTCACTAACCAACTCGCATAGGAATTCTTAATACTTTTCAAAGACCATTGCTTCAATTGTAGTTGCTTGCAGTTACAATTGTTGCAGTTTGACACTAATGACAGTTCTACCGTATTATCCGTGTTACTGCGCACTCGCGTAAAGACGGTATTTGTATTTAGTTAGTAAAACCACATAACATAGTCTTTTAGGAAGGAAAAGGGTTGGTTAATCACACAGCAGCTGGACTTAACGTTCTAGAGACACTTTTCAGACAAACTAATGCTTTAAAGTCCAATCCTTAACTATTTGAAAATGTCAGTCCAGAGTGGATTCAAAGTCTTAAGCAACAGCAAAACAGCAAAAGTTCCTGAGGGTACGTTTAGTCCCTAGGATAAGTTACTTGTCAAATTAACACAACAAGGAGGACCCTGTGAAAGGACTCCACTAAGGGACACAAGCTGGCAAGCCTGGGTCTTGGGTAGAGTGGACACCTCAACGCACTCTAGAGCGATTTCTTGGTTCAAGGTAAGGTACACTTTTCACCCACAGTATTCTGGGTTAGAAGAAAGGATCTACATTGGAAAATCGAATCTCAAAAGCTCGATTTACAAAATTGCGATGCCCACTTGTTCGCATTTTGTAATGAGAGAGAGAGAGAGAGAGAATTCACCCAAGCGGTTCTGCCCTTGTTATCGGCATTGGCAATATGTCCGAGGGGGTGCCTAAATGCAGCTCTACTGGCCCCCGAGCCGAGTGTCACACCTACCGGGTCTAGGCCTGAGGAGCAGGGTAGTTCTCGCGATCCACACTCAAGAGTCTCGGAGGAGGCTGGGCCCTGCGAGCCGAGCAACACGTCGCAGGCACATGGCAGGCAGCTTGACAAAATGGCCGCCAGGCCAGACATCAGCACCCGTCTGACGCCATTCCAGGAGTTCAGTGAGGAACAAGTGTAAAGGTGGGACTGGTCTCAACCAGGTTCGTGGCCTACAGCCTATGCTTCCATTTGCGCAGGGCAGGTTCCTGCTGCGTCCGTACGGGCAGAGTATGCTGCGGCTCCAGCAGCCTCCTGCTACCCCGTCTATGTCCCCAATCACTCCTCCGGCCTGTGAAGACAGGTTCTTTGAGAGGTTCCCCAGTCTAATTAAGTCCCCTCGGATGGCAGTTATCCTCAGGGATGCAATCAGGGGCGTGCTCCCTCCAATGCTTCTGGCACCTCAGGCTACTCTGCTGGCGCCCCTGGCCCTGGCGCAGCTTCTGCCTCCGCCCCCCCCCCCCCCAGCCGATTCCTCAGGTGGTTCCTTACCAGCCTCCTCTGCAGCCTCCGGCTCCTGTCCTGGTGCACCAGCCTCTGGCTCCCACTACTCCCTCTCCTACGCAGGATCCTACTGACCCACAAGATGCGGATGAGGAGGAGGAGGACCCTGACACGCCCTTGTCACCCAAGGCCTTCCACAAGTCTTGTGGGGCTGGCAGAGTATATGGGCCTTGGAGAAAGGTGGGCAAACCCTCTTTTTTGTGTGGGGGCTTGACTCGGGAGGGTAATGGGTACAGTAAAACAAGAATTGAATCAAAGCTACCCTGACCAAAAGCGTGACATAGGATCACTGAGGTTTGCAGTGGAGCTAGATTGCTGCTAGCTCAAATTGACAACAAACACCTGAAGAGGTGATAGTCACAAAAACAGGATTTTTTTTTTTTACACTAAAATACACTAACAAAGAAAAAGAAACCAACATTTTTTTACAGACTGCGCCGTGGCACTGAAGGTATGCATATTTGTGGGTTATTATGCAAGGTGAAACAAAGTTTTTTTTACATATGTTTTAAATGATAAGACATTTAGCCTTGTCGACACACTATTTTGTTTCTGGTTCGGTGTGAATGACTGGTGTGGCTGAAGAGATGGAACAGCGTGGATACACCAGGTACCGAACGGTCTTCAGGACAGTTTGATCAAGTCAGGTAAGTAGTGAGGTCCATCTGCCTGTTGGGTTACAGGGGACTGGTTAGTGCAATGAAAGAGGTGTCTGGAAGATTTAAAAACTGCAAAGGAAGGTGACCTACCATGTACAAGTTTAGTGGCGCCTTGGTCAAATACTTTTGAGTCCAGGAAGTTGGACTGTAAGGCTGTCTGCAGAAGTCAGAGGCCTGGAGCTAAGTGGGTAAAAGAAATATATCTTTAGCATCTTGATATAGATTTGGACTGTGATGTCGAGATCGGACACAGTGCTGTTAAGAGGTGAAAACTTGCTAAGGTGAGGGAGTGTATGTCCGTTTTAAGCCGTGACGGTCTGCTGACCAGAGGGTATTTTGACTACATACGTTGTGAAACGCAAAATGCTAAGTGAAATGCACAGATCTTAGAGGACGTGTGGGCAGCCCAGTGGATTGTAATGCGAAATACACAGTGAAGCCGTGGGGGCAGCGAAGTGGAATTGTTAGCCGATACCTAGACACGCAAAATGATGCAAGTGCTTGATAGCAAGGATAATGAGTGGTTAGAAAAACACTTGGCTGTGGATTTCAAAAAGCTGTGCAATTGGTAAAAACGGCCGATCTGTTTAGATCACTAGGAGGTCAAGGTTTTACAAGTTAAAGCCTCATAATAAGGCTCGGTGCCTGTGGAAGGAGAATCGGGATGGATTACCTGCGTCCCAGGGTAAGATGCGGCAGCAGAAAGCTCTTCATCAGAATGAGCTGTATCACTGTGAAAGGCTGGTGCGCATGTGCGGTAGATAAGTGCTTAGCTACTCTTGCATTTCGCGCCTGTCACGGGGCTGTCTGTTCTGCTGCGCATGTCAGAAAAAGGGGATAGCGTCTATCGTCAAGGTGGTCGAGTCACGTAATTTCAGGAGAAATAAACACGCACTGTTGCTGTAAAACGGAACGGTCTCTAGAATTGTTAGGCATTACGTCCTTGCTGATTAACTAGCAGCAATGAATGTGAAATGAAAACACAATACATTAGGATAGTGCTATAGTTTGTATGACTCATATAGCGTGGTTGTGGTAGCAATTACATAGCTTTCAGGGAACCAGAAAAACAGATGGGCACAACATTCTTTTTTAGCACCTTAATGGATTGTTATAATTATACTTGCAATAGGTAATGTGCATCAAAAAACCGAAACAACATCAGGGAAACACTTATGGTCTTTGTCATTAGTTTAGTGTTACATGCCTGAAACATTCTAGTTACATATGACACATCAAAAACAGAAAAAAGGGTAACCATTCTGTTTTTGTGGAACATCATAAAATTTGAAAAAGCACTTGAATCAAGAAATAGTGAACATACTACTTGAAAAAAGGACTTCACAAAAGATGACTTCACAAGAAACCAAGGAGCAAAACTGGGAGGGCAACTGTCGCTGTGGTTGGGGACAGGTCTAAGCTCGGATGTTAGGAGGTAAAGGATGGTGGAAAGCCTGAGGCAGGCTTTTTTTAGCTAGGAACCCGGAAAATATTTTTCCTTTAGTTTGACAGCGCTATTGAAGAAAAGGTTCCATTCTATTGAAACGTTTAGGCCTTGTTTTACAGAATCCAGGCGATAGATCAATTTTTGTTCAAGCTTTCGTAGGGCTAGGTCTGTCTCCTCCGCGAAAAGAGTTGCTCATTGTTTGTAATATCGCCCAGAAGATGTCTTTGTGGGTGTGGTTTTTAGCTTTGAAATGTGCCACCAGTGGTTTATCTTCGACTTGGTTCTGCAAGTAGGACTGGTGTTCACAAATGCGTTGCCTTATTTCTCGTTTGGACTTGCCCACGTAGATGAGATCACATGGGCATTTGATTATATAGACGGACCATTTGGTTCTGCAATTTGGGAAGGAATTAAGGGTCCATGGATTTCCTTTAAGGTGAATGGTTTTTAGATTGGCTGTCAGGGGACAGACCGAACAGGAACCACATTTGAAATGTCCTTTGACTGCTGGGAGTTGCCATAGCGTAGCTTGTTGATGGCTTGGTGTGTCAAGTTCAGTGTATGTATGCACTAGATGATCTTTCAAGTTTCGGCTGCGTTTGAACGCGAAATGGGGTTTCTCTGGATTGAAAGTATCGGTTTGAAGTTTATCCCAGTTTTTTAGGATCACTTTTCTGATGGAGTTACTCATTGGAGTAAAAGTAGTTGCACATGTCATCTTGGTTGTTGATTGATCTTTTTTGCTAGGTGTTAGGCATGATTCTCGATTGGTGTTTTTTACTCGCTTGCGGGCTTGGCGGATTGTGTTTGGGGGTAACCTCTTTCTTTGAGCCGGATCTCTAGTTCTTTGCTTTTGGACTCATATTTGCATAATGTTGAACAGTTGGCCTTATCCTAAGAAATTGGCCGTAAGGCAAGTTTATCTTAAGTCCTGAAGGGTGAAAGCTTGAGTACTCTAGGAGGGTGTTTTTTTATGTTGGCTTGCGATAGAGGATTGTGCCTAAAGAGTTATCCAGATTTTTGTAGATTTGCAGGTCGAGGAAAGGAATATGGCTCTTGCTGTGATCAATGGTAAAATTGATAGTTTTTTGTGAATTGAGCCATTGTAAAAAAAGTGAGTAAATCTTCTTCTGTCCCTTTCCAAATCATTAACACATCGTCTATGTATCTTAGCCGATTTCCAATCGATTGTTTAAAGGGATTGACGTTGTTGTATATTGAATCTTTTTCAAAAGTGTCCATGAGTAGGTTGGCCACGTCGGGGGCAAAAGTTGCCCCCAAGCTCGTTCCGTGAATTTGTTGGTAAAATGTCTGTTTGTAGATAAAAATAATTTTCCATGAGGGCTATTCTAGTGACCAAGGCGCCACTAAACTTGTACATGGTAGGGCACCTTCCTTGGCAGTTTTTAAATCTTCCAGACACCTCTTTCATTGCACTAACCAGTCCCCTGTAACCCAACAGGCCGACGTACCTCACTACTTACCTGACTTGATCAAACTATCCTGAAGACCGTTCGGTACCTGGTGTATCCACGCTGTTCCATCTCTTCAGCCACAGCCACCAGTCATTCACACTGAACCAGAAACACAAAATAGTGTGTCAACAAGGCTAAATGTCTTCTCATTTAAAACAACATATGTAAAAAAAACTGTTTCTCCAGCATGGGGTCTGGCATGGATTCACATGCTCATGAATATTCCCCGTCGTCAGGCCGGGAATCCTCGGTATAGAAAAAAATCAGTATCAGTTTCGTTTCTGATCTGTCTGTCTTAGTAGTAACCAATCACTGGTCTCTGGGTCATACTGTCCCCCAGCCAATGACTGCCCTCTCCCTAAGCCCCGCCTCTGGCAGCCATCCTCAGATTTTTACTGCACGTTCAAGTGTTGGGAGTCCTCGTGCTGTAGCTCTCGAGCTTTTGCTGCGTTTTCGCGCTTTCAGGAGATTTTTCTCAATTTCGGTTAAATATAGCCTCAAGCGCCACCGTTTCTACATCCGATCAACGGGGACCCGTTTTGGAGTTTTCTACACCCCTCAAGGGTGAAGTTTTCGTCGAGTTACGCTTTTGGAGGATTCCAGAAGTTCCGAGGCCTACCCCGGACATGGCCCAGGAGAAAGGAAGCTCGACGCCCGGGAAGCTGTTCAAGATCTGCCCTGGATGCCAGCTTCAGAATGTTTTCAAGGAGGACGAGCATTCGTTATGCCTCTGTCTCCATGAGGACAAGACGCACACGGAGGAGGACTGTGCGTTTTGTGGGAACATGCCGGAGCGGACCATGAAGGATCGCCACCTCCGTCTCGCCAACTGGCTGTAAGGGAAGAGCCCGTCAGGCGAGAAGAAGAAAAAGAAGTCAGAGCGGTCTTCTAAGTCCTGTGAGGGCGCCCCGGCGACGGGGGTCCAACAAAAGGCTAAGGACCGCGAGTCTGCGGGCACCTGGAGCGCCAAAAGGGTCGGGCTCCTTGGCTGCCAGGCAGGGCGCACCCTCCCCGGCGCCATCAACCACGAGCCAACGCTCTGGCTCGGGTAAGAGGAAGTCCGATTACCCGGCGAAGCTTCTGGAGAGGCCCCGGTCGATCTCGAAGATTCCGGCAGAGGGGGAGCAAGGCTCGGACCCTCCCCCCAAGGTGAAGGCCCCATGTGTCCAGAATGTGGCGATGGCCTTAATTCACCCTGCCAAGACCTCGATTGAGGATGTCGCCGCGGCCCTGGCTCAGCCTGTGGAGGCGCCCTCAGGACCCAAAGTCTCCCTGCCACCGCGGAGGGAGTCGTCTTTCAGGCCCATTGAGAAGACCCCCACGAAGTCCTTGTTGGAAAAGGTGGGGGAGGGGCTGGTGGCCATCGTGGATACGGACACGACCTCTGAAGAAGAGCTCATCGAAGTGGAAGAGGCCCAGCCCATCGGGAGGGATCCCGACGAGGGCGACGACGAGAGCGACAGTGTCGCCGACAAGGCTCCTCAAGAGCCCTCGCGCCCGTCGTTTCCAGCGCCGCAGGACACTTCGGCGGCCATTTTGTCAGCGATTCAGTCCTTATGCTCGGAGATAAGGACAAGGTTGCCCCTTCCCCCGACGGAGGTACCTGAGCCAGACCCGATGGGTGAACCGGAGCCAGGACCTTCGGAGAGTCCACCGCATAAGAGAAGGAGGATGCATCCTACACCACCTCTCCCACCTCTGCGGCCTGCTCTGCCTTCCCCCCGTTCTACTACCCACGGGGATGATACAGGCACGGACACGGCTACGACAGGTACAGATGACGACGGAGGCGACGACGGGACGTGTCCCCGCCCGATGATTTCCAGGGCATCTGAGCTTTTCCAACTCTGCCCAGAAGAAAAGAAGAAAGAAGGGTTCCTTTACCAACAGCACGAGGCTAAAAGGAAGACGGTCCTCGCCGTACCGCTTCTTGATGACATCTGGGATGAGGGGCTCGCCCTCCTCAAGAACCCTGCCAAGGCGCCAGCAAAGAGGGACCGGTACGAGAAGAAGTACCGGGTCCCCGACGCTGCCCCCTTGTGCCTTCGGGCACAACCTACCACGGATTCGGTCGTCTCGGCGGCGGCAAAGAAGAAAACTGGGGGGGGGGGGGGTCGGCCTCGACATCAACTTCCCCGCCGGACGGCGAGGGCAGGAAGTTGGACACAATGGGACAACGGGTCATCTCATACGCAGCAACGACTATCAAGGCGGCCAACTCCCTGGCTATCGTAGCCCGCTACGACAGGGAGTTGTGGTTCAAAATCGCTCCTCTGTTAGACTTCCTTCCGGACGCCAAAAGGCTGAGGCCCTTGAAATCCTACAGGAGGGGGAGATTGCTTCGGACCACGCCATCATGGTGGCTACGGACATCGCCGACACCGGTTTCTGTCAGTTGGGCAACGGCATTTGCTTGAGACGACGAGGATGGCTCAAGGCACGGATTTCCGCCAGGACGTATAAACCAAGGTTTTGGACATGCCCTTCGACGGGAACAACCTGTTTGGGAAGGCGGTTGATGAGTCCCTTCAGGCCATCAAGACGGACACAGAGATTGCCCGGACACTGGGAGTGCTCCAACAACGACGGCTGTCCTTTCGGAGCTCCGGAGGCAGACAAGGTGCCTCCAAGGAATGCAGCAGTGGCTCCTCCACTTACCGCCAAGCGGCAAGATCTTCGTCCCCAGAAGCCTACAGGAGACGCGGCAAGTCAGGTGGTGCCCGTCGTCGTCGACAGGGAGGTCAAGGAGGCAAGGCGGCCTCCAAACAAGATTGAACCGACCGTGGGGTCGGGCCCCCAGCCAAAGCACCCCGGTGGGAGGCCGGCTGGCGAGGTTCGTCAGCGTGTGGGAGTCCATCTCCACCGACCGCTGGGTGCTGGACGCCCTGGCCCAAGGGCACGCCCTCGAGTTTCAGAAGAAGTGCCCTCGCGTTCCACCCGTGGCCAGGAAGGAAAATCACATCCCTCAACTACTGTTGGAAGTAAGGGCGATGCTCAAGAAGGGTGCCATCGAGCTCGTCCCAAAGAGGCTTCGGCGCTCCGGAGTTTACGCAAGGTACTTCCTCGTAAAAAAAGACAGGAGGATGTCGCCCCATCCTGGACCTACGACGACTGAATAAGTACATCAAGGCGCAGAAGTTCCGTATGGTCACCCTCCAGCACGTGCTGGGACAGCTGGAGAAGGGCGATTTCCTGTCATCGTTGGACTTGGAGGATGCGTACTTCCACATCCCCATTCTAAAAAGACACCGAAAGTTCCTCAGGTTCGTGGTCCAAGGGCGGCACTACCAGTTCAAGGCCCTCCCGTTCGGATTGAAGTCGGCACCCAGGGTGTTCACCAAGTGCCTCGCACCGGTGGTGGCACGGCTGCGCCTACAGGGGATCCACGTCTACCCCTACCTGGACGACTGGCTCATCCGGGCAAGGACGAGGGAGCTCACCGTGGAGCACACTGCGAAGACCATCCAGCTGCTCACGGACCTGGGATTCTCCATCAACTTTCCAAAATCCCACCTGGTTCTGTCGCAAGTCGCCCTGTTTCTGGGAGCCAAGCTCGACACAGTGGCGCGGCTGGCCTCGCCGTCTGAGGAAAGGACCAGGACCATTCTGGGCAAGGTGCAGCGTCTGCTGGCCACGGACATGACCAGGGTAAGATCTATCAAGTCCCTCCTCGGGATGATGTCCTCCTGCATTTATCTGGTGCGCCTTTGCAGGCTTCGGATGCGCCCCTTACAAGAGTTCCTCGACGCCCGCTGGGTCCAGTCGACGGGCAGCTTCGAGGACAGGGTCCCTCTCAACGAGACTTTCCGTCAGGCGATCCGGTGGTGGGGTACCCGCTCCCATCTGTTGGCGGGCACAAGACTTTCAAATCCCAGCTCACCAGGTGACAGTGACGACGGACGCCTCCCTGGAAGGTTGGGGAGCGCACTCCGGAGATCTTCACGCGAGAGGCCTTTGGCTCCCGAAGGAGAAGTCACTACACATCAACATTTTGGCGCTCCGCGCAGTGTTCTGGGCCCTCAGGTCCTTTCTTCCGTCCCTCAAGGGCAAGGTTGTGAGGATCTTCACCGACAACCCCACCACGATGTTCTACATCCGGAAGCAGGGCGGAACCAGGTCCCCGGCCCTATCCAAGGAAGCCCAGGATCTGTGGCATTGGGCTATCGCCCAATGGATGTTTCTGGTGCCTCTTCATCTGGCAGGAATAAAAAATACAATCGTTGACTCACTCAGCATGGAGCTGCGCTCGTGCCACAAGTGGGAACTACGCTAGGATCAAGTGGATCGACTCTTCCGACGATGGGGAGAACCCCAAATCGATCTCTTCGCGACGGCGACGAATTCCAAGTGCCGGAGGTTCGCCAGCAGGTTCCCCCAGCCGAGGAGCATGGGCGATGCTCTCTTGTTCCCCTGGGACGGCCTATTTCTTTATGCATTCCCTCCGCTGCCGTTGCTGCTCCGGCTCATCAACCAGCTCAAGAGGTCCCGGTGCAGGATGATCCTCGTCGCACCGGCGTGGCCGAGACAGATCTGGTTCCCGGACCTTCTGGACTTGTCAACGTCCACACCAGTCAAGCTGCCGACGGACGCAGACCTTCTCTCCAGAGAAGGAGGCGCCATTCTTCACCACAACCCGGAGTCGCTGAACTTGCAGGCCTGGCTCCTGCAGCACTAGAGTTTGGAGGGTACGACTACCCGGCCGACTGCAGAGAGGTTCTTGCAAAGGCCAGGGCGTCGTCAACTCTCAAATGCTACGGACATAAATGGAAGAGGTTCTCTGTCTGGTGCCGTGCACAGAAGATTAACCCTCTGCGGATTACGGCCCCTCAAGTACTGCCGTGCTTACTGTCGCTGGCCAAAGCTGGACTGGCTCACGCCTCCATCAAAATACATCTGGCTGCAATCTCCCGATATACCAGGACTACGGGACGGGCGTCCTTGTGGTCTCATCGCCTGGTGAAAGAATTCATGAAGGGACTATTCCGATCATTCCAGCTGGTGAAGGCTCCTGCCCCGGCGTGGGAGCTTAATGTGGTGCTGACCAGGCTCATGGGAGGGCCCCATTCGAGCCTATGCATTCGGCGCCTCTGAAATTCCTGTCATGGAAGACAGCTTTCCTCATGGCCATCACCTCCGCACGACGAGTGGGAGAGATCCAGGCCCTATCTTGCAAGCCTCCATACTTGACTTTTCATGACACGAGGGTGGTGCTGAGGACGCACCCATCCTTTATGCCCAAGGTGCCGTCGGACTTCCACCTCAACAAGCCCTTGGTGTTGCCAGTTTTGTTCCTGTCGCCGGCCGAGAGGACTTTGCACTCGCTGGATGTAGCTAGAGCGCTGAAGTTCTACGTGGACCGCACAAAGAATTTTCGGAAGACGTCACAGCTGTTTGTGAACTTTGGGACTGTGAATCAAGGGAAGGCTCTCTCGAAGACTTCCATTTCCAGATGGCTCTCCGGCTGCATCATGCACTGTCACCGGTTGGCGAACAGACCGCTGTCCGGCCGTCCGAGAGCCCATTCGACCAGAGCGATCGCTGCTACCACGGCGTTCCTGTCTGGTGTGCCCCTGCTAGACATCTGCAGGGCTGCGACGTGGAGGTCGACGCACACCTTCACAAGATTCTACTGCGTTGATCGGGACTCCAGGCAGGAGTCCAGGGAGGAGTCCAGGGTCGGCCAAGCAGTGCTGCGCAACCTGTTCGCCTAAGGTGAGCCTGGTGAGGAGGTAAGAGATGCTTAATGTTGAGTTGTTGTATTACTTAATGTTGAGCCTGTTGCCACCTCCCGTGGTTGTGCATGTGTGTACTGCTATGTATTCTCTTATTCATGAGCATGTGAATCCATGCCAGACCCCATGCTGGAGAAGGAACAAGTTACTTACCTGCAACTGTTGTTCTCCAGCATGGGTCTGGCATGGATTCACATGCGAACCCTCCCGCCTACCCCTCTGCG
This sequence comes from Ambystoma mexicanum, assembly GCF_040938575.1. NCBI lineage: Eukaryota > Metazoa > Chordata > Amphibia > Caudata > Ambystomatidae > Ambystoma > Ambystoma mexicanum. Next base: position 729,552,347 of record NC_090934.1, read on the forward strand.
GCTCTTCACTTGGTCATACTGCCACTTTACGTGCTACCAAATCTGAGGATGGCTGCCGGAGGCGGGGCTTAGGGAGAGGGCAGTCATTGGCTGGGGACAGTATGACCCAGAGACCAGTGATTGGTTACTACTAAGAAAGACAGATCAGAAACGAAACTGATACTGATTTTTTTCTATACCGAGGATTCCCGGCCTGACGACGGGGAGTATTCATGAGCATGTGAATCCATGCCAGACCCATGCTGGAGAACAACAGTTACAGGTAAGTAACTTGTTCCTTTGGGTGCATGGTTGCAGGCTGTATGACATACACCAAAGCATACACCCAAAAGGAAACTTGTAAGCACTGGAGTTATATGCCACTTCACAACCATATATTGAAATGTATGGACATACACCTAAAATTTTAGGCCCTGGCCACAAACAGTGCAGCATTTCAGAGCTACAGAGACACCCCTAGTATTCAACATCAGTCAGGTGGCTGTGGGGAGGGTCTGCAGTCATGTGTGCATGGCTGCAGGCCATGCACCCAACAGCACAGTTATAAGTAGTGTACTTACAAGGCACAATGGGTGTGATATGGTGTGGTAGTGCATCACTCAGGCGGCTGTGGGGAGGGGCTGCAATCATGGGTGAGCGCCCTATCCTTTTCACTTCTGAAACTTTATCAAAGCGAATATTGACAAACTGAATGTTGCTGTCACGTGGGTATGATTGAAATCCAACAACTGTACCCAGTGCTCCATTAGCTAGCCCTTGCTCGACGTCAAGGTTACATTTAAGCATTACTCTACAATTTAAGGATAATTTTAATATTTTTTCCAACCCAGCTGTGTTGGAGATTGAATTTTCTAAACTATTTAGTCTTGTTGTGGCTTGCTCACACATGGGTACTGTCATACCATGTACGTCTAGTTTGTCTGTGGCACTAATTTCCATTATTGGTTGCATTTCTTTATTTAACATTGTTTAATGGAATTAAGGCCATACAATTGACATGTTTGTGCGCCATTTGTTCCATAACATCAGTTGCACATGCACTATCGCCATAAATTGCATGAATGTGCCGGTTTTTCAATACAACTTGTGCTTCTTGCAATAGTACACCAACTCTAATACTTTTTAAGATGTTGGCATAAGTGAGATCTGCAGATTGCCGCATGTTCTCAGTTGATTCTCTGAATTGGAAATGTTGCCAAAGGTTGACATTACCTATGCATACCTTCAGCGCCACGGCGCAGTCTGTAAAAACATTTTGGTTTCGTTTTCTTTGTTAGTCACAAAAACGGGTTTTTTTTATTTTACACTATCACCTCTTCAGGTGTTTGTCAATTTGAGCTAGCAGCGATCTAGCTCCACTGCAAACCTTGGTGATCATATGTCACGCTTTTGGTCAGTGTAGCGTTGACTCAATTCTTCTTTTACTGAGAGTATATGGGCCTACCTCAACCAGAGGTCGAGCAACCAGCAGAGTGGGTGCTTGCTGAGGTCCTCACGCAACGCCCCTCTGCCAAAACGGGAATTCCACTGCAGACTGATGTAGTCTCCCTGGCCATGAAGGGTTGGCTCAAGCCCCACTCTGCCCAGCCAGTCAATCGACGCCTGGACGCCAAATACAGGCAGATGGAAGGGGAATACACTCTTGCTATCGTCTTATCCTCAGCCACACGCCTCGGTGATCGCTGCGGCATCACTATACTCCAAGCCTCAGTAGTCCTTAGCCTCCTCCTCTGCGATGCTGCTAGGCAAGGAGGAGAAGATCTTGGAGGTGTATGGGAAGAAGCTGTATTCCAACGCATCCTTGCATCTTCGTCAGGCCACCACTGATACCATGCTGGTTGCTGCTATCTGGAGGCTATGGCGGGAAATTGCGGACTTCCTCCTGGAACCCCCTACTCTGAGTCAATCATGTTTCAAGGCGGGATGGCTAAGGTCATGTTGGTGGCGCAGGATCACATGGAATCCACTGTGGCCCATATTGACACCTCTGGCAGTGCCATCTGTATCGCCACAGACTTGAGAAGGACAGCCTGGCTCTGTGCAACGAAGTTCAACCAGGATGTCAGGAATGCATATTAGACCTGCCGTTCAAGGGGGTGGGGGGGGCCTCTTCCACTCCACCACAGACAAGGAGCTGGACAAAAAGAAAAACAGCTCACAAACAGCCAAGTCTTTATCCATCTTGACAAAGACCACGCCCAAATCGTACACCCACTCGCAGCAGTGCTCTGACAAGGGGCGTACGTACAGAGGGTTCCCCGCTTCCAGGAACAGAGGTCCAGGCAACCGGACCACTCACCGACTCCAAATCGGCGCAAGCAACAAAAAGGGGGCATGGGGGAGTAAGGGCTTTTTCCAGTCCCCCCTCCTCTGCAACAGCCTAGGAGGGAAAGAAGGCATGACACGCCCCTCCAGGTCCATGTGTCTCCAGTGGGGGGAGGCTTGCTCTCCATGCACATTTCTGGTGCCAGAATTTCATGGACCCCTAGATCCTCTAGGTAGTATCCAAGGGTTACCGCCTACTCATCCCAGCCTCTCCTCCCTCCTCCCCTCCACTCCCTCAAGTTGGGACAGCAGCTCCTCTGGCAGGGATCCAGTCGCTCGTTGAGAGCTAGGCCGTGGAGCAAGTTCCAGCCTCCCAGCGAGGCTTAGGCTTTTACTCCTGGATTTTCAACATTCAGAAAAAGAACCAGGCGGGCCTGAGAGTTGTGCTGGACCTTTCCACCCTCAACCTCTACAAAAATTCAAGATGGTTACGCCAGCCTTTATAGCGGAGACATTGTGCAAGGGAGACTGGATGTGCTCCCTGGATCTGAAGGACACGTACCTACATGTCCCGATTTGGCAGCCCCATCGTTCTTTTCTATGGTTAAGGATCATGGGCTACCATTTCCAATACAATGTCCTTCCTTTTGGCCTCAACTCAGTCCCCAGAGTTTTTACCAGACTCATGAATACTGTGGCTGCCCTCCTCTGAGCGCAGGGCCTCCACATCTACCCATACCTCAACGACTGGCTTGTCAGGGCTATGTCTCGGGAAGCGGTCAACCACTCTTCCAATGCCCTTTTGAACACACTGCACGATTTGGGCTTTTTGCTCAATCTCAAGAAGTCGCAGATGCAGCCCACGCATGACATTCTTGGGCCACATCTGGGACGCGTGATCCAAGGTGGTGTTTCCATCGGAGGACAAGATCTCAGCCATCAGGAGGGCCACCACTCACTTCCTCAGCAGAGAGGTGACATCGGCCTGGTGGTACCAGCATTTCCTGGGTCTCTTGACGACAGTCCTATTAGCCATTCCACACACAAGACTGAGGATGAGAAGGATTCAGCTGCACTTCGCGGCGTCATGGAAGCAGGAGCGGGGCTCTCAATCCAAGATGATCAACGTTCCTCCATCTCTCCGCCCGGACCTCACATGGTGTTCCATGGACTGCAACCTACAAACGGGCAAGCCCTTCCGGCCCCCCACCCCGCAGGTCATCATCACCACGGACTCCTCGCTTGAGGGCTGGGGAGCCACCCTGGACGATCTCTCGGTCCACGGCACCTGCACTCGACAGGAGCATGAATACCACATCAATTAGTTGCAACTGAACACCATCTGGCTAGCGCTCAGAGCATTCCTTCTACTTCTGAGGAACAAGGTTGTCCTCATCCAGACAGACAACTGGACCAGCATGTACTATGTCAACAAGCAGGGAGGCACCAGATCCCCTCCACTGTGCAGACTGGCAATCAGCATGTGGGAGTGGGCCCTGGAAAACCTCTTCCTCACGGCAGTCCACCTTCCAGGGAATCCAACCTGGAGGCGAACAGGCTCAGCAGGTTGGGAGCGGACAATTACGAGTGGCAGCTAAATGACCTCGTTACTCAGGAGATCTTCAGCAGATGGGTCTCCCCCAGGTGGATCTCTTCGCCACCTGGCACAACAGGAAGTGCCCTCCGTTCGCCTCCTGGCAGGGGCAGGGCCTCGGCTCCCTGGGCGATGCATTTTGGATTCAGGGGAACGGCATGACAGCGTACGCCTTCCCGCCCACTCTGCTGATTCATAGTGATTTGCAAGATCAAGGAGTCTCGCCAGCTCAACATTTCTAAAAGCTCCTTGGCGGCTGGCCAGGCCATGGTTCTCAGAGCTGCTCAGCCTCTAGAAGATGCCACCCATTCACCTTCCGACGGGCTCAGCACATCTTCTGGCGCAGCATGGGGGGGGGCAGGGTCATCCACCCCACGCCACAGAAGCTAGCCCTCACATCGTGGTTCTTGAGCAGGTAATGCTAAGGCACCTCATCCTCTCCCAGGCTAATCTGGAAATCAAATATGGCACAAGGAGCAAGGCTACAAGGGCCCAGTATAAAAGTAAATGGACCAGGTTCTGCCACTGAGCAGACTCCAGGGAAATCGACCCATTGGCATGTACTTTGGCCAACGTGCTCTCCTTCTCGGCGCACCTCGCCCACTCTTGCGTGCAGGGGGACACCTGCTGCACTTAGTTCGCAGCCATAAGGGCTTACAGGAACTCAGAGGAGGGGGGGGGGGTCTTCTCCTCCAATCCGATTGTCAAGAAACATTTGACGGGGTTCGCAAGGCTCTACCGCCCATCAAGAGGCCACACCCCGTGTGGGACCTGAACATAGTCTTGGCCGCTCTGGCGCACAAACCGTTCGAGCCAATGGTGTCCGCGACATCAGGCTGGTCACCATTAAGATGGCCTTATTAATGGGCCTCACCTTGGCTCGCAGAGTCAGCGAAATCCAGGCACTGCTCGCCTCAGAACCATATACTACTTTTCACAGGAACAAAGTAGTCTTGTGGACACACCCAGCATTTCTGCCTAAGGTGCCGTCTGCTTTCCATTTGAACAAGGAAATAGTCCTTCGTATGTTTTTTGCCAATCCTAAAGATGAGGCACAGAGAGTTCTGCACTGCCTGGATGTCGGGCGTGCCCTGAAATTCTACATTGACAGGACCAAGGGCTTTCGCAAATCAGACGCCCTGTTTGTCACTTTCGGAGGTGCAAGACCAGGCTATCAGGCCTCCATATCCCGCTGTATGGTCTTGGCCATCAAAGAAGCATACGAGGGCCAGCGCAAGCCACTTCTAGCGAACATGCACCCCCACGCAGTCAGGGCCAAGGCAACGGCCATCGCATTCAGCACCATGTCCCTTGGCAAGTTATAAGCAGGGCGGCCACTTGGGCCACTCCCTCGGCTTTCTGCAAGCATTACTGTCTGGATGCCGGCTCTAGATCTGATGTAGCTTTCAGATAGGCTGTTCTCAGGAACCTGTTTGCTTAAGGAGGGTCTCCTCTCCACCTTCTGGCTACATTCAGTTGTAATCGCCCATGCAGTATGGAGGGAAGGGGGCGGAACGTAAGAGTAATTATAAGTTACTCACCGTAGTGACTAACGTACTCTTAGTCCCCTTTCCTCCATACGTCCCACCATCCTCCTCCCCCCCCCCCCTAATAATACTGGTGTCATTAGTAAATGTTAAATCTATTGTTGACGCATCAATGGGGATTGAGGTGTGGTGGAGTCAGAGCAGCGCATGCTTCCAGGGCCGCACCCCCACCTGCCTCTAAATTTAAAGGGGAAGAAGGTTTTTTCTGGTGAAAAGGGTTCAGTCTCCCGTCCCTTGGAAAGGACGCCCATGCAGTATGGAGGAAAGGGAACTAAGGATTAAGAGTAAGTTAGTCACTACGGTGAGTAACGTATAATTTCTCAGCACCAAAAAAGGACAGCATTTGCCTGGTCGATCTTCTTCGCTTCTGAAGTCCTGCACTCTGGTGGGCGGCTTAGATGAGTCGGATTGTGCCTATGGAGGGCCAACTGGAGTTCACTGAAGTTCTGGATGGATTCGGCCTTGTAAAGACGATGCACTTCAAATGAGTCGGCGGTCTCCTGGCATTCGTGGTCTGCAGCTGTGGAGAGGCACAGCTCCCCAGGAGATGGCTCAATTTGCCATTTGTCTTAGGGCTGGTTGGTCCCACCAGTCTAAGGGAATGTGTCTTCCTGTTCGGAGCTCTTCTGTGGAGTAGAAAATGGGGTCAGGACAACAGGGGTCGCTGGTGATCAGAAGGGTCTTCAGGCATCTCTGGTAGTCTTCAGCTTTGGTTACTTCAGTTGCATTGGTCGACTTGCCTTTCACCTCAGGAACCGCACAGTTTATTCAGTTTTCCCACACACTCCTCTGAAAACTCTCTCAGCGGTTTACAGAAAGGGGCGGGTGGCTGTCCTGTCAGGACAGCCATCCTCCCAGTGGGAGCTGGTACCATTCAAGCACGCCTGCAGACCAAAGGGCAGAGGAGTCAAAAACTCCTCCCCAGCTTCCTGCCTGCCCAGACACAATAGAGCCTAGGCGGAGACACCCAAGGGTTCCTGCCAAAGGCAAAACACACACAGACCTCCCTCTCCCAGAATGGTAGAAGAAGGGCTAACAAAGAACTACGATATAAATGGTGAAAAAAGAAAGGTGACCCTATGGTGCATAACCGAGACTGTGCACACAGTCTGTGGTAAGAAAAGCACAATAGTTGGTAGAACACGTCCACTGCCAAGCTATAGGGTTGTCTATGTGACTAAAAAGTCACAGGAGCAGAGAGAAGGTGGATAGTAGGTATCCCCCTAGCACTCCACATAGTGTGGTGTGTGCTAATCTCGCAGGATAATGTTTTAGGAAGGATACAAAGTATCCATCTATCCTTAAGAACTGTAGTTATTTAAGGATAGGAAAAGAATCTCAGAGGACCCAAGGGGTCCTAAGCAGCACTGCACATTTGGTGCTGTGGGCTGCAAAAGTTATACACAGAGGCATTAAAAGTGTTATGGAGGAAAGCAGACTCCATAGTAACTTTAAAACACAGAGAACAGAGTTCCAAAAGTCAGAGCACATAAGAATGAATGAGAGGGGGAAAGGCTGCCGTCATTCAGGATAGAAAGAAAAAGGTCCATAGGTCCAGCAAAAAGTGCTGGGGGTTTCGCTAGGAGAGGGGATGAAGCATAAAAATGATAATACATCTCCCGAACAGGTTGTTCAAAGTAGAGGAAGAGGAGACGTAACAGAAGGGTTGATTGTGCTAGCCTCCAGGGCAGAACGTCGAAGTTGCAAATGTCAGGAAATGTTAGGAAGGTGACGAGACTGATTTAGTAAATAGATGTACACGTGATGTGATCAGAAAGGGCTTGGCAAAAGGATTCCTCTCAGGCATGCAGGAGGAAGAAAGAAAGATCTAAAAGCTTGAAGTTGGGAGAAAAGGTAGAACCGAAGAGCTTAGCCTGGTGGGTAACTGTGGTTTAACCATGGTTTAATGTAGAGACCAACAGCCTAGTTAGGCTATTAACGAGAGTAACCAAAGAGTAGGCCTTGTGCAATTGCTGCCCTGAAGAAGAGGGTGGGGAGGATGAAGGCCTGGAACCACACATCATTCCTGCTAGAGATGGAGATGAAGGGCAACAAAGGGAAGTAAAACCATGGCAAAACCCTTGCGAGCCCATAACAAGCCTGACAAATATCCATGTGAACCAAGAACTTGAAAATTAGATGCACACAAGTTGCAGAAAAAACGAAGAAAAAGTTCCTTGAATGCCTGCTGCGGCTTTTCCTGTGCAAGTCTGCAGAGCTTCCTGTGCTTTAGTCGCCCAAACTCTCTAAAGAGTAGAATGTGACGGAAAGCGCACATCCTACCCATAGTACGACTAACTTTGCTGGCCTCATTGCTATAAATTCCTTGAAGTTCTCTTGGGCCTAAAATGGACTAAAGTCACGAAGAAAGGGAATGACAGCGAGCAAATTCCAAAAACCAAGCATTCCCACAGATGGTCCCCAAATCTGTCGCTAAAATACCAACCATACCCAAACCCGTTCCCCCATCTGTAGAAGCACCATTAACTCATGGAAATTATGCCCAGTTCATGGTTATTCCTGCTTAGTCTCCGGTCTTGTGGTCCTGGCTCTATTGCTGACCTAGTTTGTGTCCTTTTTTCAATTCCTTGTTCTATTGCCACCTCTGCCCCACTTCCCAATTCTCTTCAGCCCATGCACACTTCCTGGGATCCTTCTCACCGACCATTCTCACCATTGTGCTGCTCGTTTGAAGTACCTTGATGAATTTCCTTGTGTATATAAAAAGAAACGAGGAGAAATGCTAATGACATCATGACAATACACCAGTGCTCGTAATGTATGAATCGGTAATAGGACTACATCAATCATCATCAAGCATTTAACTGTTTTAAGATATTTTTTAGTTGGCACACGGGGAAAAAATCCTATTGCCAGTCTAAATGCTGAGCATTTGTGCATTCATTTTAAATTGTGCCCTGTTTATTTTAGGAATTCGCTTAAAATAAGAATCATTATCACATATGAACTAGATCTCATTAGCAAAAGCTTTTTCTGATCCCCCACCTTTGATTGTTTTAAGTTAGTGCTCCAGTACTTTTTCACATATTGTTTAACACGCTTAATACCAGAGATTGATTTCTAAGCGCAGGATCAGGATTCAAACCTGTGTCGAGCTATGTTGTCTTGCTTTAAAGAAAAACTTTTGTTGCCCCTGAGCTATCCCCGCCTCACTGAGTACTGTTTCATTAGACATCAGATTTTGACTCAGTATTTGTCAACATGCCAAAAACCAAACCAAAACTCCCATTGGCCTGCTACTTAGCCATCAACTTAATCTTATGTGATGCTCCAAATTGCTGTATCTGTCAACCTGCCAATCCCAACCTGGGTTCTGCCTTGTGCTCAGAGAGCTGTTATCTGCCATGATTTTTAGATTCTCCCACTAGATTTCATGGCTGGGCAGGACACCATCGATCTACAATGCTCCTGTGTTCGAGAATGCCCAATCCTTCTGCAACAAGACTTTCTTACTGATCACTTCAACTTTCACAACTCCCAACTTTCTCTAATGGTGATAACTGACATGGAGAACTACTTGTGACAGTCATGCGTTCTGCCCTTCTTACAGATGCTGCTAGTTTCTCCCATCTCCCTATCTTGAGAGCCCGGGTGGAGGGATTGGACTTGTGGTAAACAGACATTTACCCTCTAATTTGACTGCATTGCTAATTAACTCCTTGCTCCCAAACCCCTAAATATTCTTCTCCTTTGTGGATTCCTGGTCTACTCTCAACTCCTTTACTGATCTGCACCTACTCTTGAATCTCTTCCCAATGAGACCTCTAGTGCCTTCTTAGACTTCCTCCACAGACCCTTTACTCTGACCACTCCTGGACCCCCTTCCACTTCCATAGGGATTCCCTTAATCACATCGCACTATTATCTTCCTTCACCTCATCCATCATATGTGATCTTTCTCCATCCGTCAACTCGCTTTTTACATATCTCATCTCCACTGCCTCTGAATTCTGCCCCCCAACCCACTGATTCCAATCTGACACACTCCCTACTTAGCGAAGAACAGGTTCTTTCTCTTAGTGGTCTGTCCATCCGAGGACTTCCATAGCAAATAATAATTACATTAATTTCTCTGCCCTCTGCTTCCCGTTTGAGCACCACTACCTGGCTCGCACCTTTACCAGTGCAATCCCTAACCCCTGGTCTTGGATATCTCTGTAGATTCACAGTCTCAAGACCAACATGTGACTCCATCGCCTATAAAATAATAAACTACTACAGCGCTTTCTCCTTTATCTCATCCACTGAACATTTGCCCAATTCTCTGGAAATAAAACCCATCCTTTGCAGCTATGGACAGATTTTCTCCTTAGACAAAGTTCGGACCACCTTACCTACTCCTATCTCTTCTTGTTCATTAACTTATACATTTCCCGCCTGTTCAAAAATAGCCACAGTACTACCAATCATCGTACCCTCCACTGACCGATCAACCTAGCCAACTATCGTCCCAACTCCCTTTTCTCCCAATATTCCAAAGTCCTTGAATGGCTGTTCTTTAACCAGTTCATCAGCGTCATTGTTGTCAAACACCCCTGTTAGGGAGATTTATCATGTTTATGCTTCATCCCCTCTCCTAGTGAGACCCCCAGCATTTGTTGCTGGAATTTTTTTAAATCCTGAATGAGTGGAGCCTTTTGCTACTCATTCATCCTTATGGACTTTTGGAAGTCTGTCTCTTTTACCGTTACTACAGAGTCTACTTTCCTCCATGTCTTTTTTTAAGGCATCTGTGTTTTACTTTTGCAGCACTCCGCTCCTTATAGGCAGTGTTGCTGGGAACCCTTTGGTTTCTCCTTTGAGATTCTTACATATCCTAGAGTAATAACAGTTCTTAAGGATGGAAGACTATTTTGTATCCTTCCTAAAACTTTATATTCTGAGAGATTGCCACACACCATCGTATGTGGTGTTCCAAGTGGGTACTTGGTATCCCCCTTCTCCTGTGACTTTTTAGTCACTTAGATAATCTCCTAGTTATGGCTGGTGGCAGTGGACGTGATCTACAAACTATTGTGATTTTTATTTATTTTTATTTTTTTACAGCAGGCTTTTTTCATAACCCCAGTTGTGCACAATAGGGTCACCCAAGTACCAACTCAGTGCCTCATTACTTTTTTCACCATTACTAGCGTGGTTGTCCTTCGTTAGCCCTTCTACCATTCTGGGAGGTGTGTGTGTGTGTGTGTGTCTCGCTCGCCGTGTGTCGCGAACCCTTGGGTGTCAACGCCTGGGCTCCAGTGTGCCCGGGCAGGCAGGAAGTAGGAGAGGAATTTTTCACTCCCCTGGTCTATCTGCTGGAGTGCCTGAATGGAACCAGTGCCGCTGGGGGTCTGGCCGTCCTGATTGGCCAGCTACCTGCCCCTTTCTGTAAACTGCTGAGGGAGATTGCAGAGGACTGTGTGCTGAAACTGAATAAAAGGTGAGGTTCCTGAGGTGAAAGGCAAGTCGACCACTGGAAACTGAAGTAACTGAAGAAGACGAACAGAGACGCCTGCAGACACTTTGCAACACTGTTAAGCGACCACTGCTGTCCTGACCCTGTTTTCTATGCGACAGGGGAGCTCCGAAGAGGTCTCCTCCTTCCCTTTGACTGGTGGGAACAACCAGTCCCAAGGCTAACTTTGATCTGAGCCATCTCCCAAGGTCCTGTGATTTACCAGAGCTGCAGACTGCAAATACCAGGAGACCTTTGACCCTATTGAAGTGCATCGTCGTGGAAAGGCTGTTAAGTAGGAATTGGTGTAGTAACACTGTGTGAGACTACACAACTTATCTGCTTGGTATTAAGTAACCCACCTTTTGGTATAGGTCTGTACTACACAAGTTGGTAGTGTGACTGAGCAGCCAGGCCTATCTCGAGAGGGGTAAATGTGAGCTGTAGCAATGAAATTCACAAATCCAAGTATCATAGTTACACTTGCACTCAGGGTTTCATTTATAGTCATTTATTTAACATCAATTTTTAAACCAGCGTTCTTTAAACCGGGGCAAGATATGTAACCATCAAATATACTTTTCAGAATCAGCATAAGTTAGTGGATACTCTTGGATATGCTTTTTGCACACTTCCTACTGCCGGAGGTGACTTCATTCACAAGGACAGTAATGGCATTTATATATCACTAGTTACACATGGAAAAAAATGCATAAATAATATTCTGCAAGAACACGACGTGGGACAGCACCGACACAGCATCTGCGACCTTGAATCACTGGATTGCCCAAGTGCCGCCATTAGGAGCCATGAGGCTGGACATTTGCTAAGATTGCAGCCTCATCTCCATAAGTGTGTGCCCCTGCCCATTTCCCCTATCAGCCTCAATCCCGAGGTCGGGTTGGCTGAGCTTGCCTTTTTCCTGCCAATCACGTGCCGTCATGCAGCTCGAAGGCACAAGCTCAAAGGCTTGTACCTGTCCCGAGCCTGACCCGAGGGCAAGGCCGGAATCCATGCTACTCCTGGATTTTCTCCTCTCGTCCTACTGACCCTTGAGCACCGCCCAGAGAGTCGTGAAATCTCTCCTAATGGGCCTGGTAAACACTACATATACAATCTTCTATGCCTCTGATGTACACTGATCTTATGCTTTTGTTAATGTTCCATGGCTTACATAAAGACTAAGTAACACCTAGCTTAACTGCTACAGCTTGACACTTCCAGTTCCTATTACCCCTCATCATACTTTGGTGCCAACATCTGTAGTCGCCAATGTCTATATTATACCAAATTACTCTGAAGTAACAGTGTTTTATAAATCTGTCGCAAGTGATTCTTACCTAGGGTACCTCACTGAGATAACTCTGTGCTACCTTTGCCATCAAGAGTTAATGCCAAATCTCGTGGCTTACGTCAATTGTCTGTGTTAATCCGATGCACTTTATCAAATGCTGACTGTTGCTACAACCTGTTACTGTCCGGTGTGTTGTGTCAATCACTCCTATAGCCCACATTAGGAATCTGAATCGGGCATACCACAAAGCGACCTCACCCATCTTATACCAGCTTCTATAACAATTGTACCCCAGTTCAAATAGTACTGAAACTGTTCCTATTTGTCCGCACAGTGCACTCTTAGCCCATATTGTGACTTTCGAATTTAGATGGACTTTTGAATTCAGATGAGCCTTGTTGCTATAATTGTTCTTACCTGTTTGTACATTGCTACTGCCTGTTTGCACATCGTATTTTAGCCCATACTGTGACTTTGAATTTAGATGGACTTTTTGAACTTAGATGGACCTGCCGCTATAATTGTTCTTACCTGTTTGCTCACTGCATTCTAGCCCATATTGTGACTTTTGAATTCAGATGGACTTTGCTGCTATAATTGTGCTTACCTGTCTGCACATGGCATTTTAGCCTAATCTGTGCCTTTAAACCTTGGTGAACCCTTGCTGCTAAATTACCTCTGCGAGCACATGCCAGTGAGGCCCATACTATGCCTAGCTTGCCACACACACACTTTACCTAGTTATGCTTGCTAATATATGCGGTCTCCTTGCCCGCCTCATAGCATTGTGACTATTGCGCTGCTTTCGGCTTGCCCACCTTAAATACAGGCACTAGTGCCTATTCTGAGCCTGCTGAGCCTCATACATAGTACCCTTAGCCACCTCCACATAAATTATGTATTTGCCAGCTACTTATACAGTCTTATTGAGGACTATTCTACACTTACCTATCACATTAGATGTCAACATGCCTCACTCTCTGCCCTCCTTGGCACTTGAGATACCCCCGAACGATCCTAAAAACATAAATGTTATGATTTCCAGACCATGCAATCTCTCCCAAAGAAACCTTAAACTTCGTGCTAGACTCCCTACAGCCAAATCTCTAGACCACCTCTCTACCAAAATATCCCTGCATAACTCGGCACCCACTTCAGCTCAACAGCCGACTCTATCGAGACCCTACTACTTGCCCGAAATCCCCACCCCCCCCCATAATACAGCAACACCTACTGAGCCTACACTACCAGGTATAAGAGGAGCCCTAATAAATGCCCGGTCTCTGGTGGCACATGCCACAGAAATAGCCAACCTTATCACAACTGAGAAAATGGATTTCCTCGCCATTATGGAATCCTGGCTGCATCCAGCAGCCGGACCAGCTATTACTCTAGCTATTCCTGAGGATTACATTCTCCTTAGAATAGACCGCACTTCCTCTCGAGGTGGTGGCCTAGCCATAATTGCAAAAACTAGCCTAGCACTGAGACTTGCTACTCCACTTAAGGTAGACGCTTTCAAACTCTTGACTGCCAAACTAACTACCTCAACTTCTCAAACTCTATCCATCCACCTTATCTACAGACCTCCAGGTCCTCTAGGATCCTTTGAAGAAGACCTCACTAACATCCTCTCGGATAACCTCAAAAACACATCACCAAGTCTTCTCCTAGGAGATCTCAACCTTGGCTACAAAGACCCTTCAGATCCTAATGCAACACAGATCAATGACTCCATTGAGGAATTAGGCTTCGCCCAAAAGGTAACAGGCGTTACTCACACTAAGGGCAGAACCCTTGATTGGATAGCGGAACACAATTTTGCGTAACGTCCATTAAAGCCATAACACCCTTGCCCTGGTCTGACCATCACTTGATCTCTTTCGCCCTTGAAGCCATAGCCTCCCACCATACCATCAGCATAGCCCCTGCTATCCCAACAAGGAACAAAAAGAACATTACAGCCGACAAACCTATTCCTCTGATCATCCCCACTCTGAATTCGCTCCTTGACTCTGCAGACCCATCTACCTTGGTCAAAGAATACAATAAGGTAATGCTATCCGCCCTGGACACCATAGCACCTTTGAAAATTAGAAAATGCAAACTGAAAACATGTTAATTCTTGGTTCTCTCCCCACCTAAAAGCCATTCGACTTGAAAAACGTAAATGTGAACAGATATGGAGATTAAACCCTTCTGAAACCAACAAAAACAACCTCACCAAACTAGCCTCTTTACATAAAAAATAAATAATCTTTGCCAAACAAGAATCCTACAACCTGCCCATTACTCAAGCTAATTCTAACACAAAAGAACTATTCACTTTCCTTAAAGAATTGGAAACGCCTATCCAAACCCCCGACACCTGCCTCAAAGACCAAACTTGGTGCACTAGCATTCAGAGCGCTCTAGCCAACAAAATAACTTTGCAGGCAAAAATTTACAAAAAAGAATCCCTCCTCCGTGCATCTAACTCCAATAATATCACGGCCCCTGTGCCCTCGAACACCCCCTCACCTTTCACCATGCCCAAAATATCTAAACCCCTTTTTAACTTCAAGAAAGTATCCACTCAAGAAGTTGAAAAAGTTATCTTAACCGTCTAACTGCCACGGCAACCCTTGCCTGGCACAAATTATAAAGGATGCCGCAATGAACCTTTCCCCATTCATAACCAAACTCATAAATGCCTCATTCTCCTCTGGTACTATTCCTAACAATTTGAAACAATCTTGGGTCCTACCACTCCTAAAAAAACAAACACTCGACCTGACCATTCCCACTAATTATCGTCCCATTACGACAGTGCCATTCCTGCTTAAAATCCTGGACAGGGTAGCGTACCTCCAAATTCAACAATACCTGGAATGTAACAACCTCCTAGGAGTACGTCAGTCAGGTTTTAGACCGCAACATGGAACAGACACTGCACTGATCAACCTTAAAGCACAAATGGACACCCTGAGAGACAATGGTAACACAGCACTACTTCTGCAGCCCGACCTCTCAGCGGCGTTTGACTTGGTTGATCACAAGACTCTCTGCCATCACTTAGATTCGGCCACTCAGTTTTCACAAGAAGCCATAGGCTGGATTCATTCCTTCTTAGATAATAGAACCATGCGGGTCTTTGCACCCTCAGCAGCGGCAGACCCTATTCCTATCACTTGCAGCATGCCACAAGGTTCATGTGTTTCACCTACTCTGTACAAAATATTCACAAAGCTCTTTTTGATCTAGATGGTCTGAGTATCACCTACACTAACTATGCAGATGATACACAGATCCTCCTCCCGTTGACGGGAGATTACAACAAGGATTTGGCCTTTTTGAACAGAGTATCTCATAATTCAGGCATGGATGGCCTCTCATGGACTATGCCTGAAACATGATAAAATGGAACTACTCATTTTGGGCACCACAGCGAATATCAATAAATTAGGCCATCTATATTTTAACTTCACCATAGACAATAACAATATTCCAGTAGCTAAAGAAGTGAAAACTCTCGGCTTTTATCTCGACTCGACTCTCTCATTCAAAAAACAAGTCCACTCCTTGGCCTCGGCCACCGCCTATACGTGTAAGTTAATTAGAGCAGCCAAGCCATTCCTTGCACCTAATAACTGCATTACTCTAGATAGAGCCTTGGTATTATCTAAATTGGACTATTGCAACGCCCTATACATAGGCTGCAATAAATACATGACCAACAAGATACAGATCTTAAAAACAATGCTTTAAGAGCAGCCCTGAACATCCCCAAGAAAGCTTACATATCTGACCTTAGAAGATTGAACAACTGGATTTCCACCAAAGACAGAATCTTCCTCAAATAAGCTTCCCTAACTCATAAATGCCTACACATGGCCGCCCCCCAGTACCTTACTACCAGATTCCAGAGAGAGTCCACTAACCGCCTGTCTAGAACAGCTAATACTAACCTACTCCAAGTGCCTAGATTCAAACGTATGAAGACTGGTGGCAGTACCTTCCCGGTCAAAGCGGCCCAAAACTGGAACTCACTCCCACCCTCTTTAAGAGATGACATGCCCTACCTACGCTTCAGATCCAACCTCATCCATGGATTAAGGAGCATGACATTTGACCGTCCACCACACTGCCACACCACTGTATAACTATATATATATATATATCTGTTTGATGCCCGTCGCTATCCTTTCCTTTGCTCATTTGTACGATAGAGGCTAACACTGTTTATTATTTTTCTGTACTGTAACGCACAGCAATGTAACCTAAGCTGAACAATCCTCTTTTTCCTCTTTTGCACCCTAATACCTTTGGGTCTGGTGCGCATCATAAATAAATAAACAAACAAACATACCCTTTGCAGATTCTGAGTTTGTAGAAAAGAAAGGTTAATGGAAGGAAAAAGGTTAAACAGGTTCTCTGGGCATGTGAGTATACTTGTATCTTCCAATGAAGTCTAGACAAGCCTTTCCCAGCAATAACAGTCTTAAGCAAGTTGCCACCTATGAGACAGGAATATCAAAGTCAATGGACGAGAAGAGTCTGCAGGGAGCCAGGACAGCCAAAGTCAATTGAAGCACAGTCTATGGAGCTGAGGCACTTCTTATAGTCTTGCACAAAGTTAGAGTTTTGTAGAAATCAGTTGTAGGGTCACAAGCTGTTAAGCCTTTGAAAAGCAGAGTTAGAACCAACTCTAAAAAGGTAAGCTACTGCCAGTCTCAACTGAGAAAAGCGCAGCTCAAAAGACACAGAGTTAAGTACCCGAAGTCTAAATAGTGCTTCTGGTTTGAAGAAGAGTGGTCCAGCTGGATTCTGTCCTGTTGCAGCGGTGCAGACCCTGTGCTCCTGAGCCTCAGTCGTGGGGACAAGAGGGAGGACATCTGGAAGGCTCCTACAGCGGCAATTTGGAGGTCATCTGCAGCTAGAGGCTCTTTTCGAGACCAACAGCACTTGCGGTTTCAGCGCTCAGTAAACGGCACCACCGTGAATCTCGGATACTGGTTGGGCTTCCTTCACTGTTTGGGTCCTTCACTCTGGTGAAGGGACTCAAGCTCGGGTCATCCTGCTTCTGGAGGGTCCTTGGGTGACTCCTGGAGCTTCTGGATGGATTTCAGACGTTGCACTCAACTACGGGTTTCTCGACCCCTGGCACTTGGTTCCTGCAGCAACAAAGAAGTACACCCAGTCGGGGAAGATGGTCCAGTGGAGTTCGTCTCAGGGTTAGTTGGTCGCACTAACCCAAGGGAAGAAGTAGTCACTTCCAGTGCTTCTCTTGTCGATTAGTAGACAGAGTTTCAGCACTGCAGCAGGGCTTCAACTGGCAAAGTCTAGGAGGAGGATGCAGCGAGCTTCGTTCAGTTTCTTCCTCAGGTTTTTCTCCCAGTGGTCGACTCTGCCTCTAGTCCCAAAACTCTCGCCTTTTTAAGCGGGTTTCTCACATTCTTGCACAGCCTAGGCTGTCACTCAAACAGCTGGGTGGCTGTCCTGAAAGTACAGCCAGCCGATCAGGACTGGTTGCGTTCAGGCATTCCTAGAGACAAAGGACAGGGGAGTTTCGGGAACCTCCCTCACATCCTGCCTTTCCAGACACACTGGAGCCAGAGGCGGGTTTCGGGGCTGAATCCCACCAAAGGCAAAACGAACAAAGGGCTCAGACCTGGCTCAACGCGCATGGTAAAACCCATGAAAGACCTCACAAACAGACAATGGCGAAAAAAGGCGGCCGGGGCCATTTTGACAAAATGATCACCCATGGGTGCTTTATTGCAGCTGAGGATTCAGCCTGCGGTAGAAAAGCACAATGGTAGGAAAACTAAACTACTTCCACCAGTCATTTAAAGTAGTGAGGGTAACATAAAAAAATGTCCATGAGAATGTAGGATAAAGGGCTACTTGGTAATCCTCCCCACCCCCACCATAAAATGGTGTGTTGGACCTACAAAGAGAAAAGGTAAGTAAAGTCAATTTCACTTTACTATTCTTGGGAACAGTAGTTCACACAAGAAAAGGTATTTAAACCTTATGAGCAATCTAAAGGATTTCTGTGACACTGCACTAAAGGTGCTGTCACCACACAAAAAGTAGATGCCTATGGGTTTTGTCAGACTCCAAAAACAGTGAAAACACATAATCCAAATCTGGTCAAAAAACATGAGTGTGAGAAAAAGGTCACGCTCACTCCAGACAAAAAATAAAAAAGTCTTCAAGTCCAGCAAAAGAGCTGGGGGGGGTCTCTAAGGTTGAAGGGAATTAGCAAAGAATTGAGAATTCTCCCTATCAAAGGCTGAATCCGCCCAAGTCTTTCAGCTCCAGAGGGCTCTCCAGAGACACAATCCGACCCATCCAAGTCACCTCACCAGTGTGTAGGAACCGAAGAAGATTGACCTGGCACATAGCATCATTTGTTGGTGCTGCAGAAAAAAGCACCAAAACTGCAGCCTGACCAGAGAAGTTGCTGAAATCAGTACCAGAGGTCCTCCCGCGAGACTACTGCTGAGAGATCCTATCCATTGTCCTGCCTTTCGTCACCGGAACAAGGTATCCAGAGGTCTGGTCTAGCAATGCCACATCGAGGAGAATCCAGCCACGAGAATGTCTTCAAACCTAAGGTACTGTGGGGAGAAAGGTAGTGCTTACCTTACAGTTGCTTCAGAGCTTTTGAGTGCACAATGAGGTGTTCATGGCAACCCCCTCTTACCTCCAACCCAAGCCGTTGCTTGTGTTCCTTTGGTGAGTCCTTTACTAGGGTCTCCAACGTTGATTGTATCTCCATGCATCTTAGAGACTAGAAAATATCCACAGGAGTTTTCGCTGTTCTGCTGCTTGTCAAGACTTTGACCCGTCTCCGAACTGCCTTTAGCTAGGGTTATGTTTTGGACCTTTAAAAGCCTTGCTGTGTGAAGAAACTGCCCCTAGAACTTTAAACTCTGCTAGTAGTACACAAACCAACTGTTTTCTTCCATAAAAGTCATTATCTTGGGTTTGTAGACTAAATCGAATTGCAGTGTTTTGTCTGCACGTCATTACAGATAGTACGGTAGAACTGTCATTTGTGTCAAAAGCTGTAACAATTGTAACCGCGAGCAACTACAAACTAAGTAGTGGCCTTTGAAAAGTATTTATACATATTCCTGTGTCTTGGGTCTATGTGCTGAATATTTAAAAGTATAACTTGTGTAAATATATATTTTAATATACATTTATGTGTAAGTGTTTCTTTGAATTGTATTACTAACTAGGTTCAGTGTACTTGCCTACAGCTAACATGTTCCTCTTTTAATCAGCCGGACTGCTCTGCCACACTACCCAGGTTCCATGAGTACTACAGACGGATACTAAGAGTTGGAGATCTAAATAAAATCATTGGGATAGTTTTGTGAAGTCCTACCTTCCAGAGGACTTTTGGCAAACTCCCCTAACAACCCCCCCTTAAAATATGGGATCCCCAGCAGTCACTCCACAGGAACAGAGCGGACACACATCTCTAACTCTTAACACTTCTGGCCACTCCAAACATTCCTTTATTCTCATGATTCTCGGCCTCTCAACAGCCTTGGACATTGCTGACCACCGCTCTGCACTTCTAGCCCTCCCACACCATCTTTCAAGATGGTGCTCTTGCCTGGTTGGTATTACTTTTTAGGCTGATCATTCTCCATCTCTCGGAACACACATAAACCTGGTCCTGTTAATATCCCAACCAGAGAACAAAGGATTCATCCTTGCTTCACTTCTCTTTACATTCTACACATCTCATTGTAAACCCATCTTCCTGATCTCTTCACTTGAATTGTGCATGCTCTTTCGACCATCCGACACTAGATGACACCTGGTTGTCTTATGCTTAACTCCACATTCATCCAAAGAACATCTACCACCCTTCTTAATCTCTGCCCCTCATCTCTTCTAACATCTTTCCACCTGACCTTCACTCCAGGTATGGCCTCCACTGAAACTACGACAGGGCTCAGGAACATTCTCCCCTTGCTCTTGCCTGTAACTTCACTAAAATCCTCATTTCTAATGGATTGTGTCCTCCCACGTATTCCTCATCTTATGATAATAGATCTCCAGCTGCTTTGAAATAGTTTTGTCAACAGGGGACGCTGTGTGCCGTTTCGTCGAGTCGATGACCCTCAAAGGCCTCCGTTCGACGGTCAATGTCATCATCAGTATAAGTAGCGCACGCAGCGCCCGTTGGCTTCAGTTCAGTTTTTCCGAGCTAATTCTTCGAGAGAATTACAGCGGGCTTCGGTTCTTCTGTAGAATTCGATAGTATTTGCATCCTAAAATGTCTCCGTTGGCTCCCTCAACGCCTAATATGGTTTTCAAGAAGTGCCAGGACTGTGGATCGAAAATGTCAATCCGCGACCCCCACCGCATATGTCTGTGGTGTCTTGGTACCAGTCACCGTACCTCCGACTGTAGCTCTGTCAGGTGATGACCGAAAAGGCTCTCAGGGAAGAGTAAAGATTAATTGTTGGTGAGGAAGTCGCCTTCGAAGTCTCGTTCGAAGAGTTCAAAGAAAAAGGAAGATGAGTCGAGAAATGCTTCTCGACATAAAAAATCTAAACAGTCTTGATCGAGTCTTGATCGAGAAGTAGATCACGCCATTCTTCGTAGTCTTCCTCGAAGAAGGCCAAGAAACAGCGTGTCAGGTCACCCCTCGACCTCCAGTGATTCCTCAGCTGAGGTAATCAAGTGTCCAACTAGATCAGACTCCCAAGCAAAGTGGGATGCATTTCGTAATGCAATGCTTAAGATCTTCGAGAATGCAGCCTCGACCCCCTCGAAAGACAAGCAGAAGCCCATGCCCCTGACGACAAAGGGAAGTCGAAGATAAAATCTGCGAAACTGAGCCTTAAGCCGGTTCGACATCGAGAAACATCTTGATCCGACACAAAATAGTCGGGGGCTTCGAGTCAGGAACCCAGCCCATTGAGGGTTCTGTCGAAGAAACACAAGTCAACAACGTCGACTCCTTCGCTGACACCATCTTCGATCCCTAAGGCGATCCCGACTTCGAAGCCACGGTCGACAATTACCTCGAAATTGTCGAAGCCAGTGGTAGTCCATAAAAAGGTTTTTAGACCTTTGCCTAAAAAGATGTTTTGTTTTTTTTTGTCTTCATCGCCCATCTATGAAGAACAACCTTCTGACACTAGACCATTTGGGTTACAATTTGGCACCGCTAATGTGCCAGAAGAACTAAACTCTGATAATTCAAGATTAAAGGACTTCTATGACAATTTCCAGTCAGCAAGTGGGCTAGATACCTCTCCCGAGTTAGTTTGGCAAACCAGATCCAACTGAACATGCAAACTCCACATATAGAAAACAGAGTAAGGTTATAGAGTTTTTAGGCTGGAGCAAGCCTAGTCCTACTTTTGAACAAGGTGAGATAAACGACATCTCAGATCAGGGTTCCCAGAAAGATCAAATTTTGCTGTTTCACACTGCGTTACAAAAAAAGGGTCTCCGCAAACTGGGAGACACCAGAAACTGCGGCTGTAGTGAATAAAAAAGTTGAAAAAAATACGATCCAGCAGCAACCCAGAGTATATCACTAAACATCTGACACCAGAAAGTTTGGTGGTTCAGGCTGATGCTTCTGCCAAGCAGTCAGTATACCCATCCATCCTTTCTGATGGGGACGATAAGAGAGTGGATGCCTGGGCGAGAGAGGTTTTTACTGCTGGCAGTATGGCTTTAAAATGAACAATTGTGATTTGTACCTGATCAAGGTTTACTTTTACCCTGTGGGAGTGCGTAGCTATGGCGGCTGACCACATCCCAGAAGGAGAGGAAAGAGACTGCTTCCTGGCAATCATCAAGGATAGTAAGGAGGCAGTGGGTGAATGTTTCCAGTCAGGTCTGGATACTGCAGACAACATCATCAGATCCATGGCAGCTAGCACAGTGTTACGCAGATTTGCATGGTTGAGGAAGTCCGGGTTTGCACCAGATGTGCAAGCTAGACTACTGAACATGCCTTTTGACAGTTCGAGGTTTTTTGGCAACAAGGCGGATGAGAGTTTGGAAAAGCTGCACACCTCAAAGGCAGTGGCTAAATCCCTTAGCGCCGCCATTAGACAGCCTCGATACTCCTACTCTGGCTCATCTTCCTGGAGGGGTAAGTCCTTTTGATCTCAGGAGAGGGCGATTCACGTCCACCCCTACCTAGACGATTGGCTGATCAGGGCTTGTTCACCTGAACAAGCCCTGGAGCATCGCAGCCTAACCTGCCACTTGCTCCACAGACTGGCCTTCTCCCTCAATTACAAGAAGTCCCACATGATACCAGCTAAAAAACTCCAATTTATTGGCGCAGTCCTGGACTGGATGCTTCCTTTGGGAAAGCCTCGCCACCCAAAGTGAGAGCTCAACACATTCTGCAGATGGTTACCAAATTCCAAAGTGCTCAGCATCTTTCGGTCTCATGGCATCCAGCGTTTTCCTGGTGCCATAGGCTCGCCTGAGAATGAGATCCCTCCAATGGGCCCTCGGGACTCAATGGTCCCAGTTTTCAGGCAGAATGTCAGCCCACCTGAAAGTTCAGAGGAGAAACTGGCAGGACCTTCTGTGATGGGCTTGCAAGGACAACATTCTCAAGGGAGAATCTTTTTGGCAGCCATGGCAGGAGATAACGGTAGTGACGGACACCGCACTCACGGCTGGAGAGCCCACACCAATGATCTGACAATCTGCAGTTGTTGGTCTCCATCGGCGCCCAAACTACAGATCAACCTTTTGGAGCTGACGGCAAGCAGACTAGTGCTGAAGGCCTTTATGCCCTCTGTACAGGGAAAGAATATCCTGATAATGACTGACAACACAGTGGCCATGTACTACCTCAACAAGAGGTGTAAGGTCACAACCACTGTGCAGAGAGGGAATGCAGGTCAGGTTCTGGTCAATTCAAGAGGGAATATCCCTATTGGCAATTTCCCCTAGCCGGAGAGGAGAACACGGCGGAAGACGCTTTAAGCAGGCAGAGCAGTCTTCCACGAGTGGGAACTAGCTCAGAGTCCTTCAAGAGATCTTCACCCTTTGGGGCGCCTTTTAAGTGGATCTGTTCACAACCAGTGTCAACCTGAAGTGCGAACTGTTCTACTCCAGGGAATTTCCCCCAAAAGGAGCTCTTGGAGACATGTTTGTAGTGGACTGGGAATTTCCAATCCTGTATGCTTTTCCTTCATTCCTCACGTGATCAGGAGGTTGAGAAAGTTTGGGAAATCCATGATCCGGATTGGGCCAGGAGGATGTGGTACCCTGACCTTCTGCAAATTAACAAGGGGGTCCTGGGAGTCCCTCTGCCAGACATTAGTCCTGGTTACAAGAGACTTGTAAACACGTGTCTGGGGTTTCTGTTGGTACTCTTGTTCAGAGGAGAATTGCCTAGCATTTCGGTGCTGGACTGCCCCAGGGCAGGACAAAGACTGATATGTTTGGGATATTTCTTCTCTGTGAAAGATAGTGAGCTAAAGACTCTGGGTAAGTCTCTCGTAACCAGGACTAATGTCTGGCAGAGGGACTCCCAGGACCCCCCTTGTTAATTTGCACCCTGACCTTCTGGACATGTCATCTGCTCTCCAATGTGTCTTCCATGAAGATGGGATCTACTCTCGCAAGAGGAAGGTTGGGTTCTCCATCCAGAAGTCAAGAGACTCAGCCTTCACGCATGGTTTCTGAAAGGCTGAGATACAAGGATTGGGACCTCCCGGATGATGAAATGGAGATTTTGCTTTCAGCCAGAAGGCCAGCAACAACATCTTTGTACCACTGCCGTTGGAACAAGTTCAGCAGCTGGTGCAGGGTTAAGAATGTGGTTCCCTTTCTATGCGACTCGTCTATGGTGCTTTCTTTTCTGTTACATATGGATAAATGGGGCTCCTTATTGGAACAATTAAACGTTACCTGTGGGAGGAACATCCAATGGAAAGAATGTTACCAGCGGTAATTAAATTGTTCTTCTACCCATGTACTCTGTCGACTAGACTACTGCTGTAGTCCTCATGTGGGCCTCGGTTGCTCTAATGTACTCCTCCCCGTCGCCTTTTCAACTTTGCAATTCACTCCTCTCCTTCCTCCACTACTCACCACCACCATGCTGACTGGCCTTCCGTGCATCACAAATCCCCCTTAACATTCCTTCCACATATTTCGATCGGTTCATAAACTGGACAATTGCCCCATAGCTGGCTAACCTTGTTGCCTACTATTCACCCTACCCTATGTTCCAGCACCCTACTTAATCTGTCCTTTATACCCTTCTGTCCCGGGTCTTTTAAAGTTATACATACCTTAGAATTTTCCGACCTTCCAAGCAAGGAAATCCCATTCAACTTAAATTAATTTAAAACCAGCCTGCGTTTGCAGTCTGCTCTTTTAAGAACGTGTGCACAGTCAGGCAATTGTCAGACCGTGTTGCCAGCTCACATTCCATATATTTGTTTCATTTTCAGATTCTTTTTTGGTGGATTTCAGAAGGGAACCCTAGTGAGCTCCATTTTTCTGTGCAATTGAGATTTTTTCCACATGCGGATTTTGACATTTCTGACTTCTAAACTATGCCTAGAACACTCTGACCTAGTGCATAGGCAGCTACTGTGGCTTTAAGCCTTTATGGTTGGCCAGGAAAGAGAGGATATGCATCTGTTTTTAACTATGCCTCATGTGCCTTAGGAAGAACATTGGGAAAGAGGATCTCACAAGCACTGCATTTGTATCTATCCCCGTGATAATTCCTGCAACGTGTGACCGACTTTCTTGCAGAACTGAATCTTGCCTTGGCTTCGCAAGCTGAGGTTGGAAGAAGGTGCCTAAAAGAAGAGGTGCCTGCGTTCTAATGGGGTGAAGAGGATGGTTTGTAATGAGAAGCCCATGCCCACGTTTCAGCTTCAGAACTCCCCTTAGGTAAAAAAGGCAACTCTTATGCCACTGGCATCAGGCTGGTGAAGAGGGTTTTGGGGAGGTGGGAGGGGTGGGGGGAGGGGGGGGGAAGCGTCTATATAAAGATGAAGTGGCATTTATCGCTACAACCTCTACTGACTGTAGAGACTTGAGTGATTTTGGGGGTGAGATGTTGTTGCTGACTATGCAGTTGTGGGAGTGTCACATCCGAGGGAGCCATTGTAGAGTTCCCGCTGGCACTCAGTCACTGGTAGTGGTTTAGCTGGCAAGGTTTGTGTCAGTCGTTGAAGCCAGTTGCTGATCAGGGACCGAGGACTCCAGCAGGTCCAAATCACAGCTTAGATCAAGGTGACTTTATTTTCTTTCCAGTCATTAGCGCTCTTCGTGTAGTAAGCACCATCGATGGTCCCTATTGCCCTTTTTCCTTATCCACTAGGAGCAATGGACTGACCTATGGAGGCGCCCCGGATGTTGACAGGCTATGAAAAAGGCATGCCTCCAGCATGTTTGCACACAATTGTTGGAGGCAAAGATGTCGAGCAGGGGAGAGAGATCTGCAGTTCCCGCTCCGAACAGGAGCTATTCTTCTAAAGGAGGGCTTCTGTGATTCAGACCCCACTCTAATTTGATGAGGACTTTGAGGAAGGGTCACAGGAGGAGGAAAGTGTAGTTACCCTGAGAGGTCGTCGCAACCCCCAAGGAGTTGCCAAATTGTCCCCTCCCCCACCCTCTCAGCCCAATTTCCACCAGATTGCCATTTGGTTCTCCATAGCTGCTTGTCCTAGGTGGCTACACCGGTGGCTAGTTGTACAGGGGGAAGAGGACTTTGTACTAACTGCCGAGCTCAACAGGTCCTACAAGTAATCTCTTTTCATTCCCATTATACCAACATTTTGGAGACTGGGCCAGCAGGTCTTCAAGGCACCAGCGTGGACATTGGCAACCGCAAGTCCGGTGAACTCAAAGTACAGTGGTTGGCCTCAGTATTGTTCAGGAACCTGCCGTTACTGGATCTGATCATTGCAACCACAGTCTCACAAGCCTGTAACACCCTGTGCTTGCTTCACTTTGCTTCTTGGTGAGTCCCGCAGGATGGCTAGCACAGGAAGGGAATTAGTTGGTCTGTATCGCTGGTCGTGCTGGCTTCTTCCATCCTTTTCCGCTACGAGTGGCACTTGGGATACACGGTGCAATCTGTGTTAGGACAGTTTTTCTGAAGTCCAACTAAGGGCTTAGTAAAACCATTCAGCTGAGGCATTACAAGACTCCACTCTTCGTATAAGGCTGTCCCACCTGAGTTCAGGGTAGCGTAGACGGAGCAGACAGGCTTATCTTAGAAGGGAGAGAGAGTGCTCTAGAAACAGTACAAAGAAATAGTATCATACACATGGTCCAAAGAAACACTGACACTATGTATTGCAAAAATAAAGGGTTTACTTTATATACAAGCAGACCAAGCAATTTGTGGTAAGTAAGTACTATCATAAAGCATATAAACACATTATAAAAGCACAACACTATGCTTTAAATACACAGATCAAAGCACAGACCTTATTTAGAACACCTAACAGTATTTGTAGGAGGGTAAGACAATAGATTACTTTCCGTTTACTTTCAATAATACAAGGGTAGTGTAGACCCTGTCAGTTATGCAGTGACACTCAACAATGAAATCACATAGTGAACCAACTTGCAAATATACTTTTCTGAACAGTGGAACACAGATTCAAGGACCAGTACCTCGACTACTTGTGATATTACACCAAAAAGGTCCTGCTCACCTAGAATAATGGGGGAGTAAGACCTTCTTTGGGTAATATACAATTACAGCTGCTTTTCAAAATCGGCAAGAACTCATTACACAAATTTTGGATACTCCAGGTAACCCCAGGTCGGCTACACCTAAAGGAACCCTTTTCAGGAATGGCACGCCACTTTTCTAGGCAGGTAAGATCTAATGTAATATTCTATTGCAGTTGCTTTTTAAGATCAGTGGAACACAGATTGAGATAAGCAATAACTGCTTAACTTGTTTTACGATGGCGCACCACACATTCAAAGTAAGTAAGAACGTTTGTAACTGTGCTCTCTGAGTTACCAACCAACTTCTTTTACAAGTAAGTAACATTTGCACACTTGGTATTCTTTTAAAGGCAGAACCCTTTTCTTATTCAGTCCTTCCATTACTCTATAGCATGAGTTCAATTGGAGGCAGTAGAGGGACCCTAGTGGTCTAGGTGCCAGCTGTAGGCAGGGTGAGCTAGGGTTCAGTTGCAGCCAAAGTCAGAGTTCCAGAGGAAGACTGTTAAAAAAAAAAAAAAGTAAGTATTTCACTTTAAAGTTAGTTGAGAGTCCAAGGACTTCAGAGAAGACACCTTAGGAGAATTCCGCAGTGGGCCTGGGTGAACTGGATGAGTGGCCTCCCAATCACAGAAAACACCCCAAAGCTATACAGAATCAAAGGCTTAAGGTAGGTAAAATACCCCAGCCAACACAGTACCTCAGCACAGAAGAAGGGTTGCAGCAGGAAGACTTCAGGATCTGCAGCCAAAAACCAGGTCGATGGATTCCTTTGACAAGAAGAAGGAAGACAGAACTTTGGACAGACATTTGCAGCAGGGATCACAGGAGAAGGCTGCAGGCAAGAGTTTCCTCGCGGCTGTATGCGACACTGTGGAATTGGCGCCTTTTCAGAAGCACAGAAGAAGATGGAATATCGCTGGTCGTATTCTCATCGCTTGCAAGGTCCAGCACTCTGAGGGGTCTTTTTTAACTCAATTTACATCTCTGGAGATCCAGCAGGATGCCCATAAAGTTTCAACAAGTTTCGGGATTCAGTAAAACCGTGCACCGCACAATGGGTCGAGGTCCCAGGGTATTTGGGTATTGCAGCCCTGAAAGGTCACAGCACAACGTGAGATAGCTCAAAATGCAGGTCTTATTGAGTCTAGTGGGTCTCGCCAGGCTCTGAGTTGCTGTTTTTGGAGTCCCCAGGTCGATTGGAAGGAAGGGCTACAGCATGCTCTGGTTACACAGCAGGCACTCCGGTCACTGAAAATCGCCCCAGCTGCGGTTTCTTAATCTTCCTCTTTGGTCCAAGTGGTCTTCAGCTTCCAGGATCAGACTTTTATGCAGGAACCCAGCCAATCAAACAGCCATGCAACATTCAAACATGGGTGGTTGGGGGGGAGGGTGTTGGCAGTCCTTTCAGGACAAGACAGCCTTCCAGTTTGAACTGGATTCTAGCATTCAGGCTGGAAGACAAAGGGCTACAGAGTTTTGGACTCCTCCCTCGCTTCCTGCCTTCAGACACTCTAGAGCCTGGGCGGGGAATACACCGGATTACCGCCCAAGATAAAGTTACCACAAAGTATTTTCCTGCCTTGGGTGTCAGGAGAAGGAACAAGAAAGGCCAAGGAACACTGGAATAGCAAAAAAAGATGAGGGGGTCATTTTGGTAAAATTTGTACTCATGGGTGGCAACAGCCTGCGGTAAAGGTACTCCGAATTAATAAAAAGGTTCACTGCCACCACTCATTAAAGGTAAGTTTGTCCTTGTAACATAAATGTTAGATTTAAAATGAGAAAGGGGATACTCTGTATCTCCCAGGACTCCGTATAAGGCTATTTCTCACAAGGTTAGCCAGAGAAAGTTAAAAAGGGGAGCACCTAGGGCAACCCAGCAACAATAGGCAGATATTGCCAAAACGTTGTCAGAGGATAACTTTTTAAAGACTCTATGGAGAGTCTTAAAAATGACACCCATAAAAAGAATAAAAGACGAAGTGTGGAAAAAGGTTCCCACTCACTGAGGTATAGGGAAAAAAAAATCTATCAGTCCACCAATAAGTTCTGGGTTTGAAATGGGTCCGGAAGATTTGGAATTGATATGGAAATCTAACCTAACAACCTGTTAAAAGTTCCTCTGAGGACAAGCAGTGGGATGCAAAGGATCTGGTCTGGGAGGGGCTCATAACCTCGGACAATATTATGCTGGCAGTTCTGCATTCAGTGATGTAATCTTCTGTGGGATTAACAGAGGACTTTTGCTCGGGCGGCAGTCCTGGCTGAAATATGCAGCTTCAGGCCATAGGTACAAAGATTCTGGACCTTCCTTTTGACCTCATACAGCTGTTTGGTTAGAGCAGCAATAAAGCGCTCACTGTGTACAAGACTGAAACTGCCAGAGCTGCAGGGGTGCTGCCAATCGGACACCCATCAATGTCAGCAGGTCTGTCAGGAGGACCAGCTCTTCATTTGGTATCACACTTAGTACCAGGAGGCTGTAGCACCATGGGGCTCAGCGTGGCCACCACTCCTTTCCTTCACTGCACAGTTCCTATAAATAAGGAAACTATGGCAAATGAAACAAGCCCCATCTCTGCAATCCAGCCTGGTTTTAACAGCCCACCCATAGCACCACAGTGGGAGGAAAGATTGTAAGCCATTGTTCCTATTGGCTGCCAGCTTCTGACAGATGGGTGCTGGACATTGTGGGAAGAGACTGTTTTGGAACTGGATCAAAAGCATCACTGTATTCCACCATAACGCAGAGGACTGCACAAAGAACATTCAGCTCATCTGATGAAGGAAGTGGAACAGATGCTCAGGCCAACGCTCTGTGTCCTCACTAAGTGTCTGTTACCAGTGGCAGAAAATATGCAAAGGCTAAAGTTCCACATTCACCCATACCTGGGTGACTGGCTGGTCTGCATGCGGCATGCCCACAGAGGATGGCAGAAGGGAGGCTGAGTACCATAGTGGGCCTGCTGCACCAACTGTGATTCTCTGTGAATGAGGAGAAATCCTTGTGCGATCCGACGCATAAGATAGTTACTAGGTGCGCTCTACAATATGATGGAGGACCGGATATATGAAACACTTGTGTATAGGCGCGTTACAAATGCCATATCATATATCATATCATGATATGGCATTTATAACACACCTATTCACAAGTGTTTCAATCCGTCTGATCCATGGGGGACTCCATGCAGCAACTGGCGATTCGAACTGGGAAAAACACATACCTGTCGAGGTTTACAACAGGCTCCTTGAAACCATGTACTCTTACGTCCCATCCCCTTTCCTTCGTACTGCATGGGCGCCCCTCGCTAGGGACGGGAGACGGAACCTTTTTCACCCGAAAAAACCTTCCCCTTTAAATTTCGAGGGGCGCGGCCCTGGGGTGCACTTCCCTGACTCCGTCGCCCCTCCACAGTCCCCTTTTCCGTGTCGACGGGAACGGACTGCTTTCACCAGCGCTCCTGGTTTTGGCTTTGGCCTTGTAATTCCATGCGCTCTTCCCCAGATACTGTCTTCTGTCTTTTTTCTCCTGTTTTTTGGTCTTAATCAGGTACTCAGTCCTCTGGCGCCATGCTACTCCCCGGGCGCATGTCAGCGTCAGCAGGTGTCCATCCTGCGAAAGGCTCTTCTCTACGTCCGACCCCCACGCTCTTTGCCTCCGCTGCCTTGGTCCCGATCACCACTGGGAGGGTTGTACCCCATGTGATGCGCTTACACTGTGCACTCTGAAGAACAGGTTAGCTCGGTGGAGGGAGCTCTTCGAGAAGTCTCCTCCAGAGGACTTGAAGGACTTCATCAGACACAAGTCTAGGCCCAATGTAGGGCCGCTTTTTTACATCGCACCCTGCAAGGGCGACTCCTTCCCAAAGCAACGTCCGAGCAGGAGGGACCGACGGTCAAGTTCTCGTACCAGCACAGGTACTGAGGCTGCTTCAGCTACCGGCCACCCTGCCGAGGGGGTCTTTAGATCCTTCCGGGGACAGTGCTGAGGGACAGCAAGGTTCTTTTACCGGGTCTCCACCCAAGGGGCTACGCCTTTGTACCGGACAGATGTCTGAGGGGCACCTACATGCAGCACTACCGGTGACTCAGCCGAGGGCAATACGCCTACCAGGCCCCATCCAGAGGTGCAGGATAGGCCTCTTGCTCCACTGCCAAGAGTCATGTAGGAGGCTGGACCCAGCGAGGCAAGCACCAAGATGTTGGCATGTAGCCTGACAAAATGGCCGCTGCGCCAGACAAGATGGCCGCTCGTCCGATACCGCCCCCCTGCTGCGGAGCAGGTTGGAGAACGAGTTTCAAAGTGAGACTGGTCTCTACAAGGTACATGGCCTACAGCGTATCCTTCTGCATCGCAGGGCAGATTTACCCCACAACCAGCAAGGCAGAGTATGCACAGGCCCCAGCAGCCAACCGCTACTCCGTCAATACCACCTACCACCCCACCGGCCTGTGAGCACAGGTTTTTTGAAAATTCCTCATGCTCATGAGGTCTCCTCAGATGGGGTTCATCCTTCGGGATTTTATCAGGGACCTGCTCCCGCCGGTCTCACCGCCTATAGTAATTCGTCCTATGGTTCCAGCACCTCCAGCCCCGGCGCAGCCCCTGCTGCCCACTCCAGTTCGTTTGTTTCCGGCTTCCCTGCCTCCCAGAGTGCAGGCAGTTCCACTCCAGCCTACACAGCAGCTGCCGACTCCGGTTCCCACACTGCAGCCTTCGGCACCCTGCACTCAACCTGCACCAGACCAGCTGGACTACCTGCTCGGCTCTCAGGTTTGGCCTAGTATTTGAGGCTTCCACAACCAGAGGTTGGCACAACCGGAGGCGGGGGTGGTGGGGGTCCTGACCGAGGTCCTCTCTCTAAGCCCCACGGCTAGAACGGGGATCCTGATACAGAAGGACGTTGTTGCCTTGGACAAAAAGGGATGACATAAACCCTATTCGGCCTAGCCTATCAATAGGTGCCTCGATGCCAAGTATTGCCAACTGGAGGGGGATCCGTTTTTGCTGTCGGCGCATCCGCAACCGCAATCTTCGGGGATGGCTGCGGCATCACCGTACTCCAAGACTCAGTTGTCCTTGGCCACATCGTCTTCTGCGCTTCTAGTCAAGGAGAAGATCTTGGAGGCTTATGGTAAGGTTTATTCCAATGCCTCACTGCACCTGCGTCAATTCAACGCAGACACCATGCTGGCAGCCGTTAACCAGAGGCTTTGGTGGGAAATAGCTGACTTCCTTCCAGAACTTCTGATACAGAGCCAGGCACGTTTCAAGACGGGGCTGGCAGAAGCAAAAATGGTGGCACAGGACATCAAGGAGTCCACCATGACGCACATTGACACTGCAGGCCATGCCATCTGCATCGCCATGGACATGACAAGGACTGCCTGGCTACGGGCTAGCAAGTTTGACCCGGTTGTCCAGTAAAGCATATTGGACCTTCCATTCGAGGGTGGCATCCTCTTTCATTCGACCACCGATGAGGAGCTAGATAAGAACAGCAGCTCCCAAACTGTGAAGTCTTAATCCTCGGGAAGGCCACGCCCAAGGCCTACACCCAGTCGCATCAACGATCCGACAAGGGGCATGCCTTTGGCGGGTTCCAGGGCTTCCAGGAACGGAGGTCGAGACCGCCTGGCCATTCGAGTCAGCACCGGCGCAAGCAGCAGAAGGGCGGGAGCAAGAGCTTCTTTCAGTCCCCCTCCTCTGCCCCAGTCTCAGAGGGTAAGAAGGCATGACGTGCCCCTTCGCATCCACGTGTCTCAGGTTGGGGAAGGCTTGCCCTTCACGCACAGTCGTAGTGTCAAAGGTTCGCAGACCCCTGGATCCTAACCGTAGTGTCCACGGGTTAGTCTACCGATTCCTCCCTCTCTGCCACTTCCACAGATTGGGACAATAACTCTGTTGGCGGAAGTTTTTTCGCTCGTCGAGAGCCAGGCATTGGAAGAAGTCCCAGCCTCCCAGCGAGACTTGGGCTTCTACTCCATGATTTTTGACATACAAAAGAACCAGGCTGGCCTGAGAGTTGTGTTGGACCTTTCCACCCTGAACCTCTTTCCCTCTTCAAAAATTGAAGATGGTTACGCCAGCGCTGATTGCAGAGACACTCTGCAGGGGAGACTGGATGTGCTCCCTGGATCTGAAGAATGCTTGTCTACACGCCCCAATTTGGCAGCTGCATCAGTCCTTTCTACGGTTCAGGATCATGGGCTTCCACCTCCAATACAAGTCCTACCCTTCGGCCTCAACTCGAGGCCCAGGGTCTTTACCAGACTAAAGAATGCACTGGCAGCCCTTCTCAGGGCCCAAGGTTACCATTTCTACCTGTACCTGGACAACTGGCTCGTCAGGGCGAGATCCCCGGAGGCGATTCTCCACACTTCCTGCGCCCATATGAACTCACTGCACGAACTGGGATTTTCCATCAATCTCAAGAAGTCTCAGCTGCAGCCTACGCAGAGCCTGACTTTTCTGGGCCTCAACTGGGGCACAAGCTCAGAGAGTTTGCCCCTCAGAGGACAAGATCACGGCCATCAAGAGGACCACAGGTCATTTTCTCAGCAGAGGGGTGACCTCAGCCTAGTGGTACCAGCATCTACTGGGTATCATGGTGGCTTTCCTACTGGCAGTACCTCACACGAGGCTCAAGATGAGATTGCAGCTGCACTTTACAGCCTCATGGATTCGGGAGCGGGGCTCCCAAGTGGAGCTTGTCAGCATTCCTCCCTTTCTCCACCAGGACCTTATCTGGTTGTCCATGGACTACACCCTGCGGACAGGCAGGCCCTTCCGGCAAGCAGCACCGCAAGTCTCCATCACCATGGATTCCTCCCTGGAAGGATGGGGTCATCCACCCCACCCCAGAGAAGTTAGCGCTTGCAGCGCGGTTTCCTGAGCGGGTCACACTAAAGCATCTATGACTGTCACAGGCTAACCTAGACCTCATTCAGGGCGCTAGGAGCAACGCTACTAGGAGCCAGTAAAAAAGCAAATGGGCTAGGTTTTGCCACTGGGCGGAACAAAGGAGATTGACCTGCTTACTTGCACGTTGGATTATGTTCTATCCTTCTCTGCACACCTTGCACACTGAGGAGTGCAAATGGACACATGCCGTACCTAGCTGGCGGCCATAGGAGCCTACCGGAACTTGGAGGAGAAAGTTTTCTCTTCCTCCAACCCAGTGGTCCAGCGACATCTGGTGGGCCTCACCAGGCTTTACATGCCTATCAAGAAGCCACATCCGTTATGGGATTTCAACATAGTGTTGGGCGCCCTGGCGCACAAACCTTTCGAACCAATGGCGTCCGCGGACATCAGGATGGTCCCCATTAAAACAACTCTCTCAGTAGGTCTTGCGTCCGCACGTAGAGTTAGTGAAATTCAAGCACTGGTGACGTCAGAACCATACACTACTTTTCACAGAGATAAGGTGGTCTTGAGAACGCATCCCGCATTCTTGCCTAAAGTGGTCTCTTTCCGTCTAAATGAGGAGATAGGGTTACCCACTTTCTTTGCGGATCCTAAGGACAATGCTCAAAGGGTCTTGCACTGTCCAGATGTCGGGCGCGCTCTGAAATTCTATCTGGACTGGACCCGGTCAATGCTGGGTTATCTGGCTTCCAAGGCCTCTATAGCAAGGTGGATGGTTTCGGCCATCAAGGAGACCTATGAGGGGCAGCGCAGGCCACTTCCACCGAACATGCATGCCCACGCTGTTGGAGCCAAGGCCACAGCATTTGTGTTCCAGAGGCATGTTTCATGGCAGGTCATCAGTAGGGCGGCCACATGGGCCACTCCTTCGGCCTTCTGCAAACACTACAGTTTGGATGCCGGCTCCACATCAGACGCAGTATTAAGGAACTTGTTTTCTTAAGGAGGGCCACCTCTCCACCCTGGGGCTACATTCAGTTGTAATCACCTATGCAGTATGGAGGAAAGGGGAAAACTATGAGAATATGGCCTCACAATGTTTTCAGGGTTCTACCATAAATCCACTTCGACCATATTGTACCCCCTCTCCCCCCCCAGGCAAACTAAAGGGATGTTTAGAGCATCCCGATATTTGCTCAGATCTTCAGTACACCACACACGCACCAGTATAGAACTGGGAGCAAAGCAGCATAATCCCTGATTGCGAAGACTTGGAGTTAAAGATAGATGGACAAAACTTTGTCGGCATAAAACAATGTGTGATATTTATCCCTTCCCATTTTGGGACAATTACATTTATGTACACATAATTACTTCAATTCATCACCCCCCGCCCCCTTCCCCTCCCTGCTTGTGTTGTGGTTCTAGTCTATGTACATATAATTTAAATGCAGGCTAACCTGAGTTTGATTTAATTTGATAGATTTAGGTTATTTTAGAATGCACAAGATCTCGTTCTGTCCACCTAACCTACGAGAGTGGTTTGGGATTTTCTGATGCTGGGATGAATACCTTTCCCTTTGCAAATCTGGTAACACTGCAAGGTCAAGAATGAGGGGGTGAATGACATTTTCTATGGGAGTGGAAGTGATTAAAGTTCCCTCTGATTCCCAAATTCGTTTGAAGTATCTATGACGATCACATATACACTAGGCTATGGTGCTGGGCACCTTCAACCCAGGGCCTAATTTTGACTGTCAGTGAAAATGCTTTGGGTGCTATTTAACTATCGAAAAATGCAAAATGCTACACTCAGTGTTGGAGATAATCTCCATTTTCCAAAGTGCACACAAAGCAGAAAAAAACATTTATGTAAATGTAATCTCCCTCCATAAATACAATAAAACATGGTATAACTCATACTAGCCTACGACAGTATCCTATTTTCAATTGGTTAATGATTTGTCTGTGCACAGAAAATGCTTTTTCTACGTAAAGTCAAATTTCACTTACAGTGGAAAGCGCAGTTAATTTTTCTGCTATAATATTAAAGTATTTGATTTGGAAGGGGAGCCTCCTAGTGAAACTACCATCCAATTCCCCCCCCCCCACTCCAGAGACTGATCGGGGCAATAATTCTAGGGGACTTGTCTAATTACATTTGAAGTATTTTTATACTCCCTTTGAATAATTATGAAAAGCGTGGAACCAGCAGAGACATTCAAGTGCCCAATGAATTCCCAGCCAGCAGGCCTCTCCTGTTCCCTTCCTTTATTATTCACGAAAGCCTGTCTGGCTCAGGGATCAGAATTCCTCAAGGACAAGGCCTAATTTTCTAGGTGGTATCCTGATTGGGTTACATGTCTTTAAATCGAGGTAATATATAGAGGATTATATATCAAAACTTTTATATAACGAAAACTTTAATAGTGAATGCACTTCCTTTCCGACCCCTAAAGACCCACCCCAACAGTTTCCCAAAAATATTTAACCCTTTACCCCACCTCTAAATGCTTTCACTATAAAAGTAATCGTATAAAAGATTCAATAAATGTTTATTTCATTATATCATTTTCAGTATAGACGCTGAATACTCCAGATTGCACTATTCCATGGAAACAAGTGTTTTTTCCTTGCAGCTTTAATTCTAGGCTAAGTTCTCTTTTACCTGTGTGTTTCTGTTTTTTATAATCGCTCCTCTATTCTCACGCTTTATCTTGATAGTCAGTTTTTGATTTGTAAAGTTCTTCCATTGCCTTATTTAGCCATCAACACTGCAACCTTGACATACTCCTCAGTTTCATTTGGATAATGGTCGT
This sequence comes from Ambystoma mexicanum, assembly GCF_040938575.1. Classification (NCBI taxonomy): domain Eukaryota; kingdom Metazoa; phylum Chordata; class Amphibia; order Caudata; family Ambystomatidae; genus Ambystoma; species Ambystoma mexicanum. The sequence goes on from NC_090934.1 coordinate 729,588,907, forward strand.
TTCTATACGTGTGACTTGAAAATAAAGTGGGGGCCAATTTGCTTGGAGTAACATTTAATTCTAAATCAGTTTTTCTTTTATATCTACTCGTAGCAAGATGACACATTGATAAAACTCAGATTTCTCTCATCCCTGGCCTAGACGGACGTCTGAATATGTGACATGAGTTTGTGGAGTTAGTTTTCGTAAAGTTATCAATAGTGAGCATTTTACAAATTTTTAAGAATCCTACACAATGATTGGATTAATTTAAGAGGGCAATTTAACTTTCACCATGCACATGACCAAAAAGAACCCAGAGATCCAGCAATCCTATAAGTTTTTAAAAACCAAGCAATATTCGGAAATGAAATCTGGTGGATTAGCCTTCTCCTTAATCTCAACAAACCTCTGTAACCAACTGCCCAAGGAAATATGTACAATAGAGGAACAACTGTCCTTGATGAAATCACTAAAAACCTGGCTCTGTGATTTGCCAGCCTAAAAAGTCAAGCCACAGTTTAAGAGAAGCATGCCACCTCAATACAAAGAGCACACAATGAATGACGAGTCCCGATCGGGACTCGAGATCAATTCAACCAAGCTGGGTCTCAGCAAAAGAAAACATGAGCTTGCTAACCACCTGCCTATGCAAGATCAGCAAAAAGATCTCCCCCTTCATAGCATTAATCCCACTAAAACTCTCCATATTCCTACAAACACACCTACCAAAGGCAACACCCACACTTGAGGACAGCAACACCAGCTCATACAGCAAAATGCACACCTCCTTTGAGAACTCTCACAATCACAGCACACTGAACTCCAACCCACGGGCACATAAAACCAGCTATACAGTCTCTCACCTGAACGACTCCCAAACCTAGACCTTAACCCAACACAGTGACCGTTTTTTCTGAACTGCAGCAGTCTCGCGCTCTCCCTCTCCTCCCACTAACAATCCCATCCCTCCCTTCTTTCTTTTCAGCTCCGCCTGGAGACCATGAAAATGGCAACGGTGCACAGTATAAATCACATTAATATAATACTTTTCCATTTGACAACTGATTTGGTTGTGGACTTAATATTAAAAACCATTTTTCAATGCAAGTGTATTTTTAAATGGTCCATGGTTTCCTAAGGAGAGTTCCAACCTTGGTTTAATTTCTGCAGATAACGAAACCCATGAGGCTAGCAGGTCTTTCATTCGATTATTAACCTGGGTCTGCTGACCCAGCCTCTAGTTTTCATAAAACCAAACCAGATGGTCAGCCTAATGCAGAGACCGAGTTCAAAGGTTGCATTATAAATGCAAGATGTTTTTGAAGCTCAGCCCTAGAACAGATCTGATGATTATCAGGTAGCACACCATATGTCAGCTTCTACTGCTACTTTAGCTTGTATTTATAAGAATATCTTCTCCTTAAATTGACTTTCAAAGCTGTGAGGTGCTCATTAACTCAGAAGGCCTGTTCAAAAGGCCTTTTGTTCTTGGAATTTAATGAGTTTTTTTGATGTGATAAATGAGCGTTCCCCAACAGGGCAGTAATGTCCATTAACAGCCAGGCTTAAATGCACACCATGCGTTATGGAAATTATAACCTGGTTTTCTGTTAACTTGAATATCCACAAAGGATATGACATTGTCACAGCCACATTAGAAACTATTGATTTCCCATACACTTTACTGTCATGTGTCCTATTTTAAAGGGTACACCTTGTGCAATAATCTGACAGGAGAAATTGTTTTCATTTGCCGGTTTCACCTGCGTTACATAAAATACATGGTTACATTACAAGAGAACTTTATATAAAGTGACGTTAATCTAGATTTTTTTGAGGTCACAGAAACTGCATTGGCATGCCATTCAAAACATATCAATACCTTTAAAATGGCAAAATAGTTGACTTAACCTTTCCACTTTCGCATGAATATTTCTGATACCTGATGCCTGGGTATTTTCTTGGATGTGCAGTTCTATGATTTGTAGGGAATGAAGCTGCATCTGTTAAAATATAATGCTGCTCTCCATCTTACAAATACTTTAGGCATGTATATTGCGGTCAATCGCATTGTTCCAGTGCAGCATGCACAATTCTCCATAAATAGTGTGTTTTCACATTGAAGCTGCCGGTTCAAAATTGTTCATGCTGTCAGTTCAAAAATGTTCACGACCCCATTTTTGGGCTGGTTCACATGAGGATTCCGGGAATGTGTGAAACACTGTTATACCATTTGTGGGCTGTTGTCACTCAAATGTGTATCCTAGAAGTGCACCCTTGTCGCTGGTGAGAAGCACCACTTTAAATTGAAGCAGTTTCCATTTGTCTTTGGTTCCTCCTACACAGCAGACGGGGCACTGCATATGCCGATTGCTGAGAGGGCTGCAATTTTTTTCCTAAACGGGGGGAAATCTTTCAGAGCGGGCTATTGCTCATCTTGGGTCAGAACAAGGATTGCACTATACAGAAACAGGGCATTGGAAGATGGATTGTGGACTGTATCAAGTTTCATTATGAAAAGGGCAATTTGCTGTTGCTGGGGAGGGTGACTGTGCACTCCACCATGGGCAAGGCTGCAACGTGCACCTGGTTTGCCAACATTCCCCTCTGGGAGATCTGCAGTGCCGCCTCTTAGCAAGTAGGTGTGTTGGTTATTTATCAGTTGCTTTAATTATTAATAATTGGAAAATGCATGTTGGTGACTGAAGGCTGTATTGTTTTAGTACATCAGTGCTTTTAATGCTCAATGCAGAAATATCCAACTGTCGACCAGCCGTGCTTGTACAACTCACCCTACTCTGAATTTGTGAGTAAGAGGGTAGCTTCACACCCTGTACGTTGTGGGAGGCTGTGTATTTTTTTATTTTTATCTTTTATCTAGGTGTATCCACTGAGAACCCTAGATAAAGTGCCTTAGCTAGCTGATGTTTTATTTTGTCTTTGCAACTCTGAGACATGGTGGCAGGGAGTGGGTAAAAGTTGGTGTCTTTTAATTTGTGTAATTATTAACATCTAATTGGTCCTTTTGCCCATTACCCACTGGCTACCTGAGCTGCTCCAATACTTAGTGGGACTGCTATCTTATATGTTATAATCTACCTTATGATGTTCTGAGTTGTTGGGGACGGTGCAAGGGAGGTGTAGAGAAGAGTAAATTGTATGCTGTTGAACTCCTACCTAAAATCCTTTGGGCACCTGGTCTGGCAGGCTTCTGCAGGCTATTTGAAAAGACCTATTTATTTGATTTTATTTAGTTCACTTACTACCTGTTTTTATTGTAGCAGCAGTGTGTACTGGGCCCAAATACATCCCACAAATGGGTCCCGTTGCTATATTTACTAAGGGAGCAAAAGGTAGAGGTTGCAGGAGAGTACATGAAGGTACTCGGATTCAAAAAATGGGCTCCTGGTTATGGACCTATTCTACCCAGGAGGGTTACTTTAAGACAAAAATTACAATTGAATAGGTACAAAGAAGAGTGCTCTAATGAACGCTATGCCGCCAGGCCCCTTTCGAGCCCCGGAGTGAGTCAGCACATTTCTACAGCGCTCTCCACTGGCCCGCTATTCGTGATTCATGCACAAAGGTTTCCGCGCGAGGACCGCATATTTAAAATCAGAGTCCATCCCACTCCAAGATCCTCACAAGTGAGGATTACACTAAGATCCTTCCCACGCCTGGCGTAATACTAGAAATTCGTGCCAGTGGAAATAATTATCCACAGCACCTATTCCACCCCGTGCAGCACTTCGTCCTGATGAAGGCCGTACATATGCTGGGACATAATTGGTCCACCTAAACGGCCGAAACACCTTGGTGTAGACGCACCCCGAACAACAGTGCATTGTCACTGTCCACTACCAATTGTCAATTCACGAACCCCTTTTTTTTCTGTTGTTGCTTACTTTGTCTAATTGTGTTGTTTTATACTGAAGTATATGAATCACCATAACAAACTATGTATTTTGATTGAGTTTGCGTTACCTACACGACTGTTGTGTCAAACTATGTGACCCCATGTGTTTGTAAATATATCCTATAAGCCTGTACGGTTGGTTTCATTAAACCGTGTGATGTTATGCTGTTTGGAGAACTGTTCACTCTGTTGATTTTTTCAACTGCATAGATAAACAAACTATTATTTTCTCCAAACAACAAAGAAAGTGAGTTTCTTTCTTTTTCTCCTTTAATGCAGAGGTTAATAAGGGGTGAAACAGTGTGTTTTCATGAAGGTACTCAGACTTGCTTGCATGCATTACATGTCCCAATATTTCTCTTCTTTGAATGAAAAGGAGGGGTGTAAATACTGTTGGCGGCAGACTTTCCCTTTATCATGAAGGACTAGATGAGGGACAAAGAGGGGGGAGGTCTTCATCTTAAGGTGCTCTCTCCATGGTAACTTTTTTTTGGTTAAAGACCTAGATGTTTCCAGTTGATGGGTGTGATAAATGGGGATACAAGCAAGCTTTAAAGGATATTTTTTAGTGCCTTCATGCAGATTGGTCTGATGCATGGAGAGAACCCAACTGAGAGGGACATCTGGTTTTTCCTCACACGGCCAACCTAATCCTGTCTTGATTATGATTGATGAAGGAATGAGTACTTTGCAAGAGAACTGTGAGTTGGCCCATGTTGCTTTTGGACAACTCCCGGTGTATTGAGGTGGATGGGGGTGTGGGGAGCGGAATTGTGAACAGGGGACTAGGACTCTGATGCTTTAATCCACGTTGATGTTTCATTTTTGCATAAACACATTTGACAGTAGTGAAAATATTCAATGGTATGCACTGAAGGCTGGACAGTGAAGACTTCTTGTTGAAAAAAACTTGTAGACACAAAATACTAATGAATCTATAAAATAACTGAGACACACCTACATGCAAACAAAGTTTCATGAAATCATTTAAACGTCTACAAGTAGAAAGGAAGCACTTGCCTGCCCTTGATAAGTATGGCAGAATACTTGTTTCAAATGACCTACCAAAGAGTCTGTGACTTACAAAATAAACCCAACCGATTCAGGTGTTTACTGTTGGCTGAGGTGAGGGACAAAACTGGGAACAGTATTTGTAAGGAGTGCCAAGCTGGAATTCTTTTGAGGATTGTTACTAAACCTTTGAAAGCTCTTGGGGATTGTTAGGGGAGTTTTTCTAAAGTCCACTTGAGGTAAGAATTCATAAAACTATCCCAATGGTATACAGGTTCCCAATTCTTAGTATCAGTTTCTACTACTCAGAGAACCTTGGTAGAGTGGCAGAGCAGTCAGGATTATCATAAGAGGAAGATCTGAGCTGTAGTTGGGTACACTGAGCCCAGTTAGCAATGCACTTAAAAAAAACACTTGCACAAATAAATGTATATAAAATATATATTATATTTACACAAGATGTTGTTAAATACTTAGCACATTAAACCAAAACACATAGGATTACTTGTAGATACTTTTCAAAGACTGCTGCTTAGTTTGTAGTTGCTTGCGGCTACAATTGTTACAGCGTTTGACACTGACGGTTCTATAGCATTAACGGTACTATCGCACATTTGCGTAAGATAGAAGAAATACGGTCATTACATTAAGTTAGCAAACCCACATAAGAGAGTCTTTTTGGGAAGGAAAACAGTTGGCTAGTCAAACTATAGCAGAGCTTAAGGTTCTAGAGGTAATTTCAGCGCAAGTTAACACTTTTAAAGTTCCATTCGCAACCCTAGCTAAAAGGCAGTTCAGAGAGGGCTCAAAGTCTTACGAAGCAGCAGAACATAAAAAGTTCCTGTGGATACTTTGTCTCTAGGTACGGATACTAGAAGAAGAACTCCACGATGGAGACTCCGTTAAAGAACTCGCAAATAGGGGACAAGCAGCAAGAGTGGGCACCCCGGAAACCTCTATGTGCACTCCCAATGCTCTGAAGCGACTTCTTGGATCAAGATAAGCAGTACCTTTTCTGCCCACAGTATCTTGGGTTAGAAGAAATGTTCGTGGCTGGATTCTTCTCTATGCAGCTGCAATCATTCTGGTCTTTTGATTCCTTGGTCTGGTGATGAAGGCAGTCTAATGAACGGGGTGTCTGTTGAAGTCTCGGGAGAGGACCTCTGGCATGGATTTTCTCAGCCTCTCTGGTCAGTCTGCAGTTTTGGCACCTTTTCTGCAGCACCAACAAAGGACGCAATATGCCTGGTCTATCTTCGTCGATTTCTAGAGTCATGCACTCCGGTGAGGGGACTTGGATGATTCGGATTGTGTCTCTGGAAGTTCACCAAAGACTAGGACAGATGTGGCCTTTCTAAGATGATGCACTGCAATTGGGTCAGAGGTCTCCTGGTATTTGCAGTCTCTGGCTCTGGAAAGTCAAGACCTCGGGAGATGGCTCAGATTGCAGTTCGTCTCAGGGGTGGTTGGTCCCACCAGCCTAAGGGAAGCAGTCCTCTTCAGAGCTCCTCTGTTGCATAGAAAACAGGTTTGGGACAGCAATGGTCACTTCAGTGTTGCAAAGGGTCTGCAGACATCTCTGGTGGTGGTCATTGTCTCCGGTTACTTCAGTTTGGTCTGGTTTCTCTCACCCCGGCCTTGGGCGCTCTGGTTTCTCTCACCCCGGCCTTGGGCGCTCTGGTTTCTCTCACCCCGGCCTTGGGCGCTCTGGTTTCTCTCACCCCGGCCTTGGGCGCTCTGGTTTCTCTCACCCCGGCCTTGGGCGCTCTGGTTTCTCTCACCCCGGCCTTGGGCGCTCTGGTTTCTCTCACCCCGGCCTTGGGCGCTCTGGTTTCTCTCACCCCGGCCTTGGGCGCTCTGGTTTCTCTCACCCCGGCCTTGGGGCCTTGGGCGCTCTGGTTTCTCTCACCCCGGCCTTGGGGCCTTGGGCGCTCTGGTTTCTCTCACCCCGGCCTTGGGGCCTTGGGCGCTCTGGTTTCTCTCACCCCGGCCTTGGGGCCTTGGGCACTCTGGTTTCTCTCACCCCGGCCTAGGGGCCTTGGGCGCTCTGGTTTCTCTCACTCCGGCCTTGGGGCCTTGGGCGCTCTGGTTTCTCTCACTCCGGCCTCGGGGCCTTGGGCGCTCTGGTTTCTTTCACTCCGGCCTCGGGGCCTTGGGCGCTCTGGTTTCTCTCACTCCGGCCTCGGGGCCTTGGGCGCTCTGGTTTCTCACTCCGGCATCTGTTCTTGCTTTCCCCTCTCCCGGTTCCCTAGGGCCATTGCATCCCTCTGTTCTCTGTGATGAGAACCTCCAGAGTCTGGAAACGTTGGCCAATGCAGCACCACTTCTTATGCTCCTTTTGGGTGTTGCATATCGGACAGAGCTTCCCTCTCTTCCCACAGGATTCTTGCGTGACCTTGGTGCTGGTGTTTCGGTATGCCACTTGTCTGGTTCTCGGGTGGCAGGTGTTCGGCATTGCACCTCGGGAAGGTGGTCTGGTTTGCCATGCCTAGCTGACGCTCTTCCTGCCACACCTCGAGATCCCTGGGCTTTGCTGGCTCTGTAGGTTTCTCTTCTTCCACTCCAATGCTGATTGGCTCGGGCTGTTCCAGCGTGCCCTCCATTTAGGTGAGTTTTGTGCACACAGAGGGGCAGAAACCATACCAGACATTCTTCAAGTCATCACACAGTTAAAGTCCCATATGGCCAACAAAGATATTGGGGTCTTGAGCATAGGGAGGATTAATTATATCCCTTTCGGGGAATCTTCTCTCCCCAAAGTGGGTGGGGAGGGTTAATATGGGATAACCGTGAATACGGTATATAGGCATGTTAGACAAGATTGTATGCAGTACCCTGTGGGAGACTGCACCAGCCTTGTCCTCTTGGCAATAGTTAACCCAACCGTTGGTAGAGTGACTGAGCAGCCAGGAGTATCTCAAGAGGGGTCAATGTGAGCTGTAGGTTTGTAACACTGAGTTTCACAATGACAGTTATTCAAATGAACACTTATACACAAGGTTTCTTGATAAAAACAATTATTAATTTAAGTCAGTTGAGGAATTGTTGAGTAAGCCTTCTTTAGAAGGGTGCAAAACATGTAACACTTTAAAATATACTTCAAAACACATTCTTTCTCTAATCAGATGATACCCATTTGGGATGGCACACACACTTCCTACACCCTCAGGTGACTTAAATAGCTAGGACACTGTGGACATTGATTTATCACTGGTACATTTAGAGCAATACTGAGTTTGGTGCAAAGTTTAGATATGGGAATAAAACAAAGGTGAACAACTAATTCATAAACTGGTAAGTACTCTTTGAACCCTCCAATGCAAAGTAAATTAACCCTTTCCTGGGGGAAAAGCAAAAGCACAAAGTCAGAGGTAAGAAGGGTCTCTCAAGGAGCCAGGACAGCCAATGTTAGTTGAGCAAGTCTAGGGGAGCTGGAGATCTTCTTGCAGGTATGTAAAAGTCTTGCACAATGTTTTTAGAAAAGTTTGTAGAAATGAAATCACTGAAAGGCCACGAGATGGGAGGCTTGTGAGGGGCAAAGCTGCAAGCAACTCTGCAAGGGCAACCAAAACAAGTCTCAACTGAGAGCTAGCAAGGCTACACAACAAGATAGAAGTCCTCTTAGTTTTATAGTACCGTTGGTTAGAAGAAAAACTGGCTGGCTTCTGTTCCTGTGTAGGTCTGCAGATCCTGTGTTCCTGTGCCTCAGTTGTGGGGACAAGAGGGAGGAAGTCTGGGGACTCCTGCACTACAAATGGAAGGTCAGCGGCAGCAATGACTTCAGATCAGTGGCACTCGGATACCACGACTTTCCTCGCATCTGGGCTCCAGCACTCTGTTGAGGTGGCTCAGGCTTGGTCAGTCCTGCTTCAAGCGAGTCCGGAGAATCACTGTGTAGCTCAGGTCCGACTTAAAAGCCATGCACTTGGTCTGGTGTTCCTCTCCCTGGCACTTCGGTTCCTGCAGCAGCAATGGAAGTACAGCCAGCTCTGAGAGGATGTCCAGACGAGTTCACTTTGGGGTTGATTGGTCCCAGCAACCCAAGGGGAGAAGTAGTCTGTTGCAGGGCTTCTCTAGTCGAGGCGAATTCGGAGCTTCAGCAATGCAGCAGCGCTTCAGCTGTCAAATCAACGGTCCAGGAGTTGCAGCAAGTGTCTCTTCCAAGTTCTTCTTTGGATTTCTTCGTCCACTGGTCAACTCTGAAAGAGACATTACAAAAAGAGGACATGAGCATAATAGCGAACACAGAGTGCACATTTAGTTAAGGCGCAGGAGGGGGTGGTGACGAGGTGTTCTGGTAGAATTACTTAGATACTTAGTCTTTGGGTGAAGAGGTACGTTTTGAGGAGTTTCCTGAAGATGCAAAAATACTCCTGAGCTCTGAGTGGGAGCGGCAGTGAGTTCCAGAGTTTGCTGGCAGTAGGGGGGAAGCTGCTACCCCCTGCATTGTGGAGCCTGAACCTGGGGGTGGTGAGGCAATGCTGATAGGCTGCTCTAGTAGGTCTAGAGCGTTGTGTTTGGGTTATACTGTCAGATAGGCATGAGCCATCTGGTAAAGACATTTGTGGGTAAGTCTGACTAATTTGAACGTGATACATGCATTTAATGAGAGCCAGTGATGATGGTGTCTGATGGCCGAGATGTGAGCTGATCTGGGAACATTGAGTGCGGCTCTAAGGGCATTGTTTTGGAGCACCTGTAACTTCCGGATATTCTGAATTTTAGTGCCGACCTAAGAGGCGTTACAGTAGTCCAGGCACGTGAGGACTAAGGCTCTGGCTAGTGTCGGGGAACTGTCCGGTGATAAGAATTTTCTGCAAGCACTGATGAGTTTGCATGTGTATGAAGTGGCTGATGTGGTGGCTTTAACTTGTTTATTGAGATTGAGTGAGGAGTCTAAGTAGAAGCCGAGCGTTTTTACCTCTTTGAAAACTCTGATGGTGTGCCCATCTGTGATGAAGGACTTGAAGTGGTTATTTAGTTTGGCGATTCTTTGTTGAGAGCCGATGATGAGCAACTCAGTCTTATCGTCATTTAAGCATAATCCGTGCTGTGCCATCCATTCTTGGATAGAAAGGTATATTGCAATGAGGGTAGCTGTTTTGGAGTCATGGTCTCCTGTGACTGGGATGAGGAACTGGGTGTCATCTGCGTAATTCGTGTAGGTGACACCCAGATTATCGAGACGGTCAAAGAGTGGCTTTGGGAAAATATTGTACAAAGTAGAGGCCACACAGGAGCCTTGTGGCACCCCGCAGGCGACTGGGGAGGAGGGGTGCTTTGGCTTTAGGAGAGAAGACTTTCATAGTTTTGTCACTGGGAAAGGATTTTATCCATAGTCTGGCGTTTGAGGAGAAGTTTGCTGCTGAGGTTAGGTGGTTACACAGGATATTGTGGTTTACCGGATCGAATGCAGCGGAAAGGTCTAGGAGAAGAAGCAAAGCTAGTTTCCCCTTTGTCCCTCAGGTTAACCATTTGTGCTTTTAAATCAAGAAGTGCTGTTTCCGTCCCGTGGGGGAACCAGATTGGCGTAGCCCCAGGATATTAGTTTCCAGGTATATCTGAATTTGTAAGTAAGCTACTCTATCAATGATTTTCAAGAGAAACAGTACCCTTATTGGTCGGTAGTTCGTAGGAATGTTAGGGTAGGGGAGTTTTTTTTAATAGGGGTAGCACCCATACTTTCTTTGGGTCCGTTGGGACGCAGTTATTTTTGAAGGAGGCATTAATAAGACTGGTGATCAATGGGGTGAGTTGTGGTGGGCAGGAGTCACCTTGGCACCTTGACTGTTTTAAGCTAAGGATGATTTTAGGAACTTCTGGGATGCTGACCTCTGTGAAATCAAATTGTGGGAATTCCTTGAGGTTGGTGGTGGTAGCGGAGGGTAGTCGTGGTTTGTGTAATTTGGCTAGGCTGTTCTTTTTGGCTTCAATTATAGATTGGAGGTGACTGATTTTGTTTTCGAGAGCATTTTTAATTTTCTCGTACCAGTTAGCATCTTTATTGCAGCTTTCAGGTGGAGGGATAGGAGTTTGTACCTCTCTAAGGATTAGGAATAGTTCCTTACTATTGGAGCTAGCTTTGGATATTCTGTCGTTTATATACTTTGCCTTTAGTAAGCAGTACTTGTTTGTAATCTCTGGAGGCAGTGTCGAAGATATTTTTGTTATTAGATGTAGGTGATTTTTTCCAACATGATTCTGCTTTTCTTTTCGTAGTTCTTGGGTCTTTTAACTTAGGGGTGAACCAACCATTGAGATGTGCCGGTTGTTTAGCTTTCTGATGTGTGAGGAGAGCTATTTTGTTAACAGCTGCCAGCTTTTTGTCGTCGTAGAGTCTGGTCATTGTGGTGGGGTCGGAATTGTCAGTTGGTAGAGCCAGGACAAGTTGCATTAGTGGGAGCAAATTGTTGGCTGTGATAGTCTTTGCTTCTTGAGAGAGCCACTGGGGAGGTTGGTTGGGCTGATCTTGGTGTTGATATTGAAAGTGATGAGGTGGTGGTCCGACTAGTGACAGGGAAAGTTGGATAAAATGGTGGTATTGCAATTGATATCCGCAAGCTAGTAGAGTATACAGCCTTTCATATGCGTGGGATTCTGGATCTTTTGTGCAAAGCCGAGAGCTGACAAAGTGTTAGCCAGGGATAGAGCATTGTTATCAAGTGGGTTGTTCAGGCCTAGATTGAAATCACCCAGTATGATGGATTGTGATTTAGTTTTGGTATTGGAGGAGATGATTTGCGTGATCTTATTCTGAAAGGTGTCAGAGGGGGCCCTGGGGGTCAGTGGATGAGGTGGATGTTTAGAGTGGCTGTAGCTGGAAGACAGTTTCACAGAGAGGGGTGTGCATGGGGTGTAGGGAGTTAGAGGGATCACTCTCATGTTCAAGGAGGATTTGGCTATGATGGCCACTCCTCCCCCTTTAGCATTAGGTCGGTCCCTCCTGCATATGGTGTAGCTGTCGGGGACAACAAGAGACGGGGCTGGGCCCGAAGCTTCGTTGAGCCAGGATTCCGTTATAGCTAGGAAGTCTGAGGGCCTGATTCACAGAACGTTTTCCTATGGTATTTCACCATTATAAAACACTTCCATGAATCAGGCCCTAAGTTGTGTAAAGTGATTATGTCTGCAATGTGGAGTGCGTGGGCAGGAAGTGATCTGGCGTCTATGAGGGCTCCCAGAATGTTATGGTTAGGTTTGTGGGTTGGCTCGCAGCGTGCGACGTGTGAGGCGAGCGTTTGATTCGGATGGAGGGGGCAGTGGTGCCCGGTGTGACTCTCGAAAGGTGCGTTCTGAGTTCCAGGTTGGTGTTTCTGACTACAAGGGGGCGTGGGTGGCTGAATTTGATAATGAGCCTGTGAGGAGTCGTCTTGGGTTCAAGGAGGCGCATGTCTTGAGACACAAATGGGTTGTGGGTCAGCTGGTACGTCGGGTCAAGGAGGTTGGTTGTGGCCATACAGGGTGGGGAAGCTAGGATGGGGTTGGGGAAAGCAGAGGTCTGAAGGGGCCTGAAATAGGATGGTGTCAAGCAGTGGCATACGTAGATCAGGATGTTGATCACGGCAGCAGTCATTGTAGTAGGTGAATGCATGGTCGTGTCTACCGCAAGAATGAGGAAGGCCGAAGTAGAGCAAAGCTCAGATAGGGCAGGTCCGCTAACACATCTGTGAGAAAGACAGGGCTAGCCTGACTAACGCAGCAGTGCGGAGTAGAGGTGTAGCCAGGAGCAAAGCTAGAACGGATTGAGGTTGGCTAGCAGTGAGGCCTAAATGAAGCACGTTTAAGGTGGCTTCGCATAAGCAGGGTAGGGCTAGCCGTGCTTCAGTGGTGCTCAGGTTAAATGTGATATGGTTCTGATTTCTAGGATCGCTTTGGGCGCAGGTCTAGGTGATACAGTGCGTCGTGCCAGGAGCAATAACAAATCAATTGGAACGCTGGTTGACAATGAACAATGAGGCGGGGCGCAGTACAATTAAATGCCATCTAAGACAACACAGTTGGTAAATTTAAAATCAGCATGATAAATATGTAGGCAACATCGTTGTGGCAAATATGGAACCTTGTGATATGCTAGGATTACATATGGCTATGTAACATCACAAAAATGAAATCTTAAGCAAAAAGCGAGGACAGTAGGGATCTGGAGTATCTGTGTAAAATCTTAACGGTAGATAAGATGGTACAGTGCGTGTACTATATATTGACAAGGTACAGAGCACTATACACGCCACACTTGCTGGTGATTTTAAATATCGAAGCTCTGGTTAAGGAGACATGAAATGAGTGCTTAGCAGAGGCGCGTTTGGTTATAGTTCAGGAGGGCTGAGGTCGTGATCTGCGGCAGTCATTGGATGAGGAATGGCAGTTGGAACCAAATCGGTGGTGCTGTACTTTGTAGACTTTGGGCTATATTCTAGCCAAGTGTTATTGTTGTTTAGTTGTACGCTTAGGGGTCATTTTTGCATTTTCACTGTATGGATGTTGCGTTTTTTTCTACTGCTAGTTTTAAATATCACATTTTTGTATAGGGCTTCATGTCTATTTCCTCCCTCCCTGACCACTGTAATAGGTAGGTGTAGTTAACTAATTTTAATGATCGCTTTATAGACCCCGGCAGACTGAGACTGCCCAACCCTGATTCTAAAGTGTAGTTGCCTATTCATAAATCTTCAAAGAACGCCCTTAATTTTCTGAGCCATCTTGTCTGATGAAGTAATGTTACTAATTAATATACCATTTTTTGTACTCTTCACACGTAATGAGTTGGCATATTTCCTTTTTCAGTTTAGCATCTCCAAAAATCCCATTATGATCACTAGGAGTGGGAATTTTCTAGCAATGAGTTGCAACAGAGCATGACCCAAATGACCAAAAAAGGAAACTTGCTAATGTAGGTCTTTGCCAAGTTGTTGAGTCAGTTTTGGGACAAAGGCAAATCTGCAGCTACTTTTTACAATATTTTTTAATTCAAATTTTGTGTATTTTCTTTTTTAATGTATTTTTTTATTTATTATTTTTTTTTAGCATCCTCATAGCTCTCCAGTTTCCATGGCCATTTTTTAGGCCATCCTGTCCAGTTTTTCACATTTGGATTCGGGAATGTGTTTTTTCTTTCCCATTTAATATATATAAAAACTAAAAGTCGCAGAATTCCAAGCAAAACAGGACTGGATGGCCTGCTCACACACAGCCAGTGGAAACATGAGCGCTCTGCACCCCTCCCAACCCGTATTTTGTATTTCCTGGCACTTGGGCAACATAGTATTTTTTGTGAATCACCAACGTAGTATTTATTTTGTGAATCACCATGCATGAGCAACTTGCAGTTGGTGCAATTTGTGCCCAATGCATTTAACACCTGCAGCGTATTTCTTTGAGATTTGGGGGCTGTTGTCTTAGTGGTAAACATAATGGAATGTTCTTGCTCCTAGCTTGATAACCTTGTGTATGCATTTTTTACCCACCTTGCTGCTTATAGTGTATCATATTTTCCAACATTTGTATTCAACACTAAGATCTGTTTCAATTAAGTTAATAGAGCTTAAATGTACTTTCACTTTATTCCGAAGACTTTTAAAAAGTATTTTGTATAACGGCGTTCTGAAGTTGTTGCAGGTGAAATGTGGTGCTGTACAAAATGTAGAAATAAAATTGCATCCGAACAGTCCCATTTTCTAGACAGCAGAAGTAATTAAAGTCCGCTCTAGCTTATTTATTGTCCTTCTAAATACTAAGTCTGAAGCATATGCTTTCACTTTCTGGTCACCTGTTTACATTTCCCAGCATTCTTTGATATTGAGGTGAATGTGAACCACTTTTATTAATGACATGATCGCTTTTCTAAATGTTTATTTTGATAGGTTATCCCACATACAAAGAAAAAGTGAAGAAAAGGCCTGGTGGAAGACCAGAAGTAATTTATAATTATGTTCAACGGCCATTCATTAGGATGTCGTGGGAAAAGGAAGAAGGGAAGAGTCGTCATGTGGACTTCCAGTGTGTGAAGAGCAAATCTATAACGAACCTGGCAGCTGCTGCAGCCGACATTCCTCAGGACCAGCTAGTGGTAATGCACCCAACACCACAAGTCGACGAGCTGGACATTTTACCTAATCATCTTCCTCCTGGAAACAATGACCTAGATCCCGATGTACAAAACCCAACTCTCTGATCTACTCCTAATCACTGCATAGCATGCTACATAATTCAAAAGAAAAACTGTACTCGAGTAAAAATTGACCTGCAATTTCAGTTTTTCTTGTGTTATGAACATAAAAAACAATTGAGGCTCTTGCAGTGTGGATTTTTTATTTCTTAAAACACTGAGTACTTAAAAGGTTGTTAAAAACAGTACATTTAGACATGCTGTAAATGCAAATGTTTTGTAAATGCATTCATTTACTAGTGGTTTATGATGTGGGTTTTTTGTTTTTTGCTGGACTGTCCTTTACTCACTTATTCATTCTCAAAAACCCTCAAGATGGTTGTCCATGTGATGGAATCTGGAGGCTATTATAAGTTATTTTCTGTTACGGAATGGGCAAATGCAGAACTCAGCAGAACAGCACTTTACAAATGTTGACAAAATGGAGTTTGTAATATCTTTTTATATGCTTAGGAAGCACTGCTATAACTTTGACAGCTTTGCTTCTATCACCCTCTTTATTGAATTATTGTAAATATTAACTGTTGGGATGAGCACAAACTAAACCGTTTCATAACTACTGAAGTGAGTTTTCTTTGAAATGGCTAAATTTGTTATTCAACACAAGCAATCTACCCCACTGTAATAAATATGATGGCTTCTGTAGCCAATATATGTTGCTCTGTATATTTGCCTTACTTTTCCTTGCTCACTGAAACATTTCTCTGTCAAGATAAATATTTGCATTAGTTTCTGTTCTCTCCACAACTAACAGCCTAATTCATGGAATTATTTGCGCGTAAAACGCACATTTGCGCGCCTTTCTGCCCAAAAATCTCTGTTTGAGGTATGGGGATTTTCAGGAAGAATGGCGCGCAAATGTGCGTTTTACGCGCAAATAATTCCATGAATCAGGGTGTAAATGTTCTACACGTACATGTCCCATCGTAACTAATGAAATTCTTAGCATAGGGCATAGGAAGGTTGGCATTTTAAGATCTGGAAACTGAATGGCGTATACTTGCTAGCACTTATGTCAGCCTTTACATAGTATTTCTTCTATCCATTGATGCTGGTGCCCCTTAATGGTGGTTAGGACAGAAGGAGAGAATATCAAGTTTTATGAAATACTGCCAAGCTCATAAATTCTGATTACAAGAATGACACCCCAAAATGTTGTTAAAAAGGAATTATTTCACTATTCATGTGGTCTTCTGATTGCTTTAATTCAGTATCTCCTGAATATTATTGATAGGATGAAAAAAGTTCAAATGTAGGAGTATTTGTAGTTCTCACGAGACTTATTTTCGTCCTTCAGAACAGATCAAAGTGCTTTGCAGATGTAAACGGAGGTGTGGGCTTCATTATAGGCACAATTGCTTTTACACAGGAGATGGCGCGTAGAATTTAAACTGAATCACTGTAACAAGGACAATTGGCATGCATACAACAAGCAAATATGGAGGGGGGTAACAATGGATTACCAGAGAATTTAATGCTTTCTTAGTGTGGTGACAGATTTAAAGTTCTGTTTCTTTGTAGGCTGGTTTAGAAGAGTGGACAGATGTTAGCCACTGCTGTCTTTTAGCATCTTGATATATGCCTATATAATCTCTCTATAGCTATTATTTCCCCCTGCCCAATGACTTGTTGGCTTCATTAAATATTTTTTAAATAGATGTTGGGCACTCATCTTTAAAGGCTTCCTAACCATACCAAAAAAGCAGGTTAGGGTAATGGTAGAATTTATATTTTCCTATCGAATATCCTAGCCTTTTCCCCCGTACATTTATTTAAACTCTTATTTTCCCAATTGTACACAATCTACATAGCTGAAGAAAGCATGTTTTTCAGAAATACATTTTCTTTTTGTGTTAATTGATATTTTTGTGTAAACTTGTTTTGTTGACTACTGTGATCTGTGCAAGCCTAATTCTGCTATAAGCAGCTCCTTCACATCGCATGTGTGATAAGAAAAGTTTAAGGTCAAACGCAACAGGTAAATCTGATTTAAAATTGAATTTCATATTTGATGTAAAGTGATAAGTCTGATTATTTTGCTTGATCCATTCCTTTCTTAAAAGAAAAAGGGTCCTTCCTAATCGCCACAAGTTTTGAGTGTTGCAAGCTTGAATGCATATCGTGTCCCCTTGCATCAATGTTTGGCTCAGCCCATAACAATGACAAACAGATGACTATTTTGTTGCGGTCCCTTGCATCTTGAAGTTACATAAATTAATGTTTCCACTGCATCAGTTGTAGACCCGAAAAATGTGGTATTCTATGGGTTAACCTCCCGTTAATCAACTTACCATGTTTGACTGAATCCTAAACTACTATATTTTCACGGGAAACTAGCATTGCATGTTCTGCCTAGTGGCATGTCTTTTTTTTTTTTTTTTTTTTTTTTTTTTTTTTTTGTCTTTTTCCTAAAAAATTAATTTGCTACGCAGAATTTGGGATTATGCCTTGTTCTTTAATATTAAATGGTTACAACTTTGTAGACCCATGGCCACACTTCATACAGTTAATTAATGCAAAGAAATGTGCATCAGCTCACAAATGGATTCCCCTTGGGTAGCATTAGCTAACAGTTTGGTAATAATGCTGACTTGAGCATCTAGCAATGAATGGTCCACTTAAATTCATGCATAAGACCTTAGATTCGAGCAGAATAATATTTTAAAAGTAAAAAGGGCCACATTTCAAAATTGTTCTCTTTGTGGGTGGCTCATGGATTTTGAAAACAACAATATTTGTCATTCACACACATTCAGGTCATGAAGTCCCTGCTGGTCTTCAATACCCTCAAGTGTAAGACTTCATGTTGTGAGTGTATAGCAGTGGTAAGGAGAACAGGGTTTTTTGTTGCACCAAATATACACTTAATGACAATATGTTCTATGTTTGGCAGTTCTGTGGGGGTCACTTGATTAAATAGTGCCTTGGTCTGGTTCCACTTTATCAAACATTATTCCAGTGATTAATAGTTTGATTGAACTACTTGTATGGAATTATCACATTCAATCTTTGCAAGCATTTGAGAATGTAACTTTTTTCGTTGTTGGGGATTTAGGTTGTGCACACTACTCATTAAATTACCTGGAGGTAGTCCAATTTGGTCTGTGTAGAAAATACTTGAGGGTTTTTGAAACTTAGTTAAAAGCCCTTTCACAAGGAATACATGGTTAAGTTTAGGCACAGAGGGAGGATTTGACTGTTTTCGTCATATGTTCCTCGTAGGTCAATGGATCTTAAAGCAAATGTTGTAGTCCATACATACCAAATGTTCCAAAAGCAATCCTAGCAAGAAATAGTCGCTTGCCCCTATGAGCAGCTAAATAAAGAGAAGAAAAACTGTTGCTGTCCTGCACCTTTCTTTATTTGTATGTCATTGAGTCAGTTGTTGGACCATCTGCAAAGAATTGGCGATTAAACAACTGGTTTTGGTAATTAGAAGTGTCACAATTGTATGTGTCTCTATAATTCTCAAGGTTATGATTGGCAACTGAAAAGTCTGAAGGTTTTGTTGAAGCTAATTATTCCAAATTCCAGTTTAAGTAGTTGTGGAGAGAATTGTGTGACTTAAGGAATTGTTTGAGCAAATGACTATTGTTCGTTCGTTTCTTAAATTATTGTATGCTTTTTCATTCAAATAAAGTTGTATTATTTTAAAGTGCTTTGATGCATTTCTACAATATGTTTAAACGTGTTTTGTTCAGTTCTTTGCGTTGCCAATCTAATGTATATAAATAGTGGGTTCCCAAGCTCACTGTTTTTTCAGGCTCTTGACCGTTTGTAGTCTTTAGGTTTAATCTAGTACTGATTAATTGGAGTTACACGTCAGATGCTGGCTGAGATGAG
The DNA here is from genome assembly GCF_040938575.1 of Ambystoma mexicanum. Taxonomy (NCBI): domain Eukaryota; kingdom Metazoa; phylum Chordata; class Amphibia; order Caudata; family Ambystomatidae; genus Ambystoma; species Ambystoma mexicanum. Next base: position 729,607,824 of record NC_090934.1, read on the forward strand.
GATCGGTGGATTGCGTTTCGTTTAAATACTTTATTCAGCATAAAACCATACAGTAACAAACATTAAAACACACATACAATCATTTTCCCTTCTCATAAGATAAAAAAAAAAATCATTTTACATTCGATGTTTTCCATATATTTATCCCTTCCAAAAATCAATGAGACCAATTAAAATAGAGGGAATCTGGGGGTGCGGTTGCACTGATTGGCGTGCTAGACTCACTCCGTCTAGCTGCTCACCGATGCCGTGTTTGCAAGGTATCAAAAGCCTCCAAACTGAGCTGCCAGAGGCCATTCAGGCAGGATTGTACATCAGAGCTGCGGGGGTGCATTCTGAGCCACATTGGAGAGTATACTGAGGCAGCAGCAGGGAGAAACCAGTGTCGGAAGTGCAGTTGTCGAAAAGACCAACATGGCGTAGAGAGGCGGCGCAGGCAGTACCTGAGGTCGCTGCCAAGGAAGAGCAGCGCAGGACGGCAGAGAAAGTCAACGGCCCCCACACACGAGGCAGGGACATCGAGCGGCAAGCCAACAGCTGCGATCCCGGAGCAGGGACAAGGTAAGAGCTCCCTGTACGGTCCCATCCTCAGGCCGGTAAAAGCAACGTGAGGTGGGGGAGGGGCCACCATGAGGCTCCCATGGAAACGACTCCGGCAAGCTGCCCCCACGGCCCAATGGACTGAAATGAAATAGGCCAGGAGCCAGTATACAAGGGGCCTGGGCCGTAGGGCAGGAGACAGGCACCATCAGCAATTAAAGGCTGGCAACAAGGGCAGCATTGGAGAATAAGGGGAAAAGCAAGCCAGTTGGCCAAGGAACACTGTGCAGGAACCCACAGCCAAATAAAACCGTTGGTACCAGGTGGAAGGTTTCAAGCCCGAAAAGACAACCAGACACGCTCGGACACCCACAACAGAGGAAGCATAGCAAGGAGGGCAGACCCAAGGCCAGGGGAGGAGGGCCTACCAAACAGCTTTGAGCATCTGCACAGCCAGGCCCTACCTGCAGGGGGAGGAGAAAGGGAAGCGAGGGAGGGACAGGACTGGCCTTTATACAGTGGAGGACGGTAAGCTGGGTGTGAGGGCACAAAGCGTGTAGCACAGACTATTGCACCCCATGCACAAAACTGTATACTTTGCAAATCAACCTTGGAGCTAACCAGAGAACTGCAGGGGGACCAGAGAGTAGGACCAGTTGTTGGGAGCTACCCCCAAGGTGCTGTTATCAACTGGAAGTCTGGGTGAGGGGGCAGATTCTGATGGCCTCAGAAGGTGTAAGGGGGTGGGGAAGAGTGCTGTTTCGGGAGGTCCGAGTGGGGGACTAACCCAGGCTGTACAGCAGGGGTGGCAAGGACCCACTACCCACACCCCCATCGCCTGGCAGAGGCGGCAAGCCTGGCAGAGGAGGCAAGCACCACAGAGCGGCGGGTAGCCACGTGAGAGGTGACACTTGGAGAGATGGTGAATGACGAAGGGAAGAAGTCATCCACCCAAGCGAAGATGGACTCATTTACGGTCCCCGCAAGGAAAGTAGATGCTGTGGGGACAGAGCTCAGCTTCCGGAGGCAAGACCTCCATAGAATCTCTGTGTGAGTGGGAGAAGCAGAGAGTAGACTGTCAAAGTGGAGGATGCAATGCCTCTGATGCAGAAGCACATTCAGGAACTGAAGAGTAGGGTGAAAGCACTGGAAGAAAGGGTTGAGGATTCTGAGGGAAGGGCACGCCGCAATAACATCTGGATACTAGGGCTTCTGGAGAAGATAGAGGGCCCTGCTATGGAATTGTATTTGGAAGGAAAGCTGAAGGAGTGGATGGGCCCTATGGGTCTGTCGCAATTTCTCTCGATGGAAAGGGCCCACAGAATCCCGAGTAACGGGGGTGGGGGCCGGGGGCGCCCCCAAGCCAGTAATCGCAAAGCTTCTGAACTACCGAGATAGGGATGCTATCCTGCAGATGTCGCGGAAGAGGGGGCTGGTCCTGGTCAATGGTTCAAAGGTAACAGTCTACCCAGACTTGACAAGGGTGGTGCAGAAGGCCATGCTCTCATTCGAGGAGGTAAAGTGGCGACTGCAGGAGGCCGACATAAAGTTCGCTATGCTGTTTCCAGCCACCCTCAGAGTGGTGGGACCAAAGGGAGTTCACTTCTTTCTCAGCCCAAAAGAAGCATGGGACTGGGCAGACGGCGAAGGAATAGCTCTGAGACCCCACAAAGAGACAGAGAGCGGCATACCGGTTTGATGCAACGGCAGTGATGGTGAGTAAAGAGCATAACCAGGACTGTGGAATCTTCAGAACATGAACAGTGCATCGGACAATGGTAGCCAGTCATCACATTTTGTCTACAATAGTCTGAGCAGAGCTGAAGAAACATGGTGAGCGCATACCCCCAGACTGCCCTCCAGAGGGAGGGGGTGGTCACGGTTAAGAACAGTTATGGGACGACAGATGCTTCTGGTGGGGGGGGGGGGGGGGGGGAGTGTGTGATGGGGGCATGTTGGGGAAGTTCATAGTTTTAATTAAGTTGTCAGTGCAATTATATTTGAACAAATGGGTATCGGAGCTGCTACCAACATGTACTGGCCTCACCAAGGCCGTAGAACCCGTGTGGCTCATAGATGATGGAGGGAACAAATGATATGGGAGCAGGGCCCTCACCTGCAGGTCATGGAACGTCAACTGGCTAGTGGCAAAATTCTTGGCATCCCACCACACTAACCTAGTGTTCCTCCAGGAGACCCATATGCTGGGGACGGAATGTAGATTCCTGGGTAGGGCCTGATATTTGGAGGTGGGGCATGCAGGTTTCGCAAGGAGATCCAGGGGCATGCCGATATTGGTTAAAAAAATCCTTACTGCTGCAGGTTCCTAAGGTGGAAAGGGACATTGGGGGGTGAAGGGTGATTTTGGTGAAGGGTTCCTTGTGCAGGGAGACAGTATGTATTCATAATGTGTACGCCCCCCCCCCCCCCGCACTGCAGGTGGCTACCTTAACACCGGTTCCAGCATGTTAGCAACAAATGGGGCGGACCCGGATGCTGGTGGGGGGTGACTTTAATGATACGGCTCAGCCGTCACTGGACAGAGTGCCTTGGCGGGGTCGGTGGACAGATCACCCCATGAAGTTGAAGACCTTTCTCGATGCAACAGGGATGAGCGATGTCTGGAGGGTTCTTGACCCAGAGGAAAAGGGATTCTCCTTCTACTCTGTCTACGCATCCTTCTCTAGGGATGACTACTTATTACTACTGAGCACTGAGGCGGGAATGGGGGGCAAAATAACATGGGGGTGTCGCAGACCACTCCCCGCTGCTGGTCGTTTTAATTGGGGGTGGTGAACACTGAGGGAAGGGTGGAAGCTGAATGCATAATTAAAGAATGAGAAGATAGCAGAGGCTCTCCGGGAGGAATCAGACGCATACTTCTGGACTAAAGCTGGGTCAGTTGACAACCGCTCCACTCTGTGGGAAGCCTAAAAAATGGTTTTGCGGGGGAGGGCGATGCAGGTAGTTTGGCAACACCTTAAAGCCCGGAGGGAAAGGATGGATGAGTTGGAACTGGAGGTGGAATCCTCAGAGACCAGGTTTCGAGGGGATTGGGTCCTCCGACGTATTCCATATCTATGACCGTAATCACCACAGCTGTGCTGCTTTGGAAAATCTTTCGGTTCCTGTGTCAATGACGTCGATATTCCGTCCTCGAGGGCCTCCGTCGAGCCGACATCACCGGATGTTATAAGTAGGACGCACAACGCCGTAGCCTCAGTTCTGTTTTTTCCGCGAACGTGTTCGCTTCGGAGATCTCGGCGTGCCTCGATTCTACTGAATCCTGTTCTTTCGGTTCTTCGAACCGGTTTCTTCATTGCTATCGAATATGTCTTCGCCTTCTTCCACCCCGCGGTCCGGGTTTAAGAAGTGTCGGGTGTGCGGGTCCAAGATGTCCCTGATGGATACGCACGATGCTTGCCTCTGGTGCCTCGGGGAGGACCATGATACGGACGACTGTGTCGATTGCCAATCGCTCACTTCGAAAGCCTTGCGGGAGCGTAAGAAGCTGTCGGTCGGTAATGTGGCCAAGACCCGGAAGTCACGTTCCACTGGTCTTTCGATGGACGATTCGAGGGGCGACTCTCTGCATCGTTGTCGTGAGGCTGGGGATTCTCGGTCTGGGAGTCGGTCCCGCCATTCCTCTGCCTCTTCGAGGCACTCCAGGAAGCGCCGTCACAGGTCACCTTCCCCGTCCTCTTCCGAGGTCTCCGCCCGTCGGCGGTTAGCTTGTCCCAACAAGCATTCCACTCCGGAGGAATGGGATTCGTTCCGAAAGGAGATGTTGGCGATTTTTCAATCGCAGGTATCCGGTCCGGCCATGTCGTCTGAGGACGCTGGTCGAGGCCGCGCTAGGGACACCGCTCGTCCGCCTTCCGGGCTCGATCAGTCGTCGCGACCACCGGGCGCCTTCAAGGTCCCGGTCGGATTAGGATGGTCGCTCTAGGCATGCCCGCTCCAGGTCCCGGTCCTCGACGCCATCGAGACCGCAAGACTCTGTGAAGTCTTCGAAGAAGACATTGACGCCGACGTTGTTGACGGACTCTCTCGAGGCCCCGCCTCTGGGGAAGTCGTCGACGCCTAGGCTGTCGAGACAGACACTCGGGGCTCCGCCCTCGAGTACTGTGTCGACCACGTCGAAGCTGTCGGCGCCGCGCTCGATGTTGACGCCCATTCCGTCCATGCCCTCAACTCCTTTCGAGGCAGCCTGTTCGGAGGTACCCCGTGGCACGGTCACACCCCCAAGAAAGGCGATGGCTAAGGCTAAACATGTCTTTGTGCCTTTTTTTGTACCCTCTTTCCAGCCTCTAGATTATATTTCTGAGGTGGATGAGGGGTCTGAGGAAGGTGAGTTTCCTGCATTGGTTCCTGATGACATTGTTTCCGGTCAGTCAGCTTGAGGACCTGCGTCAGTCGCTGCACGACGCCAGTGGTCTAGACACCTCTCCGGAGGTGGAGTTTTGTAGGCCGGAGCCTGGCACGCATGCCGAATCTTCATATCGGCACCTCATGTCGAGGGTCACTTAATATCGGGGTTGGTCTGCCCCCCCTGGGGATTTTCAGCAGGATGACCTGACTGATATCCTGGACCAAGGTCCTCCAACTGACCCGGTGCTGCCATTCCATATGGCCTTGCAGAGAAGGGTGGCTACGGCTTGAACTGCTCCCGAGAGTCTCCCGGCAGTGAGCAAGTCCTTGCCGAGGAAATATCGCCCAGCCGGTGGCGACCCCTGCTACTTGACCACGCACCCTACTCCGGAGAGTTTGGTGGTGCAGGCGGCTACGGCCCCCGCAAAGCAGGCGTCGTACCCTACCATCCCTCCTGATAGGGACGACAAACGTTTTGACGGCTGGGCGAAGGTGTTTTCTTCTGGGGGTGTGGTGCTTCAGGCTGCCAACTCAATTTGTGCCTTGTCTCGTTTCACTCACACTCTGGAACTGTATTTCTCTAGCGGCTGATCATATTCCCGAAGGGGAGGAACGGGATAGTTTCCCTGCTATCGTGCAGGATGGCAAGGATGCCATGTGTGAATCCGTTCAGTTGGGTCTGGACATAATTGAATTGTGTCAGCCGGTCCATGGCGGCGAGCACCGTGATGCGCAGGTTTGCGTGGTTGCGGAAGTCTGTTTTTGCTCCTAATGTGCAGGCCTGCCTCCTCAACATGTCCTTTGATGGTGTACATCTTTTTGGCAGCAAGGCTGACGAGAGTCTTGAGAGGTTGCAGACCTCCAAAGCTGCAGCAAAGTCATTGGGCGCTGCAGTCCGCCAACCTCTGCCTTTTCGTCTTAGGGGACAGCAATGGAGGGGAGGTTCCTTTCGATATTACTCGTCCTTTAGTAAATCGAGAGGAGCTGCTAGTCAAAGGGCCAACCGTAGGAGTGCCAGAGGTGGAAAACAAGGTACTCGAGGTGCCAAGGTCGCGCGAGCAGTTGCCTCTTTGCCCTCAGGCACTGCCGCAGCCGCTTCAGCTCAGTCATGAGGCCCATGCTTCGCCGGTTGGGGGAAGGCTGGCGCAGCATCTCGTAGAATGGCGTGCCATTACTTCAGATGTGTGGGTTCTGGAGATCATAGCCCACGGCTACTGTCTTCCTTTCCGGCAGAGGCCTCACGACAATCCACCAGGGAGCCTCTCTTTGAAGAGTCCGGATCCGCTCCTTGCGCAGGAAATTCAATCCCTGCTGGAGAAAGGCGCCATAGAACTGGTGTCTGTAGCAGAGAGGAACAAGGGATGGTATTCCCCTTATTTTTGATTTCGAAGAAAGACTGAGGATTGAGACCCATCATGGACTTGCGCGGTTTGAACAAGCTCCTCAGGAAGGACAAGTTCAAGATGGTTACTCTTTCTCAAGTGCTCCAGGCCCTTCAACTTCAGGACTGGTTGGTGTCCTCGACCTCAAGGACGCTTATTTTCTTGTGCCGATCCATCCAAAGTACAAGAAGTACCTGAGGTTCGCGGTTGGCGACTTGCACTTTCAGTTTCGGGTCCTGCCGTTCGGATTGACCTCCGCCCCGAGGGTCTTCACCAAGCTCATGGTGGTGGTGGCAGCTCATCTCAGGAAAGGGGGGGATTCACGTCTACCCCTACCGGGACGATTGGTTGATCAGGGCACGCTCTCCCGAGCAAGTCCTGGATCATCTGTACGTCACCTGCCATTCCCTTCACAAGCTGGGCTTCTCCCTCAACTTAAAGAAGTCTCACTTGACGCCAACTGAGCGGCTCCAGTACATCGGAGTAGTGCTCGACACGTCCCTGGGGCAGTGTTTTCCTCCCCAGATGAGGGCTCACCACATTCAGCAGATGGTGCTCAAGTTTCAACATGCCTAGAGTCTCCCAGCGTTCGAGTTCTTGAGGTTGCTCGGCCTCATAGCATCCTGCATTCTTCTGGTGCCAGAGGCCCGACTGCGGATGAGATCTTTGCAGTGGGCTCTCAAGATGCAGTGGTCACAGTCCTCCAGCAGGATGTCGGACCCCGTTCAGGTGCCGCCCTCAGTCGCCCAGGACCTTCTGTGGTGGGCCGACGAAGGCAATCTGATGAGGGGGCTCCATTTTGGCTGCCCTGGCTGGAGGTGACGATTGTGACGGACGCATCCCTCACGGCCCATGCCAACGAGCTGACAGTCAGCGGTCGTTGGTCTCCGTCGGAGTCCAGACGCCATATCTGTTGGAGCTGAGGGCCGTCAGGTTGGCCCTGAAGGCTTTTCTGCCAACTACGCGAGGACAGAATGTCCTGACCTGACGGTGCATGCACTACCTCAACAAAAAAGGGGGGGGGGGGTCACTTCCTCTGTGCAGGGAGGCGATGCAGCTCTGTTTCTGGGCCATCCAGCAGGAAATTTCGATCTCAGCAGTTCATCTGGCCAGAGACGAAAACGAGACGGCGGATGCTCTGAGCAGGTAGAGCGCGATCTCTCACAAGTGGGAGTTGGCTCAGGAGATTCTCCTGGAGATCTTTGCCCTTTGGGGGACCCCTCAAGTGGATCTCTTCGCCTCCAGTGTCAACCGGAAGTGCGAAAGGTTTTGTTCGTGGGAATTTCCTCCAAGAGGAGCCTTAGGAGATGCGTTAGTGGTGTAGTGGTCCATCCCACCGCTGTATGCGCTTCCTCCAGTCACTGTCATCCCGCAGGTGCTGCGGAGGTTATGGAGGATCGGTTCCTGGATGATCCTCATTGCTCTGGCTTTTGCCAGGAGGGCTTGGTACACGGACCTTCTCGACTTGTCTATCTGCCCTACACGTCGTCTTCCCTACCGAGACGATCTGCTCTCATGGGAGGGGGGGGTCAGGTTCTCCATCCAGAGGTCAGATCCCTCAACCTTCACGCTTGGCTTCTGAAGGGTTGAGGTATAAGGATTGGGTCCTCCCTGAAGACGTGATGGAGGTGTTGCTTTCGGCCAGACGGCCGGCAACAAAGTCCCTGTGCCGTTGCCGTAAGTTCTGCGACTGGTGCAGGGTTAAGAATAGGATCCTTTTTCATGTGACATTCCTGTAGTTCTGTCTTTTTTGCTTTCTTTAGCCCATAGGGGCTTGCAAGTGGGTACCATTAAAGGTTACCTGGCGGCACGATCCATATTTAAGCGCTCGTCTGAGGACTGTTCTTATTTTAAAATTCCTTTAATTTCTCAGTTTCTGAAAGGGCTCACTAATGTGTTCCCTCCATCACCTTTCCAGGTGCCCGGTTGGGATTTGAACCTTGTTCTCAAGTTTCTAATGGGTGCTCCTTTTGAGCCTTTGCATTCTTGTCCTTTGAGACTGTTAACCCTTAAAACTGTATTTTTAGTTGCGGTCACTTCCGCTCGCAGAGTGAGTTACAGGCACTTTCAGTTAAGCCACCCTTCACTGTGTTTCATAAGGACAGGGTTGTCCTTCGAGTTCGTCCTTCCTTCCTTTCTTCCGAAGGTGGTGTCGGAATTTCATTTGAGCCAGAAGGTTGTTCTTCCGGCATTTTATCCTCCTCGGCATCCTGCTAAGGACGAAGAGAGGCTCCATAGGTTAGATCCTAGGAGAGCTTTACGTTTCTACATTTCACGCATGTCCCGGGTCAGAGTGGATGATCAGCTCTTTATTGGTTACGCTGGAAGGCGTTTGGGACAAGCTGTGACTAAGCAGACTTTGTCCAGATGGATTATCTTGGCAATTTCTGAATGTTACCGCCTGGCGGTTAAGGATCCTCCTGTAGGCTTACGGGCCCATTCGACTAGAGGTATGGCTGCCTCTACTGCCCTGCAGAGGGGTGTTCCTATTCGTAACATCTGTGATGCAGCCACTTGGGCTTCGGTCCATACTTTTGTACGTCACTACTCCCTTGATGCTATCCATGGGCAGGATCTGGCCTTTGGCAAGGCGGTCCTTTACTCTGCAATTGGATTGGGCATTCTAAATTTGTATATTCTAAATTCTTTTCCCACCTCCTTATGTTAATGCTTTGGGAGTCTGTCATAAATATGGAATACGTCGGAGGACCCAATCCCCTCGAAGAACAAGTTACTCTTACCTGGTAACGTTCTTTCGATGGGATGGTCCGACGACGTATTCCATATCGCTCCCTCCCTGCCTTCCCCGCTACAGAATTTCTTATGCGATTGCAGCTTACGTTTCCGCAAGGCTTTCTGTGGTCATATTGGCAGTAGATTGGTGCCACGTTCTGGGAAAAAACTACAACTGAGGCTACAGTTGTTGTGCATCCTACTTATAACATCCGGTGACGTCGGCTCGACGGAGGCCCTCGGGGACGGCGTATCAACTTAATCGACGCAGACGCTGAAAGATTTTCCGAAGCAGTACAGCTGTGGTGATTACTGTCATAGATATGGAATATGTCGTTGGACTATACCATCGAAAGAACGTTACCAGGTAAGAGAGTAACTTGTTCTTCTCTAGGATAGTGGACGGAAGCAGAAGGTCTTGGGCCAGGGCACTGCACCAATATGGGTCGGAAGCTCGGGACGAGGCCAGGGCAGCTCAGAGGGTGACAAATAGGCATGGCTATTTGACGTGGGTGACAAATGAGACTCTTGGCCTGGCTGGAGAGAAGGGACGAAGGGTCTAGCTGGGTGAGGGAAATTAGGCAAGTAGATGGGGAAATATGGAATAAGAACAAGGACAAAGCTGAAGCGTTTGCTGACTACTATAGGGGACTGTATAGTGCGTGGGCACTAAAGAACTCTGTGTTTATAGATTAGTACCTTGAGGGAGCTAGGTTGCTGCAGGTGAGTTGAGAATAGTGCGCTAGGTTAGAGACGGATCTGACCCTGGAGGAGGTCCAAGAGGCCATTACACAACTTCAGTCTGGGAAGGCCCCAGGACCAAATGGGTTCCCGGCAGACTTCTGGAAGCTGATGCGGCAGGGGCCGGGTGAGGAGATCAGGGCAATGTTTATGGAATGTTTTGAGAGAGGCGTACTCCCAGAGGATCACCATAGTGGTTATACATAAGAAGGGGAGACAGCCCAAACTGTGCAGTGAGTACCGCCCAATCTCTCTGATCAATGCGGAAGCCAAAATCCTTGCGGAAGTGGCATCAAATAAACATGCCCAAGTCATTGAGGCACTCTTACATCCAGATCAGTGAAGGTTTGAACCGGGGAGCGAGACAAGGATGAACATCCGAAGATTACACAATGCCTTGAGTGCAGCCTCCTCTCTGAAAGGACCACAAGCACTGATTGCAATAGACCTGGAGAAGGCCTTTGACTTGGTGGGCTGAGAATATCTCTGTGCGACTATGAAAGTGGTTGGGCCAAGATTCATACAGTGGGCGCAATTACTATACACTGACCCGGTAGCGTCAGTTAGAGTGAACTGGTGCATCTCGGAAGCCTTCCGACTGCAATGAAGAACAAGGCAGGGCTGGCTCTCTCGTCACTCTTGTTTCTTTTAGCAATGGAGCCACTGGCGGCCAAGGTAGCTCCCACCCGCCCCCCCCCCCCGCTCTGCTGAAGGGTTTTTCCTGGCTGCAGGGTGAGGAAGACCACATTTCACTGTACGCAAATGTCCTTATCTGCGTAAGTGATCCCAGAAAAATAGGACCGAGAGTGATGGAGGTATTCAGGGAATTTGAGGGAGTAAGTGGGCTTAGGATAAATTGGGAGAAATCGGTGCCCATGCCAGTAAAAGATGTGGAGGAGGCAATCCCTGTGGAATGTCCATTCATGATCACACAGGGTACCATGAAGTACATGGGCATCAGAGTGGGGATGGAGGCATCTGAGTTCCTCCGCAACAATCTGGACTCAGTCCCTGATAGACTGAAAAGGGGATGCTATGCACTGGCCGTCTCTCCCGAATTTGATGGTGGGCAGGGCGAACCAATTTAAAATTAAGGCTTTACTGTGGCTGCTATACATTTTACAGAAAGCCCCAGTGAAGGTCGCAACAGGGACGATTTCTACTGTTGAGTGGCTGCAGAGGGAAGTTATATGGGGGAGCAAAACCCCAAAGATAGCGTTACGAGCACTAACCAGGTCAGTGTGGGATGAGGCACTAGGGGTACCGAATGTTAAGCACTATTATTGGGCATCCCAGCTGCTGGCAGTGAATGAGTGGTTGTTTGGAGGGTGGGAAATGTGTTGCATTGCATTGGATATGAGCAAGATGGGGACACAGCCAGCCTGGCAATGGTTATATGGGCACCGGTCCCCTCGGGATGATGCAATCAGTGATTTGCACAATGGACTCTCGCAGAGCGATGGGCTGGGAGAGGGTGATGACCAAAGATGCCCCAATTTGGGAGAAACGCAGACATGCCCGAAGTATGCGAACTGGGCAGGCAGATAAGGTGGCAAGATAAAGGGGTAAAGAAAGTAGGGGGCATCCTAGTGCAGAACCGACTCGCCACTTCAACAGCTGCAAAAGAAATTCAGCGTGCGGGATGGGAAGGGCTACACATACACCAGACTGCAGCATGCAATGGCCAAGGGCAGTAGGATACATGGGATATTCCAAAGAGGTCCCTGATTGAAGACAACCTGATGGAAGCGGAAATTCAGTGGAAAGCAATTACGCAACTGTACCAAATGATTAGCGGGTTCACTGCCAAGCACCTACAGAAACTCATAGAAAAATGGGAGACAAACCTAGGGCCACTGGAGGGGGAAGACTGGGTGCAGGCGTTCTGCTCACTGATAGGTGCTAACATATATATGAGATTGTGCCTGATACAATATACGATCCTGCCCAGGACGTACTGTAGTCTGGACTGCCTCCATCGGATGGGTACCCGACTCCCACTGCCTGAAGTGTGGAGAGAGAATGGGGGACATTCTTTAATGCGCTGTGGGAGTGCCCAGAGTTGCAATTCTTTCAGGCCGGGTTCGAGCCAAAACATTTAGGGATTGCAGACTGCACAAAATTGCCCCTCCTGCATATACGGGAGGACCTGGGTTCAGTAACGGGGAGAAGGACCTCATCAGAACTGCCATGATGACTGGGAAGAAGGTCCTGGCAATGGGGTGGGGGTAATCGGACAAAACCTGATATACGCAAATGGTTGGAGGAGGTGGACTACTGTGTGGAGCTAGAGTGAAGGGTGTATAGGGGAAGAGGGTGCCCCCAGAAATCAGAAAAAATATGGGTAGAATTGCAATAGGCAGAGGGAGGACTGGCTCGAGGGGAAGGAGAGGGGCTGAGATGACGGGTCAACCCAGGGGACTGGGCGGGATAATGTCAGAGTACAGGTGGGCGATAACGGAGGAGGGTACCAGGGGGGATGCCGGGAGGGGAATGTATTGGATAACTTTGTTGGTTCACTTTGTAAGTGCACAAATAACTATTGAAACGGTTTTTAAAAATAATAGAGTATCTTTGACAATTTGTAGCAAGAGGAGAGCTAGCTTGCAGCCTGTAATAGTTACGTAAAAGATGAACATCCACCACATTTTTCAATCATCTTTCAGCAGGGGGTCCAATTTACTTTCATCCTTCATCTTTCCTGATATTTTCGTTCTTAATAACCAGGCCCTATGTACATAGCGAGTTAATGTCAATGCTTCACTGCTAGAACGTAGATTAGCCTCCCTGAGTAATGATCTTGGGTATTGGCTTCTCAAGACTTTCAGTTTTAAACAGATAAATTAAAAATGGATAAGTTTCCAAGCCCAAATCACAGAGGGCAGGTGCCCATACGCCACAATTTGGTGAAGCTGGCCAAGGATAGTGTTCCCATCCTAAATCGAATATACAAAGATCTTTCGAGTGACGGATGAATATAATTGAGAAAACTCTCAAAACCCTGATCTCTTACACTCGAGGTAATCTGGACCCAATTTGAGATTTATAGCAGCTTCAATCATCATTTCTCTTTTCTTTACAGTTACTGCTTTCTTAATCCTGGATAAGGCAGATTTATCAAGATCGGGTGTTTTCCGTAGTGCGCTCTCATTTAATTCAATTAGTTGCATTTTGACATGTGCAACCCATGGTATACCTTCTTCCCCCGCCACGCTTAATAAATGTTTTAGTGCATCACGGAACTTACCAAGGCTGTCAGTACTCCAGTTGGATCCAGTAATAAACTGGTTTTAAAGCCACTAAGTCACCTACAGGGCTGATGTCATATTTCATATGTAATAATGCAGCTGGTGAACTCTGCAGCAGCATAAGCACATTTTTCAAAAACCTATTTTCAATTTTCCTAAGAGATTGTAAAGTACTGTAACCCCAAATTTCTGCACCAAAAACGGAGGCTGGGTTTGCGTGCTTTTGGTATAGTTCAACTGCTGGGCAATAGCACCAGTACCATGTTGTTCAAAAAAGGAATGTGTTGCTCCACAGTACTTCCCTAGATTACTACAAGCTTTAGCAACCTGTGAGGACCATCTACAGTTCTCATGGAATATAATTCCTAGATAGTCCTAAAATACAGTTGGTTCCAGTTTACATTTGTCCACATAGATGTTCATTTCGAGAACTGAGGCCTAAAGACCATGGTCTTTCTTTATTCAGTGTTTAGTTGCAGTTCAAGCTCGTCACATTTCTTTAAGAATACATTCAAATTTGCCTTTATGCCTTGATGTAGTAGATATGATTCTCCAGCATTGTATCTTTCATATATTTAGATGTTTGAATATTCCCTGTCGTCAGACTGGGAATCCTCAGTGATAAAATAATTATTAAATGATTTTTAATATACATACAGTGCTATATTGAAAAGCATGTACATAGTCCATTATGGCCTATGAGCCATTCCATTGTGTAGTCCCTCCACCTCAGTTTGGTCCTTTATGACCCCAACCAATGAAGATGCAGGGCTTAAGCTCTGCCCCAGTCAGCCATCTTCAGATTTTTCACCGCAGTCTAATTGACACTGGAATCCTCAAGCTCTGAGCTTTTTCAATTTTTATTCTACAGTAGTTTATATTTTTAAATATACTCTACCACATTCCCCTTGCTAGGGGCTATCTCCACTGATTTTTGGGCTTCAAAAACCTTTAATTTGCCCCAGTATTTGTCGAGTGAATCTTCTCTTCAGATGGCTGAACTTCAGGCTACCAAGAAGCCTTCCCTGTTCAGGGATTGCACTAGGTGCAGGAGAAAGGTGGTTTACAAGAAGGACCGCCATGATCACTGCATATACTGCCTATTTCCTCATGACATCCAGAAATGTCACATTTGCAAGTCTTTTTCGACTAAGACCCTACAAGACAGACATAGAAGACTTCTGTATTTGGAAGCCAGGGGACTTTCTCCTGATGAGGAATCTGCTAAAACAGCCCCTGTTCACTCCAGCAAATCATCTCAAAGGCAAACTTCTAAAAGAAAGGCCTCTTCAGTGGAAAGGAGTTCCTCTCCCACTCTCAGGAGCAAGAGGAAGCTGGAAATTATACCTTTCATACCTCCCCTGGACTCTACAAGCCATAAGATGATGCATTCTGCGGCAAAAACTACCTCCAAAAGTAAGGAGTTTGCAAAAAAATGGGGGGTGTCAGTCCACGGAGAAGCCGTCTACGAGCAGCTGTAAAGATAGAGGCCCGTCGTCCACCAAGCCGTTGACGAAATCCTCATCGGCGACCACGCGACAAACCACATTGTCCACGACTACGTTTTTGTCTGCGAGTTTGTCATCCACGAAACAATCGTCGACGAAGGAAGCTCATCAGTCGTCCACGAAGCACTCGTCCACGGATAAGGGCAAGCTACCGTCTACGAAATCCTCGTCCACGTGACCGCTGTCGATGAGGCTTCAGTCGACAAAGGAATCTTCGACCACAGCTCCGTCAACGGCACCACAAGCTTCTTTACCGACAGAAGAAATAGGGCCCAAAACGCCCCTCGCTGATGCCATTGTTACCATCCAATGAAGACAGTCTTCCTGAGTCTGTGAAAGCACCACCTCAGTTTGTAGAAGCTCTTGAACCAGTGAGAGCACAATTATCTCCCTTATGAGAAATACTAGAGCTCCCTGATGTCATCCTACAGGAGGAGTTTTCAGACAGAGTTCATTGAAGAACACCATTGTCTTACACCTAAGCAACACAGCCCTCCTTGGCAACCTACTACAGAGGTGCCCGCTGATCCTTATGACCCTGTACTCATGTTATCAATGCAAAGGATCATTGAGGAGTTCAACAGACGTCAAAATTAAAAGAACAGGTCCGCTGTACCGAGGGAGCCAAATTTCCCACAGAGGGATTCCTCACCTCAGCAAAGCACGCCAAGACATTTGCCTCCCAGGAGTAGGCCACAGAAAAGAATAAGTTCACCTGAGCCACCTCGCAGGTCTAGGAACAGGACACTCAGTGCTTCACCGACAAGGGTCGCTTCTCCAGAGTCGTCACATAGACCGCGATCTCCAGCTAGAGATCCAACGATTGTACCATCCTCTGTTTCGGTCTCAGATTGGCGGGAAGATCCTTTCAGGGAATTTTCTGACCCGGAAGGAGAGATCACTCAAGAGCCTGATGCTAGCGAATGGGACGATTATATTGTTGAGGAGCCCAGAAAAAGAGATTCTCCAGGTGACTATTCACTGCCGGATGATCTAGTATCCTTTCACACTATTATCGGCAAAGCCGCAGACTTGTTGCAGGTCACATCGGAGGAAAAGAAGTTGGTGCTTTAAGAGCACAGGGACAAACGTAGGAGAACTGTTACTACCATTCCTCTCCTCGACACCATTTGTGAGTCCGGATCCAAGATGTTGGCCACACCCTTATCCACTCCGGCTCTAGTTTCCAGGCCTGAGAAAAAATACAAAGCTCCCGAGTCTGCACCTCTTTGTCTACAAGGTCATACCAAACCAGACTATCATCAGAGTGATAGCTAGGAAAAAGTTGGCCAATCCGGCATCACCCCTGTCAGCCCCTCCGGACAAGGACGGTCGTAAGCTAGAGGCTATGGGCAGGAAAGTGTCCGCATCAGCATCGCTTACCATTAGAGCAGACAATGCGCTGGCCATGATGGTGAGATTTGACCACAAACCTTGGCTCTGCGTGTCCAGGCTGGCCAAACAGCTACCTGTAGAGCTCCAGGAGGAAGCCAGGTTGATTATCGCGGATGGAGAAGCAACTTCGGATCACATGATTGATGCAGCAGTTGATGTGGCAGTCGGGGTTTCAGGCAGATGACCCACGGCACAGTGCTGAGAAGACTGGCCTGGATGAAGGCTACCAATTTCAGGCCTGAGGTCCAAGCTCAGATATTGGACATGCCCTGCGATGGTCAAGAACTCTTGGGGGAAAAAGATTGATGACCACCTCAAAGGAATCAAGACGGCCACAGCCCGTGCAATAAGCTCTTGAAAAGATAGACCAGGATCGCTGGTCTTTTTGTCCTTTTTGAGGTTCATCCTCGAAGTACAGAGGTTTTAACTGTTCCTCCTATGGTCAGAAGTCGCAAGGTAACTCGTACCAGGACACCAAGTACCAGTCTTCCAACAAGTATGCCCAGGGAGGGAGGCAGAGCTCCGCTGAAGTGAAGTCGCAGAACAAACAAAACTGACAGTCCAGCTCCTCCCCCTCAATGTCACATCCCGGTGGGGCGGGGGGGGGGAACGATGAGCCAGTTCTGTCAACGCTGGCAGTCAATAACATCGGACAAATGGGTGTTACAGGTGGTCAGCGAGGGACACACCTTAGAATTTCTAGACCAGCCCCCTTCCCTGCCCCGACTCCGTGCAGGGTGCATATGTTAAAAGAAGTCATGTCGGAAATCCAAAAGCAGCAATAGAGCCAGTACCTTACACACTCTCATTTCCGTTTCTTCCTCATCAAAAAGAATGGTCAATGGAGACCCATCTTGGACCTGAGACCGCTCAACAAATATATCAACTGCATCAAATACGAATTGATAACTTTGCAAGGTGTGCTCCCTTGACTTAAGATGCACAATTTTTTAGCCACACTAGACTTGGAGGACGCATACGTCCACGTACTGATACACCCAGCTCACAGACAGTTCCTGAGGTTCACTGTAGGCGATCTTCATTTTCAATTTCGTGTGCTTCCGTTCGGTCTGAAATCAGCACAGAGAGTGTTTAGAAAATGCCTGGCAGCAGCAGCTGCAAAACTCAGGAGGACAGGAACAGAAGTCTTTCCATATTTGGACGACTGGTTGATAAGAGCAATTTCTGCCGCATGCGCACGCTTGGCAGTTTCAAAAACGACATCTTCTAAAGGGGTAAGGTTTCTTCATAAACAACGCGAAGTCCTGCCCAGTTCCCAGCAAGAAAGTTCTTTTCCTAGGAGCCAAACTCGATACCAACATTCCCAGGGTGGGACCATCGGCAGAAAGAGCAGCAGCAATTATCCGCTTGACCTTGTGGTGCTTGGCGAGAGAGAGAACATCGGTGCGCTCTTAAAAATCCCTACTGGGCATGATGTCCTTATGTATATTCCTCATACCAAATTGCTGGCTTTGCATGAAGGCCTGTCCAGGAGGCACTGGACCACCAATGGAAACAAGCTCTTGGGAGGACATTGTCCAGATTCCAACGACGCTGCACAAGGCTCTCCGATGATGGAATGATCCGCAGAACCTATTACAAGGGATGCCGTTTCAGGCACCAACGTCGACCCTTCTCTTGAGGATGGACGCATCTCTTTTGGGTTGGGGCGCTCATCTTGCGGACCTACAAAACGAGGGCTCTTGGTCAGCCCAGGAGTCCCAACTCCACATCAGTGTGTTGGAACTTGGGGCCATACGGTGGGCGCTGAAAGCTTTCCTTCCTGTAGTAGCGGGGCAGGTACTCGCTGTCCAGACAACACAACCTCCTTACACTACACAAACAAGCAAGGAGGCACGAGGTCAGATATTCTATCTCAAGAAGCTCAACTACTATGGGCATGGGCCTTGCATCAAAGAGTCCAAATCAAGGCGGAATATCTCCCGGGAGTGGACAATGTCCTAGCAGACAAACTGAGCAGGTACTACACGTCTTCTCACAAGTGGGAGCTGGACGAAAAGGAAGCTCAACGGATCTTCGCCTTATGGGGCCATCCTCAACTCGATCTTTTTGCCAACGGGCCAACAAGAAATGCAGAATGTTCACCTCCAGGTACCCAGAGCGCCAGTCAGTAGGGGGTGCTTTCTCAGTGGATCGGACAGGGAAATTCCTATATGCCTTGCCCCCCTTTTCCCTCATTTCCAGTATACTACGCCGACTGAAAGAGCAGGAATGTTCAATGATCCTAATTGCACCGGACTGGGCATAGCAGGTCTGGTATTTGACCCTACAGCACCTATCCCGATGGCCCCCGATTCGCCTCAAAGCGCATCAGTTTCTATTGACGCAACAGAACCGCAAGGTCCTCCACCACGACCCAGCGAGCTTGTCTCTCAACGCTTGGTTCCTGAGCAGCGTAAGCTGATGAATCTTAATCTGCCTGCGGAATGCTGTGATATAATCAGGGCCTCAAGAGCCCCTTCTACATGCATCACCTACACTAGGAAATGGACTTGTTTTTCCAAGTGTTGTGAGACTTATGCCATTGATCCCCTCACCGCTTCGGTTGAGCAAGTACTTCCTTACTTGTTGCATTTAGCCATAGCAGGACTTGCACTGTCTTCGATCAAGGTCCACCTATCAGTCCTTACTCTCCCTTCCGGCCTTCAAGGTCTTCCTTAAAGGACTTTTGCATACTTACCCTCCTACGCCCACGCTGGTTCCAACCTGGAGCTTGAACACTGTGCTAACAGGCCTCATGGAGCCTCCTTACGAGCCCATCCACAGGTGCGATGTAAAATTCTTGTCATGGAACACAGCTTTCTTAATAGCCTTTACTTCGGCCAGGAGGATCAGTGAGTTACAAGCCTTATCTTCTGAACCTTCCTTCACCTTGTTCCATAAGGACCATGTCATTTTAAGACCATATGTTTTCTGTATTTATGCATATATGTATATGATGGTGGCATGTTTTTAACTGCTTGGTATTCTGTGCAAGCATCTGAATCGATGGAAGATCCAATGCTGGAGAAGGTTTAGTTACTTACCTGTAACTGTTTTTCGAGGGGATTGGGTCCTCTGATGTATTCCATATCTATGACATATAATCACCACAGCTGTGCTGCTTTGGAAAATTTTCAGCGTCTGCGTCCTGTGTCTATGACGTCGATACGCTGTCCTCGAGGGCCTTCGTCGAGGCGATGTCACCGGATGTTATAAGTAGGACGCACAACGCCTGTAGCCTCAGTTCTGTTTTTTCCGCGAACGTGTTCGCTTCGGAGATCTCGGTGCGCCTCGGTTCCACTGAGTTCTGTTCTTCGGTTCTTCGAACCGTCTCGTTGTGAAGTCTGTCGTCTTCGGCTTCTTCCACCGCGCGGCCGGGTTTTAAGAAGTGTCAGGATTGCGGGTCCAAGATGTCGCTGACGGACACGCACAACGCTTGCCTCTGGTGCCTCGGGGAGGACCACAACATGGATGACTGTGTCGACTGTCAGTCGCTTACATCGAAGGCCTTGCGGGAGCGTAAGAAGAAGCTTTCTGTTGGTAAGGTGGCCAAGCCCCGGAAGTCGCGATCCACTGGGCTTTCGATGGATGATTCGAAGGGCGACTCCGCATCGTCGGCGTAAGTCTGGGGGGGGGTCTCGGTCCAGGAGTAGGCCCCGCCATTCCTCTGCCTCTTGGAGGCACTCACGGAAGCGCCGTCACTGGTTGCCTTCCCCGTCCTCGTCCGAGGACTCTGCCTGCCGGCAGGTTGCTTGTCCCAACAAGAATTCTACTCCTGCGCAATTGGGATTCGTTCCGGCAGGAGATGGCCATTTTTCAGTCGCAGGGCTCCGTTTCGTCTGTGCCGTCGAAAGACGCCAGCCATGAACGTGCTAGAGACGTCACTCGTCCGCCTTCGGGCTCGAGCGGTCGTTGCGACCACCGGGCGCCTTCGATGTCCCGGTTGGATAAGGATAGTCGCTCTAGACATGCCCGTTCCAGGTCCCGGTCCTCGACGCCCTCAATAACGTCGGAGCCTGTGAAGTCTTCGAGGAAGACATCGACACCTTCGTCGCTGAGGTCGTCGAGGAACTCTCTCGGGGCTCCGCCTCCGAGGAAGCCGTTGACGCCATTGGCACCTAGGCTGTCGAAGGACATGCTCGGGGCTCCGCCCTTGAGGACTGTGTTGAAGCTGTTGGCGCCACGCTCAACGTCAACGCCGATTCCTTCGACGCTTTCCGAGGCTGCTTTGTCGGAGGTACCCCACTGCACGGTGGAACCCCCCAGAAAGGCTCTGGCCAAAGCTAAGAATGTCTTGGTCCCTTTTTTCTGTGCCCTCATTCCAACCTCTGGATTATATTTCTGAGGGGGATAAGGGGTCTGATGAAGGTATGGTGCCTGAGGAGGTGCCTGACGAGATTTTGTCTGATCATAGCCAGATTGAAGACCTGCTTCAGTCACTACACGACGCCAGTTGTCTGGACACCTCTCCCGAGGTGGAGTTCTCTAGGCCTGAGCTGGGCACCAATGCCGAATCCTCGTACCGGCGCCTTATGTCGAGGGTCATGGAATGCTTGGTGGTCTGCGCCACCTATGGATTTTCTGCAGGATGACCTGACGGAGATCCTCGACCAAGGTCCTCCAACTAACCTGGTACCGCCATTCCATATGGCTTTGCAAAGAAGGGTGGTGGCAGCTTGGACTGCTTCGGAGAGTCTCCCGGCAGTAAGCAAGTCTTTGCCGCAAAAATACCGCCCAGCCAGTAGCGACCCCTGCTACTTGACCAAGCACCCCACTCCGGAGAGTTTGGTGGTGCAGGCGGCTACGGCCCCAGAAAAGCAGGTGTTGTACCCTACCATCCCTCCTGATAGGGACAACAAGCGTTTTGATGGCTGGGCGAAGAAAGTGTTTTCTTCAGGGGGTATTGCTTTACAGGCAGCCAACTCCTTGTGTGACTTGTCACATTTCACGCACAACTGTGGAACTGTATTTCATTGGTGGCTGAACATATTCCTGAAGGGGAGGAACGGGATGGCTTTATTGCTATTGTGCAAGATGGCAAGGATGCCATGTGTTTTTAGTCCGTTCAGTCAGGTCTGGACATGGCAGATTGTGTCAGCCGGTCCATGGCGCTGAGCACCGTAATACGCAGGTTTGCGTGGTTGCGGAAGTCAGGGTTTGCTCCTGATGAGCAGGCCCGGCTCCTCAAAATGGCCTTTGATGGTGAACATCTTTTTGGCAGCAAGGCTGACGAGAGCCTTGAGAGGTTGCAGACCTCCAAAGCTGGAGCAAAGTCGTTGAGCGCTGCAGTTCGCCAACCTCTGCCTTTTCGTCCTAGGGGACAGCAATGGAGGGGAGGTTCCTTTCGATATTACTCATCCTTTAGTAAATCGAGAGGAGCTGCAAGTCAAAGGGGCCACCGTAGGAGTTCCAGAGGTGGAAAACAAGGTACTCGAGGTGCCAAGGCCGCTCGGGCAGTTGCCTCTTTGCCCTCAGGCACTGCCGCAGCCGCTTCTACGCAGTCATGAGGCCATGTCCCATGGTTCGCCAGATGGGGGAAGGCTGGCCCAGCATCTTGTAGAGTGGCGTGCCATTACTTCAGATGTGTGGGTTCTGGAGATCCTAGCCCACGGCTACTGTCTTCCTTTCCGACAGAGGCCTCAAGACAATCCACCGGGAATCTCTTTGAAGAGTCCGGATCTGCTCCTTGTGCAGGAAATTCAATCCCTGCTGGAGAAAGGTGCCATAGAATTGGTGCTATAGAACTGGTGCCTGTAGCGGAGAGGAACAAGGGATGGTATTCCCCTTATTTTTGATTTTGAAGAAAGATGGGGGTGGGGGGGTTGAGACCCATCATGGACTTGCGCGGTTTCAACAAGCTCCTCCAAAAGAACAAGTTCAAGATGGTTACTTTTTCTCAGGTCCTCCAGGCCCTCCAACTTCAGGACTGGTTGGTGTCTCTCGACCTCAAGGACTCTTATTTTCATGTGCCGATCCACCCAAAGCACAAGAAGTACCTGAGGTTCGTGGTTGGCGACTCGCACTTTCAGTTTCGGGTCCTGCCGTTCGGATTGACCTCTGCCCCGAGGGTCTTCATCAAGGTCACGTCTACCCCTAACTGGACGATTGTTTGATCAGGGCGTGCTCTCCCAAGCAAGTCCTGGATCATCTGTCCGTCACCTGCCACTCACTTCACAAGCTGGGCTTCTCCCTCAATTTAAAGAAGTCCCACTTGACGCCAACTCCTCAGCTCCAGTACATCGGAGCAGTGCTTGACACATCCCTGGGGCAGTGTTTTCCTCCCCAGGTGAGGGCTCATCACATTCAGCAGATGGTGCACAAGTTCCAACGCGCCCAGAGTCTCCCGGCGTTCGAGTTCTTGAGGTTGCTCGGCCTCATGGCATCCTGCATTCTTCTGGTGCCGGAGGCCAGGTTGCGGATGAGATCTCTGCAATGGGCCCTCAAGATGCAGTGGTTGCAGTCCTCCGGCAGGATGTCGGACCCTGCTCAGGTGCTGCCCTCGGTCGCCCAGGACCTTCTGTGGTGGGCTGTCGAAGGCAATCTGATGAAGGGGGCTCCATTTTGGCTACCCTGGCCAGAGGTGACGATCGTGACTGACGCATCCCTCATGGGATGGGGAGCTCATGCCAACAAGTTGAAAGTCAGTGGTCGTTGGTCTCTGTCGGAGTCCAGACTCCATATCAATCTGTTGGAGCAGAGGGCCGTCAGGCTTGCCCTGAAGGCTTTTCTGCCGACTGTGCGAGGAAAGAATGTCCTGATTCGGGCGGACAACACAGTGGCTATGCACTACCTCAACAAAAGGGGGCGTGGGGGTGCAGGGTCACTTCCTCTGTGCAGGGAGGCGATGCAGCCCTGCTTCTGGGCCATCCAGCAGGATGTTTCGATCTCGGCAGTTCATCTGGCCGGAAACGAGATGGCGGACGCTCTGAGCAGGCAGAGCACGATCTCTCGCGAGTGGGAGCTGGCTCAGGAGATTTTCCTGGAGATCTTCGCCCTTTGGGGGACCCCTCAAGTGGATCTCTTCGCCTCCGGTGTCGACTAGAAGTGCGAAAGGTTCTTCTCGCGGGAATTTCCTCCAAAAAGAGCCTTGGGAGACGCGTTTGTGGTGGAGTGGTCCTTCGCACTCCTGTACGCGTTTCCTCCAGTCCCCGTCATCCTGCAAGTGCTGCAGAGGTTATGGATGTTCGGTTCCCGGATGATCCTCATTGCTCCGGCATGGGCCCGGAGGACGTGGTACCCGGACCTTCTTGACTTGTCCATCTGCCCTCCACGTCGTCTTCCCTACCGAGACGATCTGCTCTCACGGGGGGGGGGGGGGGGGCGGTCGGGTCAGGTTCTCCATCCGGAGGTCAGATCCCTCAACCTTCACGCTTGGCTTCTGAAAGGTTGAGGTATAAGGATTGGGACCTCCCTGAAGACGTGATGGAGGTGTTGCTTTCGGCCAGACTGCCGCCAACAAAGTCCCTGTCCCTGTACCGTTGCCGTTGGAGAAGGTTCTGCGACTGGTGCAGGGTTCAGAATGTGGATCCTTTTTCATTTGACATTCCTGTGGTTCTGTCTTTTTTGCTTTCGTTGGCCCACAGGGGCCTGCAAGTAGGTACCGTTAAAGGTTACCTGGCGGCGCTGTCCATATTTAAGCGCTCGTCTGAGGAGTGTTCTTATATCAAAATTCCTTTAATTTCTCAGTTTCTCAAAGGACTCACTAATGTGTTTCCGCCGTCACCCTTCCAGGTGCCTGGTTGGGATATGAACCTTGTTCTAAAATTCCTTCTTATCCTTTGAGGCTGTTAACCCTTAAAACTGTATTTTTAGTTGCAGTCACTTCCGCTCGCAAAGTGAGTGAGTTGCTGGCACTTTCAGTTAAGCCACCCTTCACAGTGTTCCATAAGGACAGGGTTGTCCTTGGAGTTCGTCCGTCCTTTCTTCCGAAGGTGGTGTTGGAATTTCATTCAAGCCAGAAGGTTATTCTCCCGGCATTTTATCCGCCTCCACATCCTGGTAAGGATGAGGAGAGGCTCCATATGTTGGATCCTAGGAGAGCTTTAAGTTTCTACATTTCACGCATGTCCCGTGGACGATCGGCTCTTTATTGGCTACGCTGGAAGGCGTTTGGGACAAGCTGTTACTAATCAGACTGTCTAAATGGATTATCTTGGCAATTTCTGAATGTTACCGCTTGGCGGGGTAAGGATCCTCCGGTAGGCCTACCGGCCCATTCTACTAGGGGTATGGCTGCCTCTACCGCCCTGCAGAGGGGTGTTCCTATTCGTAACATCTGTGAAGCAGCCACATGGGCTTCTGTCCATACTTTTGTACGTCACTACTCCCTAGATTCTATCCATGGGCAGGATCTGGCCTTTGGCAAGGCGGTCCTTTACTCTGCAATTTGATTGGGCATGCTAAATTTCTATATTCTAAATTCTTTTTCCCTCCTCCATATGTTGGTACTGCTTTGGGAGTCTGTCATAGATATGGAATACGTCGGAAGACCCAATCCCTCGAAGAACAAGTTACTCTCTTACCTGGTAACGTTCTTTCGATGGGATGGTCCGACGATGTATTCCATATCGCTCCCTCACTACCTGCTCCGCTACAGAATTTCTTATGCGATTGCAGCTTACGTTTCCGCAAGACTTTCTGTGGTCATACTGGCAGTAGTTTGGTGCCACACGTTGTGGGGAAAAACTACAACTGAGGCTACGGGTGACGGGCGTCGTCCGTCCTACTTATAAAATCCAGTGACGTCGGCTCGACGGAGGCCCTTGAGGACAGTGTATTGATGCAGGATGTAGACGCTGACAATTTTCCGAAGTAGCACAGCTGTGGTGATTATCTGTCATAGATATGGAATACGTCGTCGGACCATCCTATCAAAAGAACGTTACCAGGTAAGAGTAACTTGTTCTTCTCCAGCATTGGTATCTTTCATAGATTCACATGCTCCCACCCACCTCCCCTGAGAGGCTGCTCCTACGCTCAGATTCCATCATACTGTAATTCCTACGGTTCAAAATCGGAAGATGGCTGACTGGGGCGGAGCTTAAGCCCTGCCTCCTCATTAGTTGGGGTCATAAAGGACCAAAGTGAGGTGGAGGGACTATACAATGGAATGGCTCATAGGCCGTAATGGACTATGTACATGCTTTTCTATGTGGCAATGTATGTATATTAAAAAAAAAAATTATCACTGAGGATTCCCAGTCTGATGATGGGGAATATTCAAGCATCTGAATCTATGAAAGATACCAATGCTGGAGAATAGTTAACTAAAACTTAATGCATCATCTGCGTAAAATAGGGCAGGGTCACTGTCCTGACCCATCTTAGGGCTGTCCATACTCCTCTGCACCAATGCCTTGGATATTTCTTTAATGGAAATGCTGAAAGGTCAGGGGGCAAGGACACAACCTTGCCTTACCTGCTTCACAACATCGGAGGGTGCAGTTAAATCTCCAGCTAGGCCAAAACGCACAACGGCCCTGTTCTCTGTATACAGAGACTGTATGGTGGAAATTAATTTTGAGGGGGCTCCTCTGTCCCTCAAGATCTGCTAAAGGGATTCCTGTGAGACACTGTTAAAGGCGGTCTTGAGATTCACAAATACAGTATAGAGCCTTGACTTGGAACACCACGGTGTACTTCTGGATCAATAGTAACAGTCGAAAACTTTGATCGACAGTACTCTTTTTTTTGTTTTTGAAACCCCACTTAGAGGTCGTATATATCGTTTTCAGCTCAAGACTGTAAGTGGAACAAGATTGTTTGCAAATATTTCCCCACACTGTCTAAAAGTGAAATTGGTGGGGGAATTGACTGGCGCGTCCCTGCCCCTATTTTAATATATAGGTACAATTACTGCATTGTGCCAAGAAGCAGGCACTATACCCAACCTGGTTGCTGCATTAAAAATTCTGCACAGAATTAGACCCCAGACCTTAGAATTCTTTTAGACTTTTACAAAGACAAATCAATCTGGCCCTGATGTCATTCCACTTTTTTTTCTTTTTACTCGGTGGCCCCCATACCTCCTCTGTAGTAAACAAGAGTCTCATCCCCATATCTAAACTCTAAAAATGAATCCAACCTAACATTCTGGTTTTGTCCCACAGTAAGGTTTCCATACAGATTTAAGTGTTTGCTGTTATGCAGCATTGAAGTGTTAGATCCCCATTCAGATTCTTGGCCGCTCTCAATTTCAAATAAGAGGTGTAGTACCCTTCTTCATATGCCTTTTAATAACTTGTCCCCTTGTTGTGCAACAAAATCTTTCTTTCCTTGCAACTTAGGATCTGTTTAATCGGAGCCAAGTCTTGTCCACAGCCCCAGGTAAACCAAGGCAATGCGATATTTTAGTTTTTGCCTCCCTGCAGTATGTGTCGTACCAGCTAGGTCTATTTATCAGTGATCTTTTGGCTCTGGGAACTACAGAGGTGCGGTGAGGCACCAGTCTATTAACTTGTCGAATAAGAACATTAACTCTATATCAGAGATACTATATCTGAGCAGATAACTGCAAGATTTTCCAAAATTCTCATATATAGCGGGTTTAATGCCCTGATCAACCACTCTAACCCATTTCACCGATTTAGAGTTATGCCCTGCAAGTGCAATAATTTCCACTGTCCTTAACGCTTGTACGGATTAATAAAGGGCCCTATTAGGATTAAGAAGAATACTCAAGGGTTTATGATCACTTTGTTTTCGTGGATACTAAACATGCTTACCCTGGCCCAGTCCTTAGCCGAGACCAAAATATAATTGATAAGTGTACTACCATTGTGCCCGGTAAAGGTTACTTTGGCGTGTTGATCTTCTGCAAACCTGCCATTACAAGCCCGAGTTCCAGATTATATAAAATATGGGCTGTATCAATGGCACAGTGATGGACCCTCATTTGGGGTACTGCTACCAGGATGGGGATGTCCCAGGCACTGTCCTTGTCATCCCACATTTCCTCCTGTTCCCTTATGGGTTCCGTTTATAGAATGCAAATTGCCTGTCCCGATTATATGGGGGGTGGGGTCTGTGGTCTCATGATTAGTGTGTCATCAGCATAATGCTGAAAAAAGGCAGAGATCAGATGGGCTAGGGGGGCTGGTAGATATTGAAGAGCAAGAGGATCGAGCCCTGAGGGACACCAACGGTAGAGAGAGAAATGGTGGAGAGGAAAGGACCCAATTGGACATGGGAGGGTCGATCAAAGAGAAAGGAGGACAACCAGTCCACATGGTTCCTCACAGAACAAGCTAAACCACTGATACCTTGGCCCATAAGTAAAACCCTATTAACATCAAGGTTAACTGGCAAAATCGATGTTAAATTGCCCCTCCCTTGCCCGTCCTTGGGCAATCTATCATTGGCACCAACCAACACCTTTTTGGGCTCCCTGTCACTAATTTCTAGTGATAGTATAGCAACATTATCCTTCAGGGTTTTTATTTCTCCCACCCGTTCTCCGAGGCAGCTACCCAGTTTATCGACAATTAGGGACTTCATTTCAGTTATTAACTCTCTAACATCTATATCTGGGGGCTCAGATAAATCTTGAGATGGTGGGGTCTCTTGGGCCAAAGCACTTGTGAGAAGATTCACTTTTAAAAGGTGGTAAAGAGCTACCATTTAGTTTTTTTCCCCTCCAGCCATTTTTCCTAGAGGCCATTACCTTCTTGTATGCCCTTTTTGCACCCCGCAGGCAGCGTCTGTTCTAAGTCTTCTTTAATGACGAGAACAGAAAACGTGTTACAAAGTGTTTTCTGTGGGTTTACATTAACTACTAGTGCTAGATCCGTTTTTCCACCCACCTCCCCACTAACCTCTTCAATCAAGATTCTGGCGTTTGCCTCTATATCTTGAGCCTCAGCCAAAGAGCGATCTTGTTCCCCATGCATATGACTTTCAATTATGATTTACGACAGTTGCAGTGCCACCCGCCCTTCCCTTTACTCCCGTTGTCAATTGGGATCACATTGTTTTTTCTGCACTCCTACCCAGGTATTTTTTCAACCTCAATGGGATCAAATGGGTCCTACTGGTTCTGCATACTCTTAGTATACAATCCACCCCTTTAACCGATGGGAGTTGATAAAAAGTAATCAGCAAGGGGCCATAATTCTCATCTTGAGCCATGCAGTGAAAACCTGCTCCTTTCATAAGTGACCCCACTTTGTCAACTGGGCCTTTTTTGCCATTTGGGCCATCAATATCATTTAACAGGCCCTTTATTTTGGTAATAAGTGAATTGACCTCTGTGATCGGTTTAAACATCCGGGATACTTTCTTCTGCCTAGCCTTCATAGGTAGGAGGTAGAAGTAACTGCCTTCATATTGGACTTTTTCAGAAAGCAAGAGTAATATTCAACAAATGGTGAAAATAATATCAGCCCACTTGTTTCATTCCTTGGCCGTTTGCCTGTTTGCGCTATTACACCCCACTTACTATGATAGAACAATTTAATTCAACGAATTGATAGCTTATTAACCACCTAATCATAAACTCATTCAAACCCTTCACAATCACTCAGTTGCTCACACAATCACTCAATTTTCACCCCCCTTTTTTTTGTTTTTACAAGGGAGCAGAGAATCGGGAATGATATATACAAATGCATATAATACATACAATTATTTTACCACTTATTTTAAAAATGAGTTTAGTCCAGATATCAGTCACTCAGCCCTTGTGCTCGTTTGACCCTTTACGGATTGCGCAGATTGTGCTATTTGCTGCGGCGGAGGGGCATGTCCGACTAAGGGGGCATCCTTAGTCTAACTCACCCCCCCCCCACCCACTCTGCAGCCCTGCAATAAATTGCGCAAGGCATTCGATAGTCTATAATGGCACACAGCAAGATATCCTTCAATATGGTATAGCCCGCACAATTATTTGCACTGGAAGCTGAACAGAGAGCTTTGCCCACTTTGTTGTTTTCGAAATATAAATATATATATATATAATATGCGCAACAAATTAAAACCACTGCCGCTTTCTCCCAGTTAGCCAAGGAATCTGAGACAACAGAGACGGCAGGAAAGAGCAGAAAGACTAACTTACACAATTCGACTGAAGCAGGGCAGAGTAGCTCATAGCATTTTTTAAAATAATTTCTGTGATGCTGCTCAGCCTATCAGCTGGGAGAGCAGCACAGCTTATGGGGCAGGGGCTGTTATAGCGTGAGCCGTTGCGCAAGTCAAGTAACGACTCACGTGTGTGGGGGTGGGTGCTTAACAATAAATGGAGGCCACGCCTGAATGAAGGCAGGGATTCCTCCGACCTAATGACCGTTGTCTGGGTAGTCTTTGGAGAAGGGGAGCGATTGATGTGAGGCTGCCTTTGAGTGTGGATGAGGTAAATGCTGTGGTGGTGAGACGGGTCATGGAAGAGTGGCAGGAGAGGTGGGAGAGTGAGGTGAAGGGCAGGTGGATGTTCGGTGTTCGTGGGAAAGTGTCGGTGAAGGTGGATGCGGGGAGCATGGAATGGAGGAGGGGGAGGAGGTGATGCTGAATCGGTTGAGGATAGGACATGTGGGGCTGAATGACTGTCTGTTTCGAGTAGGGAAGTGTGAGTCGAGGGATTGTGCGGTGTATGGGGTGCCTGAGACTGTGGGACATTTTCTGCTTAGGTGTGAGAGACATGTTGAGGAGAGAGAATTGATGAGGGTTCGGTTGTCTGCGCTGGGTGTGGCTGAGCTGAGTGGGAAGGCTTTGCTGGGAGGTGACTGGGTGAGAGGCAGGAGAAGGAGCAGTGTGATGTTGGATTTTGTGAGGCAGACTGGGAGGTGGGAGGAGTTGAGTTTATGTGAGCTAAGTACTGATTGGTGGGTCTCGTGCACATCATCCTTTAGGATGGGGAAGCGCCTGCGTGGGTCCGCCCACGCATCTGATAATTAAGAAGGAGTGGCGGGGGCATTGTAACAGCTGGCGACGAAGGGGAGGCGGCCCCTTGTGGTGTCCGAGTTTGGTGTGTATTATTGGCCACACGTTTTCTCCTGTTGGCGCTCTCCTCCTGAAAAACTTGCGTTGTGTGGCTGGCGGGCCATGGAATGTTCTCCTCCCTGGTGACTTGCAGAGTTTAGCTTGCGACCCATGGTGGGTGCTCGTGTGGTTGCTGGTGTCAGTGTGAGGAGGGTCCTGCTGTGAGAAGTGCTGGCGAAGATCCATGATGGTGGATGACTGGGAGGATAAAGTGGCTGGTTTGGAGCTAGTCCTTTAGGAGGAGTGAGCTGGTATGTGACAAGGAGTTCGGGAAGAGTAAGAGGGATGCCCAGGAGTTTTGCTGGTGCTCCGGTTCCCGAATTTGACATTGTCTGTGCACCTGCGATGCTGGGACTGGGATGGGACCTATGGGTTGAGCGTCTAGAGATGTTCTTTGCTATGTCTGGGGAGGATGGTGATCAGAAGATGAAGGGCGATGCTACTCTTGTATGCAGGGAGTGATGTTAATCAAGTCTTTAAGTCCCTGGTGCCGGGTCCTACGCGTGGGCAAAACTGGCACTTCAGGCGTATCTCTGGTCCATGGTTAGCCTACCTGAGTCACTGGATGACTATTATGTGCGGTTAAAGCATTTGGCAGTGTCTTGTCGATGAGACGGAAGAGATATGTGCCCAGATTATCCAGCATTGTGCATCGGCTGCATTACGGAGGCAGATTCTGCGGGAGGCGGACATATCATTGCAGCGTATTTTGGAGTTTGGGAGGGTACAGGAGTTGTCCTCTTCCCGTGCTGCACACTTGGATGAAGCTTTCAAAGCAGGGTGGATTGAGTTGGCGCATGTTGTGTTGGCTAGAGAATTGCCCAAGCCGACAGGCCGGCCTTCACGAGGAGTGCAAGAGTCATGTAGGCCGGCTTACTGTGGTGACAGGAAGGTTTGTGATGATTGTTGTGGTTTGCTGTCTCATGATCAGGGGTGTCTAGCAACCAGCCTGAACTGAAGGGGAAGGTGAATCACTTTGCGTGAATGTGCCGGGCTCAGTGGACAGAGCAGATGGTTGACACTACCCCATTTGTTTCATTCAGGACCCGCTGGAGGGGTATGGCTGCTGTGGTGGAGGACCAGGCGCTGCCACCTTCAAGGTTTGGGGGTGTGGTGGAGGAAGGAGACTTGTTCTTTGTGTCTGCCATATGCTTGGATGACGGGAGTACGGGTCGTAAACCTTGTGTGATATCAGTGTTGGGGGTTGCAGTACCAGTGCTCATTGACACCGGGGCATCGGTGAATGTGATACTGATGACGCATTTTGATATGCTGTTGTCTTGACCTGTTCTGCATTGTCCCCAGATTCGGATCTTTACTTATGGGGGTGTGTCACTGTTACCCTGGGATAGTGCTATTTGCACCTCAGTGGTGCATAATGGTTCGTGGACACGCCATTCTATGTCACCCCTATTGCAAAGGACATCTTGCTGAGTTGTACTACGGCTGAGCGTCTTGGCCTGTTTTGTTTTGCGTTTCAGGTGTATGTGGGTGTCACACCTTGCTCCTTCCAGGCGTAGAGACAGCACAAACGCAGCTAAAACACCTCCCTCCCCGTTAGGTCGCAGTACCTGGAGATAGACAGCACAGGAAACCTTGACCCTTCGGGGAAAGAGGGTTAGGGTCCGTTGGTTGGATAGGTAAGGAAGTTAGGAACACCGGAAAAAGGTTTAGGTAGAGGTTCTGGATGGGAAGGGGGATGTCAGGGTTACATGCTCCTCGGCTCCTGTTCCATGAAACTCCGCCCATGCACTCCTGCTCTCACCTCTCACTCTTTTGCTGAATGCTTGAGTTCACCTCGGGCTTTTGTACTGGAGCCCCTAACCAGGACATCACAAGTAACACATTGACTGCAGATCACCCCACATTACAACATGCGGAATTCCAAACCTGCATTACTTCATGCAGCATCTGTAGCAATTGCCCAACTGCCCTCCCAAACCTGCATTCACTTCATGCAGTACCAAATAGGTCTTGCCCTAAGCAATAAGGTACTTAGCTTCGATTTTCAGCATGAGTTTTCTGGCCTTTTCGTGTTGATTGGCCACGTACTTCTCCCCGATTTCCTGTCTCTCTGCAAGAGCAAAACTAGAGTCAATATCTGTGCGCGCTGTGCGCGGGATTGGTAAGTGGGTTCAGAATACCCTGCACGGCGAGAAGCGCCGGTCCGGAGTCATGCGACTTTACTGTTAATCAAAATAAACATGCGGGCGTTGTTAGTTCGAGTCTCATGCGTGATTAGGGACGTTTTTAACTTCTAGCGTTCCCTGCAGGAGTTTTGCGCTCCGGCTCGCGGTGGGCCTCTGCGCCGCTTCTACTGCGTGACCCCCCTCGGGTATGAATGCAAGGTAAGGCTTGTACTTATCTCTGCCTATGTACGCGGGGCCTGGGGTTTGCAGGCATCGGGCGGAATCGCCCCGCGTAAGCTTGCCTCCGGAGCTCCTGAGAACACGTCTTTCAAGGACGCCGATCAGTATTGCGAGCGGCTCCCCATGGGCGCGGCTCGCGCATGCGCGCTGGTGTGGGCGTGGTCAGGGGCGTGGCAGTCTTCCTCCGAGCAGGCCCCAGCGGCGAGTGGCCTGCTGGGAAATGAAGTTCTCGGGCTGTTCTCCATCCCTGGACCACGGTCCTACAGAAAGGGTGGAGAACACGCCTGGAGTACTTGGTGGGGCGCTTTCTGGTTGCTTGCCCGCCCCCCAGGTTAACCACAAGGGCATTTACCCCCAGACCAACCCCAGCCCTGACAGTGGGTGACACTGAAGGCCTTTTGGAGAAATACGCTCTTCATATTGACGGGTTGGGGTGTTTGAAGGACCAGGAAGTGAAGCTTCATATTGACCCATCTGTGCAGCCTGTTGGTCTGCAACATCGACACATTCCTTTGCATCTGTGGCATAAAGTGGAGTTGGAATTGGAGAAGCCTGAGAAGGCCAATACTATTGAGCGAGTGGATGGTCCTACACCATGGGTGTCCCCGATTTGTGGTTTTGGCCAAACCAAAGGCCCCAGATGAGGTGTGAACATGTGTTCATATGGGGCTGCCGAATCGGGCTATTGGTCGTGAACGTCATCCCACGCCGAATCTTGATGATAGTCTTTCTGATCTTCAGGGTTCTGCTGTTTTTTCTCTACTCTTGACCTGGGGGCTGGTTATCATCAGGTGCCTCTGCATGTGGACTCGCGACCCATTGCAACCTTTTCTTCTCACGTTGAGTTGTTTAGGTATAAATGGTTCAGTTTTGGGGTCTCATCTGCTGCTGAGATTTTTCAAAATACGATCAGGTTGTATGGCAGGGCTCCCTGGTGTCCTGAATGTTAGTGATGATGTGCTGGTTTTCTCTAAAGCCCACAAGGAACATCTTCCACGCTGGCAGCGGTTTTGGCACGCCTGGACAATCATGGGCTGACACTCAATAGTGTAAGATCATGCAGCATAAGGTGGACTTTTTTGGGTTTGTTTTTCATGATGATGGGTTGTCACTGGATCCAAAGAAGGTGAATGACATAAAGATGGCACCTCCTCCTGAATCGCCCATGGCAGTGCTAAGTTTTTTGGGGATGGTCAACTTTTGTAGTTGGTTTGTCCACAATTTGCCCATTATTAACTGAGGGGGGCTGGCGGAAGAGGATGCTTTTCGCAGGGTGAAAGAGGCATTGGTTACGGATACTGTCATGACTTTGATCATGCGCGGGCCATGAAATTGTGGTGGTTGCCAGCCCCGTTGAGCTTGGGACGGTGCTCTTGCAGGTCCATGGGCAGGGTGTGCGGCTACCAGTGGCATATGCCAGTAAGGCCCTGTCTGACACTGAACGTCTGTATTCTCAGATTGAGAGGGAGGCCCTGACGGTTTTATGGGGCTATCAGTATTTTAATCTTCATATTTTTGGGCATCCGGTTACTGTGTTTACGGACCATAAGCCACTCATCCCCATTATGTCTGGTTCGGCTCTCAGGCCGCCTATTCGGTTGGAGCGGTGGCTTTTGCAGTTGCAGGAGTATGGGGTGATGGTAAAGTTTAGGGTGGGTGTGGATAATCCGGCCGATTTCCTCTCGCGTCACCCTGTGACGGCAAGTCTTTTGGTCACTTGCAGTGATGAGCGGGCTTACACTAAGGAGTTTATCTCTGATTGCTAGGATGGCGGTTCCTCATACCATGTCGCTTGACGAGGTTGCTGAGGCGACTAAGAAAGCCTCTGGTCTGTGGGACCTTGTTGCCTAGTTACGGGATCGTCATTGCAAGTCCTTTTCGTCAGTGTCCCAGCATAGGATGCTAGATACGCAGGCATTTGTGCAGGGGCTGTGGAGGGTTCGTCCCGAGTTGACTGTGGGGCATGAGGGTGTCCTGTTGTGTGGGACTCGGTTGGTCATTACATTGGTCTTGCAGGACAAGATTCTGGCGCATGTTGGTCATTGAGGGGCCGTAAGACTAAGGCCTGGCTTCGAGAAAATATTTGGTTTTCTCTTGTGGAAGGAAAGGTGAATGATGCCCTTGCGAGGTGCGACTTTGTGCCAGGCTGCATTCCGGTGGTCAAAGGGCCATCCATTAAGTCGCCGGAAAGAGATGTGCCACTGTGGAAGGTGCTAAGTATAGACTTTGGGACTATCTTCCAATCTGAACATTTTTTGGTTGTGCTGGATGAATTCTCAAGGTATCCATTTGTTCAATTTGTGTAATCCACAGCTGCAGCAGTGGTTATTCTGGTGCTGGAGGGTCGATTTGTGGCCCATGGGGTCCCTGAATCTCTGAGTTCTGATAATGGGCCTCCTTTTTAAGGAGTTGAGTTTGAACGCTTTTTGCAGTTTTATGGCATTACTCATCGGCGTATTACTCCTTGTTGGCCTAGTGCAAATGAGGATGTGGAGAGATTTATTAGGACTCTGAATAAGGCATTTCGGATTGCTGTGGCGAAGGAGCAGTCACTGGATCTGGCCCTGACGTCATTCTTGATGACATATAGGACCACACTGCATGCATCCACGGGGATGGCACCGGTGGAGGCGTTTTTGGGGAGGAAAGTGGTGTCACTCATTCCCGAACATCCATCTCAAAAGTTGGCTGACCCAAGGGGGTGGAGGCAGCGGCAGGAGCAGGTCAACAGTCAGGAGTCTGTGAGGAGGTGCCTGGTGGTAGGGGTTACCATGGTTGTTGGTGTTTTGGTGTTGGGGAGATCCAAACATGTGACTCATAAACTGTGTATCCCGCACGAGGTTGAGCCATAGATGGTTGTGAGTCTTAATGGGTCCATGGTGGCCCTGCAGCAAGGATGTGATTCCATGACTTGGAATTCTAGTTGGTTTAGGCGGGTGGCCCTACCTCTGTTGGAGGGCACTGAAATGGAGGATTTTGGTTCCCTGGATGATGGTGATCCAGGTTGGCCAGATGACCAGGGTGACCAAGGTGTTCAGCTGCCCCGTTTGGAAGATTAATTTCAGGATGGTTCCGCGGGGTTGGTGTGTCTGAGCTTGGCACCAGATTTGTGTCTCAGAAGTTATCTGCAGCGCATGGAGCGTAAGCCTCCGGAATGATTTCGGGACTATGATCTTGAATGATCACTGAATTATTTGATTAATGTTGTATTGTGTATATGGTGTTGGTGGTTTGTTAAAAGGGGACATTTGATGGGATGTTATAACATGAGCCTTTGCGTTAGGTGATGACTCCCGTGTGTGGCCTCCATTTATTGGTAAGCACCCACCCCCATCCCGTGTGTGGGGGTGGGTGCTTACCAATAAATGGAGGCCATGCCTGAATGAAGGCAGGAATTCCTCCAACTTAATGCCCATTGTCCGTGTAGTCAGCTGGAGTGGCGGGGGCATCGTAACACTCTCCTTCCCGTGCCCTTCCGCCACCATTTGAGGGTTTCCTACCTTTAGCTCAGACAGCTTACAGAGGATTGTACGCTTTCCTATTCCGTTGGATTGGAGCAGAGTATAACATCAGATGTATATACAACGTGCAGAGATCACACTACTACTGCAACTCACACTCAAGCTTGGGGTTATGCTAGCCCCCACCCCCCCCCGCTCCATGCGCCAAACTGCGGAGTGGGCTTGTCCACCTGGGTTTCGCCGCAATGGTGAAATGCTTCCCTTTTTTAAGCTGGTGCTTTTGCTGCCACATGGGGCGTGGCCTTGCAGAAACACCGTCTGCTTGGTCAGTGGATTTCAGTCTACAGTCTGGTGAACCATGGAGATGCAATTATGCCACCATATAATTGAAGTTCAGCTTTTACACTCAGCCATCACATGCTGACGAGTAATCCTTCCCCCCCGTGTAATTTCTCCCAATGCTTCTTTGTGAAAGACAGCAGATTGCAGGACTATTACTAAATTATTCCTTCGTCCCACGCAATCTTTGTTTTAGATAGATCTTCTTCAGCTGTAACTATTTCAGCCACCAGGGTGCATAGTTTGTCTCCACTCAACGCTGTTTGGGATCCATGATGCCGGATGTAACATCAGGGGTGGTATATATTGAGCTATTCATGCCCCATTGCTTCTGGATGCCCCTTGGCTCGTGCTATTTTTTGAGTGACATGCCTGAAATGCCACAGGCTTCACGCCCTGCAGGGATTGCGTGAGGCAGATGTCTATGTTGGACCCCTTCCCCCACCATAAGGTATATCTTTACTGCCTCTGTCAAGAACACAGCACCGAGGATTGTGCATTCTGCCTAGCCATTCGTTCGCGGACCTCTGGGAGCGTGCTGCGATAGTCTGCACCCTTCTCCTAAGTTATCTAAAAGGACCTTGGTTTTCAGGAACACAGTAGCTGCTGCCTCTCTGATGGAGCCAAGGCAGGTTCCTGCCACACAGTTCTCTACACTGTGATCTTGCAAGAAACATTGGGGGTCATTACGACTTGGCCGGTAAGGGATACCGGGCACCGGTAAGGAGATCAGTGCCGGTAATCCCTTACTGCCCTATTCCAAGGTCCCTTGGCGGGGACTGAAAGGAACGTGCGGTCTGACCACACGTCCCTTACGGGTCCCGCTAAGTGACCAGGGTGCTAATAATGGGCTTGCAAGTCGCGAGCCCGTTATTAGCGCCACCCCCATTCCTATTGAGCCCTATGGGGGCTCAAATGGGAATGGGGAATGTTTGTTCAATGGGGACTTACCGGTCCCTCCAAGGTCGGACTGCACCGGTAAGTCCCCATTGAACAACACCAGTGCCGGACCCGTTTTGGAGGCAGCCATGGCGCAAATAGCGCCATGACTACCTCCAATCTCGGAATGAGGCCCGTTGTTTGGTTCCCTTGGGTCAAACACTTCTTTCCACTGACGCCTGATAGCTTGGTGGTGTTAAGCCTTTGTGGGTGTTTATCTCTGTAGCGGCAGAGCGCTTCTGACCCAGGGGGGGTGTATGGATTCACCTCTGTGTTGGAGGATGGAAAGAAAGCTGTGTCACACTTCATGCTGGCCTGAACATGGTAGGGTGGGTTCTCCAGCATGCGTTCTGGCATGGATTCACATGCTCATGAATATTCCTTGTTGTCAGGCTGGGAATCCTCAGTAAAAGAGAAAAATCAGTTTCACTTTCATTTAAAAACAGTATTCCTCCTTTAAACCAATCACTGCCCTCTGGGTCACACTGCCCCTATCCAATGACATTCCTTTCCCAAAGCCTTTCCTCTGGC
Source organism: Ambystoma mexicanum (assembly GCF_040938575.1). NCBI lineage: Eukaryota > Metazoa > Chordata > Amphibia > Caudata > Ambystomatidae > Ambystoma > Ambystoma mexicanum. The sequence goes on from NC_090934.1 coordinate 729,645,355, forward strand.
AGCCATCTTCAGATTTTTAACACACACTTCCGTGTTGGGAGTCCTCGAATTTGCTCTGCAAGCTACTTCTACGTTTTTTCGTGTTTGACCGAAAAAGGTTCTATTTTTGTTCCAAAAGAGCCTGTGTGCTCTCTTCTCTATCTGCCGACAGCGGTGGGTTCCGTTGTCGGTGAATTTCAGCACTCCTCAAGGGCGAAGATTGTTGAAGGCGGCCATCGGGTCCCAAGGTAGATGGGCACAATCGACATCACCCTCTGCCGCCATTGCCAGCTGGCAATTGAGCTCCTCCTCAAAGGAAATTATATACCCTGGATGTAAACTGCAGGAGGAGTCTGAGAAGCCGCAGATGCAGGAGAAGGCTGAACAGCCCAAGCAGGCCCAATTGGCACAGGCTAAGATTTCCTCGAGGATGGAGTTTGCGACGGCTGATATGACTGCTAAGGGTTCTGATCCTGTGAAGGTAGCCCCGGCAGCACAGAAGGTATCCCTGCCCCCAAGGCACGACAGCGCTGCAGTGACTTTAGCAAAGTCTGCTGGCACGCCAGAAGAGGTGAAACCCTCTCGGGCCCCGGTTTAAGCCCCACAGGGGGGGAAAGGGGGTGGGGGCAAGGAGGCCCTGAAACAGCCCTCCCATGCCATGGCTCAAGCCATGGAGGTCTCGTCCACGGAGGAGGAGGACCAGGAGTCCTTAAAAACGATCCACAAGGACGTGAAAGAGGCAGCCGATGGCGATGACTGCACAGGCCCAGTTTTCTGATTCCGCCAGCTCAGCGGAGGGACGTGTCTCTGGAAATTCTGTCGACCCTGCACACCCTGGTGTCAGAGATCCAGAGGAGGATGCCATGCACCCGGTGGTCCCCCAGGTCCCTGTTCAGCCTCCAACGAAGAAGCGTCATCCGATGCCCCCATTTCCGCCTCAACATCCGCATCAGGCCCATTCTCCCCCGGCAGTCCCAGACACTCGTACAGATACGGCCACAACTATGGACGATGACTAAGATATTGTCGCAGTGGATGGCGAGTCTCCGCACTTGGATGTTCACATAGGGTGTCCCGACCGGACGAGGTGGGGGTTGTTCCACTCCATGATCTCCAAAGCCTCCAAGTTATTCAAGCTTGTGCCTGAGGAAACCAGGAAGTAGGGTTTTTGTACCAGAGGCACAAGGCCAAGAGGAAGGGAATCATGGCGGTGCCCCTTCTGGATGACGTGTGGGAAGAGGGCCTGGCCCTCATGAGGAACCCTTGCACAGCTCCAGCCAAACTGGATATGCTATATGCTGGAGAAGAAGTATCGAGTGCTGAACCTCGTACCCAAGTGCCTGAGGTCGCAACCATCGCCGGATTCGGGATGGAGCCCCATCCTAGATCTGTGACGTCTCAACAAATACTTGGAATCCCAAAAGTTCAGGATGGTCACTTTGCAACACATGCTCGGCTAACTGCAGGAAGGAGACTTGTTGACGTCACTCAACCTGGAGGACGCCTAGTTCCACGTCCCCATTTACAAGAAACATCGGGGGTTTCTGCCTTTCGTAGTGCAGGGTCAGCACTACCAGTTCAAGGCTCTAACTTTTGGTTTGAAGTCGGCCCCCAGAGTGTTCACAAAATGCCTGGCACCTGTGGCTGCCCATCTACGGGGCATGCACGTATACCCGTACCTCGACAACTGGCTAATACGGGCCTGCTAGTTGGAGTTGGCCGTCGGACACACTGAGATGATTGTCCTGCTACTGACGGATCTGGGATTCGCCAGTCCTGCTTAACACCATTGCAGAACGTGATGTTCCTAGGAGCCAGACTCAATACGGTGTCCTGCCTGGCGTCATCCTCAGAGGAGAGGGTAGCAGCATTCAAGGGAAGGTGCAGCGACTGTCGTTGATGAAGACAGGCACAGTGCTGACCATCAAATCGTTGCTCAGCATGGTGTCATCCTGGATCTACCTCATCCGGCTCTGCAGGTTTGCAGATGCGACCTCTTTTGGAATTCCTGGATGCTGGCTGGGTACAGGTGTCCGGAAGCTTCCCTGGCAAGATCCCTCTCGACGACAAGTTCCATCGGGCGATAGGATGGTGCGGCATCCCCTCCAACATTGCCTGGGGCAAAGAGTTTAAAAATCCTTCATACTAGGAGACCATCTCCACGGATGCTTCCCTGGAAGGCTGGGGAGTCCACACTGGACGTTTGCAAGCCAGAGGCCTGTGACTGCCAGAATGGAAGGATCTCAAATCAACAACCTGGAGCTACAGGCAGTGTTCTGGGCCCTCAAGTCGTTGCTTCCGTATCTGAAGGGCAGGGTGGTGAGGGTCTTCATGGACAACACCACCATCATGTTCTACATCAAGAAACAGGGGGGGACACTCATTCCCCAGCGCTCTCCAAGGAAGCGCAGGACTTGTGGCACTTGTCCGTCGGACAAGAGATGTTCCTCGTCCCTCTTTACCTAGCTGGAGTCCAGAACACAATTGCATACTCCCTCAGCAGGGAATTGCGCTCCTGCCACGAGTGGGAACTTCGGTAGGACCAGGTGGACCGCATCTTCGTCAAGCGGAGTAGGCCCCAGATCGATCTGTTTGCTACTGTGGCAAACTTCAAATGCCAAAAGTTTGCCAGAAGATTCCACCAACCGAGGAGCCTGGGGGATGCCTTCTCCTTCCCGTGGGAAGGGCTGTTTCTGTACTGAGCTTCCTCAGTTTCCTCTCTTGCTACCAGTCATCAACACACTCATACAGTGCCAATGCAGGATGATACTCATCGCCCTGGCGTGGCTGAGGCAGATTTGGTACCCAGACGTTCTCAGCCTGCCAGCATCGCCTCCTTTCAAGCTGCCAGTGGTTCTGGATCTTCTCACCAGAGAAGGATGCGCAATCCTACATCACGACCCAGAATCGCTGAACCAGTGTGCTTGGCTCCACCAGCTCTAGAGTTTGGAGGATATGAGTTGCTAGCAGACTGCAGGGAGGTCCTTGCAAAAGCCAGGGCATTGTCGACCTTTAAGTGCTACGGTCACAAGTGGAAACTTTTCACTACGTGTTGCAGGTCTCAGAAGATTACCACTCTGAGGGTCATGGCCCTATAGATCCTGCCGTATTTGCTATCCTTGGCCAGGGCTGGAATGGTGCACGCCTCTAACAAGGTACGACTGGCGACTATCTCCCACTACACCAGGTTGCCAGGAAGATCTTTGCTTTGGTCCCATCGACTCGTCAAGGAGTTTCTCAAAGGATATTTCAGATCTTACCTGCCAGTGAAGGCTCCTGCCCCGGCATGGGAACTCAACGTGGTTCTGACGAGGCTCATGGTGGCACCCTTCAGGACTATGTATCAGGCTCCGCTCAAGTTCCTCTCATCGAAAAATGGCTTTCCTGGTGGCCATCCTCTCTGCCAGGAGGGTAGGTAAGATCCAGGCCCTATCCTGCAAACAACCATACCTGACTTTCCACGAATTGAGAGTGGTACTATGTACAAACCCCTCCTTCATGCCGAAGGTTCCGTCAGAATTCCACCTCAATGAGCCTTTGGTGTTAACGGGTTTTTCCCTGAAACTTTTGTCGCTGGCAGAAAGGGCCTTGCTTTCGCTGGACTTTGTTTGTACCCTGAAGTTCTGCATCAGTTTTTGGAAGACTTCACAGCTGTTAGTGAACTTTGGTCCTGTGAACCATGAGAAGGCCTTGTCCAAGACTTCCATTTCAAGATGGATCTCCACATGCATCATGCATTGTCATCAGTTGGCTAACCAACCACTGCCCGGCCGTCCGAGAGCCCACTCCACCAGAGCGATAGCTGCGACCACTGCGTTCCTGTCTGGTATGCCCTTGCTCAACATCTGCAGGGCTGCTACATGTGGAGGTCCACTGACACCTTCATGAAATTCTACTGTGTTGACAGGGATTCCAGGGAGGAGTTTGCTTGAGGTGAGTCTGTTCCAGGGTAAGTGTAATTGCTTCTGTTGCGCCGTGCCACCTCCCATGGTTGTGTAATGCTGTACTGCTATGTATTTTTTTATTCATGAGCATGTGAATCCATGCCAGACCCCATGCTGGAGAAGGTTTAAGTTAATTACCTGTAACTATTGTTCTCCAGAATGGATTCACATGTAAACTTTCCCTCCGACTCCTCTGTGGCTCTTCTTGGTCTTACTGCCACTTTATGTGCTTACCAAATCTGAAGATGGCTGCCAGAGGAGGGGTTTTGGGAGAGGACTGTCATTGGATGGGGGCAGTATGACCCAGAGGACAGTGATTGGTTTAAAGGAGAAATACAGTTTGTAAATGAAAGTGAAACATTTTTCTTTTACCAAGGATTCCCAGCCTGTGTATGGGGAATATTTATGAGCATGTGAATCCATGCCAGACCCATGCTGGAGAACAATAATTACAGGTAAGTAACTTAAACCTTACAAATTCAACGGGCATCCGTGTCTGTCTAACTTAGACCTTCCTGTTTTAGGCTTTAGCGTTTCCAGGCGAAGCTTCTGTACATGCCGTTGTATCGTGGAAAAGGCTTAAAGATGAACGCAAAGTCCTTGTGTTTAGATGTCCTGCTGCCTATGATCACTCCTTTCAGTTTTTCCCCACTTTTGCCTACCAGAGGCCCCCAAAAAGGTGGGGGTAGCCTCCTCTGCTGTCCCTGCCCTAATAGATAGGAGATTGTCCCTGTTCATCAAGGAGTGGCAGTGCACCACCGTTGATGCCTAGGCCTTACAGTTAATATCTCTGGTTACTCACTCCCTTTCTCCATTGCTCAAGCTCTTTCCTGCCCTTCTCCTGTTCCAGACTGGCTTCTGTTAGGGGAACTGAACTTTTACATTTATTTTATTAATCTTCAACCTTTCGGAGAAAATATCAGACAACCAATTTTAAAAGAAAAATATACATGACATTATAAACCAGAGAAAATGTCATACAGTTAATAGCACAAAGAAATAAAAGCTGTGGTCTCATTATGTAAATTTTTTTTTTAATGAAATACCCTGCAAGAGGGTTGCAGCATATTCTGCACGGAACATTTCAATGGTGTTGTAACAAAATCAACAAGTTAGAGAAAGCCTAGTGTTAGAACCAATGCATGCATGTGCCATAATAATGTGAATCTAAATGTCATAACGCCTACAGATTACTTGTTAGGAAATTTTTAAATGTACCTTTATGAGCATCTGAAGACAGGGAGGATACGGATGAACACTCATAAATCCTGTGGACGCCCAGTGAAGGCGCACACCATCCAGTGCACACACCTAAAAAGGGGGTGGAACACACGGAATGGGGAACAACACGAGCATTACGGGGGAAGTACTGCTGCAAAATCCTTGCAGCGCCCACAGGCACGCTAACAACACATATTCATGGAATTGAACAGGGCAAACCTACACGCGCCAACAGACGTGCAAAGCTAGAAACACATACGCCATTCGAAAACTGGCGTAAGAGCCACTGCGCAGCATAAAAGTGCGTGCAAGCAAGCATATATAGCTACGATGAATGTACCATTTCTCTCAGCAGTGATCGTGGGACACCGCAGGAGGAGGCGGATAGCCAGGCCCTGCATTTATTTTTACCCAGGACCAGCCTTTTTGGGATGCCTGATGACCAGGTATATAGCAGGTATAGGTTTCCAACTCATATCATCCTAGACCTGGTCACTGAATGGGAGGATGACCTCACATCACCCACCTTGTGCTCTCTAGCACTAAGGCCCTTGGAAAAGGTGTTGGCAATCATGACTGCACCCCCCTCCGACCACAGGCACATATACATGCCCAGAACACCCGCAGAAAGGCAGGCCGTGGTCCAGGAGTTTTACAGGGTGGCACACTTCCCCCAAAGTGCTTGGTGCCATTGATTGCACCCATGTGGCCCTACATCCACCTATGGCCACTGAGCACATTTATCGCAACGGTAAGCACTGGCATTCCATCAATGTGCAGGTTGTACGCAATGTCAAGGGAATAATCACCTCTGTCTATGCAAACTATCCTGGGTCCACCCATGACAGTTTCATATTCGGAATGTCAGCCCTAAACCGGGACCTGGAAGCTGGGAGGCATGGCAACACACGGCTCATTGGTGAGTACAAATGCCTGTGCACATGCATGCATGTCACACACAGACAAATGCACAAACCTAACTAATGACAACCATCATCACCTCCCCAGGGGACAGTGCCTACCCTCTGAGCACCTGCATGAAGACGCCAATATGGAAACCCCACCACAGCACCCTAGGTAAGATACAATGCAGCTCATATTGCAACCATGGCCATAGTGGAATGCACATTCTGAGTGCTAAAGTCACGTTTCTGCTCCCTTGACTGCTCTGGTTGGCAGCTACTATATGTGCCCCCAGTAGTGTGCAGGATCATTGTGGCAGCATGTGTCCTGCACAATGTTGCAACACGGCGGGAAGTACCGGTGGACATGGAAGTGCCCCCACATCCCAGCCACGTGCACGCCCGCTGCACATGGGAGGGGTAAGGGCAAGTGGCGAGGCAGCCCGTACCCAGCTTGTGGCTACATGTTTCACCTAAACTCCCACCCCTGCGGAGTGCACACAGGCCTGGCACATTCCAGGTGACAATCGATGACAAAGGGACAGTCAACTGTCACAACCTTACCACCCTGAGAATGTGTCCTCGAAATTGCAACATTGTCTGCGTCGCTAGCCACTTAAACACAATACTGTGTGACCAAAAGGCACATGTGCAAGTTACAGAATCCACCACCCCATAAAAAACAGCACATCCAAATCCTGGTATGTCATCTAAACCACCCCCCAACCCCATGTCACCCGCCCGACACACCATGCCATGGCATACAAAGTAAAAACTCCAAAATAAATTCACAACACATGACACAACTGTCACAAAGTGCACCGTGACAAATGGAAACAGGCCAGAGACAATTCCCTCAGACACGGACTCTGACGAAAAGATCCAAAATATCCAACCTACACCAAAAGGACGTAAATGCATGCCACCAAAGGTTAGAACACCAAAAGTTTGAACCTTTGGTGCCATGCATTTCAGGCAATTTAAAAAAAAATAATAATAATTGCGGGTGCTGTGGGGGTGTCCCCCGCTCACTACACTACACAGTAAAGTGAGCAGGAGTGGCGGGCTGGAAACCCCTGCAGCTGCAGAAAAAATGATCAAAATAAATGAATCTGCGGGGCCAGTTCCCGATGACGAAAGTGAATGTGAACCTGCGCAGCAGGGACACAGCATGTCTCTGAAGGTTAGTAGTGTGTGCGTGGGGGTATGTTGGGGTGGAGTTGGGGGTGTGTGTTGTGTGTGGGTTTGCAGGGGTATTCAATGCATGTTTCCATGTGAAATGTATGAACCTTCAGTGTTGCATACATTTTTCATGTGAACTACTCCGTTGTGGACTCACCGGCAACGGATAAATCTCCCCGATCCCCTGACACATCAAAAGCAAACCCAACCCAGGACAATCTATTTACCAGCATAACATATCATGAACACAGGACCCAACAGTGACCAATGATTAAAGCACAAGTGTCTCAATGTGACATTGCCACCACACGGCCCCCTTCCATCTTGAGTGTGGCTCTGACAGCTAAAGGGGCCAGGGTACCGCATACAGCATGAAGTGTATCAACAATGTGGACAGGCAAGGCAATACATGAATAAGCAACATGAAAATATGCAGTCAACAACATATTCACCAAAATGCAGGCCAACCATGCACTGGAGAAGACATCATGAATCACCACTAGAGGTGTATACACATGTTGGACTTCAGACTGACCACAGATATGACAGAACCCCAATGCCCCTGTGTAAGTTACTGTCACATGGTGCCATCCTTGAGAGCCCATGGAAAGGGGAGGCAGGAGTGGCATATGTGTCCGGACCCCAAGCCACAAACACGAGACTGCATGGGCCCAGGCGGAACACACAGTGAATGCCTTCGGTTGCCACAAAGCAGCACACTGACATGAATGCACAATAGACAAAAAAAGGAAAAATAAAATAAAAATGGCCATTGTTGACCAGAGGGAGGGGGAGACACCCAGGAGGGGGGAGGTGCAGGGTGCACCTCAACACCCACATGCGTTAATGTTGAGACTAAAAAAATAATCCTCCGTGGGTTCATGGTCTGCACAGTTAGGCCGAAATGAGAGATCTGTTGTCGCTGTTGTCACCCTCTGGCTGAATATCAGGAGGTGTGTGCGGTAAGGGTACCTGCCCACACATAGCCCCGGCATGCCCCTCCATGGCAGCAAACATGTGGGTGTGGTAAGCCTGGTCCTGCAGGAAGATGGCACAGAGGTCCCCATGCAGTACCTCACGTGTAGCACGGAGTTCCTCCTGCAAGGTCTTGCGTGTAGCACGGAGTTCTGCCTGCAAGTCCTCACTTGACAGGCTGACCTCACGGCTTGCATGGAGTTCAGCCGAGATGGTGCGTTCCAGCTGCTCCACCTGCTGTTCTGCCCGTGTACCCTGGCCCATCAAAAGTGTAGCCCGAGTATTTCTGAGTGAGATGTTATCTTCCCTCAGGGCTTCCCTGTGGGCCTCTGCCTCAGCAGCAATGGCTGTGCGCAGAGCCTCGAGTTCAGCCTGTCGGTCCCTGTTGGCGGCCAACGTGGCCAGCTTTTGTGAGCTGCACTTGGACCGTGTTGCCTGCTGCTGGAGCTCCACCTGCCTACCAGGGGGGAGAATGGAATCGGCCACACGTTCCATACCCTGAGCCATCATCTCAATAGCTGCCCCTGTGCAATGGCAAAAATGTAATTCTCCCACACATGGTGGCGCACGGACCCGTGTTACTAGACACCACACTTGTTTGTCCCAAGGAGCCCTGGTCCGTGCTATGCTGGCGCTGCCTGTGGCTGCAGGAATGCATTCCTTCATTGATCTGCTGCCCCAGGAACAGGAGCAACTGGTGTGGAGCGTGACTCTGCATCCGTAACCGCCACAGGTGGACATACAAACACTGGCTGGCCCCTTGAGGGTTCTACCCCCACTACAGGTGTGTCGGACAGAACAGCATCCACTGCAGAATCACTCACCTGCGACGGCATGGATTGATGAACATCCGATTCAGCATCAGAGTCAGAGATCCTCAGGGGTGTACCCAGAGGCATTCCAGGACAGGACTGTCTGGAACACCAATGGATGCTCATGGCCTACCACACCCTCCACTGGTGCCTGGTTGGTGCCCTGAACCCTCCAACCTCCACCCTCACTGTCATCTCCTCCTCCTCTGCTTCCAGTGCCTCATCACCTGTAACAAAACAAAAAACACATGAGCACACATGTCACCAGCATATACCACACACAGACATAACAATATTGACAGCCAACACATGAAGCAGCCATGTCACACATGACACAAACTCTGGCATTCATGCAGTGGAAATGAAATGAAATGGAATGCGTGCCAAATGTGAAGCCTACACATGTACTGCATGTTGCATAGCACCTGCATCACACACAAGCTCCTGCATTGCATAGACCTTACACAAAAATGACAGATGCCAACAAACATATGCCACGTAGCATGGGCATGGCAAAACTGTCAACCAGCCCCAGATGGAAGTGAAATAGTACTGTCCGTGGCCCATGTAGAAAGCATGTCACCATACATTACATGTCAATCACTGACAAAAAGCACACGCGTCACAGGATGCAACAATGCCAGTGTGTTGCAATACAGTGAAGGAAGGCACATGGATACATAAATGCTAGGTCACCTTGACATTGCACAAGTGAATAGGCATGTAGAAGGCTGAAACAGGGCTCAGAAGTGTGTGGGTGTGGTGCAGTACATGTGTACAGTCTCAATTGTCAATCAAAACACAAACGCAGTCATGTCAATGTTGTGTGATGATGGCAGTGTAAGGGCAATTGCAGTCATGTGCAAAGTGTTTGGAGTGGATTGTCGGGAAACAGTAACCCCCCCCCCCCCCCAACCCCCATTCGGGGAATGGCTGGGAGGCAATGCATGTCTCAGAATGGTGGATCAGAGTACCGTTTTGTAGCAGACAGTGTGGGCAGGTGTCTATTGCATCACCTCAATCATCTGAGACTACAGCAGATAAGAGGAGGACAGAAAGCACAACACATGAGTAATCATAAGAAGTTCACAAAGACACAGACAAGCTACAACACTAGTTGCATAGAGGCAGGGAGGCTGTACCAGTGGGAGTCCTACACTCGAGACAGACGAGGACACCCAAAAAATGGGCATGATGAGGCACAAACCTTGAGTGAGCATGAAAGGGAGGACCAAATACCATGAGACGTATGAAATACCGGAGATGGAGTAGATTGAGTAGCTTGACATGGATCCATAGGGGTTTGCTGGGAATGCACATGGTCCATGAATGAACACTCATGTCCAGTGTCAGCCTGTGCCATCTGCACAGTGCAAGTGAGACATCATGCATCAAGGACAAAGGATGTACCACACAGTAAAGGTCTGGCAGAGTTGCAGAGGGAAGTGGGCATATACACAGAATTCTGGGACAGGCCATTTCTTGAGTCCAACATATGAATCACCAGTGCCATGGAGACAGTGAGCTGCTGGGGGATAGAGAGGCAAGGAAGCATGCCCCTGAGGGGGACCAGCTTGCAGGGTGACTTCACAGAGACGTCAGTCATGTGATGACATAAGCCGAGTGTTGAGTGGAGGATCAGCACAGGCTATCAGCAAACATGTTTGGGAGCAAGGATATGGACAAGAGAGGTTGCCGAGTGTCTGACATGTAAGGAGGGTGCAGGTGTGTTGAGGAGGATTGGCTCTGTGTGCAGCACATGGCTTGTTTGCAGACTGCATCACCATAAGCACGTATCAGTCAAGCATTGCACGGGTCACACATGGCAGTCATGAATACATAGCCTGAACTGGCAGTCAATCACAACACATCACCCAAGCAAAATACACATGGACTGGACACACACGCATCAACACTCACCGGACGTTACATCATAATCCGGTATCTCTACCCACTCCTTGGATTTGACCCTCATTGATGAACCCTGAAGCTATCTCCTCATGAGTAGTGAGTTCATTGTCCACTGGTGCTGGCCCACTGCCAGTCAATAGAGTTGAGGCGTAATTTGAGGCCAGCTTGGTTTTTGCCCGCTGTCGGAGGTCATGCCAACGCTTATAGCAATCATCAGCTGTGCGCCTCTCAAATCCCATAGTACTGACACTTTCCGCGATGCACCACCAGTAGGACTTACGCTGCGCAGGCGTAGTTTGGCACCCTGGCCCCACCAGCATTTTGCATTTGTGTCCTAGCCCGTAGCTCACAAGTGTTTCCAGTTCCACTTGATTGAAACTCTTCTTCTTTGATGTGCCGGAGGCCTGAGCCGTGTCTGGGTACCCAGCCTTTTACGCAGGAACACGCTTCCTCCTCTTGGTAGGTGGTGCAGACACTAAGTGACTACTGCCGCTCAGGCCAGTAGGGGAGGGGCGCAGGTGGACTGGGCAAAAAGAGCAGGCAATGTCAAGACGACGGAAGGCCTGACTTGAGTCATTGGCTGCTGTCGCCAGGACCCAGTGCCACTACTGCCTCGGTGCCAAGGGCCATGATCAACACAGCCCTGGCTGGCTGACTCACAGCTGGGGTGGTGTTGGCTTCATCTGCCCCAGCAACTTCCACCACCTAGCTGCTCAAGGCAGCAGATGTCACCACTGCCCCAGAGACACGTGGCTTGGTCACAGCAACCTTAGAAACACGTGCCTTGACCTTCCTGACCTGGAAATCTGCCTGGGAGTCCTCCTATGCCAATGCAGCTTGTGCTGGCTGACCCTAAGCCTGGGTGGTGGTAGCTGGAGCTGCACCTGCAGCTTCCACTACCTAGGGGCCCGTGACAGCAGATGACACTGCCTGTCAGGTCGGATGGGATGTCTGCAGCAGCTGCATTTCCCTGAGCCACGGGGGGTGGTGGCATGGCTGTCCCAGCATGTAGCTAGACATCCTTGACCTGTGGAACACCCTGGACACGTCCCCCTCCGCGGCCATCTTGGCCTCCCTGGACTCCCTGGGCACGTGCCCCAACACCTCTGGGAGGTTGCCCTGCTTTGTCGCCCTTACCTTTTGGTGGCCTCCCAACCATGGCACTGATGGACTAGTGCCAACGGGAGGTGCACACAATAATTGTCCTGGGCAATTGGGGTGAAGGGGGCAGGGTACGTGATAGTAAACACACCCCTGTGCCCCTGCGAGGCTGTCTGTGACCCCTGGGGAAAAATGATGGGTCACACAACGCTCAGGCACCCCAAAAACAAAAAAACTGTGCACGTGTCCCCTTGCTAGCCCACCTGCATGGAACAAACCTCCCGCAGTATGCCGTGGCACCCAGGAACACAAAAAATGCATACGCCTGGAACACGCAGACTCTGACCTCGATAATGGGGTACATGACACACAGGGGCAACCACAGTGGGGAAAAAAGCATGCGCGACTCACCATCTGCCCTGAATGAAAATGAAAAACACACATGCGTGTAGGCAACTCCCCCGCCAAAACAAATAGTACGAACTATAACCGTAGTGAAGATATTAGATATTTCTTGCGAAGCCACAAGAAGTAGTAACACACGCATCGGTCCCCACGAATAGCACGCACAGCAAACTGGTGTCCTATGTGGACCGTTAACCCGTACCAAAGGCAACGCCCGCGCTCGTCAAGTCACTTACGCGCTAATGCGCTTTCCTCGAATTACACGCTACCACTCTGTTTTGCCACGTGCGGAGTCACTCTGCATCAAGCTGGCCACGCGAAAACACACAGAAGACCACGCTCCTGCCCACAGGCCATTTACCTGCCCCCCAATGCCCAAGCTGCCACCTACGAGCCATCTGCTGCTTCCATCCCACTCAGTGTGCCTGCTGCTTGCGTGCCCTGCAATTTGGTGCCTGCACAGAAGCCATTGCCAGGGATCCTGTTGCTCAGATCACCTCTGCTGACACAGAAGATTCCCGACTGCTGTACCATCGCTCCACAGCCCAGCCCCAGGACCCAGTTCCCCACCCACACCTGCCTGAAAGGACTTCAGGTCCAGGACCCTCAACAAGGCCTGGCGCCTCGTCAAGGCTGAGGATGAAGTGGGGTGCCAGGGCCAGTTGAGCAACAACCAGAGGAGGGTCCTCCCTGCCTTCTTCCTGGCCCAGATGCCACCAGGGCCCCCTGTGGACCTGTTCCAGCCACTGTGGCCAATCTAGTGGAGATCACATCCCTGCCACAGTCAGGAGTCGGAGGTTCAGCAGAGGTGGTTCCCCCAGCAACAGGACCACTGGCAAAGGAGGTTGTGCAGGCACCTTCGAGCAGGGCACGTGCACGACGGCCCCGGGGGTTGGCAACATCCCGGAGGCAGCCGTTGTGGCGCAGGCAAATGGCTTCAAGGCAGCAGCAGGCTCGATGTAGGAGGCGTCAGGACTCCGGGCCAATGACATCACGGAGGCAGGCATCAGCCGACGGGCAGGAGGACCCAGGTTCAAGTGTGTCTTCCGTGTGGCAGCAGATGGGCCAGCGAATAGGTGCAGAGCGGCGGCGGCGGGCACAGAGGGCATGACTCACAATGGCCATGGTGGAGAACTCCATGCGTCGGGCGGAGTTCCTTGAGGTGACTCGCAGGGAGTTGGAGAGGAGCATTGCGGAGTCCCTGCGAGCCCTCAAGGATAGAGCTGAGTCTCGCCTCCAGGAGATAGACACAGAGTTTTATGATGACCCGGCCAAGACTCTTGGTAGCATCGGTGAGTCGTAGGACTAGACCACCACCCTTGTAAATAGTTCTGTAGTCTTAGGTTTCCTTTTGTTTGTCTTTTCATTTGGAGTCCATGGACATTGCTCCACAATTTGTATATAGTTACTTTTTTAATATGGTTTTATGAACAATTTCTTGCCTTTTGGGATCATGGACCCTTCATCCTTGTAAATAGTTGCACTTTGTATATTTTTTGGGACATTTATTTTCACCATAGAGTAATGGATTTTATTTTTATTTACGTTTTGGACATGAGGACTTCATTTGGACATGGACAAGTTTCTGGATTTTTTCATTTTTTGATTTCAGGATTCCATTTTGTTTTAGTATTATATTTCAATTTATTATTCATTACTTCTTCAGTATCATGTTCATTTTTCGTTTGATGTGTCTATTTTTAATACATTTTTATTCTATCAGATCTAAGTGGTGTATGCTGTCAATGTTTTGGTGCATATGTCACTCGGCATTGGCTCTGTCATGTGTCACTGCTGTGGAGCAATGTTGGTCATGTCTTTGGGTACATGCATGTATGCATTTATGATTCCCATGCCATGGGACATGTACTGAGGAGTGGGTCCCATAGATGGGTGTTCAGTTGCACTGTGGGGGGGGGGGCAGCGTGTGTGTGGTGGCATTTTGGGGGACATTTGGTGCCTAATTGCATGTTGGGACAATGTGTTTGGTGGGGGAACATGAGTCGTGGCCTGCCTGCAGGTTACCGTCACTGATGGGGGTGGGGGGGACATGAGTCGGGGCCTGCCTGCAGGTTGCTGTCACTGGTGGGGGTGGGAGGGACATGAGTCGGGGCCTGCCTGCGGTATATGGTGCCATGTGGGCTGCCTGTGGGGTTTGGACAAGGGTGTTGGGTGTCCCCTGTGGTGTGGGCTGCCTGCGGGGCACGGTCATGGGTGTTGGGGGGTCCCCTGTGGTGTGGGCTGGCTGCGTGGCATGGTCAGGGGTTTTGGGGGGTCACCTGTGGTGTGGGCTGCCTGCGGGGCATGGTCACGGGTGATGGGCTTCCTGCAGGGCACGGTCATGGGGGTCCCCTGTGGTGTGGGATGCCTGCGGGGTATGGACACAGGTGTTGGGGGGTCCCCTGTGGTGTGGGCTGCCTTCAGGGCATGGTCACGGGTGATGGGGGGGTCCACCCCACAGCCAAATCGCGTGAAAAGGCCCTTGCGTGCTTGCACCAGCGAAATCGCGTGAAAACGCCCTCACATACACCCGCAGCAGCCAAATCTCGTGAAAACTGGCTCGCGAACCCCCCTGGAATCGAGCACCCCACTCGCAAATCGCGTGAAGAGGCCTTTGTGTCCTGCCCACAGCTGCGTGCACCCCCTAGATGCAGCACACACCACAAGGGACCCCAACACCCATGACCATGCCATGCAGGCAGCCCACACCACAAGGGAACCCCCAACACCCATGGCCGTGCCCCGCAGGCAGCCCACACCACAGGGGACCCCCCAACACCCATGGCCATGCCCTGCAGGCAGCCCACACCACAGGGGACCCCCCAACACCCATGACATGCCCGCAGGCAGCCCATCTCCCGTGACCATATCCCGCAGGCGGCCCACACCACAGGGGACCCCCAACACCTATGACCATGCCCCACAGGCAGCCCACACCACAGGGGACCCCCCCCCAACACCCATGAGCATGCCCCAAAGGCAGTCCACACCATACGGGACCCCCCAACACCCATGACCATAGCCTGCAGGCAGCCCAAAGAGAAATATTACCTTGCTGCTCAGCTGGGCTTTGTAACCAAGTGGTTAGCAGACGAGACCACTTCAGAGACTCCTCTGCTAGAGACCATGATCTCTCCGATACAACTGAAAGAACTAATTTGGGTCCCCCAAAACCTGCTAAGCAACGCACCCTTTCTGGCGACCCTGGGTAGGAGAATATGGCACAGGACCAACAAGGTCATGCAATTAAAGCAACAATACTCCCCAGAAATGCCAATAATCTCGGGGCTGAGTAAAACTGATGCTGATCTGAATAATGTCAGGCTCTGGGAAAGGAAAGGGGTGTATACTTGGGGTGACCTATATGCCGAAGGAACCTTCCGGTAGTTCTCTATGTTACAGCGGAAGACGACATTCATTCCGGCCAATACCTCTGGTACCAGAAGATTCGCAAAATAGCACGAACAAAATGGGACACCTGGCCAGAGGAACCGGACACAGACCTCTTGATAACACTGCTATATAATCTGGGAGAAGGGGGGAAGGCAGTGTCCCAAATATATAGCCATCTAATTGACACTCCCAACCCTCGAAGTGCTGAACTAAGGACTAAATGGGAAACACACATGGGACGGGAGGTGACTGATAAGGAATGGGATAGAGCACTATCATTCCCTAGAGAAGTTTCTAGAAACCACAGATTCCGATTGATACAGATAAATGTACTATACCGCACTTACCTAACCCCGAGCAAACTGGCTACATTCAACAAATCTATGCAACCGAACTGCACCTGGTGCGGGGCCGATGACGCAAACTTGATCCACATGCTATGGAACTGCGACAAGACACAGACCCTCTGGTCAAAAATAAAACAAACATGTGAGGAAGTGGGCTTGACCAGGTATGCGGGAACCCCAGCTGAATGCCTTTTAGGAACCTATCCCAGACTAGCTAAACTCAAGCACTCAGTTAAACTGATGGACTTAATGTGCATAATGGCTAAAAGAACTATGGCTATGTCATGGAAAAAGCCCACAGGTCCGATCTACACAGTATGGCGCAAAGAGCTTGAAAAGTGGGTGAACGCTGAAACGAGAGCCTGGGAGAATAGTGTAGCCAGATCCACTGAAGGATCGAGCATGGCACTAGCAGCATGGAAAAGACACCATGACAAAATTGTTCCACTCTTCAGATGATAAACCCCCTTGAACAATTCACTTGGACGATCTGATCCACGAAGCCAACTAAGTCACTTGAAGCGGGACCACCACAGGTCCAGATGACTCCTGAAATGGTTTTGCCCCCCCCCCACTATCCAGATACCCACCTTGCTGGTAGCCTGTAGACCATTATTTATGACAATCAAGGAGACAGTTAATGTTAATTTGTTGTTTGAATGTCACTGTTTAATGTGTTGCAGCATAATTTCAGAAAACAACGGTTATTTTGGCAATTGTAGAAGCACCCGCCAGTGGTGTTGTTTTGTAATCATAACTAAATGCCAATAAACAAATTTTAAAAGAAAAATAGCCTGCAGGCAGCCCACAACACATGGGACCCCCCCAACACCCGTCACCACACGTGCATCCCTTTCCACGTGATTTGGATTGGGCGGGCGGGGTACACGTATTCACAGGGTTAAGGTAGGCCCTTTTCACATGATTTGACTGGCATGAGCAGGGTAAGCGAGGCACTTTTCACGCGATTTGACTGGGGCGAGCAGGGTACGGGATTTCGTGGGGGTACATGACATTTTTCACACGATTTCACTGCAGCGAGCGGGGTACGCTCCGATTGTTCATGCAATTATGATGGACGGGGGCTGTGTGCTGGGCCAAGGATAGCGCAGGGCCTTTGCGCCGTATTGGCCATTTCACTGGCTTTTTCCTGCGGACGGGGTGGTGTTGGGGTCGTAACTGGCCCTGCTGGATGTTTGCTGCGCCACGGCTGCTAATGGCTCGGGAAATCCACGAATACGCGGTGTGTGAAAATGCTGTTTTGCGCTGCGCCTGGTGCATGCGTGGCACACGCTCCCTCTCTGCGCGAGGCGCTTGCGAGACGTCTGCACTGGATTCCATGAATTGTGCCCTTAGTATCAAAGTACCAGTTGGATTTTTAAATAATTTTCGGAGGATGTAAAACGCATAATGTTGGACTTGTCTGTTGATTTCTAGACAAGGTTGCTTAATGTATTCCCAAATAAAGTTCAGGATACATTGAAGACCAGAAGACGTCTGATCAACCACATAGTCAGTGCATGGCAACAGAAATCCACCCACCACCTTTGGCATGGAATTTGTAACCTTGCATAGCAGAGGGCAAATTAGCCACATATGTTCATCAACATGGGGGTAGTACACATCTCCTCTTTAGTCGGCAGTGGACTAGGATGTCATTTAAAAAAAAAAGCCCTCTGCTGACAGAGGGAGTGCCACAGAAGTATGCGTATGGAGCAGCATAAGTAGCTTTAATAGGCCTGCGTCCAGGCCCCCAGATTTTAATTTGGCCCACTAGATTTTTCTAGACTAGAGATTAAATGCTGCTAAAGAATCTAAGAATGAAGCATAAAGTGGCAAATTGGGTCGCTTCAAGGCATATTTGCATGTGTTTAATGTACACCCATTTTACATTGTAACGATGTCCTACCGGATCCCTGTTTGCATTGGTGATGGAATTCTCCTTCCATCTTCCTATATGGTTATCTCTTGCAGAAGGGAGTGTACAAAAACGGTTTTTGCTCACAGCTTGTAATGCTACAATTTATTTTAAATGTTTAGTCTCCCTTTTTGTATATTCCTATATAAGGAGCAGATCAAGGAAGAGGGGTGAACAAAGAATTTGCAAACCACCCAAAAAGCATGTCAATCACATCAGCGCAACAACTTTGATCATTTTAACTAGTCTGTTTGAAAAGGTCAACAGTGCCAGGTCCAATCTTGTTACAATTTGTAAAATATCCTTAGACTAGGTACTCCTCTGACTTGGGGAAATTATTTACGGTAAAATCTCTAGGAAAATGTGCTGTTTGTGCATCAATATTTGAAACCCAACACACGAAAACATGCTCAGGTATTGGAGTAGTTTGTTTAAAATTCTGGAAATAATTCCCCATGCATAAACGCTGCAGATTATGTAGCATCTTGTAGGTTCAATACCATTGGCACCTACTGCCAGGCAGAGTGTAAATCAGCTTCTTGAGTGAAGTGAGATGATGTTTTTTTATAGCACTGATTAGCATGCGCTCGGGTGATAGTTCTTCCCTTGATGAACAGCTCTGTTGGAGAAGATCGAAGCTCTCTATGAAGTGCAGTTTTCCTATTCCTAATATCAATGTCAAACTTCTTGTTCATAGAATGCTTTAAAAATGGTTTACAGCAAAAATCTGTTACCATGTGTAATTTGATTCATTTCCTTAAAGGATAACATCAATGGCCCTTAATTCAACTTCGTTCATACAAAAAGTCAGCATTTCTTCTATATTTTTAGATGACCACGTGATCCAATGTGCCTGTCTATGCCTAAATATGTATCACCCAGACTTGTTACGTAGCGGTATGCTAAAGACACTACTTCAAGGTTATGTGGTAATGATGGCTGGCCTCACTGGGTATACTTCGAACTATGAAAAATTGATGATGAAACTGAACAATCTATACTGGATCTAGTCTTTCCATCCAATCATGTAAAGCCACCTGGGATGACTCCTGTACTTCTACCGTTTAACATAACACAGCAAACACATAACGTCATAGTACCGGTCCTGCTTAATTGCTTGGATAGCTCTCTATGAAAACATTACAGATTCTGTCTGGACATTTATGCAGGTCACCAAGTAAAAGGATGTTGATTTTGCAACTATTGGACCAGTGTTGCAAAGTGTCAGCTATATGGTTCTGAATCTTGGTAGTTTTCCTGCTGGATTGTATACATTTAAAAGAAGCTATTGTTCAGAAAATCAGGATGTCAACCATGATATTTGTGGCGCTAACGGATAATCACTCCCTCTCTCCACCTCAACAATTTTCGCGGGGATGGTATTTTTAAATGCCAATAACCCTCCAGGTGGGCAACCCCTTCTTTCCATTGGTTGCCTTTCATTGGGCAAGTATAACACTCGTTAGATGGGAGGTCCCTAAGCTGTAACTCCTGTAAAACAAAATGGTTATATTGGCTCAAAGTTCAATATTTGATTATTGGCTAATGTCTTAAAACCCCTGGTATTCTAGGAGAGTGGGAGAATATTTTAAAGAATCACTAGGGTCCTTGAAAAAACGGAACTGGATGCAACCCATGCAGCAGCCAAGCCAAGTCAGATGTTATGTCCACATTAATAGTCCCACAATCAGTTACTGTTTGCCAGCATTGGCTCTTTTATAGATTCACATGCATTGAATATTCCCCGTAATCAGGCTGGGAATCCTTGGTTACAGCTTATCTTTAACACCATGTTAAAAGTAAAACATGTAGATACTACTGCAGCCTATCTACTTCTTTCGATCAATTTCCCCCTCAACCAATGGAATGTTGAATGCTGAGGGCATCCAAGGCCATGTTCAGATCCTAACTGCACGTCATACTGATAGGAATCCTCAACCTTCAGACTTTGCTTTGGAATTTTATTTTTCACTAACCTGCTTCAGGTCCGTCTCTGTGTCTGGGGACGGGGTACGGGGAAGAGATTAATTTTGTAACTGTGGGAAGGTCTTGTGTCTCTCCCCATTTCACACCTCTGGCTTGAGCAACAGGTCCTAACATGCCGGATGCTGGAGAGAGTCTGGAAAGTCCCTGTGCTCCATGTGGCCTAAATAATGTGTTTGAAGTAGACAAACAAGATGATTGCATCTACTGTGTCCATCCAAATAATGGGGGGTTGTAACCTATGCTAGAGGTTTAAAATCCACTCCTTTAAGGATAGGCAGATGACTAGTTTGTTGGCAGAAATAAGTGAAATACCCTGCCTCAGGCAGAATCCTTCAGGAGTATGGCTCTATTCCCACAAGGAGAAAACATCTAGACCTCCTACAAGGTCAACATCAGAAGAAAGACCATGCACAGAGGGAGGAGTTTAGGTGATCTGTCCTGACCTGTGTTCCAGGTGTTAGGACCCTCCGCTTGGACTCAAGAAAAATGGCTCTTCTGTATAGAAGGTTTGCAACACCTTGACGACACCACCGTCCACAGGGACAATCATTAAAGGTCACAGTTTGTCAATGGGACTACTATGCACTAGCTCAAGCAAGAAAGTTCATGGCTTGTTGGCAGACCCTTCCATGGGCCGACATCTTAAAGGACCATATCACTTTTCCATGACTCAGTCTTCAGCAGCACAGATGGGGCCATCGAAAACCTCTGTGCAAGCCTTATTGTTGTCCAAGATGGCAACAGTAAAATCATCAATGTCCCTGATCTCCTTGAAAGTGAGATAAGCGAAACCTATCTCGGCAAGCAAACTCAGCAGCAACGGCATAAACAACAAAACTTGAGGCAATAGTACAATAGAAATGCACAATGGCTGTGGGACTGAAAAAGCATGTTGACTAATAGAAATACTAATCTACCACCCCCAGCAGAGGAAAAGAATCCACAAGGAACTAGAAACTCTCCCTGGTCACTACAAGGAGTTTTTCGCCTGTCACAATGTCAGATCAATATTGGGGCACCAGATGATGGACTGAAATGGATGTCCAATCTGATACGAGACAAGGACATCCCAATGAGAACCCACACTCGAGAGGACTACATCTGATTCAGGACACAGTAGGACCATAGAGGGGACCAACTCTGGTTCCGCAAGCAACACATTGCATTCCTCTCTTGGGACCCCGGTCTTGTGCTAAATTGGAGAATTCCTTTACCAGAGGAACCATCAATTACTTCAGGCTTCATAAATCCCTACTATGCAACATGTGTCTCGACCACTGAAACCATGTCATTTGGTCCACTACACACATCTTATTAAACCCCCAGAAACTAATGAGAAGGGACGGGGTAGGATCCTTGTGGTGTAAACACAGGGATGAGGAAAGACTGGGGCCCCAGGAAAGAACACCCTGTAGTGGTGGACCAGAAAAAGGGAGAACTGTATCTGACCGATTCAGAGCATATCCCCAGAGACACAAAGCACAGATATCTCCTCAGTTACGTTGCGTGCCGACTACAACTGGGAGGAAAATACAGCCCCGAAGAGACAAGACTTTTGAATACCTGCTGAAGTGCTTGCCACATGACCAGATAGAAGCTTTCCATGCAATTATGTTAAGAACTTTTGGTGAGTTGGGCTCAATCCCAGCGATGACAAAAAGGAATACTTTTTGTTTGACCACGTTAACAAGAGAAGAGTCTGTCCGGTCCATCCCAATTTTGAAGTGGGCCTTTTGATTACGCAACATCCTTTCTCTGAGCCTTCCCCTAAAGGACACAAACTGAAACTGCTCCCATGTCTCACTGGTCAGCCTACAGCAGAATTGGTAGCCTCCACAGCAGCGCATCGACAATCTACTCATCCTTTAACCAAGTGTTCTGTGCATCTGACAATCGGGTCAGGAAAGTGGACGCCTTCTATAAGGACTTTCCCACAGGGGCTACCACCGTAAAGGCAGACAATGGGTTAAGTATCATTGTTAGATGCAACGGGCAGATGTGGAACTGGATAGCACCTTTGCTGGAACACCTTCCAGATAAACTGAAAAGCGCTTGACTGGGGGGTGGGGACGAGGAAGCGTCCAACCAGGCAATACGTATTGCAGTGACTAACAGAGAATGGATTCCAACATTGTGTTTTTTTGTGCAGGCAACGTTTGCTATGGTGTACTGATTTCCACCCAGATATGCAAGCAAAGGTGCTGGTTATTTCTTTGAGGGAGATTACTTATTTGGAAAGAAATACTGCCACTGCTAGATCCTGGAGGTCGTTGCACCAGAGAATAGTATCTGCCCTTTCTAGACATAACTGAAAGATCCACCTCTGCCATGATAGCAGATCACTCTTAACACACCCAACCTTACCACACACAGTGAACACCGGGTAAATCTGAAGGGGGAAAGATTACTGTACAGCGATGAGACATAGGAAATTAGCCCAATCAAAAGGTTGAACCCCACAAGTAATCGACTTGATGCCTGCTCCTGTCCTCCCTTAACACACCACCCCACTGGGAGGGCACATGGGACAATCCTACATCCAGAGCGGGCACATCATCAGACAAGTGATGTTGCCAACCGTGAAATGAGGGCGCAACATAGTATTAAAAAGGAAAACTACTCCAGAAACACTTTGCAGTAGGTTGTGGAGCTTTAACAAGAAGTGCCCATCCTTCTACTAAAAGGGCCCATCAAAGGAACAACTAATGGTTGGGATATTCAGCTAGCTACATATCTGAAATATCCTGTACTCTTTGGGTGGGAATTCGATGAAATAAGTGCAATACAAGATCTGTTTGCAAGATATAATGTGTATACTTTAAAGATGGCTTCCAGCCTAATAATTGGGGCTGTCCCTTTAGATGTCTCTGTTACCCATTAGCTAGAATAGCTGTAAAGTCTTTGTTCTTGTCTGAAGATTTTCTATATTTACTGATGGCAGCAAAGGATTACTCATATCAGTGGTGCAAATAAATACAGGCTGCTGTGGGTAGCTTTGCAATAACCTCCCCTTCCACAATATTTAAGAAGTCCTTGCTTCTAATTAACCTGACCTAAAGTTGATACCAGACATGGTGTAGTTTCTGAAGATTGAGACCTCCTAAATCTTGAACTAGTGTTCTTGCAACTTTTTTTGTAGACTGCTGATCGGCATACCAGACATTTTGGGAAACATGTTGAATGCCATTACAGGTCCCCCACTTTTTAAAATAAGTTTGATGTTCTCATTGTTTGTGATAAGAGTCACGGTGGTAGGATCACTGAAGATGATTCCCTTCTCCAGCATTGGATCTATCATAGATTCACATGCTTTTGATATTCCCATTGTCAGGCTTGGAATAATCGTTTGCATAATTCTACTCTAACATTCAAGAAAAAAAAAACCTGTGACCATTGTAGCCTATCCACCTTATTTTGTCACATTTTACTCCCTGTGGGATGTTTTAACCCACTAGTCTATGCCCTGCAACATCACTGTCTGCTGCTGGCATCAGAAACAACAGAGTGGCTGCCAAAAAGATCTTTGCGCTAAAAATCTCTGAAAGTGCGCAGGAAAACCTGAAAAATAGGCCGCCAATCCATTTTGCCTATGTCAGTGGAAACACAGGAGACCACTGCCAAAACCTATCATGTGGCTGCCCACAGAGGAAAATGAAACTACTTGAAAAAGCAGTGCTGCATTGCAAAGGAAAACCCAGAACTGCTTTAAAAATCTGTTTTTCCTTGGCTGTGGAAAGTGCATAAATCATGGTTCCCAAACATCACAAAAGATCCGACATCCTTGTTGGGTGTTAAACATCACTTTATTTAAAGAATTCACCTAAGCACAATGTCAGCAGAAACATATTTTATCAGAAGAAAATTCACATTCAAAGATGCTTGCTTGGAAAAATATGTTAAAAATGGGCGCAGTACCGCCGCTCGCCAGTGTCAGAAGCTAGCATTTACTTATACTGTCATTTAAACTTATGTCTTAAAATCAAAGTATGGAAAAGAACAGACTTCCCATCAAAAGCAATATAGGTTGACAATTCAATCTCTGTGTTTAAAAAGGCTGGAATTGAGAGATTTGTGGCTATATTTGTAAAAATGTAAATTGCATTTTAGAGAAGGACTATTTTAAACATTGTTTTAAAAGTAAGTTAAAGCCAGCCACACTGAGCTTCAAAGACATTCCACAGTTTCTCCCAAACAAAGGAATCTTCCCCCCTGCCCTCTGCTGAAGAACTGGCAGGGAGGTGTGAAAGGAAATGGGAGGGGACGTTGGCTTGTTGCTCTGACAAGAAACAAAAGACTCCCTTGAATGAAAGAAAATGCAAATTCGGGTGTGACAGAAAACAACTGCTGGCAGGAAGAAGCCGGGGACTGCTCTGGCCCAGCTAAAACCTTTGGGGCGGAGACAGACAGTTTTATTTATTCGGAGAGCACAGAAAATATCTTTTCGAAAAACACTCATAGAAAACTGAACAAAATTGGTAAAAATCTGTAAATATAGTGTTGTTAAAATGAAATTTCTGCTCACGTTTTAAAACCACTCTGGAATCTGTGCCATATTCAGAGACTGAACCACGAAAATGTTGACTTTATAGCAGTTGTGATGATGCTAAAAATATGAAACTTCACAGGAGTATGCCCAGATGTAATGTGCATGTATCTGGAAAAATGTGTACAGATCTGACACTGAGTAACCAACCAAAAGCGCAAAAAACTGTCATTTGTGAACCGAAACTCTTAAAAAGATGGGACTTTGATAGATATGTGCCTTATTTAATCTGTAATGTAAATATGTATTATTAGTAAGTTGGTGATATTGGAAATATGTTTTATATGAAAAACAGATTTTCTGTGTAGGAACAAATGGGAGGTTTTTCCCCGGATTGTAAATTTCAGCATCACTATGACACATTATACACATTATGACACACTGTTTCCTTCTCAAATCAGGAGAGAGGGAAGACTTTAACCAATAGGCTTCTTAGAGGGTTGGGCATAGTGTAATCAGCCTACCCACTCCCTTGGGAAATACATACATAGGGACTATTGAGGACCTAGTTACACACACACATTCACCCATCAACTGATTTACTGGCGAAGCGCTCTGCAGGAAGAACCCAGACTAAGACTCCAGAACCCAGATCAAGACTCCAGAACCCTGAAAGCAGAAGGCCCAGAATCCAAAGCTGAACCCTTCTCAGCTGGCCTTTAAAATCTTGCAACCTGATTTTAACCCCAAACTTCCAAGGGGCACAACCAATTCAACAGCGGGCTGTGCTGTTTTTCTGCTTCTTGCCAAGAACTCTTGCTAGAACCCAGAGATCCCAACCAGTAGAGCAGAGCTTTAACCCAGAACCAACCTGTCAGATCCAGTCCATGAGGCTGTGCAGAGACAGAGTGCCTTGCTGAGAGCAGAACTAGGTGCCCTGAATCCTGTCCTGTGGCGAGCAGATTCCAGTCCAAAACCCTTGACCACATATTTGACGGGTCTATTCCAAAACCATAGTTGTGAGTATTTAGCATAGAATTGTCCATAGCCAATCTCTTATCTTTAAGTAATCCTACTCCGGACCTGGTGCTCCAGAACAATGACGGGAGCAGAACCCTGACAACCCACCGGTTCCCAGGGAGGAGGTACAAGGGGAAGGGGGGTGTAAATCCTTGCAGGAAGCTTCCTTCCCCACTGGTAAAAAGCCCCTGGAAACCCAGAAACCAGAACCAAAATCTCCTGCCCCTGAAAGTCTGCCACCCAAGGAGCAGAGGTGGGAAGGGGGGGGGGTAGGAGAAACAAAGAACACAAACAAACCCATTTTGAGAAGGAGGTACAAATCTTCCAATTTGAAGGAGAGGGATCCTCAGAGGATCCTGGGAAAAGGATCTTCTCCTTCAGAGATGGGGGAACTCCTCCCAAAGAAAAATGGGTCCCAAAGGATTCAAATCCAGACTGGGTAGATATGGGGACTGAGCTAGTGCCGCCCATCATCCTACCCCAGAACCAACAGCATGAAAATCCCCTGGTTCAAACCCATCCTGGTGACTGCCTCCAAAAAGGGGAGGGCGGCCCAGAACCGGAACCAGGGGAACCCAAAACTTCTCCCATATCTAGTTGCCACCTTTTCTTTTCAGATTCCCTAGACTCCAAACATAATTCTGCCCAAATCACCTCCTTATCAGTGTCCAAAACTAAAAAACTAACCCACCAGTTGTCCAGAAATGTACATTATGTGTGCCCCCTTGCGGAGAAGGAGGGAAGATTCTATGCCCCGGTCCAAATACAGGGGCAGGGTACAATTTTGGCACTGGTGGACACGGGATCCCAAGCTACCCTTCTGTCCAAAAAGGCCTTTGATAAACTGAATTCAGGAAGGGGTCAGAATTACCAAATTCCTCTCACCCCTCTTCCTGGACAACTTCAGAACTTCGACGGGAAGGAAATTCCTGTCGAGGCGACTGCGGATTTGGACAATAAAATTGGGCGACACAAGGTGACGCACCCGGTCATAGTTGTGACTCCAGAGGGCACCCCTTGTTTACTAGGGAATGACCTGCGAAGGTTGTTACCCCTAATAGACTGTGTAAACAAGGTCCTCTGGACCCAGACTAACCGACCGATAAAATTAAAACAGAGTGTCAACCATGTTAGTTTAAACGGCACCTGCCACATGGTTGAACAAAAACCTGACCAAGTAGAATTTCACTTCCAGAACAACCAAATTCCAGACGTGACAGTAATAGCAGTAGGACAACAAACTGGTGATGGGGGGGTCCTCTCTATTTCTGAAAATCACCCTTCCTTCTAGTTTAAGGTGGTATTCCACACTGGAAGGAAACACTCTGAAATTCTTTACCAATCCACAATCAGACATTCCCACTCCTATAGTCCAGAAAGATGTGAAATCAGCTCAAAGCCTGGCTGATATTCAGCAAATTGGGGAGCAGTTGCTCATGCCTGTTCAGTTAAATGAAGGGAAGGACTCTGTTCTCGCCCGAGTATGTGTGAACAACGGTAAGAGCTTCATCAGTGAAGCCATGTTCCGCCAACTCCCAAAAGATCCAGCCATTCCCACATTCAAACTGATAGACAAATGGGAAATGGATCTGGAAAAAACCAATTCCAAACATCTCCTGCCAAGCAGGTGTATGCTCAAAATCTCCATAGGCAACAAGAGCATAGTCCATAATTGTTGGGTCGTGCAAGACGTCACTGCCGCCTTTTACTTAGGCAGTGACATTCTCAATTGCTTTGCCATTAGTTTGGATCTAATAAACTTCAAAGCTTGGTCCCGAATAGCGGATAATCCCATGGGCTTTGATGATCCAGAGAAAGCATTTAGGTCAGCTCAGCTGCTGCCTTATGCAGTTGAAATTCAGATTGGAGAGGAAGTCAACATCCCAGAAAGGACCCGAGATTCTCCCTGGAAGTGAAAGTTAAAAGAGGACAGAAATTGAAAAACCCTGATGCCTATATTCATCTAAATGCTTCTCTCCAACAGCAAGGGTTGGGGGTAAACCCAACACCACTAGTCAATATAGAACATGACACCATTCCAATAGAGGTGGATAACAGCGATTTAAAGAGTATCTCTTATCTTTAAGTAATCCTATCCAACCCATTCTATCATATCCAGAACTGCATTGTAGAATCTCTTTTGTCTGTCCTGAATCCTTCTTTCATCCATATAATCCTATGATAATTGTAGTGATAATCATCTTTGCGCTAATATATATTTGCTGAAGAAAGGCAAGTGTTGCAGCGGGCAAAGATCAGACAGAGGCACCTCTGGACTGGTGGCTGTACCGTTGGTATCTCGCATCTTCATAGCCTCCCTTAGTGTTAAGAAATCCTTGTTTGTAAATCTTCAAAAGCGCATCTTCATTTGAAATCTTGACTCTTTTTGAGAAAAATCTACCTTTACTAAAACCTTCATAACTTCTGAACCGTAAATGCTAGAAACGAAATTTAAATGCCAAAAAGTTGCCGCAAATCTGTATTTGGCTCAATTTTATCCAATATAAAACAGTTAATTCTTGCATTTAACCTCTGAATTTAGTTTCCTATTTACCCGTTATCCCACCATCATTGCTAGTGTTTACCTGAAGCTATCCAAAGCGGCTCCCACTAGTTCTGAATCCACTTTAGAGAATTGAATTCATTTTTCAGTGTTTTTCCTATTCATTACAAGCCACAATCAAAAGCATTTGAGCTGTGTTGAAATCATGCCTGCTTTTCTCTAAACTTGTTGGGGGAATTGGGATTGAAACTGCAATTGTAGAGTGTTTATTCCTGAAACCTGTTTTCTCTCCTTCCATCTCTATATTGCATATTAGGGGGGATTGAGTAGTATCAGGGGGAAAGAGTGATTGCATTGCCTTTGATTGAATTCATATCGAGTTTTATTTCTTTAATGCATTAATCTCATATCATTGCATTTTATTGAACCCACACTAAGTTTTATTCTATGCTACATTATTTTTTCATCCATACTCCTATTGATTAAAGTGATTGTTGACTGTAATATCACCCAACGCTGATCAATGTATAAATATTAATAGTGTGATATCCAGATATTGTTCATAATTCAT
The DNA here is from genome assembly GCF_040938575.1 of Ambystoma mexicanum. Taxonomy (NCBI): domain Eukaryota; kingdom Metazoa; phylum Chordata; class Amphibia; order Caudata; family Ambystomatidae; genus Ambystoma; species Ambystoma mexicanum. The sequence goes on from NC_090934.1 coordinate 729,674,008, forward strand.
AAAAGTGTGATATATATATTGTTCAAATCCATCAAACACATCTTTTAACTTTGCAAAATAACCTACTTCTTGGTTCAGTGAGACCGGGGGGGGATTCAAAGAGAGGGGCATGACATAAGGGTACATCGTTCAGAAATAAAAGAACCTTAGACATAAAAATATATAATTAAGGGTTCCAGCTGGGCATCTCACGCCAGGCATTGACTTGGGTGGAGTGCTGGGTTGAATCCACTTACAGATTGGGGGCTCGTAGCGGGATTTCTGGATTAGATATACCACTTGTGACAGCTTAATACAGTGTGCTAACTGACAGGGTACATAAATCCTGTTTGGCTACCGTGCTGTGTTACACTGTAAAAGCACCCCTCAAAAGGGAACGCTCTAAGGAAACGGTCTGTTTTGCAAAAATAAAATAAAACTTATTTAAGTCAGGAAGGAAATTAATATTTCCAGAATGGTGACATAGGTAGAGATCAATATGGCTAGAGAACACCTATTGCATACATTATTTGTGATAGGTGAATGGACAGAGCAGGATCAGAATGTGTGGTTGCAGGCAATCACACAACAGATCACTGCAACAGGGTTAGATGTATGGCAAGATCAGGGTCCCTTACACATGGCCCTGAGTGAACTATATATGGCCCCTAAGGCAAAGGATGAGCAAAACAAGATTGCCAAAATAGCGGCATATCTATACTTATATATTGGAGCCATACAGGATAAATATGCTGAAGGCCAAGATCTGGCAAGTAAGCAACTGCAGGCATTAGGAAAGGCCCAAACTGATCTGGACTCTGCTGAGCAGAGGCTACAGAGGAGCCAAGAGTCAGAAAATGAAAGTAGGCAGTATATAGGCAAAATAAAAGAGGACCTGGGTATCCTGCAGCAGGAAAAGGCAGAACAGGATACCAGAATTCTGGCCTTGCAGAAGGAATACCAAGAAAGTTTGGACTCCCTACTGCAGAGCCAGAAAAAGCTGGAGCAACAGATACATTTCAACAGGGCGTGCGCAGAGCAGGTAGTCACCCTACAAAGCCAACTAGATAGAGAGAAAGAGGAGAGCAATACATTGATTTTGAAAGACCTGGATACCCAGGCAGAGTTTGATGAAGAGCGCCAGAAAGCTGGTGCGCTTCAAAGACAGAGGGACAACCTGGCGGCACAGAGGCAGGCTCTTACTCAGGAAAGGCACCCCTTAGGCCCGTAAGTCTGTCATTTAAAAGAGAAACTGGAAGAAAATCACCTGGCCCTCCAGGGACTGGGTGACCTCTAAAAAGAGCATGAAAGATTGTTAGAGCACACCAGGAGGGTGGAAGAGGCTCTGGCAAGGAAGGAACAGGCCAGTATGGACAGGACTCAGGAGGTAACCCTCCTGCAGCAAAGACTGGCCCAGTACTCAAAAACAACCCAAGAAGCACAGAGAGAAAATGAGGCTCTCTGTGAGAACAATGACAGGCTCCACAGACAGGTAGCCATGCAAGAGAGATTGATAGAGACTAGTAAGGCCTTGATTGAGGAACAGAAAGCTCAGATTCTTTCATGGCAACAGGGAGCAGGGGCTGATAGAGATGAGGTTCGCTGGGAAAGGGAAACACCTGAGCATAACCTCAGGAACCCTAGTACCAGAGGCCTTCATCTCTCCCAATCCCTGGACTCTGCCACCCCCATGTCCACTAGCGCACATGAGCCCAGGGCCACAGGATGGCAGATTTCAATCCAATCAGAAATATGGGGCTCATAGAACAGCACCTCCCAGGAATGGATGGCCGGGCGTCTGGGTATGGGTACCCAAGTACTGTGAAATTTAGTGGGGAACACCATGAGAGTAGTCCCACTAAGGGCATCCTGAAATCCTCTGCCCAGCTAGGACAGTGGGGGGGTACCCATCAAATCCTGGGAGCAAGGAGGAATCAGAAGACTCCTCTGAGCGCCCCAGGACACAGGAGACTAGGTCCCCACATTCTGTGTCACGACCACAGCCCCTGGTCCTGGCATTCGGGCCCTCAGGACCACATTGCAGTATTCCTGCGGGGCCCCAAGGGCGCAATCATGCTCCCAAAGACTCTCTTGGAGTCAGGCCTGGCGCTTTTGGTGCCAGGCTCATGTTATTGATAGAGAGGCCATAACCTCCAATGGCAATAGCACAACACGCGTTAGTGCTTTCACGTTTAGACTATTGTAACTCCCTCTATTTGTCGCAGCCAATTGGTCTAATACAGCAACTACAGCGCATGCAAAACCTGGCAGCTAGGCTAGCCACGGGCACCCCTTATGGTGCCCACATCTCCCCAGTACTTCGCCAACTGCATTGGCTTCTGGTGGGTCAGCGGGTTCTTTTTAAGTACCTGTGTATTGTGCACAAGGCGGTCCATGGCCAAGGAGCTGAGTTTTAGCAAGCAAAATTGACTCACTATGTCCCTACACGGGCTCTGCGCTCCTCGACCACCAATCTACTAGTTGTCTCTAAGTTCCACCGTGAAAGGATCGGGGGCAGAGCCTTTTCTATCGCTGCGGCTAGACTTTGGAACAACCTCCCCCTGACACTAAGAAGTGCCCCTAATCATCTTGGGTTCAGAAGAGCTCTTAAGACCATCCTTTTCTAATTTTTCTCTTCTTGGCCACCTTCTGTGGGATTAACTCTCCCTCCTCAGTGCCATGATGCCTCGGCGACCGTGCAATTTATAAGCTTAATTAACATAACATAACATGGATGCCTCCACATGGTTCAGTTCAAGAACTGAACCATGCGGTCTAGCTGTTTGGGTGTGGTCAGGCCTGAAGACACCTGGGATACGTACAGACTATAAAAGCCGCGCCTGAGCTGCAGAACACGCTTTGCGTTGCTCTGCACTCGCAGCGTGACGTTCACCGAGGTCTGATCTCTGCATTCCGGGCCTGCATCTGTGGAAAGAAGAAGCAGAACAGCATTATTCATCCTTACCTGCGAGAATCCAGCGTCTGTTGTTCACTCCAGTGTCCTGCACCTCCGGCATCACGTCAGACGCTCCCTCTGGAATCAACCTGAAGGAAGGAAAAGAAACGAAAGAAGACATTAGTAAGCGTTCGCATTGCATCTAAACCATCATTCAGAAAAAAACGCTTACCTGAGTGGAAGTCGCGGTTGACTTATTCTCATCGCGGCCTTCCATCAATTTGCCGCAGACTTACTCGACGGTGAATCCGGAAATCTTGCTCTCACCGCTCTGCATCCTTTCGCCAGCCTTCATCCGGAACATCACAGCGACTTGTGAAGAAGAAGAACAGGTGAGCACATCATAAAAGCGCACATAGTGCCGCGCTCTGCGCAGTCACCTACCATCTCAGGCACAGCACCAGCCTGCTCGGCGCCTCCGCCATTCCTCCCACACCTAGGGAGATAAAAGACATTAACAGGGGCAATAACAATTAAGTACAAATAAACAAAGCAAAAGACTTACCTGAAGAACTGAGTCGCATCAGGACTGGCCTCACGGGCCCACGCCAGTGAAGCAACTCGGCGATAAAGCGCCCAAACCACAACGCACCCCTGCACAGAATTGCAGGACGGAGAGCGCACCATATCCGAATCCAAGGTGAGGAAGACTCTACAGGGAATCTGAGGGTTCACGAGGGAGGTGGGCCCAGAGAGGAAGAGACTGTGGGCTTATCCAAACTCCTGTATTCCCGATCAGATCCTTGGCAGAGTGGGAACCCAGGGAAGAAGGATCCGGGTCAAAGGCAGTCCAACCAGATCGGGTGGCGTCCCTGTGGATACCAGGTGAGCGTTACAGAACGCAAAGCCTCAATAATCATAATCCACCCGGACGTCCAGTATGGAAACCTCGGACACTGACCAGTTAGCCCAGATGCTGGGGCAAATACGCGCCAAAGTGCATTCAGCCAGACAAGAGACCAATGCATTGCGGAGAGAACTAATAATGGCCAAGGAACGCACAGATGATCTGAGTAAACAACTCCTTCAGTCTCAGGCCCGACAAGCTCCATTGCCTGGGGTCATTCCATCTATACCAGCACCACCAGTTAATCCGGTACAGATCACCCTTCCTGGAGCAGTTCCTTTAGCCCCTCCGGAGCATTTCTTGGGGGACCCTAGGAAGTACGCAACTTTTATGAATCAGTGTCGCCTACATTTCCTTTGCAGACCTGGGGCATTTCCTAATGACCAGTCACGAGTGGCCTTTGTACTGTCTTATCTGACTGGTAATGCTGCAGATTGGTCTGTGCCTTTTGTTAGTCGGGATGACCCCCTGCTATGCGATTTTGGGGGTTTCCAGCAGGAGATGGAAGAACTCTTCGCCCACCGCACGCATGGGCAAGCTTTAGACAATGAACTCTTGTCCCTCCGTCAGGGAAACCAAGACCTATTGACTTATATAGCGACCTTCAATAGGTTAGTGGTCGAAGCAGAGTGGCCAGAGGACAAAAGGACCATGTAATTCCTTCGGGGCTTAAGGGGGGAGCTAAAAAATGTTCTTGCCCAGGTAGTGGATCCACCCATAGACTGAGCCGAGTTTATCAACCTGGTAGTACAACTTGATCATAGGTTACAAGATTGAAGAGTAGATCGAAGCAGACCAGATGTGCGTCCCATGTTCATGCGCTCCAAGGACCATGTTCAGCGAGGAACGGATAGCTCCACAGAACCGATGCAACTAGGGGGGGTCCGACCCCCTTTAACCAAAGCTGAAAGGGACAAGAGGAGAGAGCAGCAGTTATGCTTATACTGCGGAAAAGCAGGTCATTTTCTCAAATAATGTCCAGTAAAACCACCAAGAAGGTCCATAGGAGCCATGGATAAGGAGAAAACAAGTGTGGAGTCGGATAACTACCAGGCCCGGCAAATGTAGGGGTCCATTTGTCGAGCGAAGAAACTCAACTCCAGACCTCCCATTTTGCATTGCCCGTAATCCTGATCAGCCACCAACAGCCGTCAAGAATTCATTCAAGTTGAGGCATACATTGACAGCGGAGCCGTGGGAAATTACATGGACCAGGATCTTGCAGCAAAGATGGGGCTTCCACTCTGCCCTAAGTCAAATACAGAAACTGTAACCACCGTAGACGGTACCGAAGTTGCCTCCGGCCCAGTATCTGAATGTACCACTGATTTAATCCTCTTGTGTCAGGACAGTCACCGGGAATCAATCGCTTTTGATCTCATCAAGGCACCCCAGTTCCGGTTGATCTTAGGAATGCCGTGGCTGATCGCACACAATCCACGAATCAACTGGCGCACAAGGGAATTGACCTTTCCCAAAGATTGTACATGCACCTGCTATTACAATGGAAGGAAAACAACAAACACAGGCATGGCTGTCCAGGAAAGGGCGGCAAGTATCTTAGGTGTGGTTGGTACCCTACCAAGCCAATATCAGGACTTTCAAGACATGTTTCAAAAGGAACAGGCTAATACCTTGCCTCCCCACAGACCCTACGATTGCCAGATCGACCAGATACCCGGTGCACAAATCCCTTGTGGTCGAATCTATGCACTTACAGAACCGGAGAATCAGCATCTGAAGTCCCACCTCAAACAATATCTGGCCAACGGTTTCATCCGCCCCTCGAAGTCACCTGCAGCGTCTCCCCTGTTCTTCGTACCCAAGAAGGAAGGTGATTTGAGGACCTGTATTGACTACTGCGCACTGAATCAAGTCACTATTAAAACCGCTACCCCTTGCCCCTTATCCCGGAATTGTTAGACCAAGTTAAAGAAGCCCAAATCTACACAAAACTGGACGTTAGAGGGGCATATCATCTTGTTCGAATTAAAAAAGGGGACGAGTGGAAGACCGCGTTTCATACCAAATACGGTTTATATGAATACCAAGTGATACCCTTTGGCCTTTGCAATGCCCCGGCCGCATTTCAGTATTTCATGAACGATGTCTTAAGAGAACTGATTGATGTCTGTGCCCTCGTCTATATAGACGATATCCTAGTATATTCGGCCTCCGAACAGGACCATGTCAAACATGTTTGTTCCGTTCTTACCAAGCTTCGCCAACATCACCTTTATGCCAAACTCGAAAAATGTTCATTTCACTTTACAGAGGTAGAGTTCCTTGGGTTTATCCTCACTCCAAAGGGAATTTGAATGGACATGCACAAGGTTGATGCCATTCTAAATTGGCCAGCTCCAAATTCGTTCAAAGGAGTCCAGAGCATGTTGGGCTTTGCAAACTTTTACCGCCGATTCATCCCCGGATTCTCCCAAATAATACACCCAATCACGTTGTTATTGAGAAAGTGCAACAAGAAATTCCAGTGGACAGAAGAAGCTGAAAAGGCTTTTCAGGAACTCAAGGCAAGATTCACTTCCTCTCCAATTCTGCAAAACCCCTGTCCAGATCTTCTGTATGTGGTAGAGACGGATGCCTCTAGCATGGCTATGGGCGCAGTTCTGTCGCAAAGGGACCCACACACCGGCCAGTTACACCCTGTAGCCTTCTGGTCGCATAAGTTTTCACTGCATAAGTTTTCACAGAAGGATGGCAGAAGGCTGCCATCCTTCTACTCCTTGACCTCTCCGCTGCCTTCGACCTGGTCGACCATAAAATCCTGTGCAACCATTTATCTCTGGCAGCACACTTCTCCCACTCTGCAGTCACATGGATCCAATCCTTCCTGGACAACAGAACCAGGCGGGTCTTCTCCCCCCTAGCAGCGGCTGACCCCATCCCCATCACCTGCGGTGTCCCACAAGGATCCTGTGTCTCACCTACCCTTTACAATATTTTCACCAAGCCCTTATTCGACAAGCTGGACAATCTGGGTGTCACCTATACTAACTACGCAGATGACACCCAGATACTCCTCACCTTATCAGGCAACTACAACAAGGACGCCAAATGGATCAACGAAGTCTTTTCCATCATTCAGGCATGGATGGCCACACATGGCCTATGCCTGAATGATGACAAGACTGAATTGCTTCTTGTCGGCTCACCGAACACTATCAGTAAACTCTGTCCCGGCTACACTAGCTTCACTATTGACGGTAACACCATACCCATTGCCAAGAGCGTAAAAACCCTCGGTTTCTACCTAGACACGAACATCAACCTAGCTAAACAAATCAACATGACCGCCTCAGCCACTGCCTACACCGGTAAACTTATCAGGGCCTGCAGACCACTGATCTCCCCTAGCAACTGTCTCATCCTAGCCAGAGCACTCATTCAATCTAAACTGGATTACTGTAATAGCCTCTATGTAGGTGCCAACAAAACAGTAATCAATAAATTGCAAGTTTTACAAAATAACGCACTCCGTGCCGCCCTCAATATTCCTAGAAGGGAACACATCTCCGCCACCAGAACTGCCTGCAAATGGTTGTCCATCCAACAGAAAATTGATTTGAAAACCATATGCCTTACTTACAAAGCCCTCAATCATCTTGCCCCACCCTACCTCTCGAACAAATTTACACTTAGACAGAACACCAGAACCACCAGATCGTCCAACTCATTACAACTAACAGTTCCCAAATACTCCCTCAAAAGAGCTGGAGGATCCAGCTTCCCAACCCTGGCATCACAACTCTGGAACTCCATCCCACTGGATATTAAATCCACACCTACCTTCCAACCCTTCAGAACCAAGGTCATTTCCTGGTTAACCAACAAATAACTGTCCTACCACACATGTATGCACTCCGAATGTCCAACTTTATGTATATTGTTTGAATACTATTATCTATGCCCTATCAATACTGTACTATTGTCTTTTACCTGTAACCTGATGTTCAAAGCGCATATATACCCCCGGGTCAAGAGCGCTATATAAATAAATAAACAAACAAACAAACAAACAACCTGAACTCAATTATGCCATCACAGACAAAGAGCTTCTGGCCATTAAATCAGCCTTCGAAGACTGGCAACATTATCTACTAGGGGCTAGGCACACAATCACTGTGATAACAGACCATTGAAATCTACAATACCTAAAGAGTGCAAAAGCTCAATCCTCATGACAACTACGGTGGGCCCTCTTCTTTGCGGAGTATGACTATGTAATCACGTTTCGACCTGGGGTCAAGAATGGCATGGCCGATGCCCTTTCCCGCATGGGTATAGATGATCAGGTATACACAACCCCTGAACCTGTCGCCATCATCCCTGGCAACAAACTCTTAGGCATTACAACTGGCATGACTCAAGACGAATTGTTACTAGAAGTTCGACATGCAATGACTCCCGAATCACAGCGGGAGTGGGAGTCACAGCGGGCACACCACAGTGTCAAAGACCAACTACCATACGTCAGGAACCGTCTATTTCTGCCCAAGAAAGAGCTTCAGGAACAAGTCATCTCGGCATATCATGATTCCCGCATGGAAGGCCACCCTGGAATCACCAAAACTCTGGCCAAGGTAGAACGGAGCTACTGGTAGCCAACGTGGCGCAAGGACATCATTCAGTTCATCCTCTCTTGCGGTATCTGTGCACAGAATAAGTCATCAAAAAAGAAACCAGCTGGGCACCTTAGGTCATTGGACGTTCCGCCGGCTCCATGGCATACCTTATCTCTTGACTTTTTTACCGACCTACCTTCTAGTCAAGGATACAATACCATCCTAGTGGTCGTAGACTTGTTCTCTAAAATGGCCCACTTCCTGCCGTTAAAAGGCCTTCCAAATGCATCCAGCCTGGCAAAAACATTCCTGGAACACATCGTGCGACTCCATGGGCTCCCATCAGTACTGATTTCAGATCGAGGTACCCAATTTGTATCCAACTTTTGGAGAAAATGATGTTCAATGGCCCAAATCGACATTAGGCTCTCCACTAGCCACCATCCCCAAACGGATGGCCAAACGGAAAGAACGAACCAAACGCTCAAACAGTACCTGCGCTGTATGCTCTACCAAGTGGAAGGGAATTGGAAAGACTTATTGTGGGCTGCCGAATACGCCTATATCAATTCCCAACACAGCAGTACCGGACAGACTCCATTTTATACTATGTATGACAGACATCCACGCACATACGAACTGAATGTCCCTACGACTCTGGAAATGCCGGCTGTCAAAACCTTACACTCCATAATCTCTCAAGCCTTCGCAAGTGCCCTAGAGCAGTTACGTCAAGCCAAGGTTCGCCAGAAAACATACGCAGACCTATGTCATGAAAAGGCCCCAACTTCCAAATCGGAGACAGAGTGTGGCTAGCATCGAAGCATGTACCTCTAAAAGGGACCCAGACATTCTGACCACGGTATCTTGGACCCTTTACTATTGAACCCATCATAAATCCAGCTCCAGTTAAACTGGCGCTGCCACCCAACATGTTAATGTTAATGTTAAAGGACATTTGTAATGCACACTATCACCACCGGAGTGGTCCCTTGGCGCTCTGGCGGCTCTGAAACAGGAGGGGAGGTTGAGTTAGTGGGAGGAAGCAGGAAAAGTGCACGAGAGCAGTGATGTGCTGTTGGCGGCCTCAGCTTGGTGGGTCCGTTGGCTGGGCCTGGGGTGTTTGCGGCCAGTAGTCGTTGTGTACTGTTGTGCAAGGCTATGTGTAATTTTGTTTTGTTGTTGCAGTGCAGTGAAGTTTGTGCGGTTTGTTGTGCTGTAGGTTTTGGTTGTGTTTGGTTTGGAGTTTGAGAGGTGTATGCAGAAGGGGAAATTGTTAGTAGGGGTTGGTTAGTTTGCGTCTCTGTCCTGAATTGAAGCGCTCGGCTTGCGTGGTCTCCCCTGTTGCGGCTATGTCCTGATCTGGGTGTGACTGGCATACAGGTTCCTTACTCCTCTAGCTCCCGCCTCTAACATGCTCTCTCATAGCTCCCCTTATCTTCCATTCATACTCCTGTGGCCATTGCACCTGCCAATGACAACCTCTCAGGCAGTGGGGTGATTGCCAATATCTCGATAATTCCACACTCATGTGGTACTTGGCGGTAAATAATTAAGGGGTGGGCGAAAGTGTTGGTGGGATTGTCTGGGGTAGTTGACTCAGTCTCCGTGCGTATCGCCTGTGTTCCGGTCTAGCCGGTGTCATCCGTCCAAGTGCCGTAGGCGTTATTCTCTCGGGTCCGGGATGTCCGTGTCTTTTTGGTTTACTCATCCTTTTCCAGTTTTGGTCTCCTGGTTTAGTCTGTGGTGTTGTAGAGCCAGGTTTTTAGTGATTTCCTGAATTTTAGGTGATCTTCAGTGTTTCTTATTTCTTTTGGGATGTTGTTCCAGGTTTTTGCGGCTGAGTGGTAGAAGGAGGTGCGTCCAAGTTTTTTCTTATGGTATGGTTTGAGTTCCAGGTGGATTTCATTGCTTGATCGGAGGGGTCTCGTTGGTTTGTAGACTGTTATTTTCTTTTGTAGGAATTCTGCTCCTTGTCCGCTGATTGCCCTGTGCGTTATGCACATTGTTTTGAAGGTGATGCAATGTTTTACTGGGAGCCAGTGTAATGTTTTTAGGGCTGGAGTGATGTGGTCTCTTCTGGATAGTTTGAGGAGTAGTCTTGCTGCTGCATTTTGGATCCATTGCAGTTTCTTCAGGAAGTATTCTGGTATTCCGAGGTAGAGGCTGTTTGCATAGTCAATTTTAGACATGATTAGGGCGACGATAATGAGTGTTTTGTGCGCGAAGGAGTGGAAAGGTAGAATTCTTCTTGCCGTGCGGAGGAGGAAAAAGCATTTCTTCACTGTTGCATTTATTTGTGGTTCCAGGGTTAGGTTGTTGTCCATTAGGACTCCCAGATTTTTTACTACCTTCGATGGTGTTGGTGCGTTTCCCATTTCTGTTGGCCATTAGATGGTGGTTTTGTTGTCTTGGTCTTTGGATACGATCATGGTTTCTGTCTTTCCTGGGTTGATTTTCAGGTTGTTGGCATCCATCCAGTTGAAGACTTCTTTTAGACCGTCGGTTAGGGTTGGATGGTTCGCATCAGTGTCTTTGATTTTGTAGATGATCTGAGTGTCATCTGCGTAGTTGTAACATGTAATGTTGTATTTTTTGAAGATTCTGATGACCGGAGTCTGATAGATGTTGAAATATAGTGGAGATAGTGAGGATCCTTGCAGTACTCCGCAATCGTTGACTCGTGGAGTGGATTTGAAAGTTTTTATCCATACGGTTTCTGTTCTGTCTGCTAGGAATGATTTGGTCCAGCGTAGTGCTGTGTCTGTTATGCCTATGTCTTCTAGTCTTTTGGTCAGGGTGTTTTGGCTAACTGTGTCAAAGGCTGCGGAGAGGTCGAGCAGAATAAGGGCTGAGGTAGTGTTTGAGTCTGCGTTAGTTTTGAGGTCGTCCCAGATGGATAGTAGTGCTGTTTCCGTTCCTCTCGCTGGTCTGAAACCAATTTGAGCTTGGTCCAGCAGGTGGTATTTTTCCACGTGTTCTTGGGTTAGTTTATATACGTAGGTTTCTAGAAGTTTCACCTGGTAGGGGATGTTGAAGATCGGCCTGTAGTTAGAAAGGTCATCTACGTCACCACTTGTGTTTTTTGAGAGTGGCTTGATGTATGCTGATTTGAAGATCTTCGGTACAGTCCCTGTTGAAAGTGATAGATTTAGAAGGTTTCTGTAGTGTTCTGCTGGCGATCCTCGCGCAAGGATTGATTTGTAGATGTCTGGGGGACATGGGTCCATGGGTGATCCCGCTTTCTTGCTTCGTTTAATCAGCATTGCGAATGCCTCTGCTGATATTTCAGGAAAGCTTCTGAGTTTGTGTTGTGATTCCGAGTTGGGTTCATTGGGTTGCATGTTGAGGTTGGTTGGTCACTTTTGTATGGTTTGACGGATGTCATTGATTTTTTTTTTAAGTGATCTACCAGGTCGTTGCATAGTTTTTCTGAGGGGTTTGGGGTGTTATCGCAGCCTGGTGGGTTTTTCATTTCTTCAATGATGTTAAACATTTCTTTTTGTGTGTTGGTGGCATTGTTGATTCTGTCATCGTAATGTCTTTTCTTTGCCTTTTGAATTTCCTTCTTGTATGGACGGATTTGTTTCTGGCACTGTGTTTTTTTCCCTGGGCTGTATTCTTTCCTCCATTCCAATTCCATCTTTCTGTTTTCCTTTTTCATGTCGTTTAGTAGTGGGGTGAACCATTTTGCCATTGCTCTTTTTTTTGATGGGGTGAATGGTTTATCTGGGGCGATCTTGTCTATAGTATCTGCAATCCATTTGTGCAGTATCTCTGCTTTTCCGTCTAGGTCAGCTAGCTCCAGTTCTGTAGTTGAGAGTTTCGTTAATTCCAGTTGTTCGAATAGGATGCATATTCATCCTGTGTTCAATGTATCCCTCTTAAAACCAGTTCAGCCTGGGACACGGGTGACCGCGTCACCTGAACCTGTAATGGTCAATGGAGAACAGGAATTCGAAGTCAAGGACATTCTGGACTCAAAATACATCAGAGCAAGATTATATTATCTAGTCAACTGGAAAGGATATGGCCCGCAGGACAGAACATGGGAACCTAGCGAGCACATCCATGCACCTCGTTTAATACAACGTTTTCATCGTGCTTATCCCACCAAGCCAGGACCAGACAGAAGAGCCACCCTGAAAGGGGCCTTGGGGGGGAGTGCTGTTAGGGCCACAGCCCCTGGTCCTGGCATTTGGGCACTCAGGACCACATCGCAGTATTCCTGCGGGGCCCCAAGGGCCCAATAATGCTCCCAAAGACTCTTTTGGAGTCAGGTCTGGCACTGTTGGCGCCAGGCTCATCTTATTGATAGAGAGGCCATAACCTCCAATGGCAATAGCACAACATGGATGCCTCCACATGGTTCAGTTCTAGAACTGAACCATGCGGTCTAGCTCTTTGGGTGTGGTCAGGCCTGAAGACACCTGGGATACTTACAGACTATAAAACCCATGCCCGGGCTGCAGAACACGCTTCGCATTGCTCTGCACTCGCAGCGTGACGTTCACCGAGGTCTGATCTCTGCATTACGGGCCTGCATCTGTGGAAAGAAGAAGCAGAACAGCATTATTCATCCTTACCTGCGAGAATCCAGCGTCTGTTGTTCACTCCAGTGTCCTGCACCTCCGGCATCACGGCAGATGCTCCCTCTGGAATCCACTTGAAGGAAGGAAAAGAAACGAAAGACGACATTAGTAAGCGTTCGCATTGCATCTAAACCATAATTCAGAAAAAAACGCTTACCTAAGTGGAAGTCGCGGTTGACTTATTCTCATCGCGGCCTTCCATCAATCTGCCGCAGACTTACTCGACGGTGAATCCGACATCTTCCTCTCACCGCTCCGCATCCTTTCGCCAGCCTTCATCCGGAACATCACGGCAACCTGTGAAGAAGAAGAACAGGTGAGCACATCATAAAAGCGCACATAGCGCCGCGCTCTGCGCAGTCACCTACCATCTCAGGCACAGCTCCAGCCTGCTCGGCGCCTCCGCCATTCCTCCCGCCATTCCTCCCGCACCTAGGGAGATAAAAGACATTGACAGGGGCAATAACAATTAAGGACAAATAAACAAAGCAAAAGACTTACCTGAAGAACTGAGTCGCAGCAGGACTGGACTCATGGGCCCGCGCCAGTGAAGCAACTCGGCGGCGAAGCGCCCCAACCACAACGCACCCCTGCACAGAATTGCAGGACGGAGAGCGCACCATATCCGAATCCAAGGTGAGGAAGTCTCTACAGAGAATCTGAGGGTTCACGAGGGAGGTGGGCCCAGAGAGGAGGAGACTGTGGGCTAATCCAAACTCCTGTATTCCAGATCAGATCCTTGTCAGAGTGGGAACCCAGGGAAGAAGGATCCGGGTCAAAGGCAGTCCAACCAGATCGGGTGGCGTCCCTGTGGATACCAGGTGAGCGTTACATTCTGCCAGCCATTCCCAGGCTCGCGGAATCTGGGAAAACCCAGAAGACCAGATGGGCACCTCTGGGAGCAGTGCCTCTGAGTCAGAGGAGGAATGGACTAGGGTTACCCGAACTAAGAAGGCCAATAAGGCAAAAAGGGCCTTGCTTAAGGACCCCTTAAAGCAAATCAAGGCGATAAGGAGCGTCATCACGCCTTATCATAAGAACGCTATGTATTCTGTTTGGGAACACTTAGAGCTCTTTGAGCAGATGATGGAAACTTTCCATTTGAAGGACAGCAGTAGCTGTATTCAATATGTGAAATGGACCTTCTCACCAGAATACTCCAGCTTCTTTGTGGGGCTGGAGGACCAAAATCATTCTAGGTGGTCCACCTATAGGGCGGCCATCTTGAAGCATTTTTCTGTGCATAGAAATCCCCAAGAGGCTCGCAAGGCAGCCTACAACTTGCAATGTGGGGAGGATCAGGCCTCATAAGAATTTGTGCAGGAATTAAAGCGTGCCTTTGTGCAGACCACCAGAAGGGTGCGCACGGACAGCAGAGAATTTGTCAATACTTTTTTCTACGCTCTACCAAAGTACATCATGACCCAGCTAGTGAGAGATTTTCATGAGAAAAGATCACAAGACTGGGTCATCGAACAGGCCACCCGAATGTATGAGGTGCAAAAGCCCATAGAAAACAAGAATAATCCTAAAAGCCCCAAACCAACCAACATCCGTGCTGCTGCTAAGGTGGCAGAGGTGAAGGTTTCCCCCATTTTAGATTTGGAGATGGGGGGGCCTAAAAACCTGCCTGCACAAAATCAGAGCAATCCAAAGCCCAGAAGGCCCTCGGACCAGTCACAGACAGAGAGCCAAGGAGGTAGTCCCACAAATGGGATCCCTCACTCCCCTGACTACATAAGACCCCGCTATAAGGGGAACAGACCCATCCTGGGTTATGTGTGGACTCCTCCAGCCCAAGGGGGGGGACCCCATCTAAGCACCAGCTAACCCAGGGAATTTCCCTCCTCACTTCCCACAGGAGAGCAGAAATTCCCCAAATCCTGGACAGAACTTTTTCCCCAGGTACCCACAAAACCTCCAACCCCAGAACAATCCATCCTTCTTTCCCCACTTTCCTGAGCCCAGACAACCCAATCTGAGAGAGGGGAGGCCAAGGGTGGAGGGGTAACCAAATTTTCCAAACCCAGGGTACTTTCAGAGAAGGGATAGCTACCCTTCCCGGGATCAGCCCAGGAGAGACAACAGAACCCCTTATCAGCCTGAGCGGGTGTCACAGCTAGAGCACCAGTTCCAAAACATGGCACAGGATCTGGGTCGCATGCTGAGGGCTCAACAGAACCCTCAGATGAGCATGCCGGCGCAGAATGCCTCAAACTCCGGACCTGGTGCTCCAGAACAATGATGGGGGCAGAACCCCGACAACCCACCGGTTCCCAGGGAGGAGGCACAAGGGGAAGGGGGTGTAAAGCCTTGGAAGAAGCTTCCTTCCCCACTGGTAAAAAGCCCCTAGAAACCCAGGAACCGGAATCAAAATCTCCTGCCCCTGAAAGTCTGCCACCCAAGGAGCAGAGGGAGGGTAAGAGAAACAAAGAACCCAAACAGACCCATTTTGAGGAGGAGGTACAAATCTTCCAATTTGAAGGAGAGGGATCCTCAGAGGATCCTGGGAAAAGGATCTTCTCCTTCAGAGATGGGGGAACTCCTCCCAAAGAAAAATGGGTCCCAAAGGATTCAAATCCAGACTGGGTAGATATGGGGACTGAGCTAGCGCCGCCCATCATCCTACCCCAGAACCAACAGCATGAAAACCCCCTGGTTCAAACCCATCCTGGTGACTGCCTCCAAAAAGGAGAGGGCAGCCCAGAAACGGAACCAGGGGAACCCAAAACTTCTCCCATATCTAGTTGCCACCTTTTCTTTTCAGATTCCCTAGACTACAAACAGAATTCTGCCCAATCACCTCCTTATCAGTGTCCAAAACTAAAAAACTAACCCACCAGTTGTCCAAAAATGTACATTATGTGTGCCCCCTTGCGGAGAAGGAGGGAAGATTCTATGCCCCGGTCCAAATACAGGGGCAGGGTACAATTTTGGCACTGGTGGACACGGGATCCCAAGCTACCCTTCTGTCCAAAAAGGCCTTTGATAAACTGAATTCAGGAAGGGGGGAGAATTACCAAATTCCTCTCACCCCTCTTCCTGGACAACTTCAGAACTTAGACGGTAAGGAAATTCCCATCGAGGGGACTGCGTATTTGGACAATAAAATTGGGCGACACAAGGTGACGCACCCGGTCATAGTTGTGACTCCAGAGGGCACCCCTTGTTTACTAGGGAATGACCTCCTGCAAAGGTTGTCACCCCTAATAGACTGTGTAAACAAGGTCCTCTGGACCCAGACTAACCGACCGATAAAATTAAAACAGAGTGTCAACCATGTTAGTTCAAACGGCACCTACCACATGGTTGAACAAAAACCTGACCAAGTAGAATTTCACTTCCAGAACAACCAAATTCCAGACGTGACAGTAATAGCAGAAGGACAACAAACTGGTAATGGAGGGGTCCTCTCTATTTCTGAAAATCAACCTTCCTTCCAGTTTAAGGTGGCATTCCACACTGGAAGGAAACACTCTGAAATTCTTTACCAATCCACAATCAGACATTCCCACTCCTATAGTTCAGAAAGATGTGAAATCAGCTCAAAGCCTGGCTGATATTCAGCAAATTGGAGAGCAGTTGTTCATCCCTGTTCAGTTAAATGAAGGGAAGGACTCTGTTCTCGTCTGAGTGTGTGTAAACAACGATAAGAACTTCATCAGCGAAGCCATGTTCCGCCAACTCCCAAAAGATCCAGCCATTCCCACATTCAAACTGATAGACAAATGGGAAATGGATCTGGAAACAACCATTTCCAAACATCTCCTGCCAAGCAGGCGTATGCTCAAAATCTCCATAGGCAACAAGAGCATAGTCCATAATTGTTGGGTCGTGCGAGACGTCACTGCCGACTTTTACTTAGGCAGTGACATTCTCAATTGCTTTGCCATTAGTTTGGACCTAATAAACTTTAAAGCTTGGTCCTGAATAGCAGATAATCCCATGGGCTTTGATGACCCATAGAAAGCATTTAGGTCAGCTCAACTGCTGCCTTATGCAGTTGAAATTCAGATTGGAGAGGAAGTCACCATCCCAGAAAGGACCCGACAATTCTCCCTGTAAGTGAAAGTTAAAAGAGGACAGAAATTGAAAAACCCTGATGCCTATATTCATCTAAATGCTTCTCTCCAACAGCAAGGGTTAGGGGTAAACCCAACACCACTAGTCAATATAGAACATGACACCATTCCAATAGAGGTGGATAACAGCGACTTAAAGAGTATCTCTTATCTTTTAGTAATCCTATCCAACCCATTCTATCATATCCAGAACTGCATTGTAGAATCTCTTTTGTATGTCCTGAATCCTTCTTTCATCCATATAATCCTGTGATAATTGTAGTGATAATCATCTTTGCGCTAATATATATTTGCTGAAGAAAGGCAAGTGTCGCAGCGGGCAAGGATCAGACAGAGGTGCCTCTGGACTGGTGGCTGTACCGTTGGTATCTCGCATCTTCATAGCCTCCCTTAGTATTAAGAAATCCTTGTTTGTAAATCTTCAAAAGCGCATCTTCATTTGAAATCTTGACTCTTTTTGAGAAAAATCTACCTTTACTAAAAACTTCAAAACTTCTGAATCGTACATGCTAGAAACGAAATGTAAGTGTCACATTGAAGCAAACATCCACAGCTTTCAAACAAATCAGAAACTGCATTCAAACTCCGTATAGTTTTGCCGCAATCGTGTTTCCCGCGCGCGGAAAAAGTTGCTGCGAATCTGCATTTGGCTCTATTTTATCCAATATAAAACAGTTCTTTCTTGCATTTAACCTCTGAATTCAGTTTCCTATCTTCCAGTTATCCCACCATCATTGCTAGTGTTTACCTGAAGCTATCCAAAGCGGCTCCCACTAGCTCTGAATCCAATTTAGAGAATTAAATTCATTTTTCAGTGTTTTTCCCATTTATTACAAGCCACATTCAAAAGCATTTGACCTGTGTTGAAATCATTGCTGTTTCTCTCTAAGCTTGCTTGGGGAATTGGGATTGAAACTGCAATTGTAGAGTGTTTATTCCTGAAACCTGTTTTCTCTCCTTCGATCTCTATATTGCATATTAGGGGGGATTGAGTAGTATCGGGGGAAAGAGTGATTACATTGCCTTTGATTGAATTCATATCGCAATGTCACACAACGCTGATCAATGTATAAATATTAATAGTGTGATATCCAGATATTGTTCATAATTCATTCATAAAAGTGTGATATATATATTGTTCAAATCCATCAAATAAATCTTTTAACTTTGCAAAGCAACCTACTTCTTGGTTCAGTGAGACCGGGGGGGATTCAAAGAGAGGGGCGTGATATAAGGATACATCGTTCAGAAATAAAAGAACTTTAGACATAAAAATATATAATTAAGGGTTCCAGCTGGGCATCTCACGCCAGGCATTGACTTAGGTGGAGTGCTGGGTTGAAACCACTTACATCCCAGCCAATGGGACCCAGCAAATAAGTCCATGTTCAGATTCTAACCAGGTAAAGTGCGAGGCTTCAACTGAGTAGAGGCTTTCTGGGGTAAGTGGAGGCTCGCATGTGAATCTATGAATGCTGGATAACTGGAGTTGCAGGTAATCAACATACTCCTTCTCCAACATTGGAGATGTATAGGATTTGATTTGATAGGTAGTAAAGGGTTACCTTTATGGAACAGATGCTGTACCACTGCTTGCCTCACACCATGGTCACTTCTTTCTTGCTCATCCAAGCAGGAGTGCTTGACGAATGTGAGGCACTGCCCAGGTAGCTGCCCGGCAAATATCTTGCAGGGAACTGCGGATGTAGCCACCACTCTGGTCTAATGGACATACACTCTATTGCAAAGGGGCCTATTTGCAATAGGCAATTGCACACAATGTCCACCTTGCTATACCTTGCTATACCTTGTTTTTAAATCAGGCCTCCTTTCTTAGTGGGTCCTAACGCACTCGTTTTCCTGGATCCCTTTATTTTATCAATACCATTTGACATCGAAAGAATGAAGGGCAATGTCAGCTGCTGTGGTAGCATTTGTGAAAAATGTTGGAAGCACAATGGATAAATTGATATGGAAATTGGTTGGCACTTTGTTCTGGAAACCTGGGCTTGTTTTAAGAACCGTCTTGTACTTGGAAAAACGTAGGTATGGCTCATTGATTGCAAATGGCTGGAGCTTTTACACTCTTCTTTCCAATGTGATGGCTACTTAAAAGGCCACCTTCCATGAGGTGTCTGATATCTGCTCTTGTGTAGAGGTTCAAATGGCTCTTTCATGGGCATTGTCAAAACGGTGTTTAGACTCCTTATAGGGGCTGTTTTTTTAATTGTTATGAAAGTGGGCAAAAGTGCCTTCATAACGGGTTTCACTATTCTGTGGCTGAACGGGGGAGCATTCCGCGGACTTGCAAGTGTGCCGCGATATGCTGTTCAGTGTACTAGAAGCTTGTTTATTTATTTTCATTCTTAATAGAGCGCCAACAGGCCTCACAGCGCACAAAAAACAAAACAAGACAAAATCAGAGATGAACAGAGACCAAAGTAGACGGAGGCAGCCTGGCAGTAGATCTAGGGGGCAGTAAAAAGGTAAGTCTTGAGATTCTTTTTAAAGTTGACCACGAAAGTGGAGAACTTGAGGCAAAGAGGTAATGAATTCCTCAAAGCTGGAGCAATGACACTGAAGTTAGTTTTTCCAAATTTAGCTAGGTGAAAGCGAGGCAATAGTGACGCTGAGTGTCTTTATGCTTGGAACCACTGGGATGGACACATTGGCGATGGTGAATGATGCATATTCCTCTGGGAGGTTCTTTAACATATGACTGGATCCAGCAATAAGGATCTCGGTTTTCTCTGCATTCAACGCCATGGAATTCTGACTCATCCAGGAACGGATGATGGAGTAGATGGCAGAGATGGCTTTAGAATCAGTGGAATAGGAGCCTGAGAGTTTGATGATGACCTGGGTGTCATCGGCTTAGTTGGAATAGAGGAAACCCAGGTCACCCAAGTACAGAAAGGTATGGTAAAACTTGGTATTTTTTTTTATTGCAGAAGTTGTAGGTTTTGTTCAGCACACAATGCGTATAAACGCTTCAGTTTCAATGTGCAGGACTTTGTAGTTGAAGTTGTCCTTGTCCCCTGCAACAGAATGTACAGATTTCTAATAGCACCATGGCTACCTACAATCTCGTAATGACCCCCATATTCTCCAGGCACTCACATGGTTCTGTAAGAGTGTGGGTTGGGTAGGTTACTGAGGGAAGAGGGAGTAGGATAGAGGTTGTGCTTTTCTGTTGGTGCTTATAGAACCAGGAGGAACTGGTGTCTAATGAGGGTCTGGTTTCTAGGTGTATTTGGATTGTGCACTGAGGCTATTTTTTCCAGATGGGCAGCATCCAGCGATTGTGTGTGTTTTTTTTAATTTTGCGGCAGTTATTTGTGGTGGATGCATGGGTTGTATGTTTTAATGTCAATTAGACTGATCCAAGGATTGTGTGAGGTAAATGTGGGTATGCTGGGGAGGAGTTGGAAACAGGGGTTAGTAGTTGGTGGCTTTCCTTCGGTCCCCATTGTTATTGCTGGCAGAGTCCATTGTGTGCTAGTCATTGGGAGTTGAATAGCCATGTTTTCAGTCGTTTTCTGAAGTTAAGGGGGTCTTCTGTCCTTATTCCCTTCAGTTTTGTGTTCCATAGAGTACCAGTTAAACGTGAGAATGCGTTCATCATTTTGAGGTTTTGTCATCCAGCAGTGTATGTCGGTGAAGCAATTGTTGAGGGTGTTGCTTCGGTCTTAGGTCATGATGGCTATCTTGATGATTTGTGTCGTCTGCGTAATTGTAGCCGGTCAGTCCATGGTTTAAAATGATTTTCATTAGGGGGGACATGTAGATGTTAGAGGACAGGGGAAAGGCTGGAGCCTTGTGGCACCCCACAGATGATTTTGGGGTTTGAGGTAAAAGGCGGTAGGTAGGTTATTTCAGTTTGATTTGTGAGGAAGAATTTTAGCCATTTTAAGTCAGTCTTTTGCACCACATTCCGCAAGTATTTCGATTAGTGGTGTGTGATTGTTTGTGTTGAAGTAGTATGAGGGCAGACTGGGTGCTGCTGTCTGCATTTATTTGTAAGTCCCATATGGATATGAGTGCCAATTCCATTCCTCTCATGGGTCTGAAGCAGACTTAAGAGTGGTCGAGTATTCCGTTTGTTTCTAAGTCGCTAAGTAGAATTTTGTATATATGGTTCAGTATTTTTGCTGGGTAGGGCAGGTTGGATATAGGTCTGTAATTACTGGGGTCATCCATGCTTTCCATTTCGTTTTTTATCAGTGGCTTAATGTAACCCAATTTTAATGATTTTGGTTCTATTCCTGTGTTTAGGGATAGGTTAATCTGAAGCCAGAAGTGTAATGCTGTGGTTGAGGACTTCTTTGTAGATGCCTAAGGGTTAAGGTTTGCTTGGAGATATAGCGAGGTTGGTGTTCTTTATTAGGGTGGAGAAAACTTCTTTGTCTATTGGTTCAAATCGGACGAGTCTTAATGTGGTTGGTGGATCGCCAGTTGTCAGTAGTTCTGTGGCTGTGTATATAGTTGCACGGCTTGCTTCTATGGTCTGTTGGATTGATTACATTTTTGTTGTAAGGTAATTGTTGATGTTGTCACATAGTGCTTGTGATGGGATGACACCTTTGTAGCAAGATGTAGGGTTTTTGATCTCTTTGATTCAGAAGAGTTATTTTTGCTGATTTGTTGCCAATTGGATTCTTGTGGCGTAATAGGTTTTTCTTTGCTTTGAGGAGTGCCGATTTGTATATTCTGAGTTGTCTTTGGTATTTTATTTTGTCCAGTTGATTGTTATGGTTTCTCTCTATTTTTTGCAGTTTGATTTTTTGAGTTCTTTAAGCTCTTAAGTGAACCACCTTGCTGCCATCTTTTTTGCTGTGGCTTTGAATGGTTTTGCCAGTGCTAGTTGGCCTAGGGCCTCAGGTGATCCAGGTGTTGAGCATTTCACCGCTGAGTCTGTGGTCATTTTGTTTAGCTCGGTGGTGTTTGGTTGAGACAATTCCAGCAGATCTGCTAAGGATTCAAGACTCTTCCAGTTTGTTTTCCTTGTTGTGTGTAATTTTGCGTTTCCGGGCAGTTTGAAGTTTGATGGAGAATGGTATCAGGTAGTGTTGGGGTGGTCAGGAAAGATCCCCATGATCAAGAGGGGATCATGTTGCTCGTGCCATATTTGTGACGGGGGTGTGTGGCAAACTGGGCTTGATATTGCAATTTCATATGTATCCAGTGTAGTTAATTGTGAATGGGTTATGTTACTTTAGTGCTACCTTTTGTTTAAAGTTGATACATATTAGATTTGTACGTGCATGGAAAGATGACCACCAAATGAAATATGAATGCAATTCACACATTGTGTGCTACACGGTACTTAGAAACTGAGAGAAGAGTAGTTTTTTAATATGCATGCATAGAAGGGCCTTGTCCTGAAGAACCCACTGTAAGAACCCACTGTAAAGGAGAGATATTTATTAAACATGCACACTGAGGAACATACAAAGGGAATTTATAAATCTTCATGTAGTGGGCTTTTATGAATTCATTCAGCCTTTGCAGCCAGCAGTTTGTGCAGTGAATTTCAGGTGGCTGGGAAAATATGGTTCTGCAGGATTGAGAGAGAGCTGGGTGAGGAACAATGATTAACCAAGCATATGGGGGGCGTGGCCAACTGCCTTGTAGGACAGACGTGTTCTATGCAGCTCTGTATAATACGCTCATTGATCCGCCGCTAACTTCAATTTTTTTGCACTTAAACCACAGAAAATCAACTCAACCGTGAGCGTAAGCCTGGGGAACCTGAGGCCGAAGTTTGATACCGCTCCGATCCACCACGAACCCGTCGCGCCGTGGAGAAAGAATTTGCCGCAACCAGAAAATGGCGGCTGTGGTGGGTTCCATCTCTCTGCTGGAGCCTACCCACCATACAGAGACCACGCGATCCTGCTGGCCCTGAGGCCCCCTCCAGTCGCGGTGGAAGCGGAGACCGGGGACCAGGAGATCTGGACCAGGCGGAAGCAGCCCCTCCGAGTGGAGACCGGACCGTGGGGGAGAGGAGTCGGAACAGAAGCCAACGGCAGTGGCCGCGGACAAGAAGCGCCAAAAGCAGAGAGCGGTCTGCGCTGCCCGCCGAATCGATGGGAAAGGGGCCGGTGTCGTCCTGACCCCGCCTCGACCACATAACGAGGCTCCCCTGGGGAGACCGCAACCCCGACCCAGCACACCGCAGAGCCCCACAGCGTGGCCGTGGAAGAGGAGTGAGGAGGAGCAGGAGAGACCCCCGCGGACACGACAGCGGCATCGCCTCCGGGGCCCTTTGGAGAGGAGACGCGCACACCCAGGGACAGCGGGCGGCACTCCACTGGCCCGGATAGGAGCTGCCACAGCCTTTGGCCGGGCCCCGGGCAGCGGCACCGAGAGAGCCAGCTGGGCGACCCACGGATCCACGGTGAGGAGCGGGGAAGGGAGGGCCCCATGGACACCACTGGCGCAGCGCATAAACATAAGGTGCTGACCCCCTGGCCCTACCACGAGCACGCCTAGCGACTGCTTACTCCGCCCGGCGTTGGGCGTTGTGCCGCGGGGCCTGGAGAGCTCAGAGAGGCCGCCACAGAAGGCCTTAAACACCACCGGCCCCAGTCGTGAGGTGCGGCTGGGGGCAGAGGCGTGGGAATGAGTGGGGCAGGGCCAACGACCATCACGGCCCCCACGTTGTGCCAGTACACCAACATTTCCTACAAAAGCCCCTGTTCATTAACACCTCCAAACTATGATCGCACCCCGCACCTTGGGCGCAGGAGGCAAAGTGACACCCTGCGGCTTGAGGGACCGCTGCTAGCCCGAAAACTGAGTCAGCGCTCCGCCTGCACACCTTGGGTACTCGGATAGCACCGATACCGAAGGCCTCCCCCCCCCAACCTGAACTTAAGGAGCTCCTCTTGCAAGGCGCATACTCCAGGGGGCCTTGTCTGCTTCAAGCACCCCACCGCTCCCACCAATCTACACCTCACCTGTCATAGGGGGAAGCACAGGACATAGACTGGCCCTAGACAGCCCTGGGGGCTGCGCCGCTGCGGGGCGTGCAGCCTCAACCTCTGCCAAGAAGCTTTTGAAAGACCCTGCGGGCCTGCCCACACCCAAGGCTATGTCAACCAAAAGTGCCCGAAACAAACACAGACAGACCACAATGGAGTCCTTTACGGCCACTGGGTCGCTCAGACCAGTTGCTGACACCGCCAACAGGGAGACATCGAGCGCGGAGACACTCGAACCAGCGAACTCCCACCTATTAGAGGCCATTATGACGCTCCAGAAAACCATGGAAAATAAAATTGACGCTGTAGCCATTGATCTGAACCTACTGAGGCAGGACATGCGCTCCATAGCCTGCAGAACAGAAGCTTTAGAAACCCAAGTACGAGACAACACCGAAGCAAAGACCCAACTCCAGAAAGAAGTTGACGCCCTAACACAGAAGGTGAAGAACCTGGCAGACAGGGCCGATGAGGCAGAAGGGAGGGCCCGCAGAAATAACATCAGAATTATTGGCCTGCCTGAGGGTATCGAAGGTAATGACCCCACGAATTATGTCGAAGACCTCCTCATACATGAAATTGGAGCAGGGAAACTATCACAAGGCTTCACCATAGAGAGAGCCCACCGATCCCTCGCCAAGCGGCCACCCCCGGGAAACCCGCCTAGACCCACCATAGCCAAAGTGCTTAGCTACAAGGATAGAGAAATCATTTTAGCCTTCTCAAGACAGGGCGGCACCATACTACGTGATTACGCGAAGATCGCCATTTATCCAGATTACACCTTACAAGTCCAAAGGAGTAGGGCCCAATTCAATCACATCAAAGCCAGACTGAAGAACGCAGGCATGCGTTATATGCTACTATACCCGGCCAGACTGAAAACCCTGCACAACAACAGAGCCTACTTATTCGAGACCCCCGTGGAGGTCAGCGAATGGATGGACAGGGAGCAGGTACCTGACCTTGAACCGAAGCAGCGCATACCTCAACAACCAAAATCACGAAGAACCCCCCCCCCCAGCCGCCCCCAGGCAGCGCTCACTAGAGTAACTGTATCACACTAGGAAAGCAACGATAATGATGTATCAGGAGCCAATCCAGACACGAAACTCTGCATAGTTGCACCACCAGAAGTTGCCCCACTCTTGCCCCCAGGAACTGTTTGGGTAGTTTACCCGCCCGTAGGGCACCAAGGGGCCTAGGCCTAATGGAGCAGAAACGGGGAAGTCAGAACGGGGGAAACCTCGCTAGACGCGTTTTGTTAGCAGAAGAGTTCAAAGTTCACGTTTATAGGGAAGGGAGCCCCATGCAGGGAACCCAGTTGAAGTTACACAGGGAACAGACCAAGACCACTGGCAGCAGAATCGTCATAGGACTGCCCGGGACCCCCCGGAGACTAGAACATATCACTGGGCTGCCTTGCGAACCACCCATAGAACCGCACTCGTTTTCAGACCATGGCTGACGACGTCAAAATAATGTCCTGGAATGTAAGGGGCCTAAACAGTTACGTCAAACAGCACCGAATTCACTCCTTCCTGAAGCGCCATAAGGTAGGAGTCGCCCTGTTGCAAGAGACCCACCTTAACGCACCTAAACTAGCAGCGCTAGCCAAAGTCTGGAGAGGAACCTTGATAGGCTCCTCGTACTCCTCCTATGCAAGGGGAGTCTTGATATGGATCGCACCTTCCATCCCCTTCACCCTGACCCACACCAAAACAGACAATGAAGGTAGAATGGCCCTGATGCAAGGCACCATAGAAGGAAGTGACCTCTGTCTGATCAGCACCTACGCTCCCAACCACGATGCAACCGTCTTCTTTCGCTCACTATACACCCGCCTGAGCCCGAATAGCGAAGCCATAATAATATGGGGAGGCGACCACAATTGCACCCTAGACCCCCGCATGGACAGATCGGACAACAAGCACACAAGCCCCTCCCCAACCGCCAAAATACTAAACTCCCTCACACACCAATTCGCCTTGAAAGACCTATGGAGAACCCAACACCCCGATACCAGAGCCTATTCCTTCTACTCGCCTCCACATAAAGTCCACACCAGAATCGATCACCTATTTGTGAGTGAGGAACAGACAGCTCTGTTCAATGACATGCAATACCTAGCCAGGGTGCTGTCAGACCACTCTCCCTTGATTACCACATGGACACTAACAACCCCCAGGCCCCCAATTCCGACCTGGAAACTCAGAAGCGAGGCGCTGCTAGACAACGCCTTCAATGAGCAAATCAGGCAAGGCACAACAGACTACTGGCAAACTAACACAGACAGCGTTCAACACATACGCACAGCATGGGAGGCGTACAAGGTCGTAATAAGGGGAGAAATGATTGCTGCCGCTGGGGGAGCCCAGAGACACACTACTGCCCTGCTCGCGCATACCAAAACAGAGCTGAAAGTCCTGGAGGCAACGCCATCCCCTGACCCGGCCCATATGCACAAAATAATAGAGCTTAAACAATCTTGCCTAACACATTGGGAGACACTGGGGAAACTGAGCTACGCGAGTTACACCGCAAGAAACCACGCCCTGGGAGATAAACCTGGGAAACTGCTCGCGTGGTTATACAAGCGCGAGACCCCCAGATCACCTATCTGCCAAATCAAGAGCATAGACGGCTCCAATGCCCACACCCAAGCTGGGATTAACCTAGCGTTCAAAGAATACTATCAGGCCCTATACTCAGACCCTACTGCTTCCACTGACACGGACATTGAAGATGCCCTCGACATCATTGAGTTGCCTCACTTAGATGAACACATGGCAGAGACACTGGATGGCCCCATTACCCCAGATGAGGTAATGGCAACCATCAGGTCACTACCCTCAGGGAAGACACCAGGGCCTGACGGGCTTCCCGGGGAATTTTATAAGACTTACGAAGACATACTAGCACCACTACTATCCCATGTATACAATGAGGCTTACGAGGAGGGCCGCCTCCCCGACTCCATGCGCGAGGCCACCATCATCCCCCTGCTAAAACCCAACAAAGACAGCACTAACTGCGGCTCATACAGGCCCTTGTCCATGCTAAACGTGGACTATAAAATACTAACGGCACTAATGGCAAGGAGACTACAGGTCGTCATCCCGCACCTGATCCACTTAGATCAAACCGGGTACGTGCAAGGTCGATCCATAACGGAAAACCTGCGCAAACTGCATCACGTCATATATAGCACAGAGGGCGGGCTGGATAGATGCGCGGTGGCGTCCTTGGAAGCCTCCAAAGATTTTGACTCGGTCCGGTGGAAATGGCTCCACGCCACACTGGCCAAGATGGAAATCGGACCAGCTTTCTTAAAGTGGGTCAAACTCACCAACACAGACCCCATGGCCAGGGTGCAAACCAATCACACATTCTCCGATAAATGGAACCTCTCCAGAGGGACCCGACAGGGTTGCCCCCTTTCCCCCTTACTCTACATTCTAGCCATCGAGCCAGTTGCAGCATACCTCAGGCAGGAGTACGGCGACGGGGGCATAACAATAAATGGGGTGACCCACCTAGTTTCCATGTACGCAGATGACATGCTCCTCTATCTTAAAGACCCCAAACACATACTACCCTACATACTGGAGACATTGAGGGGGTTTCACAGATGCACAGGGATCCAAATCAACCACGACAAGTCTTGCCTGTACCCTTTAGCCGCCCTGAGCAACATTAAGGTAGAACACCTCCCCGCACTAACCCTCAAATGGGAGCCCACCTCATTTAAATACCTAGGCATCAAGATCCATCGCGACCCCAGAACCGAACATGCGCTGAACACAGAGAACGCCAAAGTTGGCTTGAGTAAATCGATGGACTTTTGGAGGAAATTGCCCCTTTCGGTGGCCGACAGAGCGGGGCTCCTCAAAATGGTAGCATTGCCGAGACTACTGTATTTCTTCACCAATGTCCCGTACAATATCCCCCGGCAATACTTCAATGAGCTAAACAAACTCTGCAGAAAATTTCTATGGCACGAAGGAAGACATAGAGTCGCCCTAGATATAACGCAAAGACCGTACGACAAAGGAGGCCTCAAAATCCCCAATTTCGAACTCTATTATCTAGCAGGCCAGCTGAAACATGTGATCCAATGGATGGCCGATGACCCCATCTCGGACACACGCCTATTACGACCCTCAGACCCCCAGATACTGCTTAGGGACTTACTCTGGATCAAGCCGGACGCAAAACAACAAAATCCATACCTAATCACGCTAGGCACCAGGATCTGGAGAAGAGCCTGCATGTTCGCCAAAGTGGCTGACACCTTCTCCCCCCAGATCCCGATAGCCGTTACTATGCCGACCAGACCAGAAGACCAGAAAGCGATCAGGAACTTATGGGAACCCCTTGGCATCGCCACCCTGGGAGACCTATTAGACGACCATGGCATCCTATCGTTTATGGAACTGCAAGAGACTGCAGGAATGCCACCAGCCCAATTTCTCCTGCATGGAGCGACAGTGAAAAACCTCATGAAACGTTGGCCCGAGATAGAGACCTTCAATACTGGGCACGAGGCTATTGAGAACCTGCGGCTCTATGAGATCATGCTCAACTGTGCCTCGCAACACGAACTTAAAAGCAAGGTAAAATGGGAACAAGAACTGGGCACTTCGTTCGGAGACAAAGAGTGGGAGACCATAACATATTACCACAAAAAGGTATCCAGGAACGCCCGCTTCCAACTCATTCAATTCTACATCATCCACAGGGTTTACCTCACCCCGGACGTCATCTCCAGATTCAGTAGCACGGGCGCTGTGCCTTTCCCTAAATGCCGTGAACTCTCAGCTGGAATGTCTCACATGTTCTGGGGTTGCCCGGCCATACACGCCTTCTGGACCCTAATCAACGAGAAAGCAGCCGAAGCAAACATTATATTGGACGTGCAATCACCCAAGGCGTGCATTTTGGGCTCATACCCTAGGAGCAAGAAGAACAGGCCCCTGAACAGGCTTAAGGACCTAATGTACATTTTGGCTAAAAGACGGATCGCGATGGCTTGGAAGAGCCCCGCAGCCCCCAGCATCACGACTTGGTGGGCGGACCTACAAAAATGGTCCGCAGCTGAAACACGGGCATGGGAACTGGCGCAGCAACAACAAAGCACGGACACCTCTGATGACCTATTACAATGGGTGGCCCTCACTACGTCACTGTTCTATAGCTTTGAAGACAGCTCCTCCGGAGAGGACTCGGACAGCCAGCATTGAACCCCGTCGTATTCGAACTGCAGCCCACCTGTATGGTCTTGGTATAAGGGGGAAGGAGGGAGGGAAAGGGGGAGTTAATATAATCATACAATGGCTTCGAAAATGATACTGTGTTGTATTGTTTCATTGGAAAATAAAAATAAATTAAAAAAAAAAAAGAATTAACCAAGCAGATGGTCAGCCATTGAACAGGACACTGTGTATGGCTTAATAGTGGGAACAGATGTAATCTCTTTTAGTGCATTGAAGTCTTGCAGAGGGAACCCGGCCATTTGCTTCAGCCAGCAATATATATGGGGTGAAGTAACGCATCGATACCTAGGAGGTTGAATTTTATTCCCAGATCTGCTGTGCATGTCAAAATGGTAGTCATTTAGATTACAATGTTTAGATGGAGACAGTAAACTGCGGTGGATGAGATAGCTATCGCCAGTTCAAAGATTACCGGTTTACTCAGCCTTCTTCATATCGCTTGAAATATCTATGTGAACCATGCGCAATTAGGTTTAAGGTTAAAGGGCTCGGGCCAGTTGTTACTAGTAACAAGTTATGTTTGTATGTCAATGTTTTATTATGCAATGATGTCATAACCTACCATGAACGAATCCCAAGAAGGGGTGTGCTACGAATATGATCTGAAGATGGTAGTTAAGAGTACAAGTGGGTAATGAGAATGGAAGAATTGGAGTAAGATGGGATTTATTTGTATATGTTTTGTCCAATCACGTGTGGGGGGGGTTGATTGTAATAAAATATATGGGAGTGTATTAACTGCTGAAAAATATATATAATGTGCCCTCTTATGTGGTTCAATGAGACTTGGGTTATTTTGGCCCCATGTCACCATCTAGCTGCTCCCAGGATGATTGTACAATAAACTTTCTTTACGTACAAAACGTGCACTCATTCCTTAAGTGGTGGCCTGCTTTGGGTTAAGGTGATTAGGGGCCAGCCCTCACAATAGTGATCACTTCATACCATTTGTATAGGTGGTCCTTCTCGGCTGAAGATTGCATCCAAGTTGTGTCTGGCATTGTGGGTGGGTTTGTTTGCTATTTGCTTGAAGTGGAGCATTCCCAGGAGGGGCACAGAGTGAGTTTGCTGTGATTTCATTCTCTTTCAAACCAGATGTTAAAGTCTCCCAGGACGATTAGGTTATCTTGGTAGGAGGAAAGGTTAGCAATGGAGTTGGTGAGATTTGTTGCATAGTTCGGGTTGTAGGAAGGTAGCCTGTAGGTCGGATGGAACACTATGTTGGAGGGTGGGTGGGGTTGTTCACTTCCCCTGCAGGCTCCTTCCTCTGGAATAGCCTCCCCCTGTGCCTTGAGCAGGATCTTCTCAAATTCCGGAAGCTCCTTAAGACCTTCATCTTTTCCTCCTCCTCCTATCTCTTAGCACTTTGCATCTGCATACCCTCCATTCTGGAGACTTGCACTTACACCTCCCTTGGCCCAGGCCTTTTAGCGCTCAACATTGTAGCACTTCGTCCATTGTCCGCCCATGGGCTCAGACTCCCCAGCACTTACCCCCTATTGCCTCTTCCTTTCTGCACTGTACATTCTGAATCACTCACAAGGCATAGTAGGTTTGTCCCCCTACCTCTTCCCCCCTCTGCTCTTAAATATTACATTGTAATGCTTAATGTATTTCTCGCTCTCCTTCCTTCCCTGCCCTGTGGGCACTTTGAAACAGTATGATCTTATTGTATAAGCACCTAGCAAGCAAACAATAAATACATAAATGGTGGCTTGGTCATTGAGGTTGATCTTGGTGAGGAGAGATTCCGTCTTCTATGTCAGTTGAGGGGAGGGGAGTGGCGTGGTGCAGATGTGGTCTTTGTACACCATTGCGATTCCGCCTCCTTCGGTTTTCTTTATTGGCTTGTAATTATTTGGAAGTTGTCTGGTATGGCTTTGTGCGCAATCGTTTTGCAGTTGTCTAATAGCCATGTTTCTGTGAGGAAAAGTGTATCTGTGCCTCCGTCGCTTAGGAACTCATATTTCTGGTTTGTGTTTAGCCATAGATCTTACCTTGTGTAAGCTTCAGTGCAGTTTGTCTATTTACCCTTGTGGGTTGTTGTCTATTCTTTCATGCATCCCAGCTGGTGTGGTATTGGTCGGGTTTCCATTACTAGGGATTCCATCCTGGGTGGGGCTGTTTGTTGAGATTGTTCTTGGGTGTCCTGTGTCCTTGTTAAGTAATCAAATCAAGTTGGTGGCAGGGCTGCTTAGTTTTGGTTCATCTCTATGGTTGTGGTGTCAGTGCTTTATTGCAGTCTTTGGTAATGTAGGGCGTGATACTGGTTATGGACTATAGTTTACCCCTGATTCTTATTGTTTTTTTTCAAAGGTGTTTTATGAGTTGCTGTGTTTAGAAATTTGGTGTATTTGGTTTGGCGTCCTGGTGAGATCCAGGTTTTTGTGGGTTATTTGCCAGTTGTCTGTTATCCATGGAGTTGAGTCGAAGGTGGTGAGGTAGCATGAGATGTATTTAGAGTTTGTGTTAGTCGCACTGTGTGAGACGACACAAGACTTATCTGTTTGGTAGTAGGTAGCACACCTTTTGTTATAGGTCTGTACTACACAAGTTGGTAGTGTGACTGAGCAGCCAGGCCTATCTCAAGAGGGGTAAATGTGAGCTGTACAGATGAGATCAAATCAGTCAATACAAGTAACACGTGCACTCAAGGATTCAGTTTTAAATATATATTTATTGACACATGTTTTAGTTCAGCATTCTTTAAAAAGGCAATTGTTTGTAACAGTCAAGCAAACTTTGGAATCACTTTACAAAGTCAATAAAGTTGGTGAATACTCTTTGGATATGCTATCAAATTTCTCCTACACCCTGAAGTGACTTCAATAACAAGGATAGTATTGCATTTATCATAAACACCAATGTACTTTTTAGACTCTGGGTTTCAGGAAGGAAGGGTTAAGGAAATAGAAAGGTCAGAACATACGTTCTTATAATAGGAAGACAGTTTGAAACCTCCAATGAAATCTAGTTACGCCTTTCCCAGCAGTAAAAGTGTTCAACAAATTACAACCTATTAGGGACAAGCAATGCCAAAGTCAATGTATTCAAAAGGGTGCCGTTGGGGAGCCAGAACAGCCAGAGTCAATTGGACACAGTCGAAGGTTCTAATGCACTTCTTGGGTAAAAGTCTTTCAAAAAGTCAGATAGTTTAAAAAGATCACTGAAGGAACACAAGTGGTTAAGCCAGTGCAAGGAAGTTGAAATCAACTCAGAAAGTTAAGCAAGTGCGCTTCACAAGTGAGAAAGCACGATTTAAGGCAAGAAGGTAAGTACCCCAAGCACAAAAAGTACCTTTGGTTTGAAGAAAAGTTGTCAAGCTGGATTCCGTCTTGCTACAGCCAAGCAGACCCTTGTTCCCGAGCCTCATTTGTGGGGTCAAGAGGGTGGACGTCTAGCGGGCTCCGGCGGAATTACTCAGGAAGGACTTCGGAAGCTAGGGCTCTCTTCAATGAAGCGGCTCTTCGCGGTTTCAGCGCCTTGCAAACAGCACTGATGCAGAATGACTATCTCTGGTTGGACTTTCCTTGCTCTCTCAGTCCAGGACTTTGTTGAGGGGACTCTGGATCGGAATTTCCTGCTTCTGGAGTGTCCTTAGGAGGCTCCAGGAGCTTTTGGCCGTATTTGTTCTGTGGACGACGTTGCACTCCGTTATGGACACTCGACCCCTGGCATTGGGCTTCTGCAACACTGGAGAGGCACCGCAAGTCAGGGATTGTGCCAAAGTGGAGTTTGTCACGGGCTAGTTGGTCCCACCAGCCCCAGGGGATAAATTGTTCCGTCCAGAGCTTCTCTGTCGATACAAAAAAGGAGGTCAGCACAGCAGCAGGGCTTCACTGGGCAATTCAAGGTCCAGGAGGTTGCAGCAGGCTTCTCTTCACGATTTCATCTTCGGATGTTTCTTCCAGTGGTTGACTCTGCCTTTAGTCCCAAAACACTCGCCTTTTATACGTGTTTCCCATTCATTCACAGCCTAGGCTGTCAATCATACAGCAGGGTGGCTGTCCTTCGCGGACAGCCAGCTGGCCAATTTGGACTGGTTTCGATCAGGCACAACTAGAGACAAAGGACAGGGGAGTTTCGGGACCCTCCCTCACTTCCTGTCATTCCAGACTCACTGGATCCAGGGGTGGACTTCAGGGCTGGAGCCTGCTAAAGGCAAAACACACAAAGGGCTCAAACCTGTCTCAACGCACAGAGTGAAAGCCAAGAAAGACCTCACAAACAGAAAATGGTAAAAAAAGAATACAGGGGCCGTTTTGACAAAATTGTCACCCATGGGTGCTGTACTGTAGCTGAGGGTTCAGCCTGTGGTATAAATGCACACTGGTAGTAAAAATTAAATCACTATCACCAGCCATTTACAGTAATGAGGGTAACAAAACAATTTTACATGAGAAAGTAGGATAAGGGACTACTAGGTAACCTCAACCTCCCCCGCCCCCCACAAGCACTACACATAAAATGGCCTGTGGTGAACCTACACAGAAAGAAAGGTAAGTAAGATTAAATTCACCTTTCTATTCTTGGGAACAGTAGTTTACCTAAGAAAAGGTATTTAAACCTTAAGAGAAATCCAAATGATTTCTCGGTGACACTGCACTGAGGGTGTTGTGTGTCACTGTACAAAAAGCAGATGCCTATGGAGTTTGTCAGACTCCAAAAACAGTGAACACATACAATCTTAATCAGGGAGAAACATACGAGAGAGTGAGAAAAAGGTCCCACTCACTCAGGAGTTAACATTAAAAAGTCCTAAGTCCAGCAAAAGAGCTGGGGGGTCTCTAAGGTGGGAGGAATTTAGCACAGAAATGAAAATTCTCCTTAACAGTTTGCTCTTTTCTTGGTCTGTATTTGGGGTGGTGTGGTCTGAGTGTGCAGTGCTGTGTAGAACTCTGCTTTACTGCAATACAGGCCTCTCGGTTTTGTTGTATTGTGTGCTTCAGCTGGGGTCACAGTTGCAAAGGCCTCCCTGTGGTGTTCCCAGTACTGCTTCACAGTGGCGTCGGCCTTTCTGTGGTAGTTGGTTTATGTGCTGGTGTCGGGTTCACAGAGGTAGAGGTTCCTTGTGGTCTCCCTGGCCTGCTTTGCGGTGGCAAAGGTCTCTTTGAGTTAGTTGGGTGTTGGGTTCTTCAAGTGGAGCACCGCTCAATGTTTCAATGGTGATCCAGTGCTAGGTTGCGGGCAAACTTCTGTCCGGTCTGCCCTAGGGGGTTACGTACACTGTGGTGGTGTAATTGGATGTAGTAAAGACCTGTAGGGTTCGGGTCTGAAGTCGTGGTGGGAAATGAGCTGTAGGGGAATGCAGTATTATCAAGATTCTCAAAGCCTTGTTATCTGGGCTCTGGTGTAACCTTACCTTTGTGGTGGGGGGGCTTACCCAAGTGTTGCGGTAGATGATTACTTCTGTGTTCTGCGGGATGCGGGATGGGGAGTGGGAGTAACAAGACTCTGTCTACAGCTTCTGAGTGTGGTGAGATTCAAACAATGAGAGGAATCAACCACACCTTAAACCTTTGAGTGCAGCAGAATTTTGAGCAGTTATGGTGTGGTGTTTGAGTGTAGTAAGATTCAAATGGTGGTTGGGATTACCAGAAACTTAAACCTTTATGTGCAGTGTGTATGAAACAGTCACAATGTGTACTTCTGGATGCTGTAAGAATTAAACAGCAAGAGGAATAAACCGCATGTGAGGGTTAGAGCGCAGAAGAGTTTAAGGCGGTCACAGTGTGTAGTTTGAGTGTAGCAAGTTTGAAGCCATGTCTGGGACTGATAGCAACTTAAACATTTGTGCCCAGCAACAATAAGAGCAGTCAAAATGTGTGTATCTTAATTCAGCAAGATTAAACAGCAAGAGGAATCAGCACGTTAAACCTTTGGGCGGAGCAGAGATTAAGGGGGTAATTCATAGAATTTGGCGCACAAGTGGCGCACGCAGCTGGCGCACAGCGCATTCATGGATTTCAACATCCATAACCAGCCGTGGCGCAGAGCAGCGTAGCGACCCTGCAGCAGCGCCAGTTACGCCCCCAACCTCGCCCTGTGCGCCAAAAACATCGCACAAATCCCCTATATGGCACAAAGGCCAGTGGACCAGCATACAAGCCCCCAACCATGAAAACGCGTGGAAAACTCCCCGCGCACCCCTCTGAATATGTGTACCGCGCTCGTGCTAGCGAAAACGCATGTAAAAGTCCACACGCACCCCCGGAATACATGTACCCCGCTCGCGCTAGCGAAAACGCGTGTGAAAGTCAACGTGCACCCCCAGAATACACGTACCCTGCCGCGCTAGTGAAAACACATGTAAAAGTCCATGCGCACCCCGGAATGTGCACAGGCAGCCCATCCACCCTCCCCATGACCCACAGGCAGACAATTCACCCTCCCCATACCCCGCAGGCAGCCCACACCACAGGGGGGACTTTTCCCACACATTTTACCTGATGTGAGTGGGGTACGTGTATTCCAGGGGTGCGTGTGGACTTTCACATGCGTTTTCACTAGCGCGAGAGGGGTACGTGTATTCCGGGGGTGCACGTGGACTTTCACATGTGTTTTCGCTAGCGCGGGCGGGGTACATGTATTCCAGGGGTGCGCGTGGACTTTTACACACGATTTGGCAGTGTGTGGCCTCCTGGGTGTGCCCCCCTCCCCATGCCCTGCAGGCAGCCCATCACCCCAGACCATGTGTCACAGGCAGCCCCTCACCCCACACCATGCCCCACAGGCAGCCCATCACCCCACACCATTCCCCACAGGCAGCCCACATGGCACCATGCACTCGGGAGCACCGACACATGTCCCCCACCAACCCCCATTGACGGGCACCTGCCAGCAGGCCCCGACTCATGTCCCCCCAAACCCATGCCCACCCCCATTGACAGGCACCTGCCAGCAGGCCCTGACACATGGCCCACCAAACAACATGTCCGAACAAAGCAGACCCATGGCCCTAATGCCAACCCAAATCCCACTTGCCCCACAGTACACGCATGCAACCATCCACAGCACCCACTCCCAAATTACCCATGCCATGGCAGTCTTAAAAGAACCACCATGACCATGCATAAATGCACGACAGAGCCACAAAGTGGCAACACATGACCGAGGCAATGTTCATTGAGACATGCACAAAACCAATGATAGAACACAACACCAATCATGAAGTTAGAAAAAATGTATTAAAAACATTATGAGGTAACATAGAGGAAATCAAACTTGAAAATCAATATACAATGACAGATATAACCAAAAAAATGGTAATCCAATGAAAAAAAAGAAACGTCATGTTGAAAAAAAAAGAAAGGTCATGTTGAAAAAAAAGTGGTCCATTGCCAATGTCACTAAGAAATAAATAATCCAAATAAAGGAAAACCATTGATCCATGGGAAAATTGAAAAAGAAAGTATGTGCAAGTCTTCAACTATCTACAATCCAAGTCCAAATTGTCCATGATCCCCAAAACAAATGACACTTACAAAAACGTCCTATGAATAAAAAACTATATACTCCAAAATAAAATAAAAAACAAAGGAAACCTAACACTAATTAACTATGTACAATGGCGGCGGGCAAGTCCAACGGCTCACTTGTTGATGTTCCGGGCCAGGGCATCATCGAACTCCATGTCGATGTCCCGGAGGTGGGCCTCTTCCCTGGCCTCGAGATCTCACAGGGATGCAGTCATGGCGTACTCCAACTCCCTGCGAGTTGCCTCGTGGCACTCTACCCGCCTCAATGCCCTGCACATGGAGTACTCCGTCCTGACCATAGTGAGCCGTGCCTCCTCCACCCGCAGCCGCTCCGCATCTAACCGCTGGCCCAACCGCTGCCACGCGGAAAACACTCCCAATCCAGGGTCCTCCTGTCCTCCGGCCGATTCCTGCCCTTGTGATGTTGAAGGCCCTGAGCCATCATGGCTCCCACCTTGAGCCTGCTGCTGCCGTGCATGTGCCCTGCTGGTCGATGCCTGCATGTCCTCCTCTTGCTGGGGTCCAGTTGTTGGGGTGGCCACCCCTGCTGGACCTCCGACTCCCGACTGTGGCAGGGATGTGTCCTCCACCAGCCTGGCCGCTGGGTCAAAGGGCCAGTCCACAGGGTGCCCAGGTGATACTTGGGCAGAAAGATGGCACGGAGGACGACTGACGCGGTCAATGAGGTATTCAAAATGACGTGCAAAATGACGTGCATTGTCCTCACGAGAACCCTACACGTCATCCCGAATACCATGTTGACGCAACGCCACCCCTGCTAGGACAGGCTCAACCTGGTCCCAGATTGCCACGTCCGCAGGGAGAGTAAGGCCAGTTTTTGGCGCATCCCCCCCTGAAAACGGGTCTGGACGAAGGCATCCCTGCTGGTGCGGGATGATGCAGTCACATGATCGGGGACAGGATTACACACAGGCACCTCTGCGGCAGCCTGTGCTGCCTCCTGTCCCTGCCCCTGGACTGCACCACTAGCACCAGTGGAATGCCCCCCCCCCCCAGGCCCTGTGCGTGGGCCTTCCATGGCCTCCTCCTCAACCAAACTCCCCACCAACCTGAATGACTCTGTGCCATCTTCCTCCATAGGCCCCTGTGGGGGCTCAGCTGCCCCTACTGCTGCCGAGGAGTCCACCTCTAACCTCCGCCTGTTGGACTTTCCCTCGGCAGCTGCGGCCATGGACGCGGCACCAGACTCCTCACTCCCAGAAGAGATGACAACGTGGGAGGAGAGCTGGGCCTTGTGTCTCCGGCTGGCGGTGGGTTCCCTGCCTCTGTGCTCCACAGTACCATCTCCGCCCTCTTCATCAGTCGACGCTGCAGACAGGGAGAGACAGAACACAGGCCTCAGGGCACAGTACAATGGTCGGATCCACATGTCAAAGTTGCACATGAGTGGCAGTGTCAAACTTCACAGATGCCATCACACTCCCCAACACTCATATCATTTGAACCCACACACATGCAGAATTTGACAGGAATCGTGCAGCAGGCAGCAGCATCCATACGCACACAACAGCATGAACATCCAAAGGTTGGCATGACGTCACAAGCAACAGTGGGGAGTGCCGAACACATGCACATGCGCCAACAGACAGACATGTATCTGTACATCTCCACTACCTGTCACAGTGCAATCATCGGCAACTATGTCACATCTGCGAATCGGGATCCTACATGTCTGTGTCACATGCATCCATGGCATATCACATTTGCACACATGTCAAACACAAACACACTTGCACATGCATGCCGTGCACGTACATGAAGGTAGAAACAGCATCCATGTGTCACACCCCAACCATGCCATAGTACATACACAGAAATGCTGACATGTGTGCATCTCCACATGCAGTTGTGCATCATGCTTTGGAACACATACACCATTGATGTGCATCACATATGACAGGACTCACATGCAGTACGGTCATGTCCCTGCACATACACATCCATACATAGGCCTTTTCAGACATATGTCCAAGCTGCACACTCCTGGCACACCTCAACATGCACTGCGTCCAATAAGTACGCATGGACACTTACTGCTCGACTCCTTGACTTGTTGTCAGTGGTAAGGTGGACCTGGCGCCTCACTGCATGCGCTGCTTCCAAGAGGCGCCGGGCCTTCCTGAGGGTCCTGGACCTGAAGTCCTCCCAACGCTTCCAGACGTGTGGTATGTCACGGGCTGCCACCCCCTCCACATTGATGGCAGCCACAATGTCCTTCCAGATCCTCTCACGTCCATCCTTGTCAGCGCGCCTTCTTCCGTAGAGGGCATCATAATGCACCAGGACTTGCTCCACCAGGATACCAACTTCTGCGGCACTGAAGCTGGTAGCCCTCTGCCTCTCTGGCTGGGGGTTGCCAGTGGTGTCTGATGGTGTTTCCCCTGACATGGCAACCCCCGAGGCAGGTGTGGGTGGGCAACTGGGTCCAGGTGCTGGGCAGTGGAGCGATAGAACTTTAGTCGGGAGTCTTCTGTTCCAGCAGGGGTGGTCACAGCAACTGGACCCCTGCAGATGGCTGACGTGCAGGCACCAAATAGCAGGGCACATGGCCACCAGGCAGGCAGGCAGCAGCATATGGCTGGTGTGAGTCGGCTCGGGGCTCTGGGGGGCAGTAATTCGGCCTTCTGGGCAGGAGCATGGTCTTCCGTGTGTTGTCGGGTGGCCAGCTTGATACGGAGTGATGTGGCACGTGAAGAAACAGCACGTCAGCGTGTAATTTGAGGAAAGGCCCTTAGCAATAACTGCGTCTGTGACGTAACACGCGCAGGCGTTTCCCTCCTCACGTGTGCATAGTGATTCAGCACGTGAAAAAACAGCACGTCCGCGTGTTAATGAGTGTAATTCGAGCAAAGGGCCTAAGCGCGTAAGTGACGTGATGCGCGCAGGCATTTCCCTCAGCATGGGTTAAAGGTGTGCGGGGCCAGCAGTTCGCTTTACGTGCCTTTCGTGGGACCGACACGTGTGTTGCTACTTCTGGTTGTTTCACACGGCATCACAACTTTGCAGAGGATCATGGATGTATCTCTTCTTTTGGTGGGGGTAGTGGCAACGCGTGTTTTTGTTTATCACGCTAGTCAGACGGTGAGTCGCACATGCTATTTTTCCCACTGCGGGTCCCCCTGTGTATTGCATACCCGTTTTCGAGGTCATAGTAGCCTGCGTGTCCCACGCATACGTTTTTTTCGTGTCCCTGGGAGCCACCACATACTGCGGGAGGTTAATTCCATTCGTGGGCTACCGGGGGTTGCGTGCACGGTTTTACTGCAGTTTTGGGGTGCCTGAGCATTGCGTGACCCGTCACTTTATTACCGGGGTCACATACAGCCTTGCAGGTGCACAGGGGTGCTGTTAACCTCTTGTATCCCACCCCCTTCGCCCCAATTGCCCAGGACAATTGTCATGTACACCTCCCATTGGCATTACTACATCTGTGCCGGCACTACTACATCTGTGCCATGGTTGGGAGGCCAAAAGGTGAGGGGCGCCTCAGCTAGGCGTACTCCACGTGGCGGGCGTGGTCAGGGACGTGGCCGGGGTGACCAGAGAGTAGGGGGACTCCAGGGTGGCTGCAGAGGGGGAAGAGGCAGGGGTGCGCCACTTCGGTACAATGTTGTGCCACATGTTGGTGCAGTCATGCCACCACCCCCTGTGGTTCCTGGAGATGCAGCTCTTGCATCTGGCACTGGTGCCCATGTGACCCGGCAGTCCGTTTCATCGACTGCCACGGGCCCAAGGGTAGTGGTAGCTGCAGGTGCAGCTGTGGACACCACCACCCAGGCTCAGGGTCGGCCAGCGCATGCTGCGTTGACACCTGAAGAGTCCCAGGAAGATTTCCAGGAGGTCAGGAGACACACAGTAAGTGCACGCAGGGCTGCCCTGACCGAGGCACATGTCCCTGGGGCAGTATTGTCATCTGGTGCCCCGAGCAGCTGGGTGTTGGCAAGTGCATGGGCAGATGCAGCCGACACCACCCCGGCTGTGAGTCTACCATCCAGGACAGTCCCAGTCAATGACCTTAGCACAGTAGATGTTGCTGCGCAGGGTCAAGTCAAGGGCACCCAGCAGCCACTGACACAAGTCAGGGCTTCCGTCCTTGTTCCACCTGCCACTCCCTCGATTCAATACACCAGCGCCACTGCCCATACTGATCAGGGTGGCATTTGCCAGTCAGGGTCCGGACCACTGCTCAAGAGGAGGAAGGTTGCATCTGCAGCAGAGGCTGGGACCCCAGACACGGCTCCGGCCTCCGGCCTCCGGCACATTGAGGAAGAAGCCTTTCTGCAGGCAGGAACTGGACTTCCTTGTGGACTACGTGTCGGGACACGACCGTGATATGCTAGTGGGCCCGAATTGTCACACTACGGCTGCCCAGCTTTTGACCCACTGGAAGGATGTTGCGGAGGGTGTCAGTGCAATCGGACATGAGG
This sequence comes from Ambystoma mexicanum, assembly GCF_040938575.1. Taxonomy (NCBI): domain Eukaryota; kingdom Metazoa; phylum Chordata; class Amphibia; order Caudata; family Ambystomatidae; genus Ambystoma; species Ambystoma mexicanum. Next base: position 729,715,232 of record NC_090934.1, read on the forward strand.
TGCGCACAGCTCAGGAGTGCAAAAAGTGTTGGGATGACATCTGACGCTCTGCTAAGTTAAAGCGTGCCTCTAATTATAACATGACTCTGGTGACTGGCAGTGGGCCACCACCTGAGGAGGAAGAGCTCACTTTGCACAAGTCAGTCGCTGCGGAGTTCATACCGACAGAATTGTACGAAGGAGTGGGAGAGATGCTGGACTTTGATGCCCCGTCCAGTGAGTGTTGTTGCGTGTTTGTCCAGACCATGTGTGGTTTGCTTCTGTGATGTGTTGTGCTTGACTGCCACTACATGCTATGTGTACATGGTTCTCATGTGCGAGTCATGCAATGCTTCACTGATACGTGCCTGCTGTGCAGGATGCTGGACATGTAGAGCAGACAGGGACTGTCCTCATCACCACACCTGCACCCTGCTCACATGTTAGTCACCCGGCTGCCCCTCCGGTCCATGTTCCAGCTCACTGGTCCTTCTGCATATAGCCTGAGGTGTCTTTCCACTGAGCACTGGGACTATGTCATCACATGACTGACGTGCATGTGTGTTCTGCCTGCATGCGGGTACTCCACGTAGGCATGCTCCCTTGCCCCTCCACCCCCATGCTCCCCAATTTCACCATGGCACTGGTGGGTATCATGTTGGAGTACTCCAATGCCCTGTTCAACGCTCCTGTGTACATGCACACATCCCCCTGCCAACCTGCCAGACGCATACAGTGTGGTACATCCTTTGTCCTCGATGCAGGGTGTCTCACTCGGACTGTGCAGATGGCAGATGCTCCGCAGGGACATGAGTGCCCATTCATGCTCCATGTGCATTCCATGCATGCCCCTATGTGTCCTTGTCCGGATGATCATTGTAGTACGTGTCCAGGATGACATACATTTAATGGCATTTGATCATCCATTCCATGCTCACTCTGGCTCAGTCCTGCATCACGCACATGTTTAGGGTGTCACAGTCTGTGTGGGGCACAGGCCTCCCTCTGTTTCAGGCCCCCTGACTCTGTTCAACTGGTGTAGTGGCTTCTGCACACATGGGTGTACTACTGAGGGTTCATCATGTGTCCTGCTTACTGTCCCATTCTCATCTGCTGTGTTGTCAGTTGACTCAGATGATGCAATTAACGCTAGTCAACACTGTCTACCAATACACAGGTCTCTGGTCACCCTTTCGCTGCCATGCAATGCCTCCCTGCATTTTCACTAAGGGGGCGGGGTTCTTGTAGCCATGCAACCCATTGCATGCGCATTGCAGTTGATACCTGAACTTGCCCTTACACTGCCTTCATGTTTATTGATTGACATCATAATGTACTTCTTCATGTAGATAGTGGGTAACGTACACATGTTCTGCACTGCATCAACCCACTTCTGAGCCGTGTTACACCGTTCTACATGCCTACTCACTGCAATGTCAAAGTGACCTGGCATGTATGGTCAGATTTTCATCCCTTCACTGTCATGAATGCCACGGGCACAGGTGCATCCTGTGACACATGTACTCAGTATTGGAACTCCCCAGTGGGTGTTTAGAAAAGTTGATTGGGCAATCTGCGGCCTATACCAACTGGCATAGGGCGCAGATTGAATGTAGCCTGCCAATAGGTTGTAATGACTGTGGAGCTGTCTTCACGTGTGTATGTGTACACTTTCACATACATAAAAGCAAGCAGCGTTGTAGCTGCTTGCTTTGCTGTATTGGATGCTGTTCATGTTCACAATACAGGTGTATAGGGAAAGGGGTGTTTTTGAATGCTTTCACATGTACATATGCAAGCAGCTTCATCGTTGTGTAGTGCAACATTGCGGCTACTCACTTATGTGTGTGTGAAAGTGTTCATTTACACATGTGTCTTCTGCAGCTTTTTTGTTGACTGACTAATATGTAGTTGATTGACGTCAATGCTGGTGAGATTTCAGCATTGCATCCATTATGTTCAACTGGCATAATCCTGAAGGTGCACTGTTGTGCAGTATGTGTACGGCCAGGCCCACTTAGCTAATATGGTGGGGCCTGGCCGTGATGAATTTACACACGGAATAATGGAATAGGGCACATTCATAGCACAATGTGCTCAATCAGGCCCTGGAGGCTTCATGGCCTGCAGCTCAGACCGTACTGGGCGTTATGGTCCCTCATGCCTGGTTGCAGGCCCTTGCTTTGCTCGGGACATTCACTATATCTACATGGCCCATGTCACCTGGTATGGGCCGAGCTGCAGATGGATGAAGCTATTTTGGTGATGATGGTTTAGTGATGCATGTGTACATGCATATTACGTGTGTCATTGTGTGTTTGGATTCACTTGAAGCTGTGGTCAATTTGCAGTTCAGACATGCTTATGGTATGAGCCATCTCTTTGTTGCCATCTGTCTTTTCTGCCTGTGACATGTGCCTGACAGAGGTGGTGTCTGATGGAGGCGATATACTACATTTTGTACTTGTGTAGGCTTTGCTATTTAGACATATCCATTTCTGCTTTTGGGATGTGTTTGCATATCAATGCCACTGGATCCATGCAAGGTTCTCATTTGTGTGTGACATGTCTGCTTCATGTGTTGGCTGTCGATGTGATGTCTATGTGTGTGTGGGTTATGTGCTTCTGACATGTGTACTCATGTTTGTTTTTTCCACTTTTCAGATGATGACGCAATGGAGGCAGAGGATGTTGATGTCATTCCAGACACAGGGTTACTATTACACCAGCAACCCGGCACAAGTGGGGGTCTTGGAGTGGTAGGCCACGAGAACCCACTTGTGCTCCAGACCATCGTGTCTAGGACTGGCAATGAGTCTAGCCAGGATGATCACTCTGGCGACAATGTTGAGTTGGATGCGTGTCATGTCCATTCGTAAACAGTGAGTGATTCTGATGTGGACGATCCTCTGTCCGCGACACCTGCACTGAGGGGCCAGACGGTGGTGGGACCTCTGCCTGTGGTGGATCGGGATGCACAGTCACACTCCATACCAGTTGCTGATGTGTCTGGGGCATCACATCAATGGAGGAATGTAGTCCTGCAGCCGTGGGCGGTGCCAAACCAACAAGGACCACGCCTCCTTGGGATCTGCGGGTGTCAAGCCAAGCAACGCTGTGGCAGTGCGCCACTGGGGTATACTGAGTGAGATGAAGCCATGGTTGCCAATTCCGAACAACAGGGGCAGCAATTGATAATATCGCTCAGAGCATGGAACATGTGGCCCAATCTGTGCTCCCCCTGCTAGGCAGGTGGATCTCCAGCAGCGGGCAGCACAATCCACGGCCCGCTCGCTCAGGCTGGGCATGGCGGCCTCAGACAGGGCACGCCAGGATGAAATGGTGTCTCTGCATCAAGAACTTGCTGCTCATGCAGAGGCACGCAGGGAGGCCCTGAGGGAAGACCATGCTTCCCTCCGATCTACTCGGGGTGTGCTCTTGATGTTCCAGAGGCAGCAGACAGAGGAGAGGTTGGAGCAGCTTGATAATACTATCTCGGCTGAGCTACATGCTTGCCGTGAGGTGCTCCAGATGTCATGCCAGGCCATGCAGGAAGAACTCTGTGTTACACGTGTTACCTTGCAAGAGGAAACACGTGTATCACGTGAGGTTCTGCATGCCGACCTACGTGTCATCGCCGCACAGAACCAGGCTCATCGGTCCCGCAGACTTTCTGCCGACGAGGGGCAAGCTGCGCATAGGTGTGGTCAGAGTACTGTGCCACGTCCACCTTTTGAGTCAGAGGGTGAGGAGGACGACTACTTATTTCCCACATAGGTCGGGCCGTGCAGGCGTTGAGCCCATGGAGTTTTTTTTTATCTCAACATCATTGCATGTGGGTGTTCAGGTGCACCCTGTACCTCCCACCTCCTTGGTGCCTCCCCCCCGGGTCATATGTGGTCATTTTTGATTTTTATAGTCAGTTTAGTTAGTTAATATAGTTTTTTTTTATAGTTAGTTTAATTAGTTAATATAGTTTTAAATTGCTGGTCTATTGTGCATTCATGTGACGGTGTGGTGCTTTGTGGCTTTTGAAAGCATCCACTGTCTGTTCCAGCTGGGCCCTTCAAGCTTGTCTCGTGTATGTGTTTGCAGCTTGGGGCCCTGACTCACATATGCCACTCCTGCTTCCCCTATCCCTGGGCTCGCAAGGATGGTTCGGTGTTACAACCATTTACACAAGGGTATTGGACTTTTGTCATATCTGTGGCCTGTCTGCTGCTGTACTACTTGTGTTAACATCCCTAGTGGGGAGTATGGAAGTTTTCTCCACGGCATGTCTGCAATCAATTTTTGTGACTACGTTATTGACATATCCATTTATTGATGTTGATTGTGATGTATGTTCTTTTCTTGCCAGTAGATATGCTTGATGCACTTCATGCTGTAGACAGTAGCCTGCACCCTTTGCCTGTCAGAGTCACACTGATGGTGGGAGGGGGCCGGATGTTGCCAATGTCAAGTTGGTGCATGTTGAGTTCAGCCGCTGGGGATTGTGGCAAAGGAGGATGCATTAGGAATGTGACCCAAGAGGCACAAGTCACGGTCCAGTCCTCACCTGAGATGTCCACCTATACTACTACTACGCTCTGTTCCCTTTGGATGGCATGTTGTGTCTGTCTTCCCTCTTGGACTTAGATGTTGCCTGAGGGCGCATTTTTCCTACTGGACTACTGCTCTTTAACTTGTTTTACACACTCTGGTGCCTTTAGTCCCTGTTCTTCTTACTGCTACTGTCCTTGATGCAGATCTGTCCGCCTGTATGTCGGGCTGTTATTTCTACATACTCTTACACTGCCTATGTTTGCCTCTGTAGAATTCTGTTCAACAGCATCTTTCTGTCACTCCTCCTGTCTTTCATCTATTACATCCATGCCTTTATGTTGGCTGGTGGATTTTACCAATGCTATTCAACTGTTGTGGCTCTTGACTTGCTGTCAGCTGTTTCCAGCTATCTCACATTCTCTGTACCTTTCAAGACGTCTGCTGTCTCTGCCTTTCTTTGTTCACACTATCTATGAATGATTGGGTTTCAGCTCAACCATCTTGTTGTTCCAGCCTCCTTGGTTATTTTCAACTCAAGTTCCAGCTCTACCTGTCAGGGTACAGAACCTGGGGTTGTGTGGGAGGAGGTGGGATGTAGGTCTCAGACATGGCCCATTAACAACCAGCATGAAGACACACACAGTAAACTTTCAAGACTTATTGATGCCTTTTATGCCATTTCTGCTGGAAAAGGAGCATCCAGACTATCTTTGCCAGTAGACACCGGTCCAAGAACTACTAAACCCTTGCCACGTTGGGTGGGGCACACGTGTGCATGCGCACGCAAGCAGAAGCACGGGGCTTTTGCTCAGAGGTCCAACAGAAGCAGACATGTTTCCAGGAGCTCCAAGCAAGGTGAGCAGCACCAGGGGCCATTACCCAGCCAACCTTCCTCCAGGCCCCTCACACATGCAAGCTAAGTTGCGCCAATGCTGGGGAGGTTGGCCAGGTGTTGGGGAAGATGCACACAGTACAGCTAAGCCGCGCTGAGGACAAAATGCCAAGAAGCTTTCCCAGTTGTCAGGGGCACACGCAGGGGGTGTCGGCCATATCCTCGAGTCCACCCTGCTCCATAGAAGCTAAGTTATTGGCGCAGTAGTGTTCCTAGACACAAGGGGGCGGCACCCAGCACCGCACAAACTCGAGTGCAGTGCATATCATTAGCATATGCAAATTGCCATGTGTGCTACCTATAGAAATTCATGGCTGTCAGAACACACCTTGTACTGAAGTCGCACCTCGCCACACGCGTCTAGCAGCTCACCCAAGGACCATTCTGTCATGTGTGATTCTTACTACATGGTCTTCCATTTACCGCTGGGCCACGTGTGGCTGCCTTAACGCATTAACAATGTATGAACCATCACAGGGCAAGCAAAAGGATACGAACGAAGCAGCAGACAAGAGTGCTTGTTTGGGGAGGAGTCACTAAGTTTGAGGCATGAATGGTGTTATGTGTGTGGGGAAAACACACACAGAATAGTAACTCACGCTCTTTGCAGCATTGAACTGCTCCTGTTACCGGACCTGAGAGTGCGCAGGCAGGAGGCCAGCACTCACCCCAGAGATAAGTCTCTCTTTGTCTCGGCTTTGAGCCATTTTGTACAATGTGCATGAGGAACATGGTTTCTCTGATTGAGTATGTGTAATTGTCAATAGTTGTATTTTGTCTTTTGCCTACTTTCCCTTACCCATCCACCTTCCCTCTCCTGACCCTCTTTCCGGTTATCCTGAATACTGATGCCTATCCAAACAACGGATCCCTGACCCTCTTTCCCCACCGGGGTCTCAGAGGCCTGTGTAAGTTTGACCTTGCAGGCGCCCTGACTGAGGAGGGGGTAGTTGGTTTGTGCCACTCCTGCGCCTGGAGACCTGAGCTGTAACACTACCCATCAGTTGTTGCATCCTCATTGATTTTTGTGTACTGAAAATGCTACCTATCCTGTTGATCCATTGTTCAACTGTGCTACCTTGGTAGTTCTGCTGTCATTCTGCTTGGACATGTGCTTGCCCATATTCAGCAACTTCAAGTCATCTACTGGAGACTCTTCCAGGGTTTTTCGTGAGATACAGGCTTTTTTCCAGGTTTGGGGGTTTGGCTCCTTGGAGTTCTCTGCAATTTTGTATTTTTACCAGTCAAGGTGGCCTCTGAGGGTGCTGGACCCTATTTCCACGCAGGGTAGAACAAGGAAACCAAGGGGTATGGGGATCCTGAAGCCAGGTAGACTAGAAGGAAGAAGCCAACGGACCCCAGACACAGTTCTTCTGAAGGTCATGGTGTCGGACAGTACCCTTGGGCTCCAGTGTTTGGGCACTCTCTGACATTGTCATTGTGGGGTACTATGTACATGATGTGTTCTGCTGGTCAATGGCTGTTCCTGTGTTGGCTTTACTTTTCAGGTGTCAGGGGATTGTTGTGGTTTGACATACTGGGGTGTACACATGGGCAATGTTCACATGTGATGTGTACAGGACACCGAGGGTCACTTGATTTCACATGCATGTATTGCGTGCATGTCCCTACTGACACACTTACACAATGCTCCACCACACATACAACTACCCTTCCATTCCCACACATGCACACAGATTGCCTTCACCGGCATGCTGTGTCCCTGCAGCGCATGATCACTTACCATTTGGGGATTATGTACATGTGTCAATGGGTTATTTTTTGTTGCTTGTCCTTTTTATATGATGCTCAAGGTGTATCCCCAACAGAATAGCTGCTCACTGTGCTGTGTGCTGAGCGGTGTGTTGCAGGAGACACACACAGCACACAGGTTAGGGATTTGCGGATTTGGCATGGACAATGTGCATGCCAACAGGCATTCTGTCTTTTGTTGATGGTACCGCTGGTGGCATGCATTTGTGTATGACTTTGTATGGGGGGGGATTGTTGGTCAGTCATTTGACCTGATTCCATGTCAGGTGTGATTGTCTCAGGCCTGTTTCCATTTATCACATGTCACTTTGTATCTAATTGGTCATGAGTTGGGCTTTGGGTTTGCTCTTTTGCTGTTGCATGCCATGTCATGGTGTAGCAGACAAGGGTGATGTGGGTTGGGAGGGCTTGGGTGACATACCAGTGATTGTCATGGCATGTTTTGCAGGGGGGTGGTGTGATGTACACCTTGCATGTGTTCCTTTTGGTCACACAGGATTGGTTATGTTTAAGTAGCTAGGGATGCACACAATGTGGTACTTCTGTGGCAACATTCTCAGGGTGGTGAGGTTGTGACAGTTGACTGTCTCTTTGTCATCAACGATTATCACCTGGTATGTGCCAGGCCTGTGTGCACTCTGCAGGGGTGGGAGTTTAGGTGAAAAATGTGGCCACAAGCTGGGTCCGGGCTGCCTCGCCACATGCCCTTTCCCCTCCAATGGGCAGCGCATGTGCCTGTGGTTGGGGATGTGGAGGCACCACCATGTCCACTGGTACGCCCTGCCTTGTTGCAACATTGTGCAGGACACATGCTGCCACAATGATCCTGCACACTACTGGGGGTGCATATAGTAGCTGCCTGCCAGAGCGGTCAAGGGAGTGGAAGCGTGACTTGAGCACTCTGAATGTGCGCTCCACTATGCCCCTGGTTGCAATATGGGCAGCGTTGTATCTTACCTGGGGTGGTGTGATGGTGTTCCATATTGGCGTCATCATGTGGTTGCTCAGAGGGTAGGCACTGTCCCCTGGGGAGGTGATAATGGTTGCGATTAGTTGGGTTTGTGTATTTGTCTGTGTGTGATAGGCATTTGTACTCACCTAGGAGCCATGTGTCGCCATGCTTCCCAGCTTCCAGGGCCCGGCTCAGGGCGGACAGTCTGTATATGAAACTGTCATGGGTAGACCTGGGATAGTTTGCATAGACAGAGGTGATGATTTCCTTGGCATCGCATACAACCTGTATGTTGATGGAATGCCAGTGCTTGCGGTTTTGATAGATGTGCTGAGTGGCCCTAGGTGGACGTAGGGCCACATGGGTGCAATCTATGGCACCAAGCACTTTGGGGAAGTGTGCCACCCTGTAAAAGTCCAGGACAACGGCCTGCGGGTGTTCTGGGCATGTATATGTGCCTGCGGACTGAGGGGCGCGTAGTCATGATTGCCACCACCTGGTGTAGGCAGCGTGACTGCGTGGCCTGTGAGACGCCCCCAACTATGGCAGTTGTCCGCTGAAATGACCCAGTGGCCAAAAAAATGCAAGACAGTGAGCACCTTTTCCAAGGGCCTCGGTGCTTGGGAGCAAAAGGTGGGTGATGTGAGGTCATCCTCTAACTCAGTGACCAGGTCTACGATGATACAAGGTGGAAACCTATACCTGCCATAGACCTGGTCATCAGGCATCCCAAAAAGGCTGGTCCTGGGCAAAGAAATGTGGGGCCTGGCTATTTTCCTCCTCCTGCGGTGTCCCAGGATCAGTGCTGCGACAAATGGGGCATTCATCGTATCTGTATATACGTGTTTGTTTGCGCGCACTTTTATACCGTGCGGGGACGCTTCCGCCTGCCTTCGTGTGGCAGACGTGTTAACACCTGTGCGCGTCTTTTGGCCTGTGCGGTTTTCCCGATTCCATGAATACATGTTGGCCGCGTGCGTGTGGGCGTTCCGTTTATTTCCCTGCAGTACTTCTCCATCTTACTCCTTTTTCACGCATTGTTCCCCATTCCGCGTGTTCCGCCCCCTTTTTGGTGTGTGCGCTGACATTGTGTGCTTTCGCTGTGTGTGTTGCGCACGTCGTTCTGGATGTAGCAATGACGTGTGTGCCTGTGTGCGCCACCCAGAGATTTGGCGCACATCCCGGGTAAAACACGCGCAGGGCCTTCCATGAATCACACGCGTGCACTTGCTTTTTCACACTTGCGCCAGCTTGCGCCACGAAATTTCAGCACACATTTGTTCCATGAATCGGCCCCTAAAGCAGTTACTGTGTAGTAGGAGTGTGGCAAGATTCAACCAGTGGTTGGGACAAGCGACAACTTGAACTACAGTGCACAGCAAGAATTAGATAGTCTTGATGTGTACTGCTGAATGCAGCAAGATTAAACAGTGAGGAATCAACACCACGACCTTATGGCTCTGCCAGGCTCTTGAGCTGCATGCTGGCTGGTATCACCGGACCTTCACAAAGTCTACATTGTGTGCTGGTTTACCCGAACATCAAGATGCCCCAATGTTGCACCATCCAAGTCACTCCACTTCATAGTGGCGGTTCTGGACGCTCATTCAGGCAGATAGTGGCAAATCTCTCAAACACAGCAAATTAATTCTGATCTGTCTGATTCCAGGCTCTTTCTCTGGGATTACTACATCCTGATGATGCCTGGTTGCAAATAAGTTCTCTCCAGTGGCTATTTTATCTGCTTCAGGGTGTCCAGTTTCACATGTTTCAGGTCTTGGACAAGGTGTCACAGGACCATCTGCGGTGGACTCTAGATGATAACATGCTGCGGTAAGAGCCTCTTAGGCAACCATGGCCCATCTTGCCATGTTTGTTTGTTTGTTTGTTTGTTTATTATATTTCTATAGCGCTCCGGACCCGGGAGTATAAGGACGCTTAGTACAACTTACAAGGCACAGTACATGGTAATAATCAGTAGTAGTAGTAGATCAACAGGTATACATGATATATGTACATAAATATATACAGAATATACAGACAGTAGAGGTAATAGCAACCAATAATGACAGAAATGAGGCATGTGCAATATGTGCAATTTTTAGCGGAGGACTAACTTGAAGGTTGACTTTTTGTCAGAAGCCACCCAATGGCCAGCTTCCTGAACGATTGGAAGGATTTGGATAATAATATTCAGTGGCAGGGTGTTCCAGAGTTGGGAGGCGAGGACAGTGAAGCTGGAACCTCCGGCTCTTTTAGAGGTAAATCTAGGTACTGTGAGACATAGGGTGTTGGAAGATCTCGTAGTTCTAGGGGAAGATTTCAGAGTGAATTTGTTAGTAAGGCAGGGAGGGGCTAGCTGGTTGAGTGCTTTGTAGGTAAGCTGGAGGGTTTTTAGATCGATTTTATGTTGGATGGTGAGCCATTTGCATGAGGTTCTAGTGGCAGAGATGTGCTCACGCCTGGGAATGTTTAGTGCTGCCCGTAGCGCATTATTTTGAAGGACTTGGAGTTTGCTAATTATCGCTTGATTGGCACCTAGGGAGAGGCTATTACAGTAGTTTAACTTAGATTGTATAAGAGCTCTAGCTAGTGTGAGGCAACTGTTAGAGGAAAGAAATGGTCTACAAGCTCTAATTAGTTTTCCTGTATAGGCAGTGGCTGAAGCGGTCGAGTTGACTTGTTTGGTGAGGTTGGTATTAGCATCGAGGTAAAAGCCAAGTGTTTTTACATTTTTGGCAACCGGGATAGTATTACCATCAATTATGATGTTGGAATAGTTGGGACTTCGTTTTTGTAAGTTGTTGGGTGAACCAACAATGAGCAGTTCAGTCTTCTCGTCATTCAGGCAGAGGCCATGTGTGGCCATCCATGCCTAAATGACGGAGAAGATTTCATTGATCCTGGTTACATCAGTTTTGTAGTTGCCCGAGATAGTGAGGAGTATCTGGGTGTCAGCACCTCCTTGAAAGGTTAGGCGGATCACCTTGCAGATCTCACAGAGTCCCCCCGCCTCCACTTCCCTGGCTGATGCTTAGTAACACAACTCTGCTGGAATTGCTGGCCATCAGGCTGTGCCTGGTGGCTTTCCTTCGCTCTGTAAGAGCTGTGTGTGTCCTGATTTTGACAGGCAACAAGGTGGCCATGCACCACCTCAACAGGCAACAGGGTTTGGGGTCGCTGCCTATAAATGGAAGTGATGCAACTGTAGTTTTGAACTCTGGAGAATGTGTCTTGATCTGTTGCCCATCTTGCAGAATGGAGAACATGGTTTCCCTGGGCAGGCAGATGTCAGCCTCCCACAAGTGAGAACTCTTCAGTTCTGAGTGATATGTTTCCCTCAAGTTGAAATCTTTGCCATTGTCAACTGGAAGAATTGTTCTGCTCCAAGGAATTTCCTTAGCGGGGAGCATTGTCTGTCAAGTGGAATTTCAATCTCTTCTATTTGTTTCTGCCGATTCCTGTCATCCTGCTGGATCTCAAAAAACGACGGTAGTTTGGGCCCACCATGGCTCTGGTTGCCTTAGATTATGCCTGTAGGATGTAGTACCTGGAACATTGGCGCACGTCCATCTGTCCTCTTTGATACCGCCTGGTGAGGGTGAAGCTGCTCCCCGATTCTGGAGTCTTGGTCCTTCGCTTGAGCCTCAACCTTCATGCTTGGCTGCTGAGGTACAAGGAGTGGGACCTGTCGGACAATGTCCTGAATGTGCTCATTTTTGTTAGGAGACCTACTTCTAAGTTTAAGCTATGCCTGCAGGTGGTATAGGTTTTCAGCTTGATACTGGGATCACGGTTTGGATCCTATGAACCATCCAACCTTTGCTGTAAAGGATTGTCTTCCTTCCGTGGCCCAGCAAGGCCTTCAGATTGGCACTGAGCAGGAGTGCATGGCTGCTATTTGGTCTTTTAAATGGAACCCATGAACAGAAATCATTCTTCACTATCCCTACGATTATACAGTTTTTTTGCGGCAACTGTCTAACCAGTTTCCAGTTCATTATGCCTGCATGTGATTTGAACCTTTTTCTTGAATTTTTTATGGGAGCGTTTGAGTGTCCTATGAGAATGGTCACCTCGATGGAGATTTTCCGGGTGACCATTACTTCTGTTAAGGGGGTGAGTGCACTTGTTTAGCCTCCTACTTTGTTTTCCCCAAGGCTGTTAAGATGGTCGGGCAAGGGAGGAGGAAGAGATGGCAGTGTGCTCTCTTGGAAAGCTTCTGCATCGGGCAGCCACACATAGATAAGAGGCCATGTGGTGTGCTCTGACTCAAAGGCTAGGGGCACTTGTGCTGCTTCCTAGGTCGGGGGGGACAGCCCTTTCAGTCATTACCCATTAGTTGTGGTGTGGAAGAGAGTTTCACAGAGGCACTGGTGTGAGGCAGCAAAGCTTCCAAAGTAAACTCTGTTCAGGCCTTACAGCAGGACCTACAACCTTTAGCACAAAAGGGTTCATCTCGGCTTGGGAATGCTGATGCCAAGGGAGTAGGTCAGGTAGGCATTGGCCTGCCTGGAGGTGTGAAGCAGCAGCAAACTCTGTGCCCTTTGATGACAGGCCCAGAGATTGCAGTTGAGCAGTTACCAGGGGAACTAGTCATTACAGATGTGCTGGTCAAGGTCTGGAAGAACACAGGCAGAGAGAAAGAGTCTGTTCAAGTGGAAATGTAACACCACTTTAGACTTTGTAGGAGAGGTAAAGAAGTGGGCATGAACCCCCATTTTGCACTCTGAGGGGACCAGCATAGCATAAGGAATATGGCGCCCACTAAGTAGTCGCCGAGCCGAGTCTTGCAGCTTTAATGGTGCATAAAAGGTCAGGCTATATTGGTTACATTCAAATTGCAGTTCACCAACCTCCCTGGTGAGTTTCAGAACCAAGCTCTATAAATCAACAGTCTTGTTACTATGGGACTAGGAGAAGTGCCAGGTTTAGGCTGCAATGATCGGTGTGCACTTTCAATCAGGAACTGAGATGAAAAGCTAGGATTTCCAAGTAATAAACAGGGCAGTTCCTGTACAAAAGTTTCCATTGGCCTTTTAGTAGCATTCCCAGCATGGTAATTATGCAGATATTGTTACATCTAGACCTGGATTCCATATCCTTGCATCTCGGCTTAATCACAGAGAGCTCTTTGTTCAGCGCAACAACTGTGGATTCCAGCCAGGTAAAGTTGTCTTTGGTTTTTCCTGTGCTCTGCATGTGTGATACAACTACTTTCCTTGTCTAGCTTAACATGTAAAGAATTGGTATTCTCTGTACGATCATCCAAATTGTTGTTGCTGGCTACAGATGCCTTCAGCATGTCTGCCATAATTTGACCAAGTTCGGGCTGCAAGGACTGATGAGCGGGTGCCACAGCCATATTGGTATGCAGAGGTACTGGTGAAGAAGTTGTCATGCCCGTGCCGCTGGCGCACGCATTGGCAACCATCATGGACTACTTGGTACTCATTTATCCTCCTAATACTCCTTGAACAACTCCTTTTCACGCCCTGGTCTTTTATTTCCATTTGCTCAACTTTGGTTCTTTCTTATTTTATTCAATTAACTACATTTACCATAATGCACCTGGTTACAGTCCTCAATTCCTGGCTATTCTCATTCATCGTTATTGGGACCACAATCCCCAGAAGCCCTAGCGGCCAGTGCTGCTTCCACCTGCTCAGGACCAGAGAGGGAGGAGGCAGATTGTCTTCAGGTGTGCTGCTCCAGGTGCTGTCAATTAGCCTGCCTCAGAACAGGGCAGGGCTGTATATAAGCAGCTGCCTGCAGGAGCACAGTGTCTTGCATCTTGAGATCTCCCCGCTCCTGTTTGCCGTGACCCTCTACATTGTATGCTGTTCCTGTTGCTGCATTATCCTGTTTTGACCCAGTGCCCTTTCCGGGCTCCCTGCCTTGCAGCCGATCATGCTCCGCTGCCTTCTACCAACAGCCCTTGTACTCTGGGCTTCCTGCCTTGCAGCCTACTACAGTCCTCTGCAGCCCGTCTTGCAGCCTGTCTCACTCCGGCTGCCTACAGTCCTTGTCCTCTGGGCTCCCTGCCCTGCAGTCTGCCTCATTCCAGCTGCCTACAGCCCTTGTCCTCTGGGCTCCCTACCTTGCAGCTTGCAACCCTCTGCTGTCTCCAAGCCCTTGTTCCCTGGGCTCCCTACCTTGCAGCCTGCACCTCTTCGCTGCCTACAGCCCTTGTCCTCTGGGCTCCTTCCTTTCAGCCTGCTCCCTCCGCTGCCTTCAGCCCATGTTCTCTGGGCTCCTTCCTTGCAGCCTGTCTCCCTCCACTGCCTACAACCCTTGTCCTCTGGGCTCCCTGCCTTATGGCTTGCTACACTCCTCTGCCTTACAGCCTGTTTTACACTTAGCTGCCTACAGCCCTGCTCCTCTGGGCTCCCTACCTCGCGGCCCTATTCTTTTGGGCACTCTGTCGCCTACTACTAATCTCTCTCTGTCCTGTTCTTCTGGACTCCCTGCCTTGCAGCCTACTACAGTCCTTCGTAGTCCACTACAGTTTGCCTGCACCTAGTGCCACCCTTGACTGCAGACCTGCTTCCTACTTTGCAGCCCTTCTGTTTTCCCGACTTCTGCTCCCTTGTTCTCTTCCTTGAGTCCTCTGTACTCCACCTTAGGTTATCTATTTCAGTCTAACTGCCTTTCCTTCATTTCCTTCTGCTAGATTGCTCATTGACTTCCTTTTCGCTGGATATTTCTGTTCTCGTCTTCTCATGCGTCTTATGTAATCCCTTTGTACAGAGCTTGCCTGTTGGTTTCCGGCAGGCAACCTCTGCCCCTTCCCGTGTCGCGTTTTCAGTGTTACAGACACCCACTGCTGTTGTTCCCAGCCATGAGCATACAGCGTGGGCCTCTGTTATAGCAATCTGTGCAGAAGGCTGGAGTTTCCTAAGGTTCGTGGAACACTCTTTCCCATTTCAGCATACGCCCCAAGAGCGAATCCAGTTTGTTTGTACCTTTGTATCTGTTGCCCCTTTTGGCTCACAGCTACAGTTTCTAACTCTTCTTTCTTGTTGAACTTCCTGCTGTGTGTGCTTATCTGCTACCTTACTTCAGAACAGCCACCCAAACCCTACCTGGGTACCCTGTGCCACTCTTGACAGAGTGCCATTCCTGACAGAAATTCAATAGACCATGATTTTACTTGAACTCCTTTTCTGGTAACCACAGAAAAACACCAGTATCATGGAAAAGAGAAAGCACAAGAGTTGATCATATACTTGTTAGAGCTAAATAGGATATAGTAGTCAGATAGATATGCAATCAGATGGCCTTCAACCGCAAGGTTTCTTTACATAAACAATCTGCTCACTGAATTAATTGGATATTTTAATAAAACCGCAATTATATGAATATACAACCATATCCAGCCCACCACTTACTCAACAATCCATCCATCCATCCATCCCTCCACACAACCACTAATCTGTCCACCCATATTCATCCACTCCCAGACCTATTGTCCGTTTTTATTTTCTAAACTGAACAGCACATAGGCGGATGCTATAGCTTGCACATGAACTGCGGGCTAAGAAAGGACGCAGGACACATTTAAAGCTACATTTACATTGCCCTATAAGATGGGCTAGGATTTCCACTCAGATATGTGCATGCCATTGTTAACTAGAAGCATTTATCATGCGTTGCAAAAAATGTAACAGCCCAAGATAGATGCACAGAGGAAGTTCAATCGGGATCATAGGGCGGGTTCTAGGATTTGTGAGATCCATGAGCAAAAGACGTGAGGGGCCTTGTTAATAACCTGGGAGAGTGCATTTCATTGTACCTGACGAAATGCCTTCTTTGAGAGCGCCTTGAGTTGTCAGGTGGTCGCCTATCATCTCGTGGGTAGGAGCTTCTTCGATCTTTCGCCTCCCTTCTGGGTGTTGCGTGTTCTCCTTCTCCTCTATTGGTTGGTGGGCTGTGACGCGTGTTTCTGCGTCTCTTTTGAATTCGCTGCCTGTTTAAGGGGGGGGCCTGGTGTGTTCTTGCACACTACTCTGTAGTGGTCCATCCTGCCACACGTGGCGCATTGTTGTCCACCCGCAGGACAGTCGCCTGTGTGAGGATATTCGTATCCGCATCGATAGCATGTGGCGTCTGGATGCTTTGCTCCTTGGTTTGTAGCTGCATATAGTTTGTTGATTGTGTCTGGGTTGACTGCGGTTTGTTGTATCGTGACCTTGCCCAGGTTGTCCAGTTGTGATTCTACTGCCGCCTCCATGCATGCCAGTGCCAGGATTTCTTCCAGCGACCTTTGCTTTGCAATAATTGTTTCCTGAATGGTTGCGAGAGGCATCCGGCAATCACCTGGGTTCTGAGTGCTTCGTCGTTGGAGTATCTGTGAAATTCGCAATATTTTAGCTTGATGCGAAGGCGCATGACAAAATTGTCCATAGATGCGCCCCTCTCTTGCCTGGTGGTATGAAATATGTGGCCCTCATAATCAATGTTAGTGTGGGGGGTGAAGTATTCTGATAGCTTGCCGTGAAGTTCACCATATGTTACTGTCTCAACATTTAGGAGTTCTCCCACAATGTCTCTCACTGCCGATCCAACAGCCATGAAGAGGGTGTTTTTGAGTCTAGTGTCGTCCGTTAGGCCTATGGCACCTGCGTAGAACTTGAAGTCCCTGAGCCATGTGACCCAGCGAGGCCCCAGATTGGAGGTGTCTTTTATTTCAAATGGGCCCGGCATGTGCATGATTTGTGACGCACCCCCTTCTGTTTGCGCAGGCTGGTTGTTACCTTTTGTGGCGTCCGCCCCTCCGGATGACCCTCCAGATGAGGAAGCTGTTGAAACTGTTGGATCTGACTGCGTAGTGTGAGGCAAGGGCTTGTGGGTAGTGCTTCCTGGTCCTGGCTGTGTTGATGGCGAGTGTGTTTCAGCTATCTAGCTTATATCTTGGCGAGAGGTTTTCTTTGTGTCCTTGTCCTCTTTATGGGGTTATGATTCTTTGGAGTTTCCTCCTCCCCCCACTGCGTTGGCCAGTGCACGTGCATGTCACGTGGGGCCGGTTCATGTCAGCAGGTGGGGCCTCTGCCTGGCGATTAGTCGTGGAGCTTGGCGGGGCGTGGTCAGCGATCCGCCACCGTGTCTAACATTCTTGAGGCCGGCTCCTGTATGAATACGGTAATCTGTGCTGTGGCGGAGCCTCGGTCGGGGGAGGGGCGTGTGCAGTGCTTACCCGCCCGAGGCCTTTCACCCTGCTGAGCACCCACTCCTTGTCGCAGCGTGCTCGCGTCTCTCCCGGGGTGTGTGTGCGACCGCGCTGTGTGGTGGGCGGATACCTCTGATGTCAGTCGTCTGCGTCTAGCCTGCGGGCGGCGGGTGCACTAGGTCCGTCCGCTATCGTGCTCGAGGTGCGCCAACACGCTGTACTACTCGGCAGCAGACCTCTGTGTGGCACGGGTGGGTCACTTGAACCCCCTGCACGGGAGCTAGGCGAGCAGGCCTACTTAAATGAGATGCTGGAGACAGGGTCAACTGGAACCTTCTTTATTCTCGTACATGTGGCAACTGCCGAACTTGATCCTCCTGCCCCCTCCGTAACCCCACGTCATGCCCTGTCCTTTCAGCCAGGGCCGCAACGGTGGCCCGCCCACACAACGATGTGGGAAGGTGCTGACAGGCCTCAAATTTGCAAATGTACTAACATTACAATGGCATGTGTCTTCGATGCTTGAGAAAGAAAACATGGTGCCTCAGAGTCACGCTGAGACACAAATAGGTGCACTGCTAATGCAATAAAGACTGCAAAAATATTTCTTGTATCATTTAGATGTTATTAAATGTCAGACACATAAATCATAACCGTATGGTTTTGTAATTTTAAATCAAATTGATTCATCGCAAACAGTATAAACACTCTCAAAAAGTGAAGATTTACGTAAGAACAAAATTCAATTTAAACAAATTCGAATA
Source organism: Ambystoma mexicanum (assembly GCF_040938575.1). Taxonomy (NCBI): domain Eukaryota; kingdom Metazoa; phylum Chordata; class Amphibia; order Caudata; family Ambystomatidae; genus Ambystoma; species Ambystoma mexicanum. Next base: position 729,733,306 of record NC_090934.1, read on the forward strand.
ATAGAAACTGTTCACAATCACAGTAATACATAACACAAAATAAATCAATGTGTTTCCAAAATTGTAATTAATAATCAACTTTCAATGTTGGTAGGACTTCATATACATGTCACGATATCTGGACCAGGAGTCTCGTTAATGATTATTTAAACATGCTCCACTAGTGTTATTACTACGCGTTTCGGGCTAATTGCCCTTCCTCAGGTATTGGATATCGTTGCATGTCTTGCTATAAATTAATGAAAATAATAAAATATGTCAGTATGTTTTAATACTCACTCTGTTTATAAAAATAAGTAATAAAAGGAAATAAGAATCTTACTAAAGTTCCATACACTAACCTGTGTCTTCTACACTCATCAATCAGATATATACGCTGTTGTCTGTCGGGTGCCTGATGAGCCCCCCTGAAAACAAATCAAAGTTATAGGATTAAGCTTCAGAGATTAACCTCAGAGCTTCATACTTGACATTAATGTATTATCTGTACCCTATAGAAGATCTGAGGCGGGACGTTCCGCTAAAAAGGCGCGGTGTCCCGCACAGTAAACAGGTCTTCCAAGGTGCAGAAATTAGATGTGGTTGTTCATGAATCATCACTATTAACCAGGAGCTCACCTCTGGATGTATGTAGAGCTCTCAAAAGAATGTGTTCAGTTGACCGGGTACTCTGTGAGTTTAAAAAAAACTCCAGCCCTAAAAGAAATATGCATACACTTGTCACCTCTCTGGGCCATGTGATTCTAAACTAATCATTCTAAAGTCACATGAAGACATACCTGTGGGTGACTCAAATAGGATTCCTCCTGAGTTAGCAAGATTGTTTATATGTGGACGGAAGCCCGGATAATTGCCTTTTTGAGCCTTTTAATCTTTCACCATCAGCGATTTCAATCCCTGTTTAGAGATCAAAGGTACACGTTGCCAGTCTGCTTTAGATTTGTGTACACTGATTGACATTACCAAGAGATACAGTTCCCAATAGGTCTTTACCTGTTACTTACTAATTTCGCATTCCAATCCCCAAGAACACTGCCGTCAATGTTTGGGATATTTTATGGACAAATAAAATCCTTTTACTGCAATATTTCTGTCTAGCCATCCCGATGTAAGGTGGTTCAACAGAAATGCTGTTTTTATATGTTTTGCATTGGCCTTACAAGTGATATCCTTTGCAAAAAAGAAAGCCTGCCCTCCGGTGCTCAAGATGAGTAGGGTCTGCAGTGGGCTGTTCTGACATAGCATGATGAAAGAGAGAACCCAGCAGCCGGAAGAGGCGCATGTCATGTTGCGCTCCTATGTGTCTGTTGTTTAAAGTCTGCATGCCAGCGCTCAAGCAGAGCAGGGCCAGGGGAGTGCTGTTCGCCAGAATGGACCCAACAGCTGGGGTAGGTAGGTGCATGTCACGTTTGTTAGATCCGCCTCACGTCCCACATGCGCGGTGATGTGAGGTGCGCTACAAATAAAGGGCCCGCCCAGCCGGAAGGCAGGCATTTCCGGGCACGAGTGAACACAGACGTGTTGTGTCCTTTGTCTGCTCCCGCATTCCCATTCCCCCAGCTGGGCCACCGATGTAGGCCCTGCTCCTTCATCTCTCCGCAGGCTGCACCGGCAGGGGGGAACTTCACACTGGCGGCGAGATGAGGGAGCGGAAACATGCGCACAGCTGAATCCAGGCCATAAATCAGCCCACACACCCACAACACGGGCACATTTTTGGAAAACACAGTGGTGGTACCATCTGTCATGATGCCTACCCCCGGGCATCAGGACCAAGGCCCTCAGCTCCGGGAGCAGGCATCCAGACATTTGTTTAAACCTCAGCAGCCCCGACTAGGGGCTGTCTGGGTTCAGTCCTGGCGCCTTAGGCGCCAGGCTCATCATAGAAATCAGTCCTGGCGCCAGGCTCATAGACTTTATTTACCTGATGCAGACCATGCTGCAAAAGAGTCCAAGCCTACATGAGGCCTGGATGGGACTATTTTGTTACAGGGACTATTTTTTACTCGGGCGTGGCTCTAGGGAACTTCTTGTGAGGAAAGGGGGAGGAGGCACTACAATAGGTTATTTGTACGTGTCTATTATTCACAGATGACGGAATTTATCTGTGTGTTGTTTATTTATAGTGTAGTTAAGGTTTCAGGTGCACCAGGGCGAATGTCACGGGGCCACTCGGGACTGGTAAAGAAACTGGAGAGAGAGAGGCATGTATTACTACCTGCCAACCCTTAGTGCACTCCCAAGGGAATATAATCCCAAAACATGTAAATGTGGCAGGCACGTGAGCTCCGATAAAGCTTCCACTGCTTGCGATTCTGAGTTTAGCTAAAGGTGTCAATCTCTTTTATCTAGGGTTCACAGTTGGTGGGGTAAATAGAGTGGTCAGTTGTGTGATCGCTGCTACCCGATAAGGTTGCCAAGCAGTTGTGTTTACCTTTCTAAGTTCACTTCACAGAGTTTTACAATAAGTATATTAATTCATTGATGTAAACCAATACAACTTTTGGGAAAGTAAAGAGACCCTTCATGGGTTGTTTTTAATCAAACCAAAACAATTTTTTCACTTTCAAAATTCGTCAAAATCCATAATTTGTACAGTTAACGACATCTTATTCATAAATACATAAGGTTTGTTTCTTTATGTACATAAATTCACAAAGACCCTTTAGGGTAACAACAAAAAATAACTAATTTTTAGAGTAGCAACAAGAAAATTAGTCAAACAGATTTCCTAGTTATAGTCAACAAAACAAAATAGTATCCAGATTTATCAATGTGTTGCCAACGCGTTTCGGACTTTTCTGACAGTCCATCTTCAGGGCTAAATGATACTACTTCTTCCAAAATTCAATTCCTACGGTAAAAACATATAGATAGTATTACACTCTAAGTGTTTCAAAACTTGTTCAAGATAAGACAGCTTAACAACACGGGATTGTAATTTATAATATTATATTACTGATACCATAAAACAGGTTTACTCTTTACGCACCTTTTTCTGATGCCACTGGCATCTGCTTTCTGATTTTTGGACAACCTCTTGTAGATGGGTATGGCTGCACCTAATCTGTTCTGTGTAAGGACACTCGTACTTCATGGAGTTTATTCTTCGTCAAAACAGTTTCTAAAGAAAATGGGAAGGAATAGTGGTCTGCTTAGTGTATCTGTCACTGGAAGGTGTTTCAAGATTTACAGATTACACCAATATAGAACGGAAATGCCATTCCCCCCTATGGTGGATCTGGCTGTATTATCCCAATCAGGTAAATGGTCTGGTTGTAGTATTCGAGTCAGGCTAGAACCAGTCTAATCTCTTAGAATTTCAAGACGGTTACTGTAGTGCGGTTATTCTCAATCTAAGGCTACTGCCTAATAAGCCTTGCTGAATCATGCATTTTGTATAAATAGTTGTAGGGTGCTAATCAGACCGAATCTAGTCTGGCCCCTTAAACCTTCCATAGAGTTTATCCAGTGCAGTGGTTCACAATCAAAGAGATTTTGCTTAATGGGATCGTATAGATTCTGTCTCTTACCCACACGTCCGGCGTGCATGTATCCACGGTGGTCCTGTGGTCCACAGAGCATCGGATGCGGTGCTCCGGTCCCTAGCGTACTTACTGATTGTGGTTTTGTGTGTTTGTCCCAGGGGTTATTGCGCATGTTCAACCGCAGGCTGGACCGCTAATCTGTAGCGCATGCGCATCGTAGTGATCTCTATCCTACGTGTGTGCGCATGCGCGTGAGCGGGCTGGACAGCGAATCACTTGCGTGCGTGTAAACGTGGGGATTGGTAGAACTCTTATCATGCATGCGCGGTTGTGCAGTGCGCAGCAACTACTGCTGGTACACTGTTTCTTCGTGCCTGCGCAGATATGTTTCTAACAGTGCCTCGGGAGCGGACTGTGTATTATATGTAAGGGCTGATCAGAGCCACGAATGGTGACCTGTCGGTTCCAATACGAGTAAGAATGTCTCATTGGTAAGAACTGTTGGCTCGAAACTATAAAAATTACAAAAAAATCTTAATAAGGGATATCTGGTGGTGGCCAAGCATGGGTGAGTGGGGTGTAGCGCAGATCGTGATCTGCTTGGGTCCCCATGGATTCCCTGCTGTGGCTGAAAACTGTAACTATGAAGATTGCGGGCAAATCCAGATAAGGAAATGTATTATAGAAGTTCATCATGTGTGAGTGGGGGGTAGCACAGATCTGTGGTCTGCTTAGGTCCCCATGACCTCCATATTGTGGTTTGCAACTGTTAACTGTAAACGTGGTACTACTTCACAAGTGGTTCTATACAGATTGGCATGATTAATTCCATTGAGTATTGCTTGATGTGAGACATGGTTTAATACGTGCTACCCTGTAGCGAGAAATTCATCAGCTCTAGTTCCTGCATCTATACTCCAAGAAAGGTTTATTATTTAATGCTTAAGTGAGTAGATCTCTGCCACTTATATGGCTCACACTCTAAAGTGGCAGTAGGTGTGTCACAGTTACATGTTATGTTACCTCTACACAAAGAAAGTGTATTGCAATTCGTAACAAGGCATTTTTAACAGAATGCATCAATTTTTCAACAGGTTTGCATGTACATACGTTTAAACATAACAAATCAAGTCAAACTCTACGTTCATGCCTCTGGGGCTAAGGCAGTCAAGGGTGTCAATCCATACTATCTCCCTCTTATGGAGAGTTCTTGAAATGTCTCCACCTCTAGGGCCTAGAATTACATGTTCCAGTATAACGCATTTCATTTGTGCTACCGAGTGTCTAGATTGTAAGAAATGTAATGCAACAGGAGATTTTTGACTTTTAGTTCTGATGTTGGATTTATGCTCTGACCATCTGGTTTTCGCTTTTCGCGTGGTCATGCCTACATAGAATAGGCCACAGGGGCATTTGAGTCCATAGATGACATTTGATGCATCGCATGTGCATGAGTGTTTCAGGGGAATAGGTTTTCCTGTGTATGGGTGGCTGATGGTGTTGCCTTTCAGTATATTGCCACAGTGCTGGCAATTGTGGCAGGGGACGGTGCCCTTGAATGTCGTTTTTTCGGTTCCCATGGTGATTAAGTCTGCTCTAACCAAGCTGTTACGTAAGGATTTGTTGTTCCTGTAGGCAAACGTAGGAGCTTCTGGAAAGAGTTGTAGCAGTTTCGGGTCCATTTGCAGTAAGTGCCAATGTTTCTGGAAGATCCTTTTGATCCTCTTGCTTTGGGTGGAGTATGTCGTAATGAATTAATATACTTATTGTAAAACTCTGTGAAGTGAACTTAGAAAGGTAAACACAACTGCTTGGCAACCTTATCGGGTAGCAGCGATCACACATCTGACCACTCTATTTACCCCACCAACTGTGAACCCTAGATAAAAGAGATCGACACCTTTAGCTAAACTTAGAATCGCAAGCAGTGGAAGCTTTATCGGAGCTCACGTGCCTGCCACATTTACATGTTTTGGGATTATATTCCCTTGGGAGTGCACTAAGGGTTGGCAGGTAGTAATACATGCCTCTCTCTCTTACCAGTCCCGAGTGGCCCATGACATTCGCCCTGGTGCACCTGAAACCTTAACTACACTATAAATAAACAACACACGGATACATTCCGTCATCTGTGAATAATAGACACGTACAAATAACCTATTGTAGTGCCTCCTCCCACTTTCCTCACAACTGTTACTCCATCGGCCACGATCTTTGGGAGAGCACACATATTTATACACCCAGTAATTTACTCTAATAGAATGTCCTTCAATAAAATTGAACAAAGTACAGACAAAAGAGCTGAAACATTAGGCTTCAGCGAAGAAGAAGCAAAACGAATTCTAGCACTAATCAAATTAACAAGTGATGACCTGACAACATCTGAGAAACCAGAGGCACTTATCAGACAACTAGAGTGGAAAATAAGACGGGAAATTAATTTAAAATTACATTCCTCTACCTTAGCACGCTACTATAAGGCACAGAGAATACCTCGTGGCCTTAGAGTCAATTTGGAACCGACCCTTTGTAAGGAAAATCGCGCATTTGTCAAAAGGTGGCGTCGGATTTTGAATAAATGTTCACTGGACCTCATACTCCTCACGATTGAAGAACTGGCACTGAATTTAAAGACACTAAGTGAAGACGTAGATATCCTCAAAAACTCACTGCTACACGGGGGACCAACTCAAAGAGGTGCTGGACGACACCAACCAGAAATTACAGAAATACAAACAGGAGTTGGAAACTAAGAAGATACGCAAATTCCGCAGAGATGCACTAGATTACAAATTGGATATAGTGTATACATGGCAGGAGTACTATGGACAACGTCCCAACAAGCCATATCAGGGACAGACACCGAAACCAGCCACACCACAAGCCATCAAGCACAGAAATGGACCCGACAGTAATACCAGAAACCTCCCAACCAACCATCCCACAGGAAGAGACGCCATCAACGGAGGAGACGCCTTTTTTAGAAGAAGGCCAACAAGACGTGGACAGAAGAAAAAACATGCAAAGGAAGAAGGCACAGAAAAAGAGCTAGTGATTAATATCTCGTCACACACCCTTGCCAATTTGGAACTCCGGGTACTCCGCAAAGGCCTATCCTTTGTCCCCCAGAGTAACAGTACATTACTGAAAGAAAAAATAGACTTCTTCAGACTGTTGAGGAAAATGAAGTTAAAAATTTTCTTTGATGACCTCGAAGAAGATCAAGACCCCAACGAGACATCGGAGTTCCTTGAGCTCAACCCAAAAAGCAATTTCTATCCCCAAGTACAGAACCATGTGCTTTCTACTTTTGAGAAAATGATACTCCAAAATCTCAAAAAACTAGAATACAAAAAAAGTGGTTATGGGAACTTCTCGAGATGGGAAAAACAAACCCTGAAAAACCTACTGGACAATCAGTCTATAATCTTCAAACCCGCTGACAAGGGAGGCGCACTGGTCTTAATGGACAAGAGCGACTACCTGGAGGAAATTGAGAGACAACTAGCAGACACAGGAACTTACATTGAAATCAACTCCGACCCTACCAACCAGGTTATGACACTTATAGAGGAAACCCTCAAGGAAGCTGAAGAAATGGGCAAGATCTCGGAAAAAACACACAAGTTCCTTAACAACAAACATCCTATCATGCCAGTATTATATATACTGCCCAAAGTCCACAAAAGACTATTGAAACCACTAGGTCGACCAATCATTGCAGCTACAAACAGCATTCTGGAACACCTAGCCTAGTATTTGGATCGGATACTACAACCTCTGATACAGAATACAGAAACGTATCTTAAGGATACAACACATTTCCTACAGAAATTACGAGATATGGAATTTATGGAAGGCCGCGACATCCTCTTCACTATGGACGTTACATCGCTCTATACGAATATCACCCACGAAACTGGTCTAGAGGCAGTGGAGTGGATGCTCCTAAGAACAACAGACTGTAAGGCAGACCGAATATTTGTATTGACTTTGTTGAAGCTGGTGCTTATGAACAATTTTTTCAGATTTGGAGAACGCTACTTCTTACAGGTATCTGGAACTAGCATGGGAGCAGCCATGGCACCTTGCTACGCCAACACATTCATGTTCTACCTAGAGCATGAAAATGTCCTAACTTCTCCAAGATGGTCCTGACATATATCGATTTACACACGTTACATTGATGACATTTTCGGAATTTGGACTGGTCCAGTGGATGAACTGGGACAGTTTTTTTTCAATGATGAACTTGATGAACCCCAGAATTAAGTTTACATCAGTTACTAACTCTTCCAGAATACACTTCATGGACGTTGAAATATATGTGAAAGAAGGAAAACTAGAAACACGGATCTTCACAAAGGAGACGGACAGGAACAGCCTATTACTACCTACAAGCTTTCATCCCCAAAGAACACTGGATAGCGTACCCTTGAGCCAATTTCTAAGATACAGGCGAAACATCTCGGAAATGTCCGAATTCACCAGACAGTCTTCAACCTTACAAATGAAATTTGTGGAAAGGATACAACAGAAACCTTATCTCTAAAATCCAGGACAAAGTAAACCAGATTCAAAGGGATACCCTACTTACTCCAAAAACCAACCAAGATCAACAGAAACTAGTATACGTTACGACATACTCCACCCAAAGCAAGAGGATCAAAAGGATCTTCCAGAAACATTGGCACTTACTGCAAATGGACCCGAAACAGCTACAACTCTTTCCAGAAGCTCCTACGTTTGCCTACAGGAACAACAAATCCTTACGTAACAGCTTGGTTAGAGCAGACTTAACCACCATGGGAACCGAAAAAACGACATTCAAGGGCACCGTCCCCTGCCACAATTGCCAGCACTGTGGCAATATACTGAAAGGCAACACCATCAGCCACCCATACACAGGAAAACCTATTCCCCTGAAACACTCATGCACATGCAATGCATCAAATGTCATCTATGGACTCAAATGCCCCTGTGGCCTATTCTATGTAGGCATGACCACGCGAAAAGCGAAAACCAGATGGTCAGAGCATAAATCCAACATCAGAACTAAAAGTCAAAAATCTCCCGTTGCATTACATTTCTTACAATCTAGACACTCGGTAGCACAAATGAAATGTGTTATACTGGAACATGTAATTCTAGGCCCTAGAGGTGGAGACATTTCAAGAACTCTCCATCAGAGGGAGATAGTATGGATTGACACCCTTGACTGCCTTAGCCCCAGAGGCATGAACGTAGAGTTTGGCTTGATGTATTATGTTTAAACTTATGTACATGCAAACCTGTTGAAAAATTGATGCATTCTGTTAAAAATGCCTTGTTACGAATTGCAATACACTTTCTTTGTGTAGAGGTAACATAACATGTAACTGTGACACACCTACTGCCACTTTAGAGTGTGAGCCACATAAGTGGCAGAGATCTACTCACTTAAGCGTTAAATAATAAACCTTTCTTGGAGTATAGATGCAGGAACTAGAGCTGATGAATTTCTCGCTACAGGGTAGCACGTATTAAACCATGTATCACATCAAGCAATACTCAATGGAATGAATCATGCCAATCTGTATAGAACCACTTGTCAAGTAGTACCACGTATACAGTTAACAGTTGCAAACCACAGTATGGAGGTCATGGGGACCTAAGCAGACCACAGATCTGCGCTACCCCCCACTCACACATGATGAACTTCTATAATACATTTCCTTATCTGGATTTGCCCGCAATCTTCATAGTTACAGTTTTGAGCCACAGCAGGGAATCCATGGGGACCCAAGCAGATCACGATCTGCGCTACTCCCCACTCACCCATGCTTGGCCACCACCAGATATCCCTTATTTGATTTTTTTGTAATTTTCATAGTTTCGAGCCAACAGTTCTTACCAATTAGACAGACATTCTTACTGGTATTGGAACCGACAGGTCACCATTCGTGGCTCTGATCAGCCCTTACATAGAATACACAGTCCGCTCCTGAGGCACTTTTAGAAACATATCTGCGCAGGCACGAAGAAACAGTGTACCAGCAGTAGTTGCTGCGCACTGCACAACCGCGCATGCATGATAAGAGTTCTACCAATCCCCACGTTTACACGCACGCAAGTGATTAGCGGTCCAGCCCGCTCACGCGCATGTGCACACACGTAGGATAGAGATCACTACGATGCGCATGCACTATAGATTAGCGGTCCAGCCCGCGGTTGAACATGCGCAATAACCCCTGGGACAAACACATAAAACCACAATCAGTAAGTACGCTAGGGACCGGAGCACTGCATCCGATGCTCCGTGGACCTCAGGACCTCCGTGGATACATGCACGCCGGACGTGTGGGTAAGAGACAGAATCTATATGATCCCATTAGGCAAAATCTCTTTGATTGTGAACCACTGCAATGGATAAACTCTATGGAAGGTTTAAGGGGCCAGACTAGATTCGGTCTGATTAGCACCCTACAACTATTTATACAAAATGCATGATTCAGCAAGGCTTATTGGGCAGTAGCCTTAGATTAAGAATAACCGCACTACAGTAACCGTCTTGAAATTCTAAGAGATTAGACTGGTTCTAGCCTGACTCGAATACTACAACCAGACCATTTACCTGATTGGGATAATACAGCTAGATCCACCATAGGGGGGAATGGCATTTCCGTTCTAGATTGGTGTAACCTGTAAATCTTGAAACACCTTCCAGTGACAGATACACTAAGCAGACCACTATTCCTTCCCATTTTCTTTAGAAACTGTTTTGGCGAAGAATAAACTCCATGAAGTACGAGTGTCCTTACACAGAACAGATTAGGTGCAGCCATACCTATCTACAAGAGGTTGTCCAAAAATCAGAAAGCAGATGCCAGTGGCATCAGAAAAAGGTGAGTTAAGAGTAAACCTGTTTTATGGTATCAGAAATGTAATATTATAAATTAAAATCCCGTGTTGTTAAGCTGTCTTATCTTGAACAAGTTTTGAAACACTTAGAGTGTAATACTATCTATATGTTTTTACCGTAGGAATTGAATTTTGGAAGAAGTAGTATCATTTAGCCCTGAAGATGGACTGTCAGAAAAGTCCGAAACGCGTTGGCAACACATTGATAAATCTGGATACTATTTTGTTTTGTTGACTATAACTAGGAAATCTGTTTGACTACTTTTCTTGTTGCTACTCTAAAAATTAGTTATTTTCTGTTGTTACCCTAAAGGGTCTTTGTGAATTTATGTACAGAAAGAAACGAACCTTATGTATTTATGAATAAGATCTAGGGAACTTCTTACCTGGAACTACTTTGGAGGTTATTTAAACCACACCCGAACAGCAGCACATGCTTCGTGTTATTCTGCATCCAGTAGCGTGACGCTCACCGTGCCTGCAGCCAGCATCCAGTCTTCTGCCACGCCCGCGTGCCTGCAGCCAGCATCCAGTCTTCTGCCATGCCCACCTCGAATCCGGAGCTCCTAGAATAAAGAAGAAGAAAAGGACAAGGTTAGAAAACGAACTTATTTCAAATTCCTCACCTAATTCCGGAACCATTTCATCTCCGGATCTGGAAAGTACATAAGTCCTGCACGCGTCGCTTAGGCAGCTCCAGCACGGCGCCATACTCACCAGTTCTCACAGCATCTTTCGATCCGGCACTGTCTCCATCATTTCTTCGCCGTAATCCGGCACCTAGGGGACATAAGAAAAAACAAGGTGAGCCAAGGGAATCAACAAATACAACCTCTTACCACCATAGACTTACCACCGGCGGTATTATTCCATAACTCTCCACATTTTCATATGCCGCATCTGTAAAGAGGGAGAAAAACAACACGTTAACGCATGCAATAGTTACCGGACAGCGTTGGGTAACACAGACTCTTACCTGAACGCCAGCAGCAGCTACGAGACCTTCTTCTCACAAACTCAGTTGCAACTTAAGGAAGGAAGGGGACAAGAGTGACATCAGGCACATTGAACTCTGAACTTGATACTTACCAATCCCGCCAGGGACTTCAGAGTCAATACTTACCGGAACTCTCCCAACGCCTTCAAACCAGTGAAGTAATTGGTATCTACGCGCCCCTGCAACACACGCAGGATGGAGAGCTCATCTTTTACGAATATAAGGAAAATACTTCTTCGGGTCCAGCAGACAAGACTAGGCAGGCCAGTCCAGACAGTCATCTCTGCACTACGCATCACATTGAAGGAGACCGCAACTGTCCGGGTCCGATCGACACCCCTGTGGGGTCCAGGTGAGCGTAACACCATCCCCCACCCAAAAAACAAAACAACATTTTTCCAAATCCAAGCATCTACAAAACAAACCTAGCAACACAGTGGATGCCACTGTGGAAAAAAAATGTAATAAATTCCTCTTTAATCATTCTCAAGCAGCACAGAGGGAGCCACTGCACCACCCAAGGAAACACCTAGGAGCTGGCAAGTCCAGGATGCCACCCCAACAGACTGGAAAACTAGGGTGAAGAGGAATCCATCACTGCCCACATATACACTGGGGTGAACACGGCACCAGGGCAACATGGCAACTGGCCTTTCCATGCCCAGACCCGGCAAGGATAACCGAATCGCTGCCAGTGCCATCCCCTCGACCTCAATGAGGTGCCATCGCTGCTTTAGGGCCTTTTCGACCCCTAGACCGATCCATCATCAGTGGGGCCCCACTGGATTCAAAAATTTGAGATGGCAATGGACTGCAAGGACATTACAACACCCAGAAAGATGAGGTCAAACCTTCTGCTCAATGTGGGTGATGACGTCCTGCGCATTTTCAACATGCTGGTCATTGACGATGGTGTGGACATATACCAACTGGACAAAGACGCCCTTACAACACATTTTATGCCACAGTTGAATCCGGACAACGAAACCTTTATTTCTGCACCACAGTACAGATGGAGGATGAAACACTGGACGCTTACCACACAAGGTTTAGGAAACTAGCACTCTCGTGTGAATTTGACAACGTCAAAAAGGAAATAAGGCGCCAGATAATCAACAGCATTCACTCTGAGAAACTGTGCAGAATGGTGTTGGGCGAAAAAGGCATCCGCTTAGTCAGGATCCTTGAATATGGACGCCAAAGAGAGCTGTCGCACGCGATAGCGGCACACATGGGCACCACGCTATAGAAGCTCCAACTGGCACCAACGACAATGGTGATAGTACAGATCTCCAAGCACCAAGGGATGACTACAATGAGGCGAACAATTCACCGCTGTGGCCACCGAGAATCCTGGGGCCTACCAAGTGCGGATGGTGCGGTGGAGCACGCCACGGAAGGAGAAACTGCCCAGCGCAGGAAACCATGTGTTGGGCATGTGGCCAAAGGACCACTATGCACGTGTTTGCAGATCCTCAGGGCAGCCTCAACGCCCACAACAGGCTAAATCCTTCTCCAAGAAAAAGAAGCAAGTGGATACGCGTCACATAGCGGCCGACAACAACTTGTCGATGAGTCTGGAGATTACAATGGTGACACAGTTACGGATGTGAGGACTGGGAGAACGAGGAGGGGCAAGGTCCATCTGATCTCACACTTAATCACAGAAGCATGGAGCCAAGAAAGAAACGGAGAAGAAACAAATGCCTTGTGTCCATACAGGGCCAAGAGACACTCATGACGATCGACACCGGAGCATCAGTAAATGTCATGCCATCGACAATGTTCTGGACACTACATCCTCAACATGACCTCAAGTCAACTGAAACGCTCCTGTTCGCCTACAGAAGCAAGACGCTACTACCAGTGGAAGGACACTTCAGAACGGAACTAAGCAGAGGCGAGACAGTCATCAAATCAAAGATATATGTCGTCAATGCTGGAATCGAATGACTGCCTAGTGGGGATGCAGCGGAAGACCTAGGACTGATCCGGTTCATCTGCGACGTCACAGACTCTAGAGAAGCACGCAGGATGTTTGAAAGGCAAGCGCATAAACCTTCACATCAATCAGACGGTACAGCCTGGGCGGTACGCCACAGGAGAACTCCATTTCATATGAGAGACTTGGTAGCAAAGGAATTACACGAACTTGAAAAGGCTGGCATTATTGACCAAGTTGCAGGACCAATGCCCTGGGTTTCGCCTATTGTGGTGACGAAGAAACCGAGGCAACCGGGGAAGTTAAGGATTTGCATTCACATGCGTATACCGAATGCAGTAGTCAAAAGGGAGTGACACATCAACCCCACATTAGATGAGATAATTACGGACCTCACAGGGTCGAATGTTTTCTCAAAAATCTACCTCAACGCTGGATACTACCAGTTGAAACTACACCGTGACTCAAGGTCTATCACAACCTTCTCCACCCACCTGGGTCTGCGGCGGTACAGGATACTGAGTTTCGGCACCTCCTCAGCGATGGAGGTGTTCCAGCAAGCCATCCAGGATGTGATCCAGGGGATCCCAGGAGTGCTGAATGTCAGTGACGACATCCTCATCCACGCCAGCGACAGGCAGGAGCACATGCGTCACTTCGAGATGGTGATTAGCAGGCTGGAGACCGCAGGCCTAACCGTCCACCGGGACAAATGCGAGCTCCTGAAAGAAGAGATAATATTCTTCGGGTAAGTTTTCAACAGTGTGGGGGTATCAGACGACCCACAAAAGGTGGCAGACATTAAGGAGGCCTCCACCCGAGAACACCCACAGAAGTACGCAGATTTTTGGGGATGGCAACTTATTGCGGTAGGTTCATCCCCAACCTGGCAACCATGTCCAAGCTGCTCAGGGAGCCCACCAGGTCGTACAACAAATGAAACTGGAGCTCTGAATGCCAGGAGACATTGGAACAAATCAAGAAGTCTCCGTCATCAGAAACAACAATGGCATATTACAACCCTACGTTGATGACTGAACTATACTACTATATACTAGCCCCGTTGGCCTTGGGGGCCATCCTGTTCCAACAATCATGGACAGGTGAATCAAAGCTCATTGCATATGCCTCCCGAACCCTCAAAAAGGAAGCCATAGCGGTGCTCTGGGACTGCCACCATTTCCACATCTACCTCTATGGATGGATATTCAGGGCCTACACAGATCACAAGCCACTCATCCCAATCTTCACAAGGTCATCAGTACATCCTCCGGCCAGAATTGGGAAGTGGCTGCTCCACCTTCAGCAGTATGAGTTTGAGTTGACCTGCCAAGCGGGAACGAACAATCCGGCGGATTTCCTAGTCAGGCACCCCTAGGGCCACGACCCTGGGGGAAGCAAGTGAAGAAGAGGAAATGGAGGAGCACATATGTCAAATCATACACACCATGAAGCCCAAGGCAGTCGGCATCGAAGACATTGTGGAGGCCATGCACAATGACCCTTGCTGCAACATAGTGAAGAAGGAACAAGTTACTTACCTGTAACTGTTGTTCTCCAGCATGGGTCTGGCATGGATTCACATGCTCATGAATATTCCCCGTCGTCAGGCTGGGAATCCTCGGTAAAGAAAAAAATCAGTATCATTTTTGTTTCTGATCTGTTTTTCTTAGTAGTAACCAATCACTGGTCTCTGGGTTATACTGCCCTCAGCCAATGACTGCCCTCTCCCTAAGCCCCTCCCCTGGTGGCCATCCTCAGATTTGGTAGCACATAAAGTGGCAGTAGGAGCAAGTGAAGAGCCGCAGAGGGGAAGGAGGGAGGGTTCGCATGTAATTACCAGTTACAGGTAAGTAACTTGTTCCTTCTCCATAATGGGGTCTGGCATGGATTCACATGCTCATGAATATAAGAATACAAAGCAGTACACACATGCACAAGCACGGGAGGTGGCAAGGCTCAACATTAAGCATTACATCAATTCAACATTAAGCATCTCTTACTTCCTCACCAGGCCCACCTTCAGGCGAACAGGTTGCGCAGCACTTCTTGGCCGACCCTGGACTTCTCCCAGGAATCCCGGTCGACGCAGTAGAATCTCGTGAAGGTGTGCGTCGACCTCCACATAGCAGCCCTGCCGATGTCCAGCAGGGGCACACCAGATAGGAACGCTGTGGTAGCAGCGATCGCTCTGGTTGAATGGGCTCTCGGACGGCCAGGCAACGGTCGGTTTGCCAACCGGTGACAGTGCATGATGCAGCCGGAGAGCCATCTGGAAGTGGAAGCTTTCGAGAGAGCCTTCCCTTGGTTAACAGGTCCAAAGTTCACAAACGGCTGTGATGTCTTCCGAAAACTCTTCATGCGGTCCACGCAGAACTTCAGTGCTCTAGCTACATCCAGCGAGTGTAAAGTCCTCTCAGCCGGCGAAAAAGACGACGTGAAGAAAACTGGTAACACCAAGAGCTCGTTGAGGTGGAAGTCCGACGGCACCTTGGATATGAAGGAGGGGTGCGGCCTCAGCACCACCCTAGTCTCGTGAAAAGTCAAGTATGGAGGCTTGCAGGATAGGGCCTGGATCTCTCCCACTCATCGTGCGGAGGTGATGGCCACAAGAAAAGCTATTTTCCACGACAGGAACTTCAACTGTGCCGAATGCAGAGGCTTGAAAGCTGCCCCCATGAGCCTGGTCAGCACCACGTTGAGCTCCCACGCCGGGGCCGGAGCCTTCACCGGTGGGAATGAGCGGAACAGTCCCTTCATAAACTCCTTCACCAGACGATGAGACCACAGAGAAAATCGTCACATAGTTCTGGTGTAGCGGGAGTTCGCCACTAGATGTATTTTGATGGAGGCGTGAGCCAGCCCCGCCTTTGCCAGCGACAGCAGGTACCACAGCACTTGAGGGGCCGTAATTCGCAGAGGGTTAATCTTCTGTGCACGGCACCATACAGAGAACCTCTTCCATTTGTGTCTATAGCACTTGAGAGTTGAGGACGCCCTGGCCTTTGCAAGCACCTCCTTGCAGTCCGCTGGGATATTGTACCCTCCAAACTTTAGTGCCGCAGGAGCCAGGCCTGCAAGTTCAGGGACCCCGGGTCGTGATGGAGGATGGCGCCTCCTTTTCTGGAGAGAAGATCCGCGTCCGTCGATAGCTTGACTGGAGGGGCCGCTGACAAGTCCAGAAGGTCCGTGAACCAGATCTGTCTCAGCCATGCCGGTGCAACGAGGATCATCCTGCACCGGGACCTCTTGAGTTGGGTGACACGTCGGAGTAGCAATGGCAACGGGGGGAACGCATATAGGAACAGGCCATCCCAGGGGAACGAGAAAGCATCGCCCATGCTCCTCGGCTGGGGAAACCTGCTGGTGAACCTCTGGCACTTGGAGTTGCCGCCGCCGTCGCAAACAGGTCGATCTGGGGTTTGCCCCATCGTCAGAAAAGTCGATCCACTTGGTCCTGACGCAGTTCCACTCGTGGCACGAGCGCAGCTCCCCGCTGAGTGAGTCGGCGATGGTGTAATTTATCCCTGCCTGATGGAAGGGCACCAGTAACATCACCTGGGCAACGGCCCAATGCCACAGATCCTGGGCCTCCTTGGATAGGGCCGGGGACCAGGTTCCTCCCTGCTTCCGGATGTAGAACATCGTGGTGGTGTTGTCGGTGAAGATCTTCACCACCTTGCCCTTGAGGGACGGGAGAAACGACCTGAGAGCCCAGAACACTGCTCAGAGCTCCAGGATGTTGATGCGGAGTGACCTCTCCTATGGGAGCCAAAGGCCTCTCGCGTGAAGATCTCCAGTGTGTGTTCCCCATCCCTACAGGGAGGCATCCGTCATCACCGTCTCCTGGTGTGCTGGGGTCTGAAAGTCCGTTCCCACCGCGAGATGCGCGCGGGTGCCGCGCCACCGAATTGCTTGGTGGAAGACCTCAATAAGTGGGATCTTGTCTTCGAAACTGCCCGCCGCTTGCATCCAACGGGCATCGAGGAACTCCTGTAGAGGACGCATCCGCAGCCTGCATAGGCGCACCATGTAGATGCAAGAGGACATCATGCCGAGAAGGGACTTGATGGACCTTACCCTGGCCACATCTGTGGCCAGCTGGCGCTGCACCTTGCCCAGGATGGCCTTTGTCCTTTCCTCCGATGGAGAGGCCAATCGCGCCACTATATCGAGCTTGGCTCCCGGAAACAGTGCGACCTGCGACAGAACCAGGTGGGATTTGGGGAAGTTGATGGAGAATCCCAGATCCGTGAGCAGTTGGACGGTCTTCGCTGTGTGCTCAACGGCGAGTTCCCTTGTCCTTGCTCAGATGAGCCAATCGTCCAGGTAGGGGTAAACGTGTGTCCCCTGCAGGCGCAGCCACGCCGCCACTGGTGCTAGGCACTTGGTAAACACCCTGGGCGCCAACTTCAATCCAAATGGCAGGGCCTTGAATTTGTAGTGCCATCCTTGGACTACGAATCTGAGAAACTTTCGATGTCCTTTTAGAATGGGGATGTGGAAGTAAGCATCCTCCAAGTCCAGCGACGATAGGAAGTCGCCTTCCTCCAGCTGTCCCAGAACGTGCTGGAGGGTGACCATCCGGAACTTCTGGGCCTTGATGTATTTGTTTAACAGACGCAGGTCCAGGATGGGGCGCCAACCGCCTGTCTTCTTTCTGACGAGGAAGTATCTTGAGTATACTCCGGAGCCCCGGAGCCTCTTCGGGATGAGTTTGATGGCTCCCTTCTTGAGCATCGGCCTTACTTCTAACAGCAGTTGAGGGACGTGATTTTCCTTCCTGGCCACGGGAGGAATGCGGGGGCACTTCTTTAGGAATTCGAGAGTGTGCCCGTGGGCCAGGGCATCCAGCACCCAACGGTCGGTGGAGATGGACTCCCACACGCTGACAAACTGCCAGCCGGACTCCCACCGGGGTGCTCAGGTGGGGGCCCGACGCTACGGCCGGTTCATTCCTGCTTGGAGGCGGCCTTGCCACCCTGGCCTCCTTGGTGACGAGATCCTTCTGACTTGCCGCGCCCTCTGTAGGCCTCTTGCGATGAGGAACGGGCTGCCTGGCGGTACATAGAGGAGCCACCGCCGAATCCTTTGGAGGCACCTTGCTTGCCTCCGGGGTTCCGAAAGGGCGGTCGTGGTTGCTGCAAAACTCCCAAGGCCCGAGCCGTCTCCATGTCGGTCTTGATGGCCTGAAGTGACTCATCTACTGTCTTTCCAAACAGGTTGTTCCCGTCGAAGGGCATGTCCAGAACTCTGGTTTGCACGTCCTGGCGGGAATCTGTTGCCTTGAGCCATCCCCGCTGTCGAAGGCAAACACTGTTGCCCAACTAGCGGAACCCGGTGTCCGCGATGTCCATGGTCACCGTTATGGCGTGGTCCGATGCCACCTCACCTTCCTGTAGGATCCGCAGGGCCTCCGCCCTCTTGTCGTCCGGTAGGAAGTCCAGCAGGGGAGCGATCTTGTACCACAGCTCCCTGTCATAGCTGGCCACAATCGCTATGGCGTTGGCCGCCTTAATTGTCGTCGCCGCAGACGAGATGACTCTACGTCCCATGGCGTCCAGTTTCTTTCCCTTGCCATCAGGTGGGGGGGTTGAAGTTGAAGCCGTCGCCCCCGCTACTTTCTAGGGCACAAAGTGGCGCAATCGGGGACCCGGTACTTCTTCTCGTACCAATCCCCCTTGGCAGGCGTCGTGGACGGGTTCTTCAGGAGAGTAAGTCCCTCATCCCAGATGTCGTCAAACAACGGCACCGCAAGGACCGTCTTCCTCTTGGCCTTGCGCCGTTGATAGAGGAAGCCTTCCTTCTTCTGTTCTTCGGGGCAGAGCTGGAAAAGCTTGGATGCCCTGGTAATCATGGCGTGGAAGGAGCCAATTTCGTTGGGTGGGGGGCCCCGAGAGGGTGGTGATGGAAGGCCCATCCCGTCATCACCACCATCGTCATCCGTCGCCGTCGTAGCCGTGTCTTTTCCCATGTCATCCCTAGGATCAGGGGAAGGAGATGAAGGCTGAGCAGGCTGCAAGGGCTGGAAGGGCGGGGGGAATTAACTCTCCTCCGCTTGTTTGGAGGGCTTCCCGACAGGCCCGGTTCTGCTGGGTCATCCGTTCGGAGTAGAGGCAACCTCGTCCTTATCTCCGTGCATAAGGTTTGGATTGCCATCAAAATGGCCACCGAGTTGTCCTGAGGCTCGGGCCCCGGGTGCGACGGGCGCGATGGTTGCTCCTCCTCCACAGGAGCCTCCCCGGCAACATCGTCGCTCTCTTCGTCCGCCTCCCCGGGACTCCTCACCTGGGACCGGACCTCCTCAAACCTCTTGTTGAGGCCCTTCACGACTTCAACCAGCTCCTCCTCAGAGGCTGTATCCGTGTCCGTAATGGCCACCGCCCCCCCCTGTTTTTCCACCGGGGTCTTCACGGGGGTCTTATCAAGGGGCTGAAAAGAGGATTCCCTCCGCGGTGGCAGGGAAACTCTGGGCCCTGAGGTCGCCTTTACTGGGGTAGCCTCCACAGGCTTCGCCAGGGCCACCACGACCCCCTCAAAAGAGGCCTTAGCTGAGTGAATCAGGGCCTTCACGACTTTTGGCGCGCTTGAGGCCTTCACCTTGGGTGGAGGGTCACTGCCTCGCTCCCCCTTGGCTGCTTCCGTCGGGATCGACCAGGGCTTCTCCAGAAGCTTAGCCGGGTTCTCTGGCTTTCTCTTCCCAGAGCCAGAGCGTTGGCTCGTGGTTGATGGCGTCGGTGAAAATGCGCCCTGCCTGGCAGCCGAGGAACCCGACCGTTTGGCGCTCCCGGTGCCCGCAGACTCGTGGTACTTAGCCTTTTGTTGGGCCCCCGTCGCCGGAGCACCCTCAAAGGACTTAGAAGACCGCTTGGACCTCTTCTTCTCACCTACCGCTGGGCTCTTCCCTTCCAGCCAGTTGGTGAGGCGGATCCGCCGATCCCTCATGGTCTGCTCCGACATGTTCTTGCAAAATGCACAGTCCTTCTCCACGTGCGTTTTGTCTTAGCGAAGGCAGTAGCAGCATCTAGAATGCTCGTCCTCGAACACATTCTGCAATCCGCATCCAGAGCAGTTCCTGAACAGCTTGGATCCGGGCGTCGAGCTTCCTTTGTCCTGGGCATGTCCACGGGGTAGGCTTCATGGTCTTCTGGAATCTTCCAAGAAGCGTACTCAACGAAAACTTCGCCCTTGAGGGGGCGTAGAAAATTCCGAAATGGAACCCCGTTGATCGGAAGTAGAAACGGTTGAGCTTGAGGCTTGATTGACCGAAAAAATGAGATTAAACTCTTTGAAAAAAATTGTAAAACGCAGTAGAAGCTTCAGAGCTATAGCACGAGGACTCCCAACACTTGAACGTGCGGTAAAAATCTGAGGATGGCTGCCAGGGGAGGGGCTTAGGGAGAGGGCAATCATTGGCTGGGGGCAGTATGACCCAGAGACCAGTGATTGTTTACTACTAAGAAAGACAGATCAGAAACGAAACTGATACTGATTTTTTCTTTACCGAGGATTCCCAGCTTGACGACAGGGAATATTCATGAGCATGTGAATCCATGCCAGACCCCATGCGGGAGAACACTATCATATCCGATGATTGGAAATCACTCCTCCGCCACGTACATAACCACACGACAGCGGACAGAGACTTCCTTACCGACATATTCCCAGTACGACAGGAATTGTCCATCACCAGCAAAGGGCTGATCCTGAGGGGAACCCGCATAGTGATCCCCAGCAGCCTGCAGGACATAATTGTGGCACTGGCACACGAAGGCCACCAGGGAATGGTCAGAACAAAGGTCAGAATACGACTCTGGGTGTAGTTTCCTCACATTGTCACCAAGGTAGAGCAGGTCGCTACCTCCTGCCACCCATGCCAAATCACAGGAGCACCTCCAAACCCTGAGCCAATACAGTCGGCAGAACATGGATCCTCAAAGTGGGGACGTCATCAGCGTCGACTTCTGCACAGTGCAGGAAGGAACATATCTGCTGGTGGCCATTGACGATCACTTACGATACCCAGAAGTGGACATCATATCCTCGACAGCAGCGGAGACCGTAATACCTGAACTCCAGAAGATGTTCGCAATACATGGCCTGCCAAGACGCATCAGGAGCGACAATGGACCACCATTACAGGGAGCTCAGGAAATACCTGGACGATTTGCACATCATACCTCACCACATCACGCCCTGGTGGCCACAGGCTAATGGCAATGTGGAAAGATTCATGCGAACAATCAACAAAGTGTTACGCATATCTAGGGCTCAAAACACCCCTGAGAGAGTGGATCTATACAGATTCCTATGGAATTACCGGGTGACGCCCCACAGCTCCACCAACATACCCACGGCGGACTTCATGTACGGGACTTTGGTAAACTCAACCATACCACACCACCCGAGCAGGGGAGTAGACTCTTTCGTCAGTGACCACACTCAACGAAGGAGAGTTGCAGCAAATGAATAAATGAGCGACAGGAGACATGCAAGAAGGTAGAGACACAAAGTCGGCGATCACGTATTGGTGCTGCGAAACCCTATAAAGTCAGCGAGAGGCCCAGCAGGTGTAACCTAAGGGCAGCCCCGAAGGCTCCAGAGAGGCTAAGAGACTATGAGTGGTGAAATGACAAGGTGGAGAGTGTGTAACTGTGCCAAACTAGATTTGCACAGGAAAGTTAGTGATTTTGTTTGATGTGGTTATATGTTTGTGTATAGTTGTGTTTTTTTTTTTAAATTAAATTTATTTTTATTTTCCGATAACAATACAAGCTTGTGAATGTTTGGAAACAATAACATAATCACAATTAACTCCCCCCCCCCCTGCCTCCTAACTTGACCAAGTCCATTCTGTTCTGTGAACGATTTAAATGCGTGATGGGTTAATGTGTGCTGTCCAAGTCCTCATTGGAGGAGCTATCTCCCTTCGCGTAAAACAGGCTCGCTGTGATGGCCACCCATTGTAATAGATCCTTGGAGGTGTCTAGCTTTTGTTGTCATTGCGCCAGCTCCCAAGCCCCCATTTTGGCTGCTGTCCATCTCCAGAGGTCTTCCCACCACGTTGAGGCACTGGGGTCTCTGGGGCATTTCCAAGCCATGGCGATTCGTCTTTTTGCTAGAATGTACATTAAGTCCTTAAGTCTGTTCATAGGCTTATTCTTTTTACCTTTAGGGTATGAGCCCAGGATGCATGCTTTAGGTGCCTGCACGTCTAATGCGATATCTACCTCCGCCACCCTTACTTTGATTTGCATCCAGAAGGTTTGAATAGCCAGGCATCCCCAGAACATATGTGTCATCCCCACACGGGGTTCTTGGCATTTGGGGCACATTGCGGCGCCTGCTCTGCTGAATTTTGAGATGATGTCTGGGGTAAGGTATGCCCTGTTGATTATATAGAATTGTATGAGCTGCAGGCGGGCATTTCTAGTTACTTTTTTGTGGTAGTGTGTTATAACCTTTCCCTGTACTTACACTTACAGATCTTCCATGAGAGTACATTTTTCATGCGCACCAACGCGTTTCTCCACGCAGGGAGATTCTCCAGCCAGTTCCACATGCACCACTGCACAACAGGGAAGCAAGGTCAGTTCTCCTTACTACCTCTGCACACATTATGAGAGTGTTTTATCATAGAGTGAAGTTTAACTCATCCTCTTTTGTTTTTCTTTTTCCCGTATGCACGTTGACTGCTCACATTTGCTGTGCTTTCTTCACTAATATCTACCAATCCAATCCGTATGTATATTTTCTCTTATCCCTACATTTACATTGCCTGATGTAATTTTTTGACATTCTGACTGGTGACATACACTTATATATGGGACAAATTCTTTTGCAAATATATGTGGAACGAATGTGGTTTACCCTTATCTTGTGCTAAATGGATCTATATATCGTGGTCAAATACGGTTGGTGTTGAATGCCGCTTTACTTTGGTGATGCTTTAATTTTGTGTGTGTGTTATGATGATCCTTACTAGGCCCTGATGAAGGAAGTTAATTCCGAAATGCATTGGCCACCCCTATAGGCACCTGCATGAACAGAGATCATTTATCTCATTACCTTTTGAATAAAAATCAGCTATATTTGGAAAAAACGTGCAATATTTGTGATTCCTAATGTCTCGGACAAAAACGTACTACTAATTAAAGGAAACTACTTGCCAGTGGGTATAGGAGTGCATCCCGCACCGCTGGCTTCACACCAAGGTCTTTGAACATAGTATCTCACAGTGCCATTCCACAGAGGCACTTTTCACAGCGGGTTTGCACCCTGAACTTTTAAGAATTTACCTGAAATATGAGAAGAATAATTTACTAACATTGGTAGTGCTCACTCACCTCAAAAAACCTTTTGAGTTGCAGCACACCACAGTCAAAAATGTCCTATGAAGATATCGAACATTTAACAGACAAAAGGGCGAAAACATTAGGCTTCACAACCGACGAAGCAGATGCCATATTGGGGTTGATCAAAGACACAACACGTACCAAAGCAACTAATGACCCGACAAGTAAGATCAAGCAACTCGAATATTCAATCAGAAAGCTAATTAACAGAAAATTGCATGCTGTTACACTTGGCAGATATTACAAAGTACAAAGAATCCCGAGATGGTTGAGGATATCGCTACGTCCAACTCTATGTAAAGAGAGCAAGGATTTCGTCGAGAAATGGGAACAGATTCTCAATAAGTGCTCGCTTGACTTGATACTGCTTACCATCAGAGAATTATCAGGAAATATTGAACAACTTGAAAGCGAAATTGAAACACTGTCAAAAGAAATCACAGAGATAACTAACGTTTACATTGCCTGATGTAATTTTTTGACATTCTGACTGGTGACATACACTTATATATGGGACAAATTCTTTTGCAAATATATGTGGAACGAATGTGGTTTACCCTTATCTTGTGCTAAATGGATCTATATATCGTGGTCAAATACGGTTGGTGTTGAATGCCGCTTTACTTTGGTGATGCTTTAATTTTGTGTGTGTGTTATGATGATCCTTACTAGGCCCTGATGAAGGAAGTTAATTCCGAAATGCATTGGCCACCCCTATAGGCACCTGCATGAACAGAGATCATTTATCTCATTACCTTTTGAATAAAAATCAGCTATATTTGGAAAAAACGTGCAATATTTGTGATTCCTAATGTCTCGGACAAAAACGTACTACTAATTAAAGGAAACTACTTGCCAGTGGGTATAGGAGTGCATCCCGCACCGCTGGCTTCACACCAAGGTCTTTGAACATAGTATCTCACAGTGCCATTCCACAGAGGCACTTTTCACAGCGGGTTTGCACCCTGAACTTTTAAGAATTTACCTGAAATATGAGAAGAATAATTTACTAACATTGGTAGTGCTCACTCACCTCAAAAAACCTTTTGAGTTGCAGCACACCACAGTCAAAAATGTCCTATGAAGATATCGAACATTTAACAGACAAAAGGGCGAAAACATTAGGCTTCACAACCGACGAAGCAGATGCCATATTGGGGTTGATCAAAGACACAACACGTACCAAAGCAACTAATGACCCGACAAGTAAGATCAAGCAACTCGAATATTCAATCAGAAAGCTAATTAACAGAAAATTGCATGCTGTTACACTTGGCAGATATTACAAAGTACAAAGAATCCCGAGATGGTTGAGGATATCGCTACGTCCAACTCTATGTAAAGAGAGCAAGGATTTCGTCGAGAAATGGGAACAGATTCTCAATAAGTGCTCGCTTGACTTGATACTGCTTACCATCAGAGAATTATCAGGAAATATTGAACAACTTGAAAGCGAAATTGAAACACTGTCAAAAGAAATCACAGAGATAACTAACGTTGAATCTTTCACAGAGATTTTGGCAGACATTAATACCAAGCTTGTAAGCTACGAGCAGGATCTCGAAGCCAGAAAAGTTAGAAAATTTCGCAGGGACAAGTACGACTATCTGAATAACGAAGTTTATACCTGGGCAGATAAATATACACAACCTAATACGAGAACAAACAGGCCAACTAGCGATAATAGCAGTTCAGAGTCGGACACTGCAGAATCAAGACCACAACAAGGTACTGATAAACAGTCAGCGAGTAGTTCAGGAACAGGTAGAAGACCATCACAACCGACTAATCAAACTACTGAAGGTTTTTTAGACCAAAGAGGAAGAGGACAAGGAGAGGTAAGAGGAAGATATCAAGGAGTCCAGACCAGACAACAGACAAGTCGAAACTAGTAGTTAATTTGTCTAAAAGGACTCTGTCTAGCCAAGAAGTGCGAACGTTGGAAAAAGGTTTGAAATTCGTACCTACTCACAGCACAAACAAGTTTCAGACGAAAGTGGAAGTGTATAAACTTATACGTAAACTTAAGCTTAAAACTTATTTTGCAGAAACGGCAAATGCACCAGTTCCTGAGACAACAAGTGAATATCTGGAGTTCAAACCCAAGAGTACATTTTGTGCACCAGTACACGTACCAGCCATAGACATTTTTGAAAAAATGGTCATGAAAGACTTATCTCAAGTTCAGTTTAAAAATCTGAATAGGTACAATTTAAACAGAGGAGAACTTTCTCAGATCAAACATTTGTTTACGGATGATTCTATTACAATCAGGCCAGCAGACAAGGGCGGCGCTATTGTAATACAAGACACCGAAGATTACCATAATGAATGTTTAAACACAATTGGCTGACACTAATACATACAAGGAATTAACATACAATCCTACTATGGAGATTAAAAACAAGTTAGAATTACTTCTGGAGGATGCACTGGAGAACCATTGGATTACAGAAAAACTAAATCATATCTTTTTACAGTATACCCCAAGATGCCGCATCTGTACATTCTTCCCAAAATACACAAAAGGATGGATAAACCACCAGGACGACCAATAGTGTCAGCAACTGAGAGTATCCTACAACCTCTCGGCACGTACATAGATTACTTTTTGCAACCCATTGTACAAAAAACCCCGACTTTTATTAAGGATACCACACACTTTTTGCAAATTCTTAACCAGATAGAACTAGATGAACATGACATGCTGTTTACTATAGACGTCGTAAGTCTGTACACGAGCATACCCCATGATCAAGGTCAAGAGGCAGTTCAGACCCTCTTACTCCAAACAGGACAAATTGGAGCAAATAAGGAATTCCTAATGATTCTACTCAAGTTTATATCCACACATTCCTGCTTCGAGTACGATCAAAAATATTACAAACAAATATCTGGGACGGCGATGGGGGCAACCATGGCGCCAGCCTATGCCAATTGTTTTATGTACGTATTCGAAAGTAAAAACATCCTGGAAAACATAAGATGGAAACCTCACTTGAAAACCTGGGTGAGGTATATTGATGACATTTTCAGAGTATGGTCAGGAGAAAAGGAAGAATTGGATGCTTTTCTGAGATACCTGAATGGCATAGATACACGTTTACAATTCACCCTAGAGGTTGGAGACCCTAATATAAACTATTTGGATGTAAAAACAGTAATCAATGGGAACAGGATAAACACAACACTCTATGTTAAACAAACAGATCGAAACAACTTACTTCATCGTATGAGTTTCCATCCACCAAATATGCTACGCAATCTGCCGTTTGGACAAATGTTAAGAATAAAACGGATCGTGAGCGACCCAGAAGAGTGTGAGAGACAATTGGAATTACTTCAAGAACGATTGAAAGAAAGAGGTTATCCTCAAACTGATTTGCAAACGGCACGCGAAAAGACAGGAATACAACAAGAGAACTACTTCTCACTAAAAGAACAGAACGAAAAAGTCCTGAACTTGTCTTTATCACTACATATGCCATACAAAGTAACAAAATCAAGGATATAATCCGGGACAGATGGAGTATACTAACAAGTGATATACGAATCAAGGATTTGTTCCCACAACCGCCAATCTTTGCCTACAAAAGAAGTAACAATCTATGCAACATGTTGGTGAACACGAGAGGCAAGAATGCAAACATGAAACCAGACAAACACCCGGGTACCTACCCCTGCATGAGTTGCAGCAATTGCAATAATGTGATGAAGGGTAATACTATAATGCACCCCAAAACTGGAGCTAAAATTAAACTCAGGTACCACGTGACCTGCTTGTCAGAAAACGTAATTTACGCCATCAAGTGCCCATGCGGTATATATTACGTGGGAGAAACAGCTTGTAAGATACGAGTCAGGATAAATGAACACAAATCCTGCATCCGCAATAATAACATGACCTCAGCAGTAGCAAGACATTTCAAGACAAATGGCCATTCTGTAACACAATTGAAGTTTGCAGTACTGGAAGTACAATCTACCAGAAAGCCCAACAAAGATATGAAGAAATGGAGGGCCCAACAGGAAGCCTTTTGGATTGACAAACTTGATGCTTTATCACCTGATAGAATCAATGACGAGTTTGATTTGAGTTGTTTCCTATGATTTTTCTAAAAGAGATAAATTCCATTCAATTGCACAGATAATGCGGAACCACATGTTGCACAAATATTTTTTGGACACTACCATCGTACATTTCGCCATCATAAGTGTCGGAGAGATTTTTTGAAAAGTCCTATCTAACTATGCCCGCCACCTTGCAGATTATTGTACTCTCATCTCTACTGTGACCCAGATTACTATGAATATGCTTTTCTTTACAGAATTGCCCTATGTTATGCAATTGCTGGTAAAACAGAGTTCACTCTGCACACGTCGCTCTTAGCAAAATAGTATGTCAGATCTGAATAGTTCTCATGCTAATGATGGGTCTGTAACATAAAGCAATATATTTATGGAATGGGTATGGGACGCACATTATCTTTATCTTGAAATTAGATACATATGGCTTGTTGTTGAAATATAAGAATAAGACACATAAACATATTTGTATGTAGGTGCGTATACGCATGTGACACCTTATACATTGGAGTCGCATGAACATACTAGTTCCAGCTTGAGTGATAGTGGTGACAAATGATTGCATGAACACGGGTATGTAACGGACAGTGTTTGCAT
The DNA here is from genome assembly GCF_040938575.1 of Ambystoma mexicanum. Lineage (NCBI taxonomy): Eukaryota > Metazoa > Chordata > Amphibia > Caudata > Ambystomatidae > Ambystoma > Ambystoma mexicanum. Next base: position 729,761,671 of record NC_090934.1, read on the forward strand.
TATCTGTTCCCTGACTCATAGGATGAGTTACACACTTGTTCACTAGAATGTAAATCATATCACATGGACCATCTGATACCATCTTCATTCCTTACTGAGCTTCTGTTACTTGTAGTAGTCATTGGGACACATTTATAGCGAGCATAGCAGATTTAAATTTAAGCTGGTACTTTTAGGAAGCGTGAGAACAATCTCCTACTTTTTCACATTACCACACGTTTTTGTCATTTTTTCACGCGATACATTATTTTAAGGCGCACCCTGTATGGTTTTTCATTTCGGGTAATTTATTATGCATTAATTATGATTACTGCACCGTACATTACTTATTGCGCTGCTACCTTTAAGGATTCCGCTCCAATATAGTATGGCCGCCACATTTACCGGCCTTTTCGCCTCCCATACACTGATTTAGTCTCCATAGCAGCCATTAACAACAGGGCTGCACAAGAGAAACGCGCTTCTTCGCGGTTCTCCATTCAGTTTTACGAAAGAACCCACGTCACAAGGTAAGCTTGTGCCAACGTTCAGCGCATTCAGCCCTTTTCAGTTGGCACACAGGACACAGGCTAATACTTTCCCTGTACTTACACTTACAGATCTTCCATGAGAGTACATTTTTAATGCGCACGAACGCATTTCTCCACGCAGGGAGATTCTCCAGCCAGTTCCACATGCACCACTGCACAACAGGGAAGCAAGGTCAGTTCTCCCTACTACCTCTGCACACATTATGAGAGCGTTTTATCATAGAGTGAAGTTTAACTCTCATCCCCTTTTGTTTTGTTTTTCTTTTTCCCTGTATGTACGTTGACTGCTCACATTTGCCTTGCTTTCTTCACTAATATCTACCAATCCAATCCGTATGTATATTTTCTCTTATCCCTACATTTACATTGCCTGATCGTATTTTTTTGACATTCTGACTGGTGACATACACTTATATATGGGACAAATGCTTTTGCAAATATATGTGGAACGAATGTGGTTTACCCTTATCTTGTGCTAAATGGATCTATATATCGTGGTCAAATACGGTTGGTGTTGAATGCCGCTTTACTTTGGTGATGCTTTAATTTTATGTGTGTGTTATGATGATCCTTACTAGGCCCTGATGAAGGAAGTTAATTCCGAAATGCATTGGCCACCCCTATAGGCACCTGCATGAACAGAGATCATTTATCTCATTACCTTTTGAATAAAAATTAGCTATATTTGGAAAAAACCTGCAATATTTGTGTTTCCTAATGTCTCTGACAAAAACGTACTACTAATTAAAGGAAACCACTTGCCAGTGGGTATAGGAGTGCAGCCCGCACCGCTGGCTTCACAGCCAAGGTCTTTGAGCATAGTGTGTTATAACCTCCCATTCTTTATCTGCGAACTGCGTGTCAAGTTCAAGTTCCCATTTTCTCCTGCTCTTAAATTCTTGTTGTGTAGTACAGTTGAGCAAAGTTTCGTAGAGCCTTGAGGTTTCATGTCCTCCCTCTGCCGCACTCAACAGGTTCTCAATGACCTTGTGGCCGGTGTCAAGGGTCTCCATTTCCGGCCTCGTTTTGAGAGTCTTTTTACAACAGTGCTGTGTAGGAGGAACTGTCCTGTTGGTATCCCTGTGGACTCCTGTAGTTCTGTGAACGTAAGGATACCTTGATCGTCTACCAGATCTCCTAGGGTGGTGATGCCGTAAGTCTCCCATGTGTTCCTTATCACCTTCTGGCCCTCTGGCCTGGTTGTCATGATTGCAACAATCGGGATCTGTGGGGAGTAAGGGTTGACTACTCCGGCGACTTTGCAGGGGCGCTTCCATATCTGGCTTCCGAGGCGGATTAAGTGTGAATCTTGATGTCTCGCTCCCGGGTCAATCCAGAGTCGGTCCCTGAGTAGCTTTGGGGAGTTTGTGGGTTGCAGAAGGCGAGTGTCGGTTGAGGCGTCATCGGCCATCCATTGGATCACATGCTTCAGTTGACCTGCAATATAGTAAAGTTCAAAATTGGGGACCTTGAGGCCGCCTCTGTCATACGGCCTTTGCGTTGTTTCCAGGGCGACTCTGTGTCTACCATCTAGCCAAAGGAATTTTCTACAGAGTTTATTTAGATCCTTGAAGAATGGTTGCGGGATATTGTAAGGGATATTGGTGAAAAAGTAGAGGAATCTTGGTAGTGCTACCATTTTAAGAAGCCCTGCTCTGCCTGCCACCGAAAGTGGTAGCTTGCTCCAGAAGTCTATTGATTTGGCCAAGCCCTCTCTCGCCTTCAGTGTGTTCAACAGGTGTTCAGTTTTGGGGTCTCGGTGGATCATAATGCCCAAGTATTTAAAGGATGTGGGTTCCCACTTTAGGGCAAGAGTTGGGAGGTGTTCCTCTGGACTTACTTAGGGCTGCTAGGGGCTACAGGCATGACTTATCGTAGTTGATATGGATACTTGTGCATCTATGAAACCCCTCCAATGTCTCCAGTATGTCGGGTAGTATATGTTCGGGGTCTTTTAGGAAGAGAAGCACGTCATCCGCATACATGGAGACTAAGTGGGTCACCCCGTCAATTACTATACCCCCGTCGCCATATTCCTGTCTGAGGTATGCCACCACTGGTTCAATAGCTAAGATGTATAGCATAGGGGAGAGAGGGCATCCCTGCCGTGTACCCTGGGAGAGAGTCCACTTGTCCGAGAAGGTGTTGTTCGTGCGCACCCTGGCAGTGGGTTCTGTGTGGGTGAGTTCGACCCATTTAAGGAAGGTAGGCCCAATCCCCATCTTGGCCAGAGTGGCGTGGAGCCATTTCCATCAGACTGAATCAAATGCCTTGGAGGCGTCTAGGGACGCCACTGCGAATTTTTCCGGGTTGTTGTCAGTGCTATATATGACATGGTGCAGTCTACGTACGTTTTCTGTGATGGAACGGCTCTGCACATACCCTGTCTGGTCGTGGTGAATTAAGAGCGGGGCGGCTACCCTTAGCCTCCCTGCTAGTAGCGCCCTCAGTATCTTGTTATCCACATTGAGCATGGACAGGGGCCTGTATGATCCGCATTCTGAACTGTCCTTATTGGGTTTTAACAGGGGGATGATGACTGCCTCTCTCATGGTGTCTGGAAGGTGTCCCAACTCATAAGCCTCATTATACACTTGGGATAGTAGTGGGGCTAGTATATTCTCATAGGTCTTGTAGAACTCTCCTGGGAGTCCGTCGGGTCCTGGTGCTTTCCCAGAAGGGAGCAATCTAATAGTGACCGCGACCTCCTCAGGGGTGATGGGGCCTTCGAGGGCCTCGGCTATTTGTTCATCAAGCTGAGGCAGCTTGATGATGTCGAGGACGTCTTTGATTTCAATGTCAGTGGGTGGTGAGGGGTCAGAATAAAGGGCCTGGTAGTATTCTTTGAATGCTAGATTTATCCCCATTTGTGTGTGGATATTCTATGCTATCTGTGCCCCGGACTAGGCAAATGGGTTTCCTGGGAATTTCGCGTTTATAGAGCCATGCTAATAATTTCCCAGGTTTGTTGCCTAGGGCATGATTCCTTTCAACGTATTTTATGTACCTTAGTTTCCCCACTGTCTCCCAGTGTGCTAGGAAGGCTTGCTTAAGCTCTATTGTTTTATTTATGTGGGCAAGGTCTGGGGACGTAATTTTTTCCAATTCTCTCAACTCGTCTTCAGTGCGCGCTAGCAAGGACGTGATGGATCTTTGGGCCCCTCCCGTGGCAGCGATCATTTCTCCCCTTATCACCACTTTGTATGCCTCCCATGCCGTGCTTATGAGTTGAACGCTATCTATGTTGGTCTGCCAATAATCTGACGTGCTCTGTCTAATTTGTTCGCAGAAGGCTTCATCTAGCAGCTTGCTTCTGAGTCTCCATGTAGGAACCGGGGGTCTGGGCGTTATAACAGACCAAGTGGTTACCAGGGGGGAGTGATCTGACAGCACCCTGGCCAGGTATTGTATGTCTTCGAACAGGTCTAGGTGTTCCTCGCTAGTGAATAAGCAATTGATTCTGGTGTGCACGGCATGTGGGGGTGAGTAAAAGGAGTAAGCTCTGTTATATGGGTGCTGTACTCTCCATAGGTCTTTCAAGGCGAATTGATGTGTAAAGACGTTCAGTATTTTGGCGGGTGGGGAAGGATGGACGTGTTTGCTGTCGGATCTGTCTATACGAGGGTCCAGGGTACAATTGTGGTCGCCCCCCACAAATTATTATGGCATCTCTGCATCGGCTCAGACAGGTGTACAACGAGTGAAAGAAGACTGACGTCGTGGTTAGGAGCGTAGGTGCTGATCAGGCAAAGTTCCCTCCCCTCGATGGTGCCTTGTATTAAGGCCATTCTGCCTTCGTTGTCCATTTTAGTGTGGGTCAGGTTGATGGGGATGGAAGGGGCAATCCAAATTAAGACTCCCCTAGCGTACGTGGAATACGTGGAGCCCACCAGGGTTCCTCTCCAGACTTTGGCCAGCGCTGCCAACTTGGGTGCGTTTATTTTTTTATTTATTTATTTATATTTATATAGCGTGCAGACAGCCCAGGGGCATTGTGGCGCTGTTACTTGCAGGAACTTAGTTACGGGGGTACAGGATTGGTAGCAGTCGTTGGCACATTATGATTGCTACAAACAGATTAGTCATTACAGCTCATGCATCTTTGGTTATTACATTACAGACAGTTTATTGGCAAACATGGTGCTGCGAGAGACCTTATGTGAAGAGGATGGTTTTAGGTGGGTCTCTTGCAGCAGGGCGACTCTGACTTTGTGGCGTTTCATGAATGTGTGGACATGATGTTGCTTGACATAGCTGTTTAAGACTCTGACATTCCAGGACATGATTCTAATCTTGTCAGCCATGTTCTGAGTGTGGTAGTAGGCTTGTGGGTGGCCCATGAGGTAGCCCAATCGCTTGGTTTGGTAGGTTGCATTGCTTTGAGGGGTCTTGTTTTGCACCACAACAATTATGCAGCGGGTGGTCTTGGTTCATTGCGTATACAACTTCAACTGGGTCCCCAACATGGGGGCTCCCTTCCCCTTGAACGTTAAACATTAACGTAACCCTTAACAAAATAAGTCTAGCGAGGTTTCCCTCGTTCTGACTACCCCGTTTCCGCTCCATTTGACCTAGGTCTCGTGGTGCCCTACGGGCGGGTAAACTACCCAAACTATTCCTGGGGGCAGGAGTAGGTTTGCTTCAAATGGTATCTATTGTGAAGCTGTTCGTGTCTGGCGCGGTTCCGATTAAATTATGGTTGCCGCTTTTCGTAGCGCAGTGCAGTGTATCAAGTGTATGTTGCCTGGGGATTACGGGGATGATTTCTCATGGTGCTGTTTGCCGTGGTTTCTGCTGTTTTAGTTCAGGGTCTGTGATCTGCTCCTTGTCCATCCATTCAGTGGCTTCAGCAGGCGTGTCGAATAAGTAGGCTCTGTTGTTATGCAGGACTTTTAGTCTAGCTGGATAAACAAGCATATAGCGGATGGCCCGCATTTTTCAATCTAGCTTTGGTGTGGGTGAATTGGGCCCTGCTCCTTTGGACTTGTAGAGTATAATCAGGATAAATGGCGACCTTCGCAGAGTCTCTTTGTATACAGCCGCCTAATCTTGAAAAAGCAAGGATGGTTTCTCTGTCTTTATAATTCAGCAAGCACTTTGGCTATTATCGGTCTGAGTGGGCACCCCGGGGGTGGCCGCTTAGCGAGGGATCGATGGGCTCTCTCTATGGTGAAGCCCTCGGAAAGTTTCCCTGCTCCGATTTCTTGTAGTAGGAGGTCTTCGACGTAATTCGTGGGGTCGTTGCCTTCAATAACTTCGGGTAGGCCTATAACTCTAATATTGTTTCTGCGGGCCCACCCTTCTGCCTCATCAGCTCTGTCTTCTAGGTTTTTCACCTTCTGTGCCAGGGTGTCCACTTCTTGCAGGAGCTGAGATTTTGACTCAGTATTGTCTCGCACTTGGGTTTCCAAAGCCTCCATTCTACTGGCAATGAAGCGTACATCTTGCCGGAATAGGTTTAGGTCAATTGCAACGGCGTCAATTTTGCTTTCCATAGTTTTCTGGAGGGTCATGATGGCCTCCAAAAGCTGCAAGTTCGCTGGTTCTGGGGGCTCAGTGTTTGATTTCTCCTCATTGGTGGTGCAGGCATCTGGCTTGAGCGACCTGGTGGCCGCAAAGTTCTCCATGGTGGTTTGTTTGTGCTTGCTCCGTGCTCCTTTTGCGGTCATCACTCTGGGGGCAGGCTCGCCTGCCTGATCTTTCTGTTGACTTAGCAGCGGTAGTAGTGATGGCTTGCTTTGTGACGGGGTCGCGTTAGTGCTTTCAGGGGCCCAATTGGCTCACTTATGTTACGCGCTTCCTCCTTTGGGATGAATTGGGAGGTCCTGCGTGGTGCAAGAGATTGGTGCGCTCTCGTGGTGTACTGGGCACTCGGAATGAGTTCCTCCTGTCTCGGTTGATAGGGCGCCCCTGAGGTGCCTCTCCAGTGCCCGAGGATGAAAGGGGAATCGCCCTATCTGAAAACCTCAGCTTCGCTTCTGTCAGGCCATGCGCCGGCACCCCCTCCGGATCGCCTGCGGCGTCCACCCTGTGCTGGTATGGGTCTCGTAGTATCCTGCACACTGCCCTGCGCGGGGCGCGGTATGTATCTGCGGGCAGTGTATTTTTAAAGTCTGGGGCTCCCACAGGGGCGGTACTGCATATCCGCTACGCGGGGGCTGCGTTGGCCGCTGGGCTGCTTACTGCCAACTCAATACCCTTAGTCTTTTGGCTGCTCCATGGGGCTTTTAGCACAAGGTCTATGGTGCGCAAATTCTGTTAGGCGGGATGCTACCCCCCCTTTGGGGCCTGCCTCAGTAACCACAAGAAGTCTCAGTGGGCCCCTCGGTGCAGCTGTGTGCAGTCTGGTGTTGGGCACAGCATGCTGCAGCCAGGCGTGTGTGACTGTAATCGGGGGTCATCAGTGTCTTTTATACGTAGCACTGGGGTGGTGGTGGCTTCAGTGCTCCCTCCCTCCAACTCCTTACCCCTCATCTTCAGGTGGCTCAACAGTGCTTCCTGATGCACTCGCCCAGGATCGCGGCCCCTTCAGCACAGTCACGCCGGGTGTGGGGTTTGCTTCTGGGCCAACTACAGTGGCCGCGATGAGTCTCCGCTGGCCGCGCGGGGCCACCGTATGAACGGCCTCAGGGTGTATTGCTCGGCACTCGTGTGAATCCGTGGGAGCCGTGCCGTTGCGCTAGGCAGCGGTGTGCGTGGGGTCCCCTCAGCGAGGCCCGGCCCCGGTCTCCTGCCTTCGTCCGGTGTGTCGCGCTGGGCAGCAGCGGCGGTCCCGACTCTCCTGGGGCTTATCTCCAGAGCGCTCCGCTTTGGCCTCCTGCCCCACCTCTTACTCTCGGCTTACGGCCAGCACAGCAGGCGTCTGCCTTGGCACCTTCGACCATTGGCAGCGCAGGGCACCGGGGATCGGTTGCGGGTCCTCGTGTGCCTGGATCACTTTTTACAATGCCCGTAACTTAAGGCACTCGATCACCTCTGCAGACCTCGGGTGCTCCTGAGTCTAGGCGGGCTCGAGATGTCTTCGGACTTGGTGCTGGGTCAAGCAAGGCGCCTAACTACCCGATGGCCGCCATTGTCCCAGGCTCATCGTTCTCCTTCTCACAGTGCGGCGTCCCAATGGCAAGTCGTAGCAGTTCCAATATTCTTCCACGGGCGCCTGTCACGACCCTCAGCCCTGATCCCCACTGGCACGCGCATTGGCCAGGTGGAATCAGACTTCGGATTTCAAATAAGGCCTGGTATCCGCTTCACAGGCCCTCTTGGGGCCAGGCTCATAAATAGGGAAAGACATCAGTTAAGGGAACTACTTTATTCAGGCTTTCAGCCAACATGGAGGCATCCACATAGCTTGATTCCTAGAACCAAGCTATGCGGTATAGTGTTTGGGGTGTGGTGGCCTAGGGACTACTTTACCTGGACTACTTTGCAGAGACTATTTAAACCAGACCCGAACAAGATAAAACGCGTTGCTTTACTTTGTTACTAGCAATGTGATGCTCACCGTGTCCAGCTTCTCATGGCAAGATCCGGACCTGCAGAAAACAACAAAGAACATCGTCAGCAGCAGAATCTTACCTGCAATCTCCATCCTTCACTGTTCACAGCTCCTGGGCAGCTCCGTGTGGATGGTTCGCCACCCGGATCAAAGGACCTGAGAAAGGAAGAAAGACATCATTAAAGAAGGTAGTAGAGACATTTCAACCACAAATTGCTTAGAGACTTACCTGGCTGGTGGCTGTTCGACCGGTATAGCTCTGGAACGCCATCCGCGCTAGGAGCACACAGTGACCTACGAAAAAGAGAAAACACAGGTCAGTGAAGACAAGACTTTGCTGCGCAAAATGGCTACTTACTGCATCACAGCGCTATTGTGCGCCATCATTTACTGGCGAGAACTAGCCTACCCAGTTGGCTAAGCGGATTCTCCACGCACCTAAGGGAGATAAAAAGAGACATTATCAAACAGAGAAAAGGCATGCAAGAATAACAACTCCATAAACTGCAATAAGACCTACCTGAAAGACATTACTTGGGCCGCTGTCAGTGAAGTAACTTGACCTCACGTGCCCATGAAAGACAACGCGCCCCTGCCCAGAAAGCAGGATGGAGAGCCCACCAACTTCGATAGCAAGGTGAGAAGAGAACCCGGAGAGGCTGAGATTACAGGGAGGTGGGAAGGCTTACATTGGCTGTCCTAAACATAGTCTACATTTCCAGGCGGAATTCCACCGAGAACTGCACCAGCGAATCATTGAAAAGGGCACCAAAGACCAACTGGCTGGGTGGCGTCCCTGTGGATACCAGGTGAGCATAACAGTGCCCCAGGCGATCGTTGGCATGTGTGGTGATTTTTAGGACTTTTTTTTTTTTAGTTTAAGGCTTGAGTTTTCGTCATATCAGTGGGCGCATCGAGCGGAGCGACACAAGACTCTACTTCACTACATGGCTGCTAGCCACATTTAGGTGTGTTTTTGTTGGAAAAAAGGAGGAATGTTAGATCCGCATCACGCCCCACATGCATAGCGACTTGAGGCACACTACAAATAAAGAGCGCATCCTGCCGGAAGGCAGGCAGTTCTGGGCACGAGAGGACACAGACGTTGTGTCCTTTGTCTGCTCCTGCATTCCCCCAGCTGGGCCACCGATGCAGGCCCTGATCGCTCCTCTGTCCACCAGCTGCACCGGCAAGGGGGGAACTTCACAATGATATGCTCCTGTGTGGCTGTTGTCTAAGGTCCGCTCACCAGCGCTCAAGCAGAGCGGGCTGTTGTGGCTTCTCCGGTGGTTCCAGCTGGGAGCCTGGCTTGGATCGATTCATATATAGTGGGCTGCCTCAATCACCAAACCCGCAGCATGCCTGTGACTCATGGATTGTGGTCCTTGCTGTTTTGCTGTAGTAGTTCCTCCGAGGCTTCACCGGTGCTTGACTGTTCTAGGGGGAGATGTGACTGAACTGAACAGAGCCAGTTAAGCTGTACAGGTACTTTGACTAGGATTGCCCTTGGTGTTTCCAGAATACTATTGTGTCGTGCATTTTGTAGTTGGGGTAGGTTGAATCAGCAGTGACTATTACGCTCAGCACTTGGAGGGTTTTTTAGTCTAGATATGGTGCTTTAGGAAATACTAAATTGAGTGTGAAATGTTCCTAATGATTTTTAACTGAGTTTTAAGATCTAATTAATTTGTTTTCTTTTCTTGTAGTTCGCTTATTGCATGTAGCACGTTTTGCCTTTTGGTGCCGTCTCCTTATTGGGGTAATTCCTTTAACTTTGTATTGCCTAAATATTCAGCTGGAGTGACCACAGGTTTGGTGCCTTTGAACTTCTCTGAGTTTTTCTTACTGGATTAGTAAGTGGGACGTGATAGTGACTGTGTGCTACCGCTTTTGAGCTGTTCCCCGCCCATAATCTATAAATAAGGGGCAAATGAAAAGCCAACTAACACATATGACTGGGTGTCTGGGGAAAAAAACAAGAAAGGGGGACCAGAAATTGGTACCCAATATGCACAGCCTTCTGGATATGTTCTTAGAAGAAAGGACATGCAAATTAGAAGAAAGGATACTTCTGGCAGAGCAAGCCCTCAAAGCTACTAAGGGAGACATACAAACAACTAAGTCAAAGGTTCTGGATGCTGTGGGTTCTTCAAACCCCAACCCTTTATTATCCACGCCATAGTGCAGGAGAATCCGGTTTGCATTCTAAACATGCCAAGCCCAAAAGTTTTTTTTGATAAGGATCCTCAACCATTACACAATAATCAGTGTGCTCTGTCACTCCCTGCACTGCCTACAGCGATATTGGTTTGAGGCCATCTAATGCTTCAAACAATACTGATTTAAAATTGGTAGATCTACTTGTCCTTGATACTCCTCAAACCAGTCATGGAGACAAATTATTCCTTGAGGTGGTGGCTGCTTCATCTAAGGTACTGCAACCGACAAACACCAAACTAAAGGGTAAAATGCAATTGATTATGGGCTTTGTAATTTCTTTTTAAAAGCAGTTTGTAGTTCACTTTTAAACATAGTTGACATTTTAAGAGACTTAAAAAGAGAAGTAATGTCTAAAACTCATATTTGCAGTCAAATGTGTAACCAGGTAGGGAACTAACCAAAAGAGCTGCATTAGTTAATGCAACACCCAAACCTTCTATGCCTTTAAATGATACTATGCTTATGAGACAGGGGTCTGGCTAAGGATGTAAACAAGCAAGAGTAGCTGTGGTTGTCCAAACCGGCTAAATAACTCCTAAAAGTCTTAATTCTAATAAACCAAAACTGGTGGAGATAGGTATGCCACAACATGCTCTTAACCTGCCCCCTGTAGCACTGCCTTTGGTTGGGTTCATTGTAGAGGTTGATCCTTTATCAGCAGGCTACAGGGAGTCAACTCCCTGTCTTTTAAACAGGACCACTCGTTGGATTAACAATAGGCTGGAGGGGCTGAAAGTCAATCCCCAACACATTTGATGGCAAGAAGAGTAGACTGTGTTGGACACAGGGTGACTGTATAGTGGTGTCTTTTCCAACCTCAGTGTTGCCGGCTGTGTATTAATTCTAAACTGGGGACCCATTGTTCTAAAAATATCGGTTGAGAGCACCACCTTTCTTTTTGTTTTACTTTCCATGGGCTGTAATTTACAAAGTAGATTACCTCCTCTGAATCATACTACATGCAAATTCACCATCAACAATAGTAACCTGCTAGGCCCTTCCATCCCTAGGACTTCGATCGAAATATCAACAGGAGGTGGGATGGGTGGTAGAAACCCCAAATCAGCAGCAAAATCAGGGTCCATTCAAAATGAGAATAGATATATCTACCCTTGAGGAGGTGCATTGATTAAATAAAGAGTTGGACATGCAAGATGTATGTGTGCAGACTAGTTCTATACACCCCTTGGATAGGCATGGCACAGTGGCAAATCAGGGATATTGGCCTGTCTCTGTTGAGCTTGCTCCAATTTTACTCTTGTTTCTATGTTGGAAAAATTGCTGGGGTATTTGACAAACAAATGGCCCTCAACAACAATGTGTTAGATGGATATTGTGTTCATCAAATTAATGCATTGAACAAAGCTTGGGGAAGACATTCCAAAGGTTTGGCTATTCTCAAAGACCTAGATACATTGTACTGTCACTGCCATATGTTCCCAAACCAAGCTTTTTTTTTTAGCTCTAAAACTACGTTTTACTAGTGAACATTTATAATAGCCCTTAAAAGCAGAATGATACCTACAGTCTACTGATCTTAAAGCAATTATAATAAGATAAATAAATAATGATCTGATTTTAAAGAACGTGAAAAACCAGGGTTTGATAATTTTGGATGGTGACTTTAATTTAAAAATTGGGAATGTTTCTTTGTCTGGTATTCCTGAACCATGTATGACAGACCCAGGTATTTGTTCTAATGTCCTCACGTTTTATACTTGTTTAACTGAGTGGGGTATTCGCTCTATCAATGGCCAAGTTCTTCGGGATAACCCTGGTAAATATACATTTAGGTGCCATCAGGGGAACAGCATTTTTGACTGTATTTATGGCATTAAATGGCTCTTTGAGTATTTTTTTTTTAATTTGCGAAGATGTTTATAGTGCTCATCATCCAATTGCACTGCGGATTAAGTGGCAATTTCGTATGACTATTGCCAATGATCTTCCATACTTGGTCATAGTGGAAGCAACAACAATATGCAAAAAGAATAAAAATGAGTTTCTATTGCTAAATCTGTCATCTACCAAAAAGGAAATGGCTTAAACCTACTTAATTTTAATATAGCACTGGTTATGGAAACCCATTATTCTATGGTGGTGGTAACATGGGACCTATTGATGGCAAATATTTCTGAAGTCGTCTACTCTAGCTGCACCTCTCTACTGGACCACAATCCACGACGGATGGTATAACAATGAATGAAGATTGGCCAAATGTACCTTACTTTCAATAATTAAAAAACAGAATAGTAGTTAAGAGACAGAAAATGGTTGTGCTACTTACAAGAGCTATTTTTTTAATTATTTATTTACAGATTTTACAATATAAACAGAAAACCATGCAGGGCTTAAAAGAACACAGATATACATATTCAATAAACAACAACAAACGAAAAAAAAACAAGAAAAGAAGAAAAGATCATTAAACTTCCCCCATATTTTATCATAAAAAGACAATTTGCATTTCAGTTTATGAATCAACTTTTCAGTTCTCGACAGTTTGTGCATTTCCTCTATCCAATCATCAAAGGAAGGAGAAATCCTACTTTTCCAGCCTCGTAGTTTCAAGCGTTTGGCCACAATAGCTCCCCTAAAAAGATTTTTTTTGCGGGGAGAGCTGAAATCATAATCTCAGAGTCATTACCTATGACCATTGTCTTGAAATCTAAAATGGGATCCCCACCAGAAATCTGAACATACGCTTCACAAACTTCAGACCAGAATCCTGAAACCCTGACACAACTCCATAACATATGCTCCAACGAACCCACTGCATGCATACAGCCCCAACATTCGTCACTATCTATATACCTCTCATTTTCAGCTTCTCTGGATACTAATAAACACAATTAAGAATTTTGAGTTGACGTGACCTCTCACCTAAGTTCAAAGAACATAGGGAAACATTCCTACAAATGTTTTTGCCAACATTCAGGAGTGATTTCATAACCAATCTTCATACTCCACACATTCTGCAGCGCAACATTTGTACGATAATTTGACACAATCAATTTGTATATTCTACTCGCTAAACCACCCCCATTCTTCTCAGGTGTTGCAAGAGAAATATTTAAATCCACAGTGTTAGACCAATCAACGCCGCCTATTGACCTTTTCAAACATCTATAAGCTGAGTCCGTCAGGTTCCAAAAATCCCACTTCTCCCTTAATTCATTTGCAGACATCCATCTACCATCCTCAATCATCAGAACATCAATCTGCCTAATAACAGCAAGAAACCAATCGGGCCAAAAATGGTTTTAGAGTTGTCCCTGATCCTAGGATTCATCCAAATGGATGCTCTTAAACCTCCAAAAGCATCTTTACCTAAGAGTGCCAACAATTCACTCCAAGCAGTGCGCAACGATGCAGTGACAAATGATTTGAATCCTTTATCCTTAGATTTAGTAGTTAATAACGCATCTAGTCCAAGTGGACCAAAGGCATTAGATTCCACCAAAGCCCATCCTTCTGGATCTGCACTCAAGAAGAGAATGAATGAATGTGAAGAAAAGGCCAAATGATATACTTTAAAATTCGGAACTCCCAGTCCACCTTTATGAACTGGAAGTTGCAGCTTCCAAATGCTAAGTCTCGGGGGCTTCTTGTCCCACAAAAATTCCTGAATTAGACGGTCTAAATCTTTCCAGTAGCGATGACTGATTTTCAAAGGCAGTATACTCATTACATAATTAACTTTGGGAGCCAAATTCATCTTAAGGGCGTTGACCTTACCCCACAATGACAAATTAAGAAGCATCCACCTCCCAATATCCATTCTACATTCCCGATAAATCTCACTCATGTTCTCATCAACAATAGTCGTAACTGAGGGCATCAACCAGATGCCCAAATACCGCATTCGCAAGTCACACCATTTAAATCCCAACCTGGTCACCAAAGATTTATCACAACGAAATGAAACAGGCAAAACCTCAGACTTCGACCAGTTCACTTTGTATCCAGAGCATGCGTAAAACTCCCTCAGAATTCGCATCAAACAGGGGAGAGAATCAACCAAATTCCTAATAACCAACAAAAGATCATCCGCATAAAAACATATTCTCTGTGTAATACCCCAACAGCTCACTCCGTCAAAACCAGGGTAATTTTTTAGAGAGACAGCCAATTGTTCAACCGCCAAAATGAACAAAAGAGGAGAAAACGGGCAACCCTGGCGAGTTCCCCTTTCCAAGATAAAGCTTTCAGACTTGATTCCATTAGTATTGACATCAGCTGTCGGAAAAAAGAGTATAAAAGCTCAATCCACGAGAAAAACTCTATCCCAAGATTCTTTGCCTTCAAAACTGAGAACAAATAATTCCAGTTAAGTCAGTCATATGCTTTCTCAGCGTCGAGGGAGAAGACAGCCGCATCACAATTAATCTCACCTACCCTCTCTATAGTGTGAAACAACTGTCTAATATTACTGGATGTGCGTCTATTCCTCATAAAGCCCGATTGCTCTATACCAATCAATTTTGGAAGAAATGTTTCCAACCGTAAAGCCAAGACTTTAGGCAAAATGTTATCAGCATTGATGAGACTGATTGGGCGGTAGTTCGTCGGATTGTTGCCATCTCGCCCCTTCTTCAGAAACACAGATATAGAGGCATGTCTGGTGCTCTCAGGTAGCGCCCTTGACAATTTGCTAGCAACGAACATATCCCTTAAAAGTTCGAGAGCGGGTTCTGGAAGAATTCTATAAAATTGACAAGGAAGTCCATCAGGACCGGGAGATTTACCAATATTCAATCTAGAGATTGCAGTTTTCACTTCATCAACCGTAAGGTCTGCTGCACGAAGCTGAGATTCAACGTCAGAAAGTTCAAGAGTACCAAAAAAATCACTCCCAACACCAGAAACACCTGCTTCATTGCGATACAAATCTACATAGAAGTCACGGAAAATCAAATTAATTTTATGAGGGTCAAATGTAATCTTACCATTAGTGTCTACGATGGAAGAAATAGCAGCCTCTGACATTTTCTGTTTCAGTCTGTATGCGATCCAACTATCGCATTTCTCCCCTTTTTCAAAGTAAGTACAATGAGAAAAGAACAAACTACGCTCCGCTCTTAATGATAAAAAATCATTAATTTCTCTTAAGTTTCTTCAATAGTGTAAACGTAGCAGAATTTGACAGGTCAACCATCAACTCTCTTGATATGTCACTGATTTTCTGTTTAAGTTCCAATCTTGATCTATCCTCTCTTCTTTTTACCACTTGACAACCCCAAACAAATCCCACGCATACAACACTTGAATGCTTCCCAAGTATTTTGTATACTAACCCCATCAGATCGATTCTCCGCAATAAAAAAAATTTACCTTGGATTTAATCCTTTCCAAAATGTCATCATCCATCAAGATGGAAGTATTCAATTTCCAAGAGAAGGATCTGTGAAAAAGATGTTTGAACTTCAAGTGCATAGACACAGGGCCGTGATCACTCACTGAAATGTTCCCTATATCACATGCAACAAATCTTTCCATCGACCGTCCCGCCAGTCAATAGCATGTCTAACCGCGAGCACATATGTGCACCAGAAAAAAAACTATATTGACGACTATTTGGATGGGCAAGGCGCCAATTATCTTTTAAATTGTGTTCTTCCAATAATGACAAAAGAGCCTGATGTAAATCACTCCGATTCACTTATCTGAGATGACTCCTATCAACCACTGGATTAATAATAGTTTCAAAATCCCCGCCAAGAATGATGTTAGAAGAATTCAAATCCAAGAGTGTCTGAACCACCATTCTGAAAAAAGAGCCATTGTCTACAGTCGGAGCGTATATATTACAAAGAGTCATCTGCTCCCCTTGAATCTCAACCAATAATGCTACCATTCTCCCTTCTTTGTCAGTACAATTTCGCAATATTTTAATAGGTAGCCTTTTGCGAAATAGAATGGCAACTCCCCTTGATCTTGACGAATATGAAGAGCCAATGGCCAAACCAACCCACTCCTTTTCTAACTTCGAAAGCTCATCAGACAGCATATGGGTTTCTTGCATAAAACAAATATCAGTTTTCAAATTATTCAGAACTGCAAACACTTTCTTTCTCTTAAGGGCAGTATTAACCCCATTGACATTCCAAGAAACAACACAAAAGTTCTCATTAGCCTTACGGGAATGTCTCAAGGCCATCACGGCACAATCAACGTTGAAAACAGAAACAAAAACAAAAAATAAAAATTAAAAATTAAAAAACCAATGATAGAACAGTCAGAGCCACAAAGAATATTCAGCCTAGTGAATGTAAAACAAAAGGAAAGTCTCTAGGACCTCTCCCAAATCCCAAGTAAATTGAAATAAACCTAACAGCAAAAAACTCCAAGCATTAAAACTAGTAATTGAAACAAAATAACATTTCAGAAATAACATTTGAACCCCAGCCGACCGAGTACCCCTATATATGAAAATAAAAATCTCCTAAACTCCCACATGGTAAAACATTCAATAGTTAGAGTAAGACCAAGTAAAACACATTAGTATATTAATTCAAGGAAGAACTCAATGGAAAGGTGAAGTCATGAACATATAAATGAAGCACTCAGTGTATTATCAACATTAGTTTGTGTCCACATTAGTAGGTAAACAAATTACTCAAAGAATCCATAAGCAGACTGTTCTACAAGAGTCAAGGAGACATATGCCAATCCAACCATTGAGCACAACACAGAAGATACTAAGAAAATAGCGAAGAGAGAGAAAAAAATAAATCAGAGAAAGAAATGAAAGCTCAGCAAAAAAAAAAGGAAAAATGTACATAACAATTCCACCCCACTGCCGCCAACATCATGCCCAAGGTCAAGTTCATCACAATCCAGGTCACTGAAATTAACCATGAGTACCTTGTTATAACATAACTCCTTAACGTTATAACCTACATCAAGGTGGAGAGAAGCAATATAGACATGGAGCCAATATTTTATCATTCAAGTCATAACCATGTCCACCTTGCCCCCATTTATAAGGCAGTACCTTAGCAGTCCAGACCATCTGGAACTTGTATGCAATATAATGAGTGATTGACAAATAAAAACATAAGTTCGCCATGTAGATGTTCTTAAACTAATGGGCACAGACTGCTTACATCCGGGTTGCCACTCACTGCAGACACAGGTGCGTCGAGTCGTAACACTACTGATGTACTTGGAAACAGAACAGGTGATATGGCTTATAACAGCACAGCAGACATAGTACACACGCTAAGCCTCAAAGGTAATGGGTGCTGGCCACGAAGCGGGGCAAAAGCCGACAGCAGAGCCAAAAACCCAATAAGCAAAGTGCAGAATATGGAAAGGCCAGATCACGTTTGAGCAGTTCCATAAGTTCATAATCACAGTCACGATCGTTACCGTAAGTACTTCCACGATAATGGACAGCCGGAGTCAGCCAGACACTATAGGTGAATCCGCTTCATGTCGACGTCCATTTCAACGCCGTAGTGGGTCCGCCGAATCTCAGCGTAATCCACGTATCAAGTTCCGGGTCAGCTGATTCTGTTCCTGAGGGTCCTTTACTCAAACAGGCTCCACAGTACGCGAGCAACAAAGATGCCAAAGAAGGTAGGGACGAATGTTCGTATTACCATAAAATGACGCATTAGTTGAGCGTAGGAGAGATTCCAATGCACATTTAAATGTCAACCGAGTGTTTCCATCTGTGCCATTTTAAGGCAACGAAATATTAACTAAATAAGCCAAATAATTCAAAAAGCAACTAAAAAAATGGGGCCATATTGGGGTGGGCTATGAGCTTACTAATTGGGGGCAACAAGTGATGAATCCATTTTCAATTGCTTCAGCCAGTGCATGGCTATTGTCGGATCATGAGTACTCTTTTCCCCATCAGGTAGCATAACAGTGAAGACATTATGCTTATTCAAAAAGGCCTTCAAGTGGAGCCGTCTAGCCAAATCCTTAGCACCCAGAAATGATTTTCTGATCAATATAATCTCCTTACGGTAATATGGGTAAATAAAAACAGGTTTACCTTTAAAACTGGCTTTCCCTTTCAATCTGGCATCATTTACCAAACTCTCCTTTGATCTCTGATTCTGAAAAGCCACAAGGATGTGTCTTGCTTTAGGTCCCTTGTCTTTACCAATCCTGTAGGCATTATCAATGTCCAAAGGAGATATCAGATTACAATTAAAGCTGTCTTTGAAGACTTGAATGACCAGTGATGTCAAATTTTCCTCAGCAGATTCATCCACTCCAACCAGCCCGATGTTTTTAGACCTCAGTCTCATTTCCATCCCCGAGCGCATTTCTCTCTCCTTTTGTAAATCTGTCTTCAAGTTGTTGTAAGCCTGAAAGCTGCCCACAATTTCAGTGCTCATAGATGAGGATTCCTCAAGAGCAGTCACTCTGCCATCAAGCTGTCCTGTTTTTGAATTAAGAGCAGCCAAAGTGACCTTGACTTCACAGACATTCTGGGCCACCTGGAGAAGGATTTTGTAGATACCTTGGATACTAGGGGTATCCTCCATTTCCCCAACCTGCTTAGGTTTCTTTGAGGCAGGGTTTTCATCTTCAGCAATTTTCTTTTTTGAATTCATCATGTCTTGTAAATGTCTTCAGGGAGAGGTCCAGGAGCAGTTGAACTAAGCTGCTACTCCATAGCCTGCCATTCTAGACAGCTATTGCTAGTCACAAGCTCGAACTGGACAATGCAGTATGGTCTGAATTAACAGAGGTTTCTTAAAAAAAGTATTCTAGGACATTTTGGGACTTGGCCATATATGGACAAAATGTACAGCCATAACTCAAGCGGCATTGTAAGTAATGTTGAGGAATACTCATTGGTAGATCATTGTTCCTTAATATGTAGTGCAGCTGGCTCTATTAGTAGTCAGGATGGATTGTTGATGAATGCTGAGTGGTTGTCTTTTGTTATGAATACCTAGGGTAGACTGTTCCGTTCACAAAATAATCAATACTATAGAAAAGAGGTGTGCAATCCCTGCCCTGCCCTGCCCTGCCCCGCTCCTGATTGAATCCTGGCTGATTTGTTTCACGATTTCTTTGATACCTGGGCTCCTGCATTGACTTTTAGTTTTAATGCCATGATTAAGGCAGGTACGATGCCCAACACCTGGAAACAAGCGGTAATTTGCCCAATGTTCAAAAAAGGAAGGCGAAATTGCCAGTTGGCTTATAGACCCATCTCATTCTTGACTGAAATATTTGGGAGGGCTCTTCCTATGAAACTGGAGCAATGGGTATAGGCTAACATCCTAACCAAAATTGAGCTGGGCTCCTGATCCACACTGGGGACTACAGAACAAGCTCTAAATCTGTATTTGATTGATTGTAGCACATTTACTAAAGATTAAAAAGAAAGTCTATGTGGAGTTCATGGACCGGAGTGATGCCTTCGACAAGGTTAATAGGTCCAAACTTTGGCTGATACTCGGGGTCACCGAATTGTCTGGCTGACATTTTAGACCCTTTGAACAACCTGCATGAGGGAACCAGAGTTTTTTGTCAGGAGTGAGGGAAAAGGTCGGTGTACACTTTATTTCCCAGTAAACGTAGGAGTTCGACAGGGCCGTGTTCTCACGCCACTGTTCTCCCTATACATTACGGTTTATAAATCCGTCTTCTTCAGACTGGCGCAGACACA
Organism: Ambystoma mexicanum; assembly: GCF_040938575.1. Taxonomy (NCBI): domain Eukaryota; kingdom Metazoa; phylum Chordata; class Amphibia; order Caudata; family Ambystomatidae; genus Ambystoma; species Ambystoma mexicanum. Next base: position 729,781,562 of record NC_090934.1, read on the forward strand.
CCAAAAATATGAAACCTGTCCATTCCTGTATTTACATATGCTGATAACATGGTAATATAAGCCCGGTCTCCCTGAGCCATGCAGCGGTTGATCACTGAATATACATGGTTTATGAACCAATTAGATTTACAAGTTAATGCAGCCGAGTAACCTGTTTTAATGTGCCATGTAGGCAAAAGATGTATCAAGGTCCCAATACTGTGAAGCAATAAAAGTATTATTGCACGAGTGACAGAATTTTACTACCTTGTTGTAGGCTTCTCATGATTTAACCGGAGGCCGCAACATAAAGAGGATTTGTGTGGAGGGTTTTGCTTGATGAAGATGTGCAAGGCCCAGCCCATGAACATGAACTTGGAAGTATACAACATGAAATCTACAGTGGTAGCTGAATAGGGTCCACACTTTGGGGTTTTTCGGATCAGGTCGTGGAGAATTACTTTATAAAGAGACTGTTAGATCTTCCACAATCCATCTCCAATTACGCTGCACATACCGAGCTGGGTCTGCATTTTTGGAAGGATGACTTTCTTGAACTGGCAATTCACTGGCTATGTATTTGGAGTAAAGACAAAGCTGATTTAACACAGTTTATTATAAAGGCTGTTCTATGCAAAACAGTAGCATATTTTTAATTCCCTGTCTCCTGCACGTATGACCCCTTTTTGCAAAAACTAATGCACAAATGCATTTTATTTCACCAAGTATCTTAGATCGGTCTTCCTTTAGGCAGATCTTGCAGGAGTCTAAGGATCTGATGAAATCATTTAACTGTAAACGCATAATGCTAACATCTAATACTATGCCCGACTGTCTACACTGTTTCTCCTTGTCACCAATCAAGTTCAGTTTTGGTCCTGAGGAAGGCGGGCATATCCACACAAGACCGCCGAAACATACAACCCCACGCGTTTTGATTAATTCACGTATCATTTGGGCTGCGCTATTGTCAGATATACATTAGTGCCCTGCGTAGACGCCTGAACTGTTTAATTACATTTATGTGACAACATGAGAAGCAAGACTCATTAGTTGTTAGCTAGAGAGGCAAGACAAATAGTAATGTGTATAATAATTGTTATGCTTTATTAACTGCTTAACCCTTTTTCTTTTTGCAATTTCATTCACTTACAGGTTTTCCTTTTCCATCGTCTACTTTTTGTTTCTTTGAAGTATCATTAGTACTTTTCCCAGGTCTTGCCTGGTACCAATATTCAGTATATATTTCTGCTCTTTGCACACATTTCTATGTCTAAAAACCTGCCAAAAAGTACTTTTTTCATTGTATATAAATTTAATAAATGTATAGAAAGTGACAAATCTAAGGATAAAGTATGACTTTTTCTGTCTAAATATATACAGAACAGTCACATCTGCTCCCTGAAAAACTTAGGAGAGATGCTTCTTAATGAACTTTGTTGACTGCTTGCATCGAGTTCTAAATCTAGTGATTCATCTCGCTAGAACAATACTTTCTGGTTTGCCTGTCAGGACATCTTTGTTGTACTGTACCCTCGCAGGGTCCTGTTCAGTGAAACAAAATACTTACTTAATATGGCTGCCATCGATCAGGAAGGCGGGTGGCATACGGAGCCCCTCTTCCATTTCCAGGGCAGCCAGCAGGGACACAGAGCAGCAACAGCGGCGCAGCTGAAGGAATCAGGTAAGTGGTGCTGGGCAGTGGGACGGACGGATAATTAGTAGGGAAGGGAGGGCTGGGTAAAGGGGGGGGAAGATGGCAGGTCAGGGGAAGCAGCCATTGAAGCGGGCCCTGAAGACCCTTCTCTTATGATGATCCCCCCTTTGACATGTTAGTTCTGGTCCATCCTCCTCTGGCCAGCGCCAAGATGCCTCAGGGCATAACTGCGCGTTATAAGACTATATAACATAGCATTAGGCTGCTCAGAATGCAGGCTGGCATTGTGCGATTCAGCCCGCGATGCGAGCAACCATGTGTAATAGAAGATAAAGAGTGCATTCTAGCACAGATGCAATATGCCATGTATTTTATGAAGGGCCAAAAACCTCCAACAACCATTGTAATAATGGTAAGATAACTACAGAAAGTTGGTCTTGCACATAGCAATCCACAATTTCAGATGCAATACAGCAGGAGTCTGCAACCTGTTGATCTCCAGAGGTTTTACATGACAACTTTCACTAGCCCTATCCAGCATAGGCAATTGGATCATTGAAGTCAGTCCAAAACATGTAGCGAAATGCAGGCTTTAAACCCTGGTACTAAAACAAGTACAACTTTCTTCCATCCACTATATTAGTTACTCTAGTCTTTATAACCCTATAGTCTTACAACATGAACATGTTTGACCACCTGCCCTAACTGTTACCATTTCACATGGTCAAGGCCTTACTTTTGATTTGTTATACTGACAGTAAGTAGCCTGATATATGAAGATGCAATGATTTCAGAAACTGTTCCTTCTCATGTATGTTGTATTCTTTGGTGGTCTGTTGTACTATCCAAATGTCTTCTTCGCATATGGGACTGTTTTATAGAACACAGTGATAAAGCTACTAGAGTATCTCATCAGAGTAAAAGCTCATCCATTACAGAGTAACTCTGCTGTGTGAAAATGCAATGATTGTAAATGGACAGTGTTTTTTTTTTCTCAAATTCAATTTTATTACCATCAACACATTTACAGCTCAATGCAGGTAACCTGCAAACACCTCTATATGACTTGATACCAACCAGATTTTAACTTTTCTCCCCCCACCCAAACCTGTTTTAAACAACCCCCACTCCCTCCATCCCAAACGGTGTTCCGGCCATATTAGGGCAGTCTCTCAGTTCCTCTGGGGTCTACGTCGTTGCCATCTCTGCAATTATAGCCTCCCAATTTTCTCCGATCATGGGCCCCTTCCAATTCCTCTCCTTTCCGTTCATGCTCTCCTCTGCATACTGGCCTCCCACTGGGCCGGCTCCCTGCTCCGGCAACATTCATTCCAGCCCGCCACCCGTTCCACTAGCCTCTCCTGTCTCTTTTAAGTGTTCAGGGTAATATCTCTCCAGGAAAGAGGACCATTCCATAGCCCTGGTAGGCGCTCGATTGTGTATCAGTCACGTTAGCTCCTCTATCCTATATAGGTCTACTGCCTTTGCCGCCCACTCCTTTTTACTAGGGAGACCACATTTCCTCCAGCAGTGGGGGTCTGCCCTCGGGTACATTTTCCCCAACCTTGCCGGGTCCCATTGCCACCTGTATAGCAGCTTAAGCCCATGCAGCTTATACTTCCCATGTCCCTTTCCCATCTTCCGTTGAGCGTAGATACATCGTCCCCTCTAGCATCCAGTAGTGCCTGATACAGCCTTGAAATAAGACCCCTGGTACCCTTCACTGTGTCTAGTATCCGCTCCGTATGTGTCAGGTCCCTCTGCAATTCCAACTTCCATCTTTCTGACTTTAGTGCCCCATTCAGTCGCAGATATTTAAAGACAGATAAGTTGCTCATCCACAGAGTTTTCCCCAGATCCGCTATTCCCACAAATTCGACCTTCTTGAGAACCTGCCCCACTCTCTCTAGGCCTGTTCCAAACCAGTCCTGGAAGCATCCATGGTCTGGTATGGTATCCCGTATGGGTGGCGCCCATATGTGGCTCAATTGAAAAGGCCATGTCGTGACCCCCTCCATCTCTTTTCTATTCCTCCACAACATCAGTAACGGGCCTAGAATTTTATGCGAGTAGATTTCATTCGGCATTGCCTTCTTCGGTGCCCACAACCATTCCCCCAGGGTGACCGGGCGGAATCAGCGATTTTCTATCCCTACCCACTGCTTACCTTTATCCATAGGGAGGTGGGGGACCAGGACCCTACACTTGGCTGCTCAGTAATATTTTCTCATTTCAGGTAGTCCCCGCCCTCCCTTTTCCTTCGGCTGGATCAATAATTTATACGCTACCCTTTGCCTTCCCCCTTGCCACAGGAACCTAAGTATTTTCCACTTTAATTTCTTGAAGTGTATCCCCGGTATGTCTATCGGAAGCGCTTGGTATAAATATAGTAGTCGGGCAAGAATCACCATTTTAAGCGCATTTAGCCGCCCCTGCCAAGAAATTTTATATTTCTCCCATTTCTCCATTTCATCTGCTAGTCTATGCAAAAGTCGGGGGAAGTTGCATTAGTACATTTTTTCCAACCTCCACGTTATACGCACCCCTAGGTACCTTATACAATCCCTTTCAATTGGTATCCCCAGGCCTGACCATCTCAGCAGTTGTTCTGTTGTGCCCTCTCCCAGGGGAAGGAGAGTCAATTTATCAAGACTTATCTTAAAGCCTGACACTTTCCCATATTCACCTATAACCCGAAGCACACTTTGTAAAGAGCCTCCTGTGTCCGAGAGGTACATAAGGATATCATTGGCGTACATTCTAGTTTTGTGCATCTGCTGCCCTACTGCAATTCCCTCTATCCTGTCATCCCGCCTTACCTTCTCCCCCAGGGGCTCCATTGCCAGGGCAAACAATAGGGGCGAGAGGGGGCAACCCTGCCTGGTACCTCTCGTCAGGTGGAATTCTTCCAATGTAACCCCGTTGACCATTACCCTAGCTGTTGGGTCTGTATAAACCGCCCTAATTGCTCTACACATCCACTCTCCTACCCCTATTTTCCGCAGCACCCAGAAGAGAAAGTCACATTCCACCCTATCAAATGCCTTCTCGGCATCTAAACCTAGAAGTGCTTGTTCCCATGAGTGCTCACCCACGTGTTTCATTAGGTCAATAGTCTTCCTGATTGCATCCGGCCCCTGCCTTCTCGCTATGAACCCCATTTGATCGGGATGTACAAGGCGCAGTAATTGCTCTTCAAATCTCGTAGCCAGAATGCGGGTGAAAATCTTTTCATCTTCATTTAAGAAAGAGATTGGGCGGTATGAAGAGCTGTGGGATGGGTCCCGACCTTCCTTGGGGATAACAGAGATCAGGGCCTTACTAAACGATGCCGGGGCCTTTCCTGTCCCCATGATGCGATTATATAATTTGACCAGATGTTGCGTCAGGGTTCCTGAGTATTTCTTCTAGAACCCTATTGTATATCCATCCTCTCCCGGAGCTTTCCCAATAGGAAGGCAGGATATTGCATTCTGGCCCTTCTCCGTAGTAGTAGAACTATCTAAATATTCTAGCTCTAGGTATGCAAGTTTATTCATATGCACATTGCTCAAGAACTTTCCTACTTCCTCCACCCCGTCTCCTGTCTCAGTAGAATATAGAGTTTCATAGTACTGTGCAAATCCCTCGGTGTATGTCTCTCTCCCTCTCCTGCAACAGGACCCTCCAGTTTTGTAACCCACCTCCCTCCTCTCTGGGCACGTAGTCTAGCCGCCAGGAGCGCATCCACCTTATCACCTTTCTTGTCGTATTTTTGTTTCAAATATCTCAGCTTCCATAATGTTGCACCCATATCCAGAGCCCTCAACTCCGCCCTTTTGGCCAATACCTTCTCCCTAAATTCCTCTGTGTTACCATTCCCGGCATGCATCTCCTCTTCCCCTTCTGCTATTTCCTTACGGAGTTTCTCTTCTGCTAGGCCCCTCTCCCTCTTTTTCCTTGCCCCCTCTCTGATCAATATGCCCCACCAGGTAGGCTCCCATACCGTTTCCACACTCACTTCCCCTGTGTCTTTTAGTTCAAAGTATGCCACTATTCCCTCGGCTAGGCAGTCTGAGAAAAGGGGGTCATTCCAGAGCAAGTCAATGCATTGCCACATGCCCCTTGGCCTATATAACCCAGATATTTCGAGCGTGCACAACACCATATTGTGGTCTGATCAGCCCACTGGTCTTATAGTACTTTTCCACCAGTCTCGAGCTCTGCTCCTTGTTGAGAAGGATATAGTCAATTCTCGTATAAGTTTTGTGTGGGGAAGAGTAGAACGTATAACCTTCTTCCCGCGGGTGTTTCTGCAGCCACACATCAACCAGTGCATACCGTTCCATTGCCCATCCCAGAGGGCCCCATCTGTCTTCTCCTTTATCCACACTTCCCTCTCTAGACTTTCTGTCGCATGTTTCATTCGGCCAAGCGTTGAAGTCTCCACCAACAATATATAGGTCTGCCTCCCACTCATGTATTTTGTCTAGTGCTACCCTTGTCCCTGATTAGGAGCATATATTGCTGCCAGTAGCACTCTTGCACCATCCAGTGTTCCCTCTACTATTAGCAGTCTGCCCTCCAGCAGATTAGTGGCTCCACAGTCTTGGATCCGACAGTGTTTATGGATGAGTATTCCTATCCCTCCCTTTTTCAGGGGTCTGGAATCCCAGTACACCTTCCCTACTCCCCCTCCTCTCAGCTCCCGCTCCTCCCCCTGCACAAGTCTAGTCTCTGCCAGGAATAGGATGTCCAGGGAGGCTTTCTGAAACCCTGCAATTACCAGTAACCTTTTGGTCGGGGAGTTTAATCCTTTTACATTTAGGGTGCCCACCCTCAGGCCCTTAACTATATTATCCCCCACAGCTGATTCCGTCTTCTCTTCCTGCCATCCTGTAACAAGGGATTGGAGTCACCCCTGGGCTTTTGTCCTTCCCCACGGAGGGGCTCGACCCAAATTTTGTGAATTAGCCCTTTTGGTGCCAGTTGTCCACTTAAACTTCATATTAAACCGTATAACTTCCCCAAAAGTAAATCCCTCCAAAATGGAGGTGCGAATGGTGAAGTGTGAGACACCCCCGCTCTCACCGGGGGCCACTTTGGAGAGGTTAGAACAGCCTCCCTCCAGCAGTTATTCCATGTTTACCTAATCATCTGCCAGTGCTTTGTTGCTTAGTGCGTAGCCGCTCGCTTTCTCCTTGCTTCCTTCTCAGTCCCATTTCTTCTCTCAAGGCCCTAGATCTTTTCTCAGCAGGGGCCTTTAAGCCTCAAATTACTGCCCTTTCTGGGCTCTTCTTCTCTGTGGTCCTGGCGCCGGTCGAGCATGTGTTTCATCTGAGGTCGGGTCCTGTGCGGCCCTCGCTCTTGATGTTCTGTGTCCGACATGAGGTGTTTCAGGGCTTGCTCCGCCTCCTCGATCGATGTCAACCTGTATTCAACTCCTTCAGCCTCAAATTCCAGTGAAAATGGGTAACCCCATCTATAGCGGATCTCCCTCTCTCACAGCCAAGTCTTAAGTGGCTTGCAGCCTCTCCTACTTGCAAGTGTAAAATTGGAGAGGTCCTGGTATATAGAAACCTTAGAGCCTTCAAATTCAATTTCCCTTTGTTGCTTAGCACTGTTTAGGACCTCTTGTCTGCCTCTGTAACTCAAGAACCTGACTACAGTGAAGCAGGGGCCGTTCCCATAAGGTTTTCCACTCCTGTGGGTCCTTTCCAACTGCACTGTCCTGTCACCTTCTGCTGCGAAGAGCAGATGAATCAGTGCCTGTACCTTTTCCTCAACTAGTCTAGGCGTCTGACAGACTCCTTCAGGCCCAGTATTCTAACATTGTTTCTTCTCTCCCTATTTTTGAGGTCATCGATTTTTAGCCTCATTTCTTCTTCCCGTAGGTCCAGATCCATCATTCTTGCATCTAGACGCATCTCCACCATATCGGCATTGAGTTGGTTATGTTCTAATGCTTCTACCTTGCCTTCAACTGCGGTTACTCTGCCCGTCGAGTCCGCTAGCGACACCTGAATATCCCCTCTCAGGGCTTTAATCTCTGTTAGGATGTGTACTATATCCTCTTTGGTCGAGAATTGGGAGAGGACAACTCCTGTAGCCATTGTGGTCTGTGTCCCTATGTGCTTGTCCTGTTGCTCTGGGTAACTACTTTGGTGCACCCCCCTTCTCCTTCCCTCTCAGTGTGTTCTCTCGTCCTCTCATCTCTCTCTCTCTCCTCTGTGGTTGCACTACTGTCTATTAGGTTTCTAGGCCGTACTGGGTTACTTTGCACATGTACCTCTCTTTTACTCTGTCATCAGAGGCCCCCGAGTGTGTGTTCTCTGTTACCTCTCGCTGACCCGGAGCTCTGGGCAATGCAGTGTCGCAGGGGCTATGGGCTTCCACCGGGTGGTTGTGTTGAGGTAGCTGATTTACCTCAGTCCTTTTTCCCCGCTTGGCATTGTCCGCAATAACCCCCTCAGGGTGCAGGATTGGAGGACACAGAGGGCCGGCTACTTCAGCGCTTCGCGGTGGCGTGAGTTTGATTTAATTCTTCTACGTCTGGGCTCCGAGCCCATGCACCATTCACACACAGCTCAGCCCCTTTCAGCGCCTAGGACCAGTCTCTTTATAATTCCTGTTGACCCCCGACCTGCCTGCGTGGAAAAGGCTGGGGTATAAGCACGTACCTTCTTGTCTGTATTGGTGCTAGCCTTTTTCTGTTCCCACTCATCTCCCCACTCGAGTTCTCCCCTCAGCAGGTACTTCGCCCACTCCGTTGCCAGGTCTTTCCCAACACCCTCCTCCAAGTGGGAGGAATGGCCCCCCCTTGCAGTTGTATGAGGCCCCATGCGCTGCTCCAATGTTCCTTGGGATTTATATGTTGTTTCCTGTGCTCATTGCCTTCAGTTCTGCCCACTTCTCTGGGTCTGGCGCCCCCGGGGGCGGTGTCTCCGCTTCCTATTCTTATCCGACTTTCTCCAAGCATTCGACGGGGTCCACACTGCTGTAGGCTTCCCCCACACTGTGTGGTCTGGGCGGCGGGTGGTACGTTTCAGTATGTCACCACAACTGCCCCTTCTGGTGCTCTGCCTGTGCTACATGAGCCTGCGGGCTCCTTCCCTCCAGGCTCTTCCTCGGGCGTGATATCTATGCAGCTGTAGTTGAGGAGAGACCGCAGCCTAGCCCCGGGGTTGTCAGTGCCCAGGGCACAGTCTCCCGCATAGGGTTTCCACACCTTCCTTTCCCAGGCTGGGTATACGTGGTGGAGAGTCCCAGCCTGTGCGCCTTACGCTCTCCCTTGGGCCTCTGCACTTGGCTCTTTCCTGTTGCCGCTGGCCCTCTCTAAGCCGTGCCGTCTGGACGCAGGGAGGCTTGTCTCTGTTCGGCCGCCCAAGGGGGCCCCCTATGCGCTCCTCCTCCACTGCAGTGGGGACGCCACAGAGCGGTACAGGTGAACGGGCGTGGCCCAACTGGGCCCCTCGATGCTCTTCTCAGCAGATGGTCGCCACTCAGTAATCCTCGCCGACTTGCCAGGGTCTTTCGGCGGGGACTCGCCGTCTGCAGCTCCGGCTGGGCTCCTCCTCCGTCACCCTTGTTTGGTGTGTTGCTCGGGGCGAGAGAGCCACCCCCGTCGCCGGTATCCGCTGCCAGAGGAAGCTTTGCTGCGCCTCGGATCGTCCCCACTTGAGACGGTTATGATGCACCGGGCTCACTTCACCGCCGAGCGCGGTCCCGGCACTACCGTCACCTCTGGGGGAGGCCGCCTCCACGTTGGTGCACTTCTCGCAGGCGGTTGAAACTTCCTTTGCACCTGCCTGTGCCCCAGTCAATCGCGCTGCAAGCGGGCACCTCTGCTCGTGGATCCTGCGGTTATGGATGCTCTATCTCCTCTCTTAGATGCTGGAGGGAGCGGGAGCTGCGATTATGGCAGCCATCTTGTCCCGCACCCCTAGTGGTCCAATGGACAGTGTTTTAAAATGCAAACTCCAATCAAGCTTTGCATTTGAAATGAATCCACATTTGAAAGCATAAACATGATTTTTTAAATGTTGCATGTCTTACTTGCAAGGGTGAACAGCTGTACCAGCGTTGTCATTAATGATGCCATAAGTGATTTCATATGTGATGTAATCAGTGATGCCATTATGATGTCGTCCGTGTGCTTAGGGGCTGCGCAAAAGGGTCCTCAATTTTAACGTAGTGTAGCTTCCAACACCTGCCGAATTTTTAGGGGTTGTGTTGCACTAAATCGCACCTTGACTGACATCACTTCAACTAATGTTTTTTCACTCAATTTCAAGGATTTTGTTGGACTGAACTTATTCACATTAACTATCCCTTAACTGAAGTTTTTTCACTGAATATATTTATATCTCATTAATTAAGATTGAAGATGGTTTGGGTTGAAAATAATATACATGAGTGGAAACATTGAATTTTTATATATATTAAATTGTCTGCAAATATGTAATGTATTTGATTAGGCAGGAGTGAATACATTACTGTTGTATTAAAATGTGATTAATCAATATTACTACCATAACAGATAATTGAAGAGTGTTTTCCTTTTTAAGAGCACAATAAGAATCTAATAGAACTCGGTTGAATTTTCCTTTATCTCTCGATCTGTGTTTTATTGTGCACTTAAAAGCTACCTCTGGCCTTGGAGTGCAAAAACACCTTGGTGCTGAAAGGGTTACATCAAAGACGAAAGAGTAAAGTATTTCTTTTTTTTATAAATGTGAGCATACTGGCAGAAATCCAATATATAGTGATCACTGATAAAACTTTACACACAAAAGACTCAGAGCCTCATTATGAGTATGGTAGTAACGAAAAAACAAGTTTTGAAATGCCATGTTTTTACAGGTACCACCTTATGAGATGGGATTTTAACCACATGCAGTACGACATTTCTACATACCCATGCAGTAAATATCCCATGCGATCCTAACGCATATGGTTGTTCCAGTAAGAGTTTTAACATTCTGACAGATCTTACCCATTTATATAATGCTTTGATATTAGATCTCCTTTGCCAGCAATGGTATTAAAAGAAAATAAACAGGACAAAGTACATTTTTTATTTAAAAAATATTTAACTAATACATTACACTTTTACCATATTTATAATAAAGGATTCATACAAGAAATAAACAGTGTTATGGTACAATATAAGAAATATCAACATAGGGATATTTGTAGTGTAAAAAACAGACCTCTGAAAAGCCCATTTACATATAAAAGCTACCAATGATAACTGTGCTCATTTGCTGAGTGATTAAAAAAAGAACACACACAAAATCCAAAATATACATTTTTTGCCAGCTATTCACAACCAATTTGGTAATCGTGATGAACGAAGAACACTGTAGCAAAAGTATTTGCACACTGTGTGTGCAATCACACAGTATGCTAAATTGTGTGCTCTGATATGGCTTTTATGAAATCTGTACATCAAAGCAGGGATGTGGTCACTGGACAAGCTTCACATACTGTCAAACCCCAATAATGCACTTCAATACGGCAGAGGTTGCTTAAGCAAAACATGTCCTTTACAAGGGCCACGGGAGGTCGCTGAAATCCACTGGGCCACCGAGACCTGCATCTGCTTCCAAAAGACTCATTATAACTGCCATGGCAGCTTCATCATTGCTGGGGCTGCTTGAACCCTGGTCGTTATCGATCATATCTATACCCATATGAGAGTTCTCGCCTGCAAGTGGGAAAGGGAGTAAACAATGGGGTTACATATTGTTTTCATAATTTCAAACCATGACACTTTATTATTCTTATGAATATAAAATTATAGCCAGCAAAGAATATCTTAATCAGATAATTACATTTTAAAATCACTTCATACACTCGAGACTCTGTTCTGTGCAAAATCTTAAATCAAAAGGAAATGAAAAATTTCTTGTATCCTAGTGCCACTTTTGAAAAAAAATTCTAAAACTATTGTGAATTGCATCGACTATTGGTCAAACTGTATTCCTCACACCCACTGATGCAGCAGCATCTATAGCCGTAGAAACCTTTTATACTCAAGTAGCAACTTACCTTACATTCATGGGGAACTGTATTCACATTTTGAATTCTCCAGTGCTAAATCAAAGCCTAGTTGGACACAGCTATCATAGATGGCAAGTTCCAACCTTAGGGATAGTTGTTGTCTAGCCCACACTCATGTCTCATCTATTCAGAAAATGCTCAGTATCCAAGCAACAATAATTAATGAAGGAGGTGAACATTGAGGGTGAGGAACAATGCACAAATTAAGGCGTATATTTGAAAAGATAACTTCCCTTTGGTAGCAAAGGTTCTGAATGTCACTGTCTTGTCTCTGTTATAGCTTCCTCTAGGGAGTGGGGAAATCGAAGTGGATTTTAATTAGTAGACAGACTGAAAAGATACTGCCTGCAGTTCAGTTAATCTTTATATTTTCTCTTCCTCAAATATGTCTTACACCATTGTTCCTGAGCTCTCTCAAGCCTTGTCTTTGCTCAGGAGTATGAGGAAGAGATCCGGATTTATGTAATTGAACAACAATATTGGTGTTTCCAACAAATGCAAGAAATGTGCTATATCTAACATGCCTAATACTTTCTAAAGTGTGGTCAGTGTTATGCCCATAAAGCTGCAATTCCTCAATCAGCATATTCAGCTTAGACAAATTCTGGAGAAACTCCAGCTATGCACAACCAAGCAAGACATCCATTTTCCCACAAAGTTGTCAAGGTATTTTCCACAGCGCATCATCTTTTTGTCTAAACACAATTAAATGATTTGCTTTGAAATCTTAATCCACTTGAGTCACTTCTCCAACACTCTATCATGCACCTCAAGCAAGTGATCACAATTCCTTTGCACCATTTCTCAAAATGCCAATTAGCCAAGTTAATAGACATATTTGTTGTTCGAAAAATAAATGGATCCCTTAATAAAAAAAATTAAATTAAAAAAAAAAGGAGGGAAAAGCTTTTGGCTTCCCTCTTATTTCACCTGTACGGGGCACCAACAAAGATGATACTGGATGCTCATAAATAACAAGTTACTTTCTTACCTGGTAACGTTCTTTCGATAGGATGGTCCGACGACGTATTCCATATCTATAACAGGTAATGTCCACAGCTGTGCTGCTTCGGAAAATTTTCTACGTCGATGCGCCGTCCCCGAGGACCTCCTCCGACGGCCGACGTCATCCAATGTGATAAGCAGAACGCACGACGCACGTAGCCTCAGTTGTAGTTTTTTCCCCCAGAACGTGTGACACCAGTTTTCTGCCAGTCAGACACACAAGTCCTTGCGGAACGCAAGCTGCAATCGCATAAGAAATTCTGCAGCGGGGAAGGTAGGGAGGGAGCGATATGGAATATGTCGTCGGACCATCCCATCGAAAGAACGTTACCAGGTAAGAAAGTAACTTGTTCTTCGAGGGGATTGGGTCCTCCAACGTATTCCATATCTATGACAGACTCCCAAAGCAGTACCAAGCAAGGAGGTGGGAAAAGAATTTAGAACACAAATTTACCATGCCCAATCAAATTGCGGAATAAAGGCCTGCCTTGCCAAAGGCCAGATCCTGCCCTCGGATGGAATCGAGGGAGTAGTGACGTACAAAAGTATGTAGTGAAGCCCAGGTGGCTGCATCACAGATGTGACGAATGGGAACACCCCTCTGCAGGGCAGTAGACGCAGCCACTCCCCTGGTAGAATGGGCCCGCAAGCCAGCCGGAGGGTCCTTACCTGCCAAGCGGTAACACTCGGAGATAGCTAAAATAATCCAACGAGACAAAGTCTGTTTCGTCACAGCTTGTCCCAAACGCTTTCCAGCGTAACCAAAGAAAAGTTGATCGTCCACTCTGACTCGGGACATGCGCGAAATATAAAAGCTCAAAGCTCTCCTAGGATCAAGCCTATGGAGCCTCTCCTCTTCCTTACCAGGATGTGGAGGAGGATAGAACGCCGGAAAAAAACAACCTTCTGGCTCAAATGAAATTCCGAAACCACCTTCGGAAGAAAAGAAGGACGAACTCTAAGGACAACCCTGTCCTTATGAAACACAGTGAAGGGCGGCTTAACTGAAAGTGCCTGTAACTCACTCACTCTGCGAGCGGAAGTAACCAAAACCAAAAACACAGTTTTCAGAGTTAACAGTCTCAAAGGGCAAGAATGCAAAGGCTCAAACGGAGCACCCATAAGAAACTTAAGAACAAGGTCCAAATCCCAACCGGGCACCAGAAAAGGTGGCAGAGGGAACACATTAGTGAGCCCTTTCAAAAACTGAGAAATTAAAGGAATCTTAAAATAGGAACATTCTTCAGACGAGTGCTTAAATATGGACAGCGCCGCCAGGTAACCTTTAATGGTCCCCACGTGCAAGCCCCTGTGGGCCAAGGAAAGCAAAAAAGACAGAACCATGGGAATGTCACACACAAAAGGATCCACATTCTGCACCAGTCGCAGAACTTTCTCCAACGGCAACGGTACAGAGACTTTGTTGCCGGCCGCCTGGCCGAGAGCAACACCTCCATCACGTCTTCAGGGAGGACCCAATCCTTATACCTCAACCTTTCAGAAGCCAAGCGTGAAGGTTGAGGGATCTGACCTCTGGATGGTGAACCTGACCCCCCTCCCGTGAGAGCAGATCGTCTCGGTAGGGAAGACGACATGAAGGGGAGATGGACAAGTCGAGAAGGTCCGGGTACCACGTCCTCCGGGCCCACGCCTGCGCAATGAGGATCATCCGGGAACCGAACCTCCGTAACCTCCGCAGTACTTGCGGGATGACGGGGACTGGAGGAAATGCGTACAGCAGTGGGAATGACCACTCCACCACGAACACGTCTCCTAAGGCTCCTTTTGGAGGAAATCCCCGTGAGCAGAACCTTTCGCACTTCTGGTTGACACTGGAGGTGAAGAGATCCACTTGAGGGGTCCCCCAAAGGGCAAAGATCTCCAGGAGAATCTCCTGAGCCAGCTCCCACTTGTGAGAGATCGTGCTCTGCCTGCTCAGAGCATCCTCCGTCTCGTTGTCGTCTCCGGCCAGATGAACAGCCGAGATCAAAACTTCCTGCTGGACGGCCCAGAACTCGATCTGCATCGCCTCCCTGCACAGAGGAAGTGACCCTGTGTTACGCTCACCTGGCTCCCACAGAGGCGTCGATCTGAACTGGACAGCTGCGGTCTCCACCAATGTGACGCATAGGGCCGAGATGACGGACTGGACTGGCCCACCTAGCTTCGTTTGCTTGGCCCGTAGGAATATTCTTCTGCAAATGGAGAAAGGGGATTAACCACCCGTGGAGTTTAGCGTAAATCCCCCCACCCCTGCTGTTCTCCCCACAGATCACCTTTGATGTCCCCTCTTATAGTCTCACCTGATGGTTTGAAAAGATGAGCTCTCCATCCTGCATTGAGTGCAGGGGCGCGTTGATAACCAGTTGCTTCACTGGCTCGAAGGAATTGGTGAGTTCCAGAACAATATTGACTCTGAAAAGTATGTAGTTCGTAAGAGTTCACATGTCTGACTTTCACTCTTGTCCGATTCCTTGCAGTTTGCAGCTTGACCCCAGCAAAGAGTTCCTCGTGGTAGCTGACGAAGTTCAGGTAAAGATTTGGCTTATCCTACACAGTTCAATAAAATAAGGCCAGAATGTAACCTGTTGCTTGCTCCCTTATTCAGGTGTGGAGAGAAAATATGAAGTTCGGTGAATAATGCCTCCGGCCGTAAAATTAGGTAAGTCTATTGTGGTCGGAAGAGTTCCCCTTGTTTGTCCCTTTGTCTCACCTTGTTGTCCTTTTGTTCCCCTTAGGGGCCGGGGTACAGCGAGGATGCAATGGAGACTGCGCCGACCCATGAAGAGGAATAGTACCCCCAGCGGTAATCAGGTAAGTCTATGGGGGTAGTTACTATTGCCTCTGTTTATTCCCTTGGCTCATTTTTGCTGTTCTTGTGTTCCCCTTAGTTGCCAGAGTGCGGCGGGAACGTGCAGAAGGATGCGGTGGATCGTGAGGATGCTGCGAAGGCCGGTGAGTTCAGCGCGGCGCTGCAGCAGGCGAGGCGGCGCGCGTAAAATGCTTCTTTCTTCCAACTCGAAGGCGCGGTGGATCTGGAATTCAGGTAAGGATCAAAGGTTTTGCTCTTATTCTAACCTCTTCTCCTTCTGTTCCTCCCTTTTTATAGGAGCTGCAGACTCGAGGCGGGCGTGGCAGAAGACTGGATGCAGGCTTGCAGACAAGGTGAGCGTTACGCTGCTGGATGCAGAATAACGCAAAGCGTGTGCTGCTCTTTGGGCGTGGTTTAACTAGCCTCCAAAGTAGTCCCAGGTAAGTATTCCTCCCCAGCCCCACCCGAGTAAAAAATAGTCCCTAGGTAAAATAGTCCCTTCCATGCCTCATTTGGCTTGGAGCTCTGCAGCATTGTCTGCATCAGGTAAATTCTACTCTATGAGCCTGGCGCCTATGGCGCCAGGACTGACTCTCCATATGAGCCTGGCGCCATAGGCGCCAGGACCGCACCCAAACAGCCCCTAGCAGGGGTTTTTGGGCTTGCTCAAAATAACGTGATGCCTGCTTCCGGGGTTGCTGGACCTGGTCTGGTTCCCCGGGGGTAGGCATCATGACACCCTGCCCCCCCCCTTTTTGTTGAGGTAGTGCATGGCCACTGTGTTGTCCGTTAGAATCAGGACACTCTTTCCTCACACAGTCGGCAGAAAAGCCTTCAGGGCTAGTCTGATGGCCCTCAGCTCCAACAGATTGATATGGAGTCTGGACTCCGACGGAGACCAACGACCGCTGACTGTCAACTCGTTGGCATGAGCTCCCCATCCCGTGAGGGATGCGTCCGTCACAATCGTCACCTCCGGCCAGGGCAGCCAAAATGGGGCCCCCTTCATCAGATTGCCTTCGACGGCCCACCACAGAAGGTCCTGGGCGACCGAGGGCGGCACCTGAACAGGGTCCGACATCCTGCCGGAGGACTGAGACCACTGGAGCTTGAGTGCCCATTGTAAAGATCTCATCCGCAACCTGGCCTCTGGCACCAGAAGAATGCAGGATGCCATGAGGCCGAGCAGTCTCAAGAACTCGGACGCTGGGAGAGTCTGGGCAAGCTGAAACTTGTGCACCATCTGCTGAATGTGAAGAGCCCTCACCTGGGGAGGAAAAAACAGCCCCAGGCAGGGGAGTTGCTAGGTCTGGAAAAGACCCGGGGCTAAGCTGATGTCGGAACTGTTGGGACTGGGGGGCTAGCTAGTCTTTTGGCTGTAGCTCCTGAGATTCTATCCGGGGCTACAACCAAAAGATCAGGGGCTATAGCCCCCTTAGCAACCCCTAGCAATGCCCCTGGCCCCAGGGATGTGTTGAGCACTGCTCCGATGTACTGGAGCTGCTGTGTTGGCGTCAAATGGGACTTCTTTAAATTGAGGGAGAAGCCCAGCTTGTGAAGGGAGTGGCAGGTGACAGACAGATGATCCAGGACTTGCTCGGGAGAGCTCACCCTGATCAACCAATCGTCCAGGTAGGGGTAGACGTGAATCCCCCCTTTCCTGAGATGCGCTGCCGCCACCACCATAAGCTTGGTGAAAACCCTCGGGCGGAGGTCAATCCGAACGGCAGGACCCAAAACTGAAAGTGCGAGTCGCCAACCGCGAACCTCAGGTACTTCTTGTGCTTGGGATGGATCGGCACATGGAAGTAAGCGTCCTTGAGGTCGAGAGACACCACCCAGTCCTGAAGTTGAAGGGCCTGGAGGACTTGAGAGAGAGTAACCATCTTGAACTTGTCCTTCCTGAGCAGTTTGTTCAAACCGCGCAAGTCAATGATGGGTCTCAATCCCCCGTCTTTCTTCGAAATCAAAAAATAAGGGGAATACCATCCCTTGTTCCTCTCCGCTACAGGCACCAGTTCTATGGTGCCGTTCTCCAGCAGGGCTTGAATTTCCTGCGCAAGGAGCGGATCCGGACTCTTCAAAGAGAGGTTCCCAGGTGGATTGTCGTGAGGCCTCTGCCGAAAAGGAAGACAGTAGCCGTGGGTTATGATCTCCAGAACCCTTACATCTGAAGTAATGGCACGCCATTCTACAAGATGCTGCGCCGGCCTTGCCGCCAACCGGCGAACCATGGGACCTGGCCTCATGACTGAGTGGTAGCGGCTGCGGCGTTGCCTGAGGGCAAAGAGGCAACTGCCCGAGCAGCCTTGGCACGTCGAGTACCCCGTTTTCCACCTCTGGCACTCTTACGGTGGCCTCTTTGACTGACAGCTCCTCTCACTTTACTGAAGGACGAGTAATAGCGAAAGGAACATCCCCTCCATTGTTGTCCCCTAGGACTAAAAGGCGGAGGTTGTCAAACTGCAGCGCCCAACGACTTCGCTGCAGCTTTGGAGGTCTGCAACCTCTCAAGGCTCTCGTCAGCCTTGCTGCCAAAAAGATGTTCACCGTCAAAGGGCATGTTGAGGAGCCGGGACTGCACATCAGGAGCGAACCCTGACTTCCGCAACCACGCAAACCTGCGTATTACAGTGCTCGCCTCCATGGACCGGCTGACACAATCTGCCATGTCCAAACCCGACTGAACGGCCTCACACATGGCATCCTTGCCATCCTGAACCACAGCAAGGAAACCATCCCGTTCGTCCCCTTCGGGAATATGTTGAGCCGCTAATGCAACACAGTTACACAAGAGTGTGTGTGAAACGAGACAAGGCACATATGGAGTTGGCCGTCTGAAGCACCATACCCCCTGAAGAAAACACTTTCTTCGCCCAGCCGTCAAAACGTTTGTCGTCCCTATCCGGAGGGATGGTAGGATACAACGCCTGCTTTGCCGGGGCCGTAGCCGCCTGCACCACCAAACTCTCCGGAGTGGGGTGCCTGGACAAGTAGCAGGGGTCGGTACTGGTTGGACGGTATTTTCGTGACAAAGACTTGCCCACTGCCGGGAGACTCTCTGGAGCAGTCCAGGCTGGCACCACTCTTCTCTGCAGAGCCATATGAAATGGCAGTACCGGGTCAGTGGGGGGGACCAAGATCAAGGATGTCCGTGAGATCATCCTGAACGAACTCCCCTGGGGGAGCCGACCATCCCAAGTACTCGGTGACCCGAGACATAAGGCGCTGGTACGAAGAATCGGCATGAGTGCCAGGCTCCGGCCTACAAAACTGCACCTCCGGAGAGGTGTCCAGTACACTGGCATCATGCAGTGACTCCCTCAGGTCATCAAACTGGCTATGACCCGAGAGAAGCTCATCTGGTACCGTAACCGGAACCAAGCCTTCATCAGAGCCTTCATCACCCTCTGAAATGTACTCCAGGCGGTGAGAGGAAGACACCTGGGGACCAAAGCTATGCCTGAACTTAGCCAAAGCCTTTCTAGGGGCTAACCCCGTGCCACGGGGCCCCTCCGACACCATCGCCTCGAAAGGCGTCGAGGGCGCCGAACGAGGCGGCGCCGAGCGAATCGGCGTTGACGTCAGCTGCAGCACCGCCAGCATCGATGGCGTCGACACAGGCCTCGAAGCCGAGCTCTGAGCGTGTCTCTCGACGACCTAGGCGCCCATAGCGTCGACGACCCCCTCAGAGGCGGAGCCTCGAGAGAAATCGTTGACGACCTCGGCGCCACAGGCGTCGACGTCTTCCTCGACTATGGCACAGGATCACGCGGTCTCGAGCGCATCGAGGACCGGGACCCGGAACGGGCATGGCGAGAATGGCTACCCTTGTCCGAGCGGGACCTTTCCCGCGAGCCGTGCCGACCACCCGAGCCCGAAGGCGTACAAGCGGTGTCTCTCGACCGGTGCCGACCGACCCCACTTGGAGGCGCGGATGGACCGGTGCCCTGCGATTCAAGAATCGCTAACATCTGCTTCCCGAAGGAAGCCCATTCCTCCGGTGTCACTTGCATGGTGGGATAAGCGACCTGCCGACGGGCGGAGTCCTCGGAAGAGGACGGGGAAGGCGACCGATGCCGGCGCTTCCGAGAATGCCTCGAAGAGGCGGAGGAGTGGCGAGACTGACTCCTGGAAGGACACCCACTGGACTTCCGACGATGATGCGGAGAGTCACCTCTCGAGTCATCCGTCGAAAGCCCCGTAGACCTCGACTTCCGGGGCTTAGACACCCGACCTACAGACAACTTCTTCTTGCACTCCCGCAAGGCCCTGGCCGTGAGCGACTGGCAGTCGACACAGTCGTCTGTATCGTGGGCCTCCCCGAGGCACCAGAGGCAGGCGTCGTGCAAGTCTGTGACCGACATCTTGGACCCACAATCCCTGCATTTCTTGAAGCCCGGACGTGGGGTTGAAGACGAAGTAGACATCGTCACAAACAGGTTTTCACAAAAACCGAACAGGTTCAACGATCCGAGAAGAATACAGCAAACTCCAAAGAGTCGAGGCGTACCGAGATTCATGAAGGGAACACGTTTGCGGAAAAAACGGAACTGAGGCTACGGGCGTCGTGCGTCCTACTCATCACATCAGGTGACGTCGGCTGTCGGAGGTCGTCCTCGGGGACGGCGCATCGACGCAGGACGCTGAAAATTTTCCAAAGCAGCACAGCTGTGGACATAACCTGTCATAGATATGGAATACGTCGGATGACCCAATCCCCTCGAAAGAAGGTTTCTAGTAGCTGGACTACACTTTCTCAAAACTGTAGAAGAGAGTTTGGAAGTGAGAATAATAGTAATCACATTTGTAGTCATTTCTAACTAACAGCCACAACACCTGCCAATAAATAAGCCATTGAACCAGCTCTATTTTTAAGGTAGTTGTAGGCTGCATACTCACAAGAAGAGTCTTTAAATTAAGCAATGGTCAAAACATGCTCTACGGATCTAGGGCCCTCTGCTGCTTTGATATACTTTGTAAGTCTATCCAACCATCACAATGATGTAGTGCATGCTGTACAGCTCAGTGCAAGTGTCAAAACACAAACTCAGAGGTAACCTAAAAGGTAACCTAACCCATGAAACCTAAAAGAGTTAAAAAACAGACACTCGATCCAACTATACCGACTAATTACAGGCCTATCACAACAATGCCATTTCTTCTCAAAATCTTAGACAAGGTGGCCAATCTCCAAATACAGAAGTATCTGGAGCACAACCATCTTCTAGGAACCCGCCAATCAGGATTTAGGCCTCAACATGGCACCGAAACTGCGTTAATTGATCTCAAGCCCAAATTGACTAGCTTAGGCACAAGGGGAAATCAGCCTTACTTCCTCTTGACCTCTCGGCTGCATTCGACTTGGTGGACCACAAGGTATTATGTAACCACCTGGACGCAGCAGCATTTCCCTCAGGAGGCGATAGTTTGGATAAATCCTTCCTAAGCAACAGGACTATGAGAGTCTTTTCACCATCAGCAGCGGCAGACCCCATCCCTATCACCTATGGAGTGCCCCCTGGTTCTTGTGTCTCACACACTATGTACAACATATTTACCAAGCCCCTTTTCAATGATCTGTACCATCTTGGTATCACCTACACTAACTATGCAGATGATCCAGATTCTCATACCACTTACTGGGGATTACGACAAGGATTTGGCCTTGGTAAACAGTTTCTACCTCATCATCCAGGCACGGATGGCTGCCCACGGTCTTTGCCTGAATGACAAAACTGAGCTCATCATCCCGGGCACACCTCAATAAGCTTAGCTCTAAATACACATCCTTTAACATCGACTGTAATCTGATCAAAGTTCCAAAGAGGTAAACACCTTAGGCTTTTCCCTTGATTCCACCTTCACCTTTGCTAAACTAGTTAACTCCATGGCCTCTGCCACTGCATATACATGTAAATTAATCAGAGCTGGCAAACCATTCCTCTCCAAGAACAGTTCTGGCCAGAGCATTAATCCTGTTCAAACTGGACTATTGCAACTCCCTTTACATTGGTGCAAATAAGTACATTGTAAGGGGACTACAGATGCTCCAGAATAATGCCCTTAGAGCTGCCTTGGGTATAGCAAGGAAAGAGCACATATCAGAAGTAAGGAGACAGAATACCTGGCTTTCTAATACTGACAAAATCCAGCTGAAAACTGCTTTGCTTACCCACAAACGCCTGAACAAAGCTGCACCCTGCTACCTCACTGAGAGATTCATTAGAACATCCTCCAGCAGGCCCACTAGAACAGCCAACACAAACTGTCTGATTGTACCAAAATTTAAACTATCCAAAGTGGGGGAGGGGGGGGCAGCAGTATCCCAGTTAAAGCATCACAGCTTTGGAACTCTGCCACCGCCACTGTGAGCCGACCAAACCTACCTGAACTTCAGACAGAATCTCATCAATTGGCTCAAAGATAATGACCATGTACATATCTCACACTATCCCTGTACTGTAAATAGCTACCAGATTGTTATCTTAAATTATGTTCATGCTGTACAGTGTTTTTCGCATGTACCCACTATTTCTTGTATATACCTACCTATCAGTATTTGTATTTCCTTCACCTGTATATCTTTACCTGTATCTCTGTATATTATTGTGTAACCTAAGCTGAAAGTCTTCTTGTATCTCCTGTGCCCTGATACCCCTGGGTCTGGCACGCATTACAAATACACAAACATACATTAACAATTGATGTACCACAGTTTTGGCTTTCAACTACAATAATGTGAAAGTGAATTCCAATGGCAAAAGTGTTGCCAGAGCGTACTATGCCCCAGGCTTGGTGCCACACACCACATAGTGGATATTGGAATCCATAACAGATACACCTTGACGTAATTTGCTTGACTCTTCAAAGACTGAAGGCTGCTTGATCGTTTTGGCAATGTCTCCTACAGGAAGGACAAAAAATTGTGCATATTTTTGGAAACTATTATTAGCACCTATTGAGGCTTGATGTGTTCAAGGGGCAGAAAAGGGAACATAATGATGCCACAGATCCCCCTCAAATCTGGTGGCACCATGTGACAGGTGTGATGCACTACATATGCATTGCATTAATGAATGCCTTTCTAATGCTTGGGTGGCTAGGCCAGCATAGTACATGTAAGGCATGAGACCAGTTTTGCACCTGGAGGTGGTAGAGACAGTGTGGGGAAGATGTGTGGATCCCAGTACACCGCCCAATAGGGTGTGGACCAGGATGGCAGCATCTTTTAGACAGTTGTGGATGGCATTAGTGGTGCCATTTGAGGTTATGTAGTAGAACGTGAACTATGACTTTTACCATTTTAGGATGGTCGTGTCCTTGGAGGTTACTTGTGTTGTTTCAGTCTGACATATCACTGCTCCTTTTTCTGTGTGATGCCATCTCTTTGCCAGTGCATCATCAATCTCCTCGCTTTCAACTTTTGCTGGATCCCAGAATAGCTCAGGTGCTTTAATGCCATTGAGATTATTCGCCTTTTTGGGGATCATTTTTTACATGTTCTCTCGGTTATTGTGAGCCAGCAGTTTGCCTTCAGGGAGGGGCTTGGCCCCTACTGTGTCGTTTGAGGGAAGGTGAAACCGCAGTGTGAAGATACTGACAGGTTTAAACAGCAGTTCCTAGCCCTAGGAATGGACAATTTCCAGGAACACTCAGCTAAGATTTATGACTGGATAGTGAAGGTAAAAAAAAGACAAAGTGAAAATGTGATCTTTAAAGTTTACTTAGTCATCTGTCTGGGGGAAATTATGCACTTCCCTGTGGTTAACTGCTCAATAGGTAATTTTACTGTGGTGCTTGGCAGTGTCAAAGAGCTCCTCGATATCGGCCCGGTTTAATTTTCCTTTCAGCTGCATGGGGTTGGTTTCATGCCATTTAAAAAGGTTCAAGTGTGGGAGGTAGACCCGGTCTTCTTTGCCCTGGGCTAAGACTAGGGATAATTTGCTTTTTGGGATTGTTTTATCAGAGGTTTGATTACCAGAACATCGAATCATCTGCTGAATCATGGAATAACGGTTATTCTTTGATAGATCACTAGTTTAAGACAGACAGCTGCTAAAAATAACTGGATGCAAAGGACAATGTAACCTGTTGCACAGACAACTCACAAAGGAGACGAATGTTAAATATGCTAAGAATGATTCCTTCTCTGACCTTTTAAGGGCTGCAAAGGAGATGACTGTCGTGTGCCCATCATCAAAGACTGTGCAGAGACACACACACCCATCATCACAACAATAATCAACTCGTCCTTCGCCACGACTGTCCCAGCCTCCTTGAAAGAAGCGTTGATCCTCCGTTGCTTAAAAAACCATCTCTCGACCCCACCATCCTTACAAACTACCGCCCTATTACTACCGTACCCTTCATCCTAAAAATTCTCAACCGTGCAGCCTACATCTAGGTCAACAATACTTTGAGGAAAACCACATCCTTGGCATCCATCAAGCAGGGTTCTGCCCAAGGCACGGAACTGAAACCGTCTTGCTGCACCTGAAAAAAAAACAATTGGACGAAAACAAAGACAGTGGCAAACTTTCCCTGCTCTTCATGCTGGACTTAGCAGCGTTCAACCTTGTCGACCACCAGGCACTTTGCAACCACCTCACCACAACAGCCAACTTCTCCCCTGCAGCCGCAGACTGCATCAGATCCTTCTAGGCAGACATATCCTCTCAGGTCTTCATGGATGATCATGTTACCCCACCCACGCCAGTAACCTGCAGCGTCCCACAAGGATCGTGCACCTCCCCCACTCTGTATAACATTTATACAAAACCCCTCTTTGATCACTTGGATGTCCTTAGCATATCTTATAAGAATTACACCAATGACACCCAAATCATTCTCTCTCTCTCTCTCTCTCTCTCTCTCTCTCTCTATCTCTCTCTCTCTCTCTCTCTCAAAAACGTTGTGGCCATCAATTCAGTCTACGACATCATGCAGAACTGGATGGTGACCCACCTGCTATGTCTAAACGACGAAAAAACCAAGATCCTCATCGTAGGCTCACAAACCACACTCAACATGGATCCAGCTTACAAGGCTTTCAACATAGATGGAAACCTGATCCAAACCTCACCTGCAGCCTAAACCCTGGGCGCTACCCTCGACCTCTCACACCAAGGAAATGCCATTGCCTCTTCTTCTGCCTACACCGCCAAATTACTCAATGCCAGCAAGCCCTTGCTCACCACAACCAACCGCCTTGCCAGAGCCATCACCGGAGCCAAACTGGACTACTGCAACACCCTCTCTGCAGGCACCTCTGAGCAAAACTTGTGCAAGCTACAAACTATTCAAAACCATGCCCTCCGGGTCGCCTTAGGCTTGTCCAAGCAAGACCATGTTTCAGAAGCCAGAAAAGATGCCCACTGGCTTCCTATCCATGAGCGAATCAAATTCAAGACTCTATCGCACACAGGTGCCTCACGAACACTGCCTCGGGTTACCTCTCATGTTGTGTGGAAAAATACACCCCCCACACCTACTAAGATCCACAAACTGCCACTTCCTCCGAGTACCTAACTTCACTTGAAAGACTGCAGGAGCATCAAGCTTTCCTGTCATTGTTGCAAAGCTCTGGAACGATCACCCCATCACCTTGAGAAAAGAACCTTCCTACTGGGCCATTAGGAAAAACCTGAAAACCTTGCTTTTCAACCAAGCCACCCGACTGAAAGGCACTTTGCTCCTGCAACCTCTCCCAAACGGACAAACCACCACCTTTATTTGTATCCATGGTTGTTGCCACCATCTGATACTCCTTTTTCCCATCCCAACTGTACTTTACGTGCCTCCTCACCCAATGTCACTAGCGCCTAAATGCCTAAGGGTTCAGTGTGCTGCAACAAATGCAAAATAAATAATTTATTTGCACAGATGGATCCTTATTTTAGAAAAGCAAACATTGGGAAGGCAGAAAGGGGTGCAATGGGGAAAGCCCTGTTGGCAACAAATGACTGCAGTCAACAGGCTTAATTTGACTATAGAACAGGTAAGAGACACTAACGAACTTGGGGTGGGGAATTTGCACACGTGTTTTCTTGACAATAGAAGAACAAGTTACTTACCAACTGTAACGTTCTTTCGACTGGATGTTCCTCCCACATATTCCTCATCTTGTGATAATTCGTTATCTCCAGCTTCGCTGCTTCAGAAAATAATTTTCTCGGCAGAGGGCGCTGTGCTCAAGGTCGTGGCGTCGATTGTCCCTCGACATACTCCGTACTCTGTCGACATCACCAATGGTATAAATAGCTCGAGCTGCGCCAGTTTGTTCAGTTCTGTTCTTTCGATGAAACATATAGGAAGAACACGCAGGCGTGCCCCATGACCGATACATTCTTCGTGAGAGGAAAGTGTAAGAAAAAACGTAAACTGTACTGTGGGGTAGGATGGGAGGGTCAATGAGAAATACGTGGGAGGAACATCCAGTCGAAAGAACGTTACAGTTGGTAAGTAACTTGTTCTTCGAATGGATTGTGTCCTCCCACGTATTCCTCATCTTGTGATAGGCTCCCATAGCAGTAGCAATTTTGGAGGCGGGAGTACCAATTTCAGTTTGTGGACAGAATGCAGAACTGCCTTAGCAAATAAACCCTCATTGAGGAGGCAGTATCCAAACAATAACGTTTAACAAATGTATGCATTGTTTTCCAGGTTGCAGCTGCACAAATATCTGCTGCCGGAACTCCCCTCTTTAGAGCCGCAGAAGTAGCCATTCTCCTTGTAGAATGGGCACGAAGCCCATCTGGTGGTTCTTTTCCCGCTAATCTGTAGCATTCAACTATGGCTAATATGATCCAGCGGGAAATGGTCTGTTTTGTTACAGATAAGCCTAATTTATGACCAGTATAACCCACGAATAGTTGGTCATCTTGTCTCAATTTAGCCATCCTTGAGATGTAAAAACTAAGAGCCCTCTTGGGATCTAGTCTGTGTAATCTCTCCTCTTCCTTGCCCAGATGAGGAGGGGGATAAAAAGTTAGTAGTACTATTTTTTGTGAGAAATGGAAGTCCGAGACTACTTTTGATAAGAACAAAGGTTTAACTTTAAGGACTACCTTATCCTTATAAAAAATAGTATCTGGTGGTTTGCATGAGAGAGCCTGAAGTTCACTAACCCTGCGGGCTGATGATAGGGCCACAAGAAGGACAGTTTTTAGAGTTGAAAGCCTCAATGGACATGAATGCAGAGGCTCAAAAGGTATGCAAGTCAAGAATTTTAGTACTAAATTTAAATCCCAAGTTGGTACATGGTAAGGTACTGGAGGGTATACATTAGTAAGCCCTTTTAAGAATTGAATGATTAACGGTATTTTAAAATATGAAACCTCTTCCGAGGAGCGCTTGAAAATGGACAGCGCATCAAGGTATCCTTTGATTGTTCCTATCTGGAGCCCCAGATTAGCTAGATGTAATAGAAAAGAAAGCACCATTGGGGTGCCACACTGAAAAGGGTCCACTTGTCTTTGCACCAGTTACTAAACCTGTTCCAGCGACATCGGTACAAAGATTTTGTTGCTGGTCTTCTGGCCGAAAGCAAGATTTCCATAATGTCATCCGGAAGATCCCAATCCTTGTATCTCAACCTCTCAGAAACCATGAGTGAAGGTTGAGTGTCTTGACCTCTGGATGGAGAACCCGACCTTCCTCTTGCGAGAGAAGATCCTCTCTTTGCGGAAGACGTATTGGAGGGCAGATGGACATGTCCAGAAGGTCCGGGTACCACGTTCTCCTGGCCCAATCCGGGGCAATTAGGATCATGGTTTTCCTGAACTTTCTCAACCTCCTGATTACTAGAGGAATCACGGGGACTGGGGGAAACTCGTACAGCAGTGGAAACTTCCACTCCACTACGAACGCGTCTCCCAGAGCTCCTCTTGAGGAAATTCCCTTGAGCAGTACTGATCGCACTTCTGGTTGATCGCAGTGGCGAACAGATCCACTTGAGGTGTTCCTCAAAGGGCGAAGATCTCCAGAAGGACTTCCTGAGCTATCTCCCACTCGTGAGAGACCGTGCTCTGCCTGCTCACAGCGTCTGGCGCCGTGGTTTAACTGCGGCTAGGTGAATTGCCGATAGAGAGATTCCTTCTCGTATTGCCCAGAACCATAGCTGCATTGCCTCTCTGCACAGTGGTAGTGACCCTACTCCTCCTCTTTTGTTGAGGTAGTACATGGCCACCGTGTTGTCCGTCATTATCAGGGCATTCTTTCCCTGTACAGAGGGCAGAAAGGCCTTCAGAGTTAGTCTGATTGCCCTCAGCTCCAAAAGGTTGATGTGTAGTTTGGACTCTGATGGAGACCAACGACCGCCGATTGTCAGATCGTTGGTGTGTGCTCCCCACCCCGTGTTTGAGGCGTCCGTCACTACTGTTATCTCCGGCCATGGTTGCCAAAAAGACTCTCCCTTGAGAATGTTGTCATTGCAAGCCCACCATAGAAGATCCTGAGCAACTGCGCTCGGGACTTGCAGAAGATCTGACATATTCCCTGAGAACTGGGACCACTGAGTTCTGAGTGCCCATTGAAGGGATCTCATTCTCAACCTGGCCTCTGGTACTTGGAAAATGCAGGATGCCAAGCAACCTGAGAAAATCGAAGGCCGGAAGACGTTGGGCATTCTGGAATTTTGTTACCATCTGCTGGATGTGGAGAGCTCTCACCTCGGGAGGCGAGGCTTTTCCCGAGGAAGTGTCCAAGACTGCTCCGATAAACTGGAGCTTCTGGCATGGTATCATGTGGGACTTCTTGAAATTGAGGGAGAAGCCCAATTTGTGGAGGAAGTGGCAGGTGATCGAAAGGTGTTCCTGAGCTTGTTCTGGAGAACTTGCTCTGATCAACCAATCGTCCAGGTAGGGGTAGATGTGAATGCCCCCTCTCCTGAGACTTGCTGCCACAACCGCCAACAGTTTGGTGAAAACCCTCGGGGCGAATGGCAGAATCAACCCGAATGGCAGAACTCGAAATTGATAATGAGAATTGACAATCGCGAACCTCAGGTACTTTCTGTGCTTTGGATGAATTGGCACATGAAAGTAAGCATCCTGAAGGTCCAATGATACCAACCAATCTTGGGGTTGGAGAGCCTGAAGGATCTGAGAAAGTCACCATCTTGAACTTGTCCTTCCAGAGGAACTTGTTCAAGTTTCTCAAGTCCAAGATGGGTCTCAGTCCTCCGTCCTTTTTTGGGATGAGAAAATATGGGGAGTACCAACCCCTGTTCCTCTCCGCTACAGGTACCAGTTCTATGGCACCTTTCTCTAGCAGGGTTAAAATTTCCTGCAACAGGAGCGGATCCAGAATTTTGGCAGAGTTGGCTCCCGGTGGATGATTCTGAGGCCTTTTTTGGAAGGGGGGGCAGTAACCTTGGGCTATTGTTTCCAGTGCCCAAGCATCTAAGGTAATGCCTCGCCATTCCTTCAGATGCTGAGAGAGCCTGCCTCCCACTGGTGTTTTGTGCAACAAGGTCTCAGAGGGATTTGGAGGCGGCTGCAGGAGTGGCTGAGGGTACAGATGCCGCTCCTGGGGCTGATTTTGCACCTCTTCCTCGTGCTCCACGAGGGAAGTTTCTTTTGCCCCTTTGAGAAGCCTGTTGTCATGATGCCTACCCCCAGGCATCCGGACCAAGTCCATCAGCCCCGGGAGCAGGCATCTAGACATTTAGTAAAACCTCAGCAGCCCTGGCTAGGGGCTATCTGGGTTCAGTCCTGGCGCCTTAGGCGCCAGGCTCATAGTAGGAATCAGTCCTGGTGCTTAAGGCGCCAGGCTCATAGTCATTACTTACCTCAGGCAGACCATGCTGAAAATGACTCCAATCGAACATGAAGCCTGAAAGGGACTATTTTTCTACAGGGACTATTTTTTACTCGGGTGTGGTTCTAGGGACTTCTTACCTGGGACCACTTTTGAGGTTATTTAAACCACACCCGACCAGCAACACATGCTTCGAGTTATTCTGCATCCAGCAGCGTAACACTCACCGTGCCTGCAGCCTGCATCCAGTCTTCTGCCACGCCTGCCTCGAATCCGGGGCTCCTAAAACAAAGAGGAAATAAAGGGACAAGGTTAGAAAACCAACTTATTTCTATTCCACACCTGATTCTGGATCCATCTTGTCTCCGGACCTCTAAAGAACATCCTTTCTGCACGCACCGCTCCTCCAGCTGCAGCGCCATACTCACCAGTCTTCACAGTATCCTTCGGGTCGGCGCTGCCTCCATCATTTCTTCACCGAACTTCGGCACCTAGGAGACAAAAGAAAACCACAAGGTGAGCCGAGGGAACCAAAAAATATAATTCTTACCACCATAGACTTACCTGATTTACCACCGGAGGCATCCTTTTGTGACCCTCCATATTTTCACGTGCCGCATCTGTAAAGAGAGACAAAACAACACATTTTCCTCATGCAACATTTACCGGACAGCGCCGGGTAATACAGACTCTTACCTGAGTGCCACCAGCTGCCACAAGAGCATCTTTTCACGAGCCAGTTGCAAGACAAGAAAGGAAGGGGGGGGACAAGAGTGAACATCGGACATATTGAACTCTATGAACTTAATACTTACTGGTCCTCACCAGGAACCTCAGAGTCAATACTCTCCGGAACTCTCCCGAGCCTTCAAACCAGTGAAGTATCTGGAATCGACACGCCCCTGCAAATCCACGCAGGATGGAGAGCTCATCTTTCAAGAATATAAGGTGAGATTGCTGTGAGGGCATTTCGGAGGTGATTAGTTGGGGAGGACTGTGGGGGTGCCATCACTTGAATCCACAAGTGGCTAAATCCATCTCTCCACTTGCAGGAGAATATTTCTACGGGTTAAGCAGACAAGATTAGGAGGGCAGATCCAGTCAGTCATCGCTGCACTACGCATCACGTGGGTGGAGACCGCAGCTGTCCGGGTCCGACCGACGCCCCTGTGGGAGCCAGGTGAGCATAACACCTGTCCTCTTCCACTACCAAAAGAGGAGGAGTATCGAAAAGAACGACCCCTCCAGGAAGATGAGCCGGAATAGGGTTTTAGAGGCTGGCGCAAAGAGGCGCTAAGTGATTTAGCTGCCGCTTTTGAGGTCTGAAATTTTTCTAGGCTTTCATCAGCCTTTCTGCCAAAGAGCCTCGAGCCATCAAAGGGCATGTTGAGGAGTCTAGCTTGCACGTCTGGTGCAAACCCCGACTTTCTCAACCACGCAAATCTGCGTAGCACAACGCTTGCAGCCATGGATCTTCTGATACTATCAGCAGTATCCAGTCCAGACTGGAGACATTCCCCCATTGCCTCCTTCCCGCCTTTAACTATATTCAGGAAGCCTTCCCTTTCCTCGCCTTCCAGAATATGATCAGCCGCCGAAATACAGTCCCACAGGGTATGGGTAAACCTGGCTAGGGTACAGGTGACATTTGCCGATTTAAGTGCCACACTGCCTGACGTGAAAACTTTATGTGCCCAGGCATCAACTTTTTTATCCTCTCTATCTGGAGGGATAGTTGGATAAGCAGTTTGTTTTGAAGTGGATGCTGCCTGAATGACTAAACTCTCTGGAGTCGGCTGTTTATTCAAATATTCAGGATCCGTTCCAGCTGGTCTATATTTTTTTGGAAAAGTGCTATCTGCAGCAGCAATACTCTCTGGTTTCTCCCAGTTTTTCTCCACAGTCCTTTGAAGTGCCTTGTGGAAAGGGAGAACAGGATCTTTCTGAGGTCCCTTGACGATTATATCCGTCATGTCATCTTGTTAAAAAATGGGTGAAGTATTACCCAACCCATATACTCAATTACCCTGGTCATCAGACCCCTGTACCCAGCATCTGCATGCTCTGCAGGATTAGGTCTGGCGAACTCTAATTCTGGGGATGTGTCAATTCCACTCGCAGAATCTAGAGTATCACTCGGGTCTCTCATTCTAGATTCCTGATCAATAAGTTCCTCAGGAACTTGTCTTGTACCATAAGAAACTCCAAGAGGAGTAACTTCGTCCTCTTCTGAAGCAGATTCTTCATAAATTGCTGACAGACTTGAAAAAGTCTGATCTGGGCAATGGAGTGAATCTCCTTTCTTCCTCTACTATCCGCGTTGAAGGAATTGATAAATCCTTCGAAATTGTCAAAGGGGTCTTCGAAGACTTCGAAGATGACTTCGATACTGGCGTCGAGGATGTTTTTGGTTTTGGAGTCGAAATTATCGACGCCGAGGGCGTCGACGAAGTCGTCGAACTCTTCGACGGCTTGTGTTTTTTGCATGGCACTGGAGAAGTGCTCGACTCTCGAAGAGTCTTCGACGGATTTACGTCGACTCGAGTTCTTTTAGATTCCTCGACGCTACCGGTCTTTGCCATGGTAGTCTTGGACTTCCCTTTGTCGTCCAATGGAGCGACTTTAGGGGTATGGCTTTTTCGAGGGTCTTTCGAGGGGGTCGAGGCCGCGTTCTCGAAAACCTCCATCTTTTTTGCGGAATTCTTCCCACTTACTGGGAGAATCCGATTTAGTCGGACATCGAATTTCTTCGGTCGACTCTGAAGAAGATGATGATGATGATGAGGGAGATCTATGTCTCCTCTTAATTTTTTTAGATGATGACGAAGAGTGTCTCGATCTACTCCTAGATCAGATCTCTGAGTGCCTATGGCGATCCGATTCCTTCGAATCAGTCGCTTTCTTATGTCTTTTTGACATAGCCTTCTTAGAGGCTTCCCTCCCCACCGACAGTTTACCTTTCCTCTCACGAAGAGCTTTCTCGGTCATGGATTGACAGGACCCGCAGTCGTCGGTTCAGTGACTGGAACCGAGACACCAGAGACAAATCCGGTGGGCATCGGTGACTGACATTTTAGATCCACAATCTACACACTTCTTGAACCCCGTCCTGGGTGTCGAAGGAGTTGAAGATGACATTTTCTTCACAGAAAATTGAAGCGCGCCGTTCTCGATAGCGAAGCGATCGGAAAAACCGAACTGAAGCAAAGGGCGCGGCTCGAGATATTTATACCATTGGTGACGTCGACAGAGTACGGAGTCCCTCGAGGGACAATCGACGTCACGACCTCGAGCACAGCGCCCTCTGTCGAGAATTTTTTTTTCCGAAGCAGCGAAGCTGGAGATAACAAAATATCACAAGATGAGGAATACGTGGGAGGACACAATCCATTCGAAATCAATGTTCGTGTTTTGGCAATGTTAAATCTTATTTCTCCATTTAGGACACCTGCTTGAATTTGGAAGGCCTAAATACGCATAGACAAGCTATATGCAGATTTGACGAACAGGCCATGAGAACTAGATCATACTTAAGAGTGACAATTCAGAAACACGTAGCAGATGGCAATGTTGAAGATTTGGGCACCAAGTGGTTACATGGGTGGACTAGGATCACACACTATGGTTAAGTACTAATGCTGGGCTCTGACACCAGATTAATTTTAGCACTTTGCCACATCCTTTCCCAGTTATCAACACAGCACAGTGCACTAATTTCTTAGTCTTTGACTT
This sequence comes from Ambystoma mexicanum, assembly GCF_040938575.1. NCBI lineage: Eukaryota > Metazoa > Chordata > Amphibia > Caudata > Ambystomatidae > Ambystoma > Ambystoma mexicanum. Next base: position 729,814,552 of record NC_090934.1, read on the forward strand.
TCAAGGATTAAAATAATGTCCCGTCTTGTAGAACTGGTTGGAAAAATGTACTAACATGATAAAGCAACATGACAATATTTAAAATAAAATACTTCTTTTTTGCAGCGAGTTTCTAGGAGCATTATTGTAGCTTTATTTTCTCCATTATTATAAAATTAAGTGTAAATGTATCAGAATCCTAAAGCTGCGAGCCTAACAAATGGTTTCACTACTGTATTTTAAAGCTATAATTACACACAGCAAAATACCTGCTTGTATTTTTTTGATAGACTAGCTGATTGTTGTTCGTGATGTGAAGAACATGTGAAAATCTAGAAAAAAACTATTTTTGTATAAAATAGGCAGACCTGAAAGTAATTCTTCCAGAGGTTTGACACACTTGGGTGTCTCTTTGCTGTTTGGAGCCCCTGCAATTTAAATGGTATCAATGGAAAAAGAGGAGGCAAGATGCTACCAGAATGTGAAGATTCAAAACCTTTCACGAAAGACGGCACAGTACTATAATGAGATCAAATGATCTGTCCAGTATCCTAACACTGTCCAGTGGCAAACCTATGAAAAGACCTTTAACAATTTAGTTCCACTGCTTGTAATTTGGCTTTCTTACCTACTCTCACAACTAAAGCATTATGCTGCCCCCTGCCAAATTTTTACAACTCTTGTTTGACGATACTAGCTCTAGACCTGCCTGTGTTATACTGTGTTTAGTAGTAACATTGTTTTGTTGCATAGTAGGTGTTACTATAACCAACCCTATACCTAGGTTTATCTACTTCTGAGAGGGGAATGGCTGTGTCGGACTTGCTGGGATGTGGTATTGCAATGATCTGGTGCATGACACAGATCTCTGCCACAACTGCTTCATACACTGAGCTATATCATTAACCATCTTAACATACACACTTAAAAATAGTACACGAGTTGTGGTTTTAAAGATGGACAAACTTTACATAAAACAGTGAACACATTCAGTACAGGATTAATTCATCAGATAGCAACAGCCAGGCAGTAGGTATGGAGGCGCAGAGATGGGGGCAGCGGGCACATGACAGAGGGGTAAATGGTGTTATCTGCCCCACATTCCTGAGTGGAGAGGATACATGACCCCCGCCCCTCCCATCCCCATTGCCCCTGCTCCTACAGCCTGTAGTGCAATATTGTCTAAGAAGTCATCAGGGACGGCTGAGCCTATGCAAATCGGTCACATGTAATGCCCCCTTTTGGTGGATAAGAAGTTGGTGTCCACATTGTGACATTAAGGGCATTTGGTCAAGTAGGGTCCTCTTCCTCTTGTAAAGCCTTCTGGAAACCCAGGTCAATTGCCTATTGTGAGTAAGAGAGGATGGGTGGTGAAGTTAATCTTCCTCTCAGTAGCAAATCAGACCAGTACTGATGGCTCTCCTGGCATTGGATCCATGTTAATATTAAAGGTGGGACTCCCGCCCCGGTTGTGGACAGATGCGCCAGGCCTCTGACATTGCTGAATTCTGATGGATAAAACCTGGACTAGGAACCTTGATGATAGGGCAATGGACAAGTTCCTGGTCAATATGAAAAAGTCCCTGATCAATAAGGTCCTTTCTGTGGATGGAGTAACTTTCACATCTAGGCAGCAATGTGTTTCTGCATCAAACATGGCTAGTACAAAAGGTGGCATGTGCCATGGGGGGGGGGGCAGTATTGCATCACTGAGTGTGTGTGAGTATGCTTAACTATCTATGTCATAAGATTTTGTGATTGTGTTATGAGGCAGTAGAATGAGATTATGCTAGAGGTGTTTTCATTTCATTGGCCTGTTGCTCTCAGATTTGGGTTTTGGCCTTCTGAATATTTCTGTTTTTTTCCATTCATTGTGATCAATCTTGAAGATCCAGATTCTTCGATTATATCAATAACTCTTAATGGCCAATGGACGAATCAGGGGATCTTGTCCCGGAATTAATAAAAAGGAACAGAATTCCCACACCAAAACCCAGAAAATTAAGGCAAAATCCCACCAAACCGTACCAATTAAATCCAAATATACCATATGGGTATATGTATTATTGTAAGGCAAGACCACCATCTCAAATCACTGGGACAAGGAGGCTGCATCCGGAGGGAAAAGGAGTGGAAACTAACATGGACAATCTTAGTCCTTTTTTTGCCTTGCTTGACAAGTCCGTTAACAAAAGGAAAGGAAGACTAGGGTCAAGTGTGGTTGAAGGAAGTTACAGCAATAGTGGCCGGAAAAGACCAGCAGAAAGCAGAGTGAAGAAGTAGTTGTGGCAGAGTGGCAGTGGTAGTTATGTGAGGGGGCAAAGTGTGTCACCCAGAGAGAAACAGCTGGTGAACGCCCTCCGAGAAAGAGGAGAGGGACGTGTCCACTTGTGGACCAACACCAGACCAGAAGGAACTGAGGAAATCAGCAGGTGCTGGAAGACTCCATACTCCCTGTGGCAGGGGAGCCGGATGTCCCAAGGATGGTGACGTTCTGCAGCTGACTAAGCGCCAACCCCGCCAGAGTAGAGACCAGCCATCCCTGGGTGCAGTGAAAACGCATCACGAGGAACGGGGCTGTTGGGGGCTGCTCTGGGTCACCGGGCAGCCCCGTACTCAGGTCGGGGGACACCCGACAGGACACACTGGTGCGGCCCGCACGCCGCAGACTCAGGGGTGGGGAGTCACCCCACCCGCTCCGGACTACCAGAGCTCCACACGTGGCCGGGGGCACCCGGATCACCGCGGCCCCGGCTCTGGGAGCACCCAGGCCAGAGTCGCCTCCCCAGCCCGCCTCACATGGCAGGGGGGGGACACACAAGGACGGCGTTGCCCGGCAGGGGCAACCGTCAGGACTGTGTTGCCCGGCAGGGGCACCGTCCTCAAGCTGGGCCCCGTCCTTGGGCCCAGCGCCTGCAGCATAGCACCAGCATGGTGCACCAAGAACGACGCTGGAGCCTTGATGGGAGTGACAGGCGAGCCGGAAGCGGCTCGCTTCTTTTATTATGTTGGTCACGTGGCCCATTACAACATCCTGGGAGCTACCATGCTCCCAGGAGGGGTTAACATGCAACACCACTCCATTTTATTAATAACAAAATCAAAATGTATAGCACTGCATTCTACTACTCCTAGGACCACTCTACTAATAGCACCACTCACCCAGGTTAATAAAGGGTGTAACTTATCACACAAAAACACCAGTGCTAGCCACTGGCACCACGCGCATCATTGTGCATGCGCAGGTATGCCCAACATCACATTGCCCAGATACTGGGCCACTTGAGACAAGTCCATGTCTGCAGGCCCCCCGGTCTTCATGGGGATGTCGACGACGAAGTCAATCTCCCACACTTATAGGGTTGCAGGAAAACAGTCTGTGTCCTCACCCACATTCACCAGAGTCAAAGCCGCACCTGGGGGAGACCCAGGGGCCACATCGGCCAAGTCCACAGCCTGGAGAGGAAATCACGGCAGGGTGACAGAACCCGCTTCTTCCACTTTCCCCCGGGGCAGGTGTCACATGTCTCCCTCAGCTGGTTTTACTTGAGGGCGCACGAGCACTCCCTTTGGGGAGCCGCTACCCTGTGGCTGTCTGATGAGTGCAGCCCTCTCCACCTGTTGGCCCTGGAGACCCTTCATGCTCGTCCATCTCCTCCATGGGGCTCCCCGCTTGCCCTCCCACATGTTCCTTTGTATGCCTCCCCACCCGATGTTCGCCGAAATGCGAGGGAGGGGCAGGCAGCTCACCTCTTTGTTGTGGTTGGGGGAGGGGCCGCCGGGGACCTCCTCTGCCCGCTCCTCGGAGCAGGCACTTACATGTCCTCGCGGGCCCTGTTGGCATTGGGCCCACCTCGTTTCCTTACTTCCAGCGCCCGTCGGGGGGGCAGCCCGGCCCTCCACCTCAGCGGACGCCCACCCCTTCCTGGAGGGGGGGGGCACACCTCCCGCTGCGGGAAGCCGCCAACCCATCCTCCTCCCGCGGGGGTAGCGACACCTCCTCCATTGTTACTTTTGCAGGCCCAGGTGTATTTGGGCCTGCATCCTCGTTTCCCCCTTTTTTTTTCCTCTGCTCCACTCCAGAGCACCTATCTTGAGTGGCGGGCCCATGTGGTGACAGGCCCGCCTCCATTCTGCCTCGCTCCGGCCCGGAGCGCACTTCTGACCTGCGCGGGCCCCTGTGACGGTGGGCCCGCTTCACATTGGGGCGAAAGGTAGGTCTGCTTCATTGAAGCTCGAGGCCGCCAGGCACCATGACGCGGTCGGTGCCGCAGGGCATTCCGCCCCCCAGGTGAAAGAGGGGGGCAGCTCACCCTCCCATGAGCAGCCGAAGTCGCATACCAGACCTCCTCCACATGGATGAGAACGGCTCCGTCTGGTTGATGTTTGCTGCACCTCCCCTCCGCGGATGGCGGGCGGGGCAGCGCCTCCTCGTTGCGGCGGATGCCGCGGGCCCTCTCAATCCCCACGGGGAGGTGGGGGACGTCTTCCTTCCTCCTGTTGGCGTTGGGGCCGCTCACCTTCCTCATGCGGCCGCCGCAGCATTTCTCCTTGAGCGGCGGCTGCTGACGCAGCTCCCACTCCTCCTCTCCCTCGTTGCGGCAAAGTCCGCGTCCATGGTGGGGGAGGGGGCGCAGCCACCCACGCGGCCGATGCCGCGGACCTCCTCTGTCCCCCTCTGTCCCCCCAGTTGGAGATGGGCCCGCCTTCGCACGCAATCCTCAGGGCATGCGGGGCCCGACATCCTCGTCGCCATTGTTGGGGCTGCAGCCCGTTACTCAGGTCGGGGGACACCCGACAGGACACACTGGTGCGGCCCGCACGCCGCAAACTCAGGGGTAGGGTGTCACCCCACCCGCTCCGGACCACCGGAGCTCCACACGTGGCCGGGGACACCCGGCTCACCGCGGACCCGGCTCTGGGGGCACCCAGTCCGGGGTCACCTCCCCAGCCCGCCTCACATTGCTGGGGAGGGGACACACAAGGACGGCGTTGCCCGGCAGGGGCACCGTCCGGACGGCATTGCCTGGCTACTGCTACGTGATCCATTACAACATCCTGGGAGCTACCATGCTCCCAGGAGGGGTTAACATGCAACAGGGGCCATAGTCTCTACAAGACAAAAATACCCTGATATCAAAAGGGGAGGAGCGGGGCAAAAAGACTTTGGATCCTGGTGTGAAGTGCGTCAGGACACGGGTGGTGACGTGCATAACTCGTGCAGGGGAGCAACAGGACCCAGAGAACGGTTGGGAGTCAGCCATGAAATCAGCGCTGCAGCTCAAGGTATGACAGCGGAAAAGGGGCTTGTAGCCGACTAGATGCCATAACATGTTATAAAAGATATTAAATAATTGCATAGTAATGAAAAGAAACCTACAAGTAACTATTTACTTAAGTGAAACACTTGCGATTACCAGCCCACTCTTGCTCATCCCAGCAACTCAAATAGATAATGAGACACAGAATACATAAGCTATATAAGTGTTTATGTATATCAAGATTGTGGGCTACCTACGACCCCTTGAAGAATCTATGCATATAATAGATTCAGGCTGGTTAAAAGACAGGTACAAAAACAATCAGCTTGTGTACTCGGTCAAAAAAGCCTACCGAGTGACTAACACGGAAGGAAAGAGACATTGGGCAAGTCCTAACAAAAGTGGGAAAGACCATGGAAGGAGAGTGTCTCCCTGGATTAGTGGGCGCTAAAATCGCTGACAACAAGTGGGAAAGACCAGGGAAATGGAGTGTCTCACCCTGGCATAGTGGGCTCCAAATCCCTGACAACAGTGGGAAAGACCAGGGAAGGGGAATGTCGCCCTGGCATATAACATTTACGTCAAGGACAGTTAAGTTATTACATGGCTGCATAAAGACAACCAAGTACTGTTTATTTTCCACAATGATCGTTTTTGTTTTATAAAAAGAGTGAGCGTCAGAGTAGGTTTTCTGGACACAGGACTGTGGACATTTATGTTGGACATCCCGGCAAAGAAGGGTCCACTAGTTAGTTTTGTTGAGGCAGGGAAACCCCTCAGAGTTTGGGACAGGGAGGCCTTTTTCCCCAACCTTCTTATGATTGAAATAAAAAGCATTGTGAAGCCTTAGCACACCACTATGTCTGTCTCTCGTTACTCCAGCGCCTCACACCACACCGAGGCAGAAGATATTCTTAAGTTTAAAATCCTATGTACATAATTCTCTTAGGAGATCTTCGCAAGATGAACTGGGCAAGCATGTGCATGTAGCCCTGGAAGCACTGCTCTACAGTAACTTAGCAAGAGCAAAGCACTAGAAGAACCTGTAGGCACACAGGACCCTAGCGAGAGCAGGGCACCACAAGACAGGGCACAAACAAAGCCAGGCACCCAGAAGCAGAAACAAGGAAGATCATGAAAGGCGGGCACCCCAAACCAATAACACATAATCAAATCTGCAAGCGGGTATCTACGGGGGGCAAGGGGGGAGGGGCACTGGGACAAGGAGCTGAGTTGGCACCTAGAACTGGGTCGAAGGAAGGGGAGGGGGCAGAGTGCCGAACACTCACAGGAGTGGGCACAGTGAGGAGGAGCACAGGAAGAAAGGGGAGGTGGGGCACAGGCAATAGCAGGGAACCTAGCCTTCAGCAAAGCTAGAGTAATGAATGATACATCCCGGACAGCTAGTATGATTTGTTTCAGAAAGTTTTCTTTCTGTAAAATCGCATATATTAAACATGTAAAACATATGAAAATAAAATAAACTTTTTAAGGTTGAAAAGGGCATATTGAATTTTTAATGGTACATTAAGTGTCAAAAGTTAAGAAATGATAATCACACTTAAGTGCTTACATTAATCAAAAACCTAGTCTAATTGTTGGCCCTAGAACCAAATAGCTGTTTGTTCCCACTGCATTGTATCTCCCTCCCCAATAAATACCTACTTATAGGTCAGCTGGAGCAGGGGTCTAGGCAGTTGTTGTTCTACACGCAGTAGGTTATATCTGCACTGCTGGGGAAGTGTACTCATCTTTGTGCATGGATGGATGCCCAGTGTCACGAAGGTGACCAGGATGAGAAATGAGACCAAGAACTTAACAACTTAAGTACTCTTCTTTTATTAATTTGATTCAAACAGTTTTGATAACTTATATTGGACTAACTGGAAATATCATGCAGAATTACACAATGCATCTCAGTGTGCACTGAAAACAATTCACATCCTAGCTGTGCTGTGAAATGCATTTTAGGAAACAACACGCTATGGGCACAACTGTTGAATGTTATGTGTTCCCGGAATTGGGCACAAGCAGCATTAAATTGGGCCCCAATAGAGATAAACATTCACAAAATTGGAAAGCAGGGTGTGTTTTGCATTTGCCTCACAGATTCTAAAGAGGCGTTTGTGCATCATCCATATAGTGTCAGGACTATGCAGGGATTTCTTTTTTGGGGGGGATTTCAATACAGTTCATTAAGTTTACTGGCTGTATATAATGTGACCTCTACAAAATATGTTCACGGTTTAAATGATGCAATCCCCACTGTTACTCCATTATGCCTTAAGCTTGAGAATGGCTTTCTGGCTTGCATACAATGTATGAAGTACGAGAAACATTTGAATGGTGCAATGCCTGCTATTATTTCAGTGTGCCTCATGCTCGAGAATGGGTGCCAACCATTTAAGCTTAGATACTCAAGATAGCAAATGTCTGTTGTCGATATCCTTTGTCCTCACCTATATGGGGTACTGAAATGTGGTGTCCAACAGATGTTGATGGGGGTGGCACCGGAAGGTTTGCTGTTGATGTGATTGGCTTTTTAATCCTAGGCTTAAAGTTCACCATAGAGTGTCATAAATCCTATATTTTTATTTAGGCCTCTGTCTTTTAGGCTAAGTAAGTACTTGGCTCCCACATTCTTCTGTGTGATAGTCTATTTTATTTATTGGACATTTGCATGGCGTCTATACACAAGTGTTTCCAGGCGCCATGTCAACTTTCAATACCATCACCAACACATCATGCTGTGTGTGCCAAACCTGTGTGAAATGGTGACCCACTGGTGTTTGGTTTGTGGTTTGAGATGTGCATCCTCCCTCAGCTCCTGGTGGGGAGAGAAATGGCAGCAGCAGGGAAAGAGCAGTGAAATGTGGCAGCAGAGAAAAAGAATTATAGAACCAGCATAGGAGCAGCATCAAGCTTCCGCTGAACGTGGTTGTATACCATTGGATTCAGACTAGCATTAGAGGTAGCTGCTTAGCTGACTCCCCTTGTGCTGGGTGCAAATACCCATCCTGTATCTAGGATAGCTTAGCCAACTGTTTAGGCCAAATATTAGATGTAGTCCTATGTTTTGTCTATATTTTATATTTATTTCTAGAGCGCCATAGCCTGCAGGTTAGCACACAGTGTTAGTTCCAGGTTGGGAGATATTTTGTTGTCCTTCCTTGGCGTCCCATTCCAGCTCTATAGGGCCCAAATCCCAACCCACATACCAAAACACCCAACCATCCACCCACCCCATTGTTACTTGTAACTGTTTCATTGCACTAACCATTTTTTATCAAGAGTCCAAATAAGTCAGAGGGAGCTAGTGTGCAGGCATATTTTATAGTGCCTTTCGTACAAAGACGACTAACTCTCTTTCCTCCTTAAGATGCGTAGCTAGGCCGGCCCTGTGTATTCTCTGCTCAGACTCACCCACTAGGAGGTGCGCAGAATATTGACTACTCGGAGCAGTAACTCTGCTCAGAGCACTGCATATTCTGCAACACAATTGTTCCGCAGTACATTAGAGCATGCAATCAAACGTCTGTGCGGGGCTGATATTGCCGACCCTTACTCTTCCATGATGTAAGGGATCTGGTGGGGGCAAAAGCAGTCCTGTTGGAAAGAAGTTCAATATGATTGTTTTCAACTGACCGGCACTCCTGGGAGGGGTGGTTAAAGCATCCAGGAACCCAGAGCCTGCTGGGGACACACTGCAGTGTCTTGTGCACTGAACAGGTTCTGCTCTGTCCGTTACTACGTCTTCAACTTCTTTCGAGGGGCAGCACTGCTCGTCTCATGAGCCTCTCCCACCCACCCGCTACCCCACCAGATCTGGCAAGGAGGCTCATGGAAAGTTCAGCGGCATTCATGGCTAGAAGACCAATCCGTCAAAACTCAGTGATTTGAGGGTCCACTCAAGTGGGAGACGAATAGAGGGTGTGAGGTGGTTTAGGCACAGGATCATTTACCACTATTATATAAATGGAAGTCAATTATTATGCACAATTCTGACCAGATTTTCAGGGAGCACCAGTCATGGGGGACAAGAGGGCAGCATTACTGCTTGTTACGGTAGGTTTTATGCAGCTACTGACACTATAATGGATTTACCAGCACTTTGGCTGCAGCACCATATACCGAGTTTGGAGTTGATTGGGGAAAAAACCTGCAACACTTGGCAGGAGGTTTGTTCTCACATTACCTCCAAAAATGGAACACTCATTGCTTGCGGAATTACTGCTGGTGATGTAATTTCTCAAAAAACCCCAAAGGAGACCTATGGGACTCCAAATCGGGGACTAAGACTGCAATCCCGCCAATTGTAATTTGGCAGATTTAACGCCAAAGCTAGTGGCAGTAACGATAAACCTGTATGGTGGTTTTTCCATAGGAAATACGGCTATATTTGGTATGAATCCCTTACTGTTGAAGATACTAAGAATGACTCACTTTTGTGTAAGGGTGGGATAAGTGGACAGACACCAAGTCTCCCTGGCTCCAGACTCAGAGCTGCAGGAAGATTTGCTTGCTGGCTGAGGTCTCAGTGGAAACGGAACTCTTGTTTGGTAGGCAGGCAGGTAGATCTTATAATACAGGACAAAATCGCTTCAAAGAAATATTGAGGCTCTCTGATGACCTAATCAAAAAACGGTCACAATATTAGAGTGGTCAAAACAGCCTTAGGGTTTCAGACAAATGAAGTTTGGAAAGAGCAAAGTCTTCAGCTGGGGTCTAAAATCGAGATGGTTCTCTAAGGCATAAAGATGCATCTGTAAACCATTCCACAGCTTAGGAGGAAGAATGCTAAAAGAGCAGCCTCTCCTGCGTTGGTATTTGTATTTTGGAATTACTGAAGGAGGTCGTTCTCAAATTTCTGATGGGGGGGATTTATGAACCATACATAGGGTTTTAAATTCCATCCGTTTAGACATAGGTAACCAGTCTAAGGATCTGAGAGCAGAAGAAATATGATCATGCTTCTGGAAATAAAATAGCCTCCCGGATGTGTTTTGAATCTTTTGGAGTTTAGAAAGATTTTCTTAGACACACCAAGATAAACTGAATTACAATAATCCAGTTGGATGAATATAAAAGCATTCATAAGCTGAATTTATGCTGAAAAGGTGAAGAAATCTAAAAACCTTCAATTGAAAAAAGCAACTACTGAGGAGTTCATTTATTTGGATATCCATATCCAGCTCAGGTTCCACAGTGATTTTGATGGTGGCATGCAAGGCCCAAGAGAAGCCAGCCAGAAATGATTGTCTATTGAACTACAAGAAAAAAATGTAGGTTCAGTAATGTCTCGATACAAACTGTTTGAACAGAGCAAGACCCAATGTTTCTGTTTAGTCAGTTGTAATCAGCTCTGAGACATCCAAGACCAAACATTGTTTAAAATGCCTAGTTCAAATATAATCGCCGCCCAGCCGGAGGATGAGGATTAGGGTCTCATTAGCATACTTGAAAAAACACAGCTCATAAAAATCATTTAAGGCTGAAAGAGCTTTCATGTATAGGTTGAAAAGAAGGGGGCTCAAAGAAGACTCCATTGGTACTACACAGGTAATAGGCCTTTGATGTAAACAAAACACAGTGGAAGAGCTATTGATTAAGTTTGATTAGTTAAATAGGATTTGACCAAGTACCAAGCTTTACTTCTCAGACCTAACTTTTACAGGCTACCCACAAGGATATTGTGATCAATGGTATTGAAAGCCACAAGGTAAGCACTGTGGTTCCACTTCAGTTGATACAGGCTCTTAGGTCATCCAGGGCTGCACTCTTAACTGATTGTGTACTATATCGGTGGCCGGGGAGACCTGGCTTGTCAATTTACTAAAAACAGTGCTTGCTCTGGGTTCACAGACCCACAGCTGTGTAAACATGTGACTAATTTTGAGCTGTGTGGGAATGAGAAGCGGTTCATAATATGCTAATGTATCATGTCTGATACTTAACTGGCTTCCATCTGCACCAGCGGTGGGGCAGGAGGGGCAGTAGATTAATCACCCTGCTTCTGGCAGTGGGGTGAGCTGTGTTCTGTAGATGATTGTGCTTGTATTGTCTCTATTTTATGTCAAACAGGGAAATCATAATTGCTAGGGATTGCACGTTCGTTGATGACATGTGTTCCCATTCTTCTGTTTGCCAATTGGAAGAGGACTTGCTGTTCAGAATGACTTATGGTGAGATTTTCTTTCAGGGAGAAATTCTGGCTTTGTTGACTAAACAAAATGCTTCTTTCGGTTTTGAGAGTTAATATTTTTGCTTTTCACTTGGATAGCACTTGTGGCAGATTATTTAAAGTGTAACCGTCATTTGCCATGTTACTTGACAGAGTTTGGGTTGGGCGGCAGTGTTCATAGGCTAACCACATATCTAACTGGGGGGTCCCTGCCGTACACACAACCCTCCCTATGTTATACCATGCTTCTGCACAAGTCTCTTAGTTTGACAATAGAAATAATGCATCTTTATTAGAAAATAGAAGTATTTGTGACAATTACACCCACCTTCTTGAGGAATGTCACTGCTCTGCCTACCTTTGCCCTGAAGGGCCAGAAACCTTACCCAACTCTTCTCTAAAATGTCAGCTAGGACATCCGGTATGTGGTGAGCAGTTCTTTTTCCATCAACAGACTATTTAATACTGCTTGCCTCAGCTTCTATATGCCTTTTTCTTCTGCCATTCTTTGGGGCCATTTCTTTTTTTGTATTTAAAAAAAAAGATATCTTTATTTAAGCAGAAAGGCAGTAAGATTGGTCACGGGTCGCACCCCGCTCATAGTATATATAACGATTATCGCAATGGTTCATTTTGCACATTGATCCACTGCAAAAAACAGAACTCACTGATTCTTTATGCATTATTAGGCTGTGCTTTTCTCAAGTATTCATGCAGGGGTTCCCATATGCTCTTAGGTCTAACCGCAATCACAGTTGCAATATAGCCATCCTCTCCCTCATTCACATTAGTAAGCTCTTTGACCCATTCCGTACTTGACGGCCCCACTTTAGACTTCCATTTTAACCAGATGCATTTTTTCGCAACCATGCAGCATATGTTAAACAATCTACGTACTTTGGTAGAAACATTCCCGATATCACCCAGCAGGTATTTGAGGGGAAGTATTACAGGGGGGTTCCCAATCATAAAATGCAATATTCCAGCAAGCTCCTGCCAAAAATGTGATACCTTCGAATATTTCCAAAACATGTGAATTGAGTCGGCTCGCAAACTTCTAACACTTATCAACTGTGTCTAGGTAAAATCGGAATACCCTGGAAGGTGCATAGTGCAGTTGGTTTAATACCTTGAATAATTTCTTCACAGGGTCATACGACCGTCTCAAGACCTGTACCCCAGCTGCAAAATCAGGGTAGATGTGGATGTTGTTGGATTCATATCAGAGTGTCCCTTGTTCCGTGGAGAGATTCAGGATGAGATCCCAGTCTCTGTAACTGAGCAGTCATACTATGATCGTACATGGAGGGGCCCCCGGTATAGGTGTAGGGGCAAGAGTGCGGTGGGACCGCTCAAACAAAAAAAATGTGTGGAAAATATGGTTGTCCCAAACATGGTTAGTAGGTTTTCGACAAATGGCTCCATGAGCTCCTTGCATGCCGCCTCGACAATGCGCACGTTGTTCCGTCTCGATCGCGACTCGAGGTCATCACACTTGCCACAAATTTTAGTGAGTTTGGCCCCAAGTTCCACAATGTCTCGGTCGTGGTGGCCCACCTTATCCTCCACCTTGTCGATTCTGGTTTCTGCTACATTAATGCAGACCATCTCCTTCTCGAGTTTGGATTTCTGGGACCCAATCGTTGCCACAATGTCGTCCAGTTTTACCTTAATGGACATGCAGCCACTCTGCATGGCCATCAGCAGCTGGTCTTCGTGTGTTTCAACAGATACAGTGCTCAGGTTCTCTCCCTGCGGCTGGTTTACAGGGCCACTGTTTGGGTACTGGTTAATGAGTCCATTGGGCGTTTCTTCTTCCTAGCCCCTTTGATCATGATGCCACTCAGGACCCGGACCCCCTTCAGCACCTTGTGAGTAGCAATGAGCCAACGTGCTATATATCTGATTCTAGCACCAGCTCTGTCCACAATGCTGCTATTCTTTGCCTGTCAGTTTAGCGGTAACCCCCTCAGTTCATGGCTGGCGGCACCAGGGTGTTTCTCTCCCCATCGGTTCAAGTGAATCAAGGATCACAGCATGTCATTACCCCAGAGAGTTGATCTTAACCAGGCACCTTATGGCTGCTGGCCCACCGCTATCTCCAACAACCCACTGTGGATCCTGCGTTCCTGGCACACAATGGGGGATATGGAGTTTGGCACTTGATGTGGAAGCCGTCCAATTTTACATTCGTACCTCTTACTGGTCAGCGCTGCATGATACGGCCAAACACAGTCACCTAGCATGTGAGGGCTCACTCCTTCATACACTTCCGGGATGTCCACACCGGTTTATAGTCATAAAACCGGAAAAAAAATCCCGAAATAAAAAATCTCGAGTTCAAAATCTCGAAAAAAAAAATCTCCAATTTTTTTTTTAATACGTTTTTATCTCGAAATGGGGGGGTTCCCCCCCCAACCCCCCTTTTTTCTATTTTTTTTTTATTTTAACCCTTTTTTTTACTTACCTGACCCCAAAAACACATATAACTAAATAAATAAATAATTCGAGATTTTTGTTTTTCGAGATTTTGGATTCGATATTTTTGCAGTTCGAGATTTTTTTTTCGGTCTTTTGACTGACCACCGTCCGCACCTAGTGAGGTGGAGCAGTGGCAGCGCAGCCTGCGATTCAGCTGACTGCCCTTTGAAGCTTCCCCTGTGTGGTCCCAGAGTCGTCTTGTCATTATCGCATTTTTGTGTAATGCTCCCAAGGCCTGCTGAAGGCGGTTCAGGCTCCGGTCCCGTGCCACGATGGACGGTGCAACCACAGACCCGTAAGCAGTCCCGCAAGCAGCACGCCTCACACGGCAGCTCCTTCGTGTGCGTCCCCCCCTCCTTCGCTGCCAGGGCAGCCGGGGTCTTGATGGACTTTGGGAGTCAGTCCACGAGTTGATCGTCCCCGCAGAAGGGGCCGTACACCGCCGGGGTCTGCTCGGCTTCCACCCCACTAAGGGTCAGCACGGGCGGGCTGCTGGCTTTCTCCGCCCTTCCCTCAACCGGGCCGACAGCGCTGCAGGCTAAGGTGTTGTTGCCACCAGCTCCCGTGTATGCCCTCGTCAGATCAGACTAGGCAGCCGCACTGTCGTATTTGTAAATGGTCTGTCCTCCACTTCCAGTGAACGGATCGGGGCCAGCTTTGGATGGTGCACGCACCGTAACTTTAGCTTCCTCTGCATGTTTCTCGGTAGTCACAACTCTGGTATTAAAAGGGTATTTCAGTATTCAGGATATTGCCTGGGCCGGAGCTCCTTCTCAGAACTCCATTACCTTTGGCTGCTCAACAGGGCCCCCTTGGGGCCCTTTCTACCAGCTAGTGTTCTTTTTAATTATGATTTTCTATTTCCCAAACAATAGCTTTAGTAAGTGTCACAGGGCATGCACCAACTTATCCCTGGATAGAATTTCCTTATCAGCCATCACATCTGTGATTTCGCTAGTCAACATGGCTGTAAGACTTCAGGCATAGGGGTCCAGTAACTAGAGGGGATTTAGTGTGGGGTGATTTGCCTGCTAGCTATCCCTTTCTTGGACCCACTGTGGGATGGGATCTTGTTAATTTTAATTAGGGTTAATTTTCCCCAATATAATCATTGCTGCATTTAGCCCATGTGTGCCCTGCCATTTGATTGCTGCATTTAGCCCATTTGTGCCTTACATTTCGCCCATTTGTGCCTTAAATTTCATTGTTGCATTTAGCCCACATGTGCATCTAAGCACATGCTTATATGCCCTACAACCCATACCGATACACCATGAGCATCTTAACACTGCCTTTGGTCCATCACCCACCTACTGCTCCTATCCTGCCCCACCTCAGGTACTATCCTCCACCTCACTACCAAGACTTTCCAACACAACCCCACCCACATAGCCACCTTCCACTGCATCACCATGGAGCAAGTCGATCTCACCAATGGACCCAGGTCTGGATCTACTAGCGAACCACTAAGCTTACGTTGTCGTCCGCCTACCAGAAACTCCAGACTGGGAGCCAGACTCACGAGACTACATGAGCCACTGACTAGATCCCTCCCTGTCACCAACAAAAGAACCATCACACAACAAACCAGTACTAATCGCACAACTAGGTCATCGGCAACCTCCTCTATCAAAACCAATCAAACTAAAACCACCACCGCAGCCCTTTCACTCAAAGGCGGATTAATAAACACCAGATCCCTAACAGAGCATGCAACAGACATCTGTGAACTCATACTGGCTAATGAGTTGGACTTCCTCGCCATTACAGAGACCTGGTTGCACGAGGCAGCCGGACCCCTACTATCCCTAGCAATCCCAGAAGGCTACACCATCCTGAGACAAGATAGAAATAACATGCGAGGTGGTGGCGTTGCCATCATTGGCAAAATCAGCCTTAACATGAGAATTACCTCTATTCCAGACTTGAGCTCCTGCGAAGTATGCTCTATCAAAATCGCACTTCACAACTCCCAGACCCTGACTATCCACCTTATTTATAGGCCTCCCGGTACTGTGGGTACTTTTGAAGAAGACATTAACTGTCTACTAACTACCAATCTCAAAACCTCCACTCAACTTCTGATTCTTGGAGACTTTAATCTAGGTTATAATGACCCTTCAGACAAACAGGCCGTCAATGCGGCTAATATCCTCACTGAACTAGGACTTGCCCAAAAAATGATGGAACCCACCCATAATAAAAGGGAGAACCCTCGACTGGTTAGCGAAATATAACTGGTCCGTTTCCATTACGTCCATCTCCCCACAACTATGGGCAGACCATTACTTGATAACCTATGACTTATTTACCACTAGGCCAATTCCTGCAGCCAACATGGCACCTTCTTGCCCTACCAGGAACAAAAAGAACACCAATAAGGATAAAGTTATTCCTGCCATTCTACCCACCCTAAACCAACTTAATGAACACCTAGACCCGAAGATGCTCGTAGAAAAATATAACAAAATCATACAAATCACTCTTGACAACATTGCCCCTCTAAAATGTAGACCAAGTAAACCTAAAGCCCACCTTAACAAATGGTTCACTCCCGAGCTGAAAGATCTCCGTCAACTCAAAAGAAGTTGCAAATCCACTTGGAGACTTACCCCATCAGATGACCATAAAAACAAACTCATAGACATCTCCTCACAATACAAGAAAGAAATTATCTTGGCCAAACGCAACTCATAACAAACGGATCTCCTCAGCAAACTCAAGTGTGAGGGAGCTGTTTGTTGGCTAGAGCTTGTTGTATCTCTGTGCACCAGGCTTTGACTTTTATGCATATATCTCGGTTGGGAGTAGGCGACTCTAGTTCCTTTAGGATAGCAAAGTTACCATGCTCAAAAAAAAAATATCGGTCAAGAAAGCAGCCCTTAATCAACCACCTATAACCAACACCAACCCTCCCCTATGGAGTAAAACACTACCACCCAATTTAGATTTACAAAAACATCCATCCGAGAAGTGGAGAAAGTCATCCTCTCTCTCAAGCCATCCAACAGCCAAGGTGACTTGTGCTCCACACAACTTATAAAAGATGCCGCGAGAGAACTCTCTCCCTTCATAACTAAACTTGTAAATGCCTCCTTCACCTCAGGTATTGTGCCGTCCAACTCGAAACAATCCTGGGTACTGCCACTGCTAAAAAAAACTATCCTTAGACCTCATCATTCCTACCAAATACTGCCCATTCACGACAGTCCCCTTTCTATTAAAAATCTAAGACAAGATCGCTTATACACAAATCCGACAATTCCTAGAATGTCACAAGCTCTTAGGTGTAAGACAGTCTGGGTTCCGTCCACAACATGGAACCGAGACTGCTCTCATTGATCTGAAAGCTCAAATTGACGAGCTAATAGACAAAGGTCAATAAGCCCTTCTCCTACTCCTGGATATTTCGGCCGCATTCGACCTTGTAGACCACAAAGTCCTTTGCAACCACCTTAATTCCAAGGCACACTTCTCTAAAGAAGCCATAACCTGGGTTGAATCCTTCCTCAGCGAAAGGACCATGAGGGTGTTCTCCCCCACAGATGCAGTGGACCTAATCCCCATCTCATGAGGCGTGCCGCAGGGATCATGTGTATCTCCAACACTATATAACATATTTAATAAGCACCTTTTTGATGATCTGGACCTTCTTGGTATCACCTACACTAACTATGCAGATGATACCCAGATTCTCCTCCCGCTTTCAGGGGATTATAATGAGGATTTGGACTTGGTAAATAGGCTGCATCTCATCATCCAGGCATGGATGGCCACTCGCGGTCTATGCCTGAATGATGACAAAATAGAGTTAATCATTTTGGGCAACCATTCCAATCTCAAAAAACTAGGCCAGAACTACTCTGCATTTGAGATCGATGGGAACACTATTAAGGTAGCAAGGGAAGTGAAGACACTAGGCTTCCATCTATATGCTACCCTCTCCTTCAACAAACAGGTGAGCTCATTGGCTTCGGCCACAGCTTACACATGTAAGCTTATCAGAGCAGGCACACACTTTATCTCCAATGAAAATTGCATGATTCTAGCAAGAGCTCTTGCTCCATCTAGACTCGATTACTGCAACGCCTTATATATCGGGGCCAACAAACATCATACACAGAATTCAAATTCTAAAATAAAGCCCTGAGAGCAGCCCTTGGTATCCCTAGACGAGCACACATTTCTAAAATAAGGCGCAATAACAACTGGTTGTCTACCCAAGATAAAATACTACTGAAGGTAGCCTCCCTCACTCACAAAGCCCTCAACAACATGGCTCCTCCCTACCTAACTGACAGATTTGTAGAAAGAAAATCCTCCAGACCCGCAAGAATCTCCAATGCCAACAAACTTATCATTCCTAGATTTAAACTCGCCAAGGCTGGAGGCGCCAGCTTCCCCGTCCGGGTGGCCCAAGTATGGAACTCACTGCCCCACACTATACGTGAGGAGAAATCCTACCCGAAATTCAGATACAATTACATTAACCATCTGAAACAATTGGTCAGGTAGCCAGCACTACTTACCCCCCACTATCCTGTTGATATACTTCCTGCAAACTGTTTAATATCCTGTATATAATTCACTGTACTAGTGATACAACTTGTATATATTGTATATAAGCCGGTCAAGTGGCATAGCGAGTAGAGCGCTCGCTTTGGCATCCGTGCAGAGCCTGCTCACGCAGGTTCGAATCCCGGCGGGGCCAAACTCAGCCTTTCATCCTTCCGAGGTCGATAAATGAGCACCACACACCGTGGGTAATAATAAGCAGTGCTCAGATACCCGAGGGTTCGTAGCTCTATATAAATGCCAAATTATTATTATTATTTTTTATTATGTGTAACTACATGACCTATGCCTCGCATATCCTGTACTGCTGTGCCCTATTACCCTCTGGTCTGGTGCGCATTATAAATGAATAAAACAAACAAACAATAAAACAAATAGTTGCTTAGAGGATAAAGCAGTATAGAGAAATATAGGGGAAAACATGTGTGTTGCTGTTTGGCTGTATGATGTAGTCTTTCTAAAAGCATGTCCGCAGGGTGCCGTTTGGGGTTCAACTTGCAATTTAGGCAAAGCTTAGACAAGTGGAATGAGTAAGTTAAAGGTAACGATCCTTGGGTTAACAAGGAGAAGACCAGTGCTAGTCCGAAACACTGTACTGAGTTATGTCGGCCGTAATGGATGAACAGAGTACAGAGTAAGATAAAGCATAGTCCTTTCAGCCCTTTCAATTGCTTTCAGTAATCCGCTTTAACACCAACCCCCACAATCCTTGGCCCCTTAACTACCTGCTAGCCTACAGAGGCTCTTCTACTCTGCTCGCCATGCCCAGAGACACTCACATGCGCAAGGCTTTCAATTTGACCAGCATCTTGCTTGCGGCCTGTCACCAGTCGTTCACCAGGTGTCACGACCCTCGCCCAAAACCCCCTCTGACAAACCCATTGGCCAGGTGGAGTCAGGACTCGGGCCTCTAGAGCCTGGCATCCTCTTCAAAAGCCCTCATGGGGCCAGTCCTGACGCCTATGGCGCCAGGCTCATACACCATGAAAAAACAATGTGCTTGGGAACTACTTTATTGTATTGTCAGCCAACATGGAGGCATCCACATAGCTTGGTTCCTAAGAACCAAGCTATGCGGTCTAGTGTTTTGGGTGTGGTAGCCTAGGGACTACTTTACCTGGACTATTTTGTTGGGGCTATTTAAACCACACCCGAGCAAGACAACACGCTTCGCGTTACTTTGCAGCTTGCAACGTGACGCTCACCGTGTCCAGCTATTCCCTCGAACCTCGGAGAAGCAGAACCTGCAAGGAGACAAAAGGAACATCATTAGCAGCAGCATCTTACCTGCAGTCTTCATCTTTAAACACTTGCAGCAACTGAGAACAGCTTCTTAGAATCTGCATGCCTCCCGGACAGAACGACCTGAAAGAGGAAGATAGAGGCAACATTAAAGAAAGCAGTACAGACATTTACAAATTACGAACTGCTCAAAAGGCTTACCTGGCTGGACGCCTCTCGGCTGGCACCACTCCAGACATTCCACTCGCGCTGAAGAACATCGCGATCTACAAGGAAGGAAAACACAGGTTAGCAAAGGCAAGACTTCGCAACGCATAGCGCTTACTTAGCGCATCATAGCGCTCTTAATGCGTCATCATTTACTAGCGGGGCTCAACCAAGCCAGTTCGCCGCGCTGAAGCTCCGCATATCTAAGGGAGAAAAAAGAGACACTTTAAACAAAGAAAGGCATGCAGAATAGCAACAAAACTAAAGAACAACAATAAGACCTACCTGAACAATATTAAATGGGCCGGCGTCAGTGAAGTAACTGGGCCGCACTCGCCCATGAAAGAAAATGCGCCCCTGTAAAGAAGGCAGGACGGAGAGCACGCCTAATTCTACCACAAGGTGAGGAGAGGGCGCCAGAGGGACTGAAATCATACGGGGGTGGAGGGAGTATACTTACCCCAGCCGGTCAGTCTTGAACACAGTCCTCCTGTATTTTCAGGCAGAACCTTCCCCGCAGACCACATCAGGGCAAAGCTGAGAAGCATACCAGCGAGTAACCCGACTGGGTGGCGTCCCTGTGGATACCAGGTGAGCGTAACACCAGGACTTGAGAGCACCAGAAGGTGTCTCACCCACTAGTCCCAAGGGGTCTCTCTCTCAGGTGGCCAGGGCATGGCCACCGCCTTTAGATCCAGACAGTGTCCAGTTAAAGTTACGAAATCAAAAGGATCGAATGCCAAAGGTGAGAGTGCATTCGAACGAAAACAAAAGGATCGATATATTTTTTTTAATGTATATTTTTTTTGATTTAGTATAGGTAAAGAAATGTGTTTTTACACCAAAAACGGGTGTTTGGGAGGGGGGGGGCACCCCCCCCCCCCAAAAATAATTAAAAAAAATGTCAATCTTTTTTTTCAGTTGAATTGACTCAACCCTTTTGTCATTCGACCCTTTTGAGTCAAAACTTTAACCTATGACCGATCCAGACCCTGGGGGTGGACCAGTGATGGAGGATTACCTGGGTGAGGGGTCTTCAGGGAGTGGGAGACCTGATGGCGAGACACAGTATCCCTCTCTCCTCTGCAACACCTGTACACTAGGATATATGGAAACTCTACCCCCCCGTCCCCTTTTTCCTGCACAAACACTTTCACACAGATTGCCTGCTCTGGGAGAAAACAGACTCACACCGAGCCATGTCCGTGACATGTCCCACTACTATGGTCAGGCAATCAATGGTAATCATTCACACCTGACTTCCATTAAACCTTCCCATATGGATAAAAGCCGGAGCATGAGAACACACTGAGCGAGGCAGAGCCCACGGAGGAACAGTACTTTTTCAACAGCATATGAACAAGGGAAAAAGGACGGCAAACCAAGAGGGGTATGCAAGGAGGGAGATACCCTTGACCTTTTCGGCGAGAAACCTTTACTTTCCAGAACCCTCCAAATTGGAAAGCATAAGCCCAGAAACCAAACAGCAGAATCCTTTATTGTGTGTCAGATACCCAGGGCCCTCCTGCACGGCTGACCGAGTCGAGGGAGACCAGTTGTGAACATTGTGGTAAAAAGCGGTCCAAGCCTGAAGGAGGGAGACCTATGATGAATATTGGAAACGAGAACTTGTACATGTGAAAATCCTGATTAGAAAGGAACTTTGCTGCTTGTTTGTTAAGACAGGCCCTCTGCGGTAAGAGACTGTTATTGGAAAGGAGGCTTTAGCAAAAGACCCTGATATCTATGCTTTAAACTGTACCCTCGTGGCAGAAAAGCCAGAGTGTGTGTGAAGCTCGCACATGTGCCTTACCCTGTGCTGAAAATGCGAGGAAGGGAAGTCAACTGCTCAACTATCCATATTATTTCTTGAACACTTTTCTTTTTGCATACACTATTGTTCCACACCATTTTGTATTTAGAAGTAAGGATTGGCAATAGGTTTATTAGTACAGGTCTGCGTTATCATTTGATGATCGTAGCCTGCTCCCATCTTTAGATTTAGGTTTATATAGCTGCTCAAACTATTGAAGTTCAATGAACACCTTTGAACTGTGATCACTTGTGTCTGTCTTCACTGTTTGATACCATGCCTTCCTTACACCGCACGTGCACGTACTGGCTGCCCATGCATTGTCTGTTCTGCCGTGGTGCCAGCAATTCCCCTAGAAAGCCTTGCTGTATCTCTGAATGCATTCTGGCCAAGTTATAGCAGTGTGTCCAGAACAATGTGAAGGTTTCTTTGCGTGAGTGTGTGTATATCTGTCAACTGGACATTTTGGCAAGTTATATGTTACTGCAATTTATACTGAGCACTGCCACCATTTGCATGGTCTTCAGGTGCTGTGGCGGATCTAAAAGAGAGGGGTGTGGGTTAGGTTAGTGGGGAGCAAGAGAACATGCAAGACAGCTTTGTTGCAGGGGTTGATCCTTAAAATGTGTCCTCCAGCCTGTGACAGCTGCGTCCATTACCAACTGCTTCTAACAGTCTGGGTGACAGATTCTGACGCAACAAAATGCTTCTGTGGATGGCAGTGTGAAAAACCAGAAGGTGTTTCACAACCTGGTCCCCAGGTACTCAAGTGGCCAGGGAAAGGCCATTGCTTTTGGACCCCAAACCTGGTGGTGAGACGTGGTAGCCAAGACAAATTAGTTTTGCAAAATTGATTAGCTGAAATTGCTAAATAAAAAACAATTGGCAATCCAACTAAATGATTACCAATTTTTATATCTTTGTTTCTGAAGGGATGAGCAGTTAATTGCAACATGGCAATTGCCTAAATAAGGCATGGTTGCAACTAACAATAAAATGTTTTACAGCAGTAATCTCTGGGCCTTTTTAACCGTGCAGCGCAGGCACCATTTATCATGTGGGCATTCAAACAACGTTTAAAAGGCCTCATGCCTGCAGGTTGTTATCCATGCGGGACAACTTCTATTAAATGGCTGGGAATAATGCATCTCCAGCCAATTATCAGGCAAAAGACATGCATTACTCACCGTAATAGCATTTCTGATGATTGTATCTGCTTAGATTCACATGCTGTGCATATAGTCCGACATCCAGTGGTAACCGCAGAGTATTGCATCTTGTCTTTCGAGAATCAAAAGGGGACGCCGACATGGGCGTGCATGTAACACTATCCCTAACGTGACGTGTAGTGTACCCAAAATCCCTCACGCGTCATGGTCCCTCCGATTGTATTTTTTCTGCCATGAGGGAGCCCAATGACTATCGCGAGTGAGTACATAAAAGAGAGAAAGTAGAAAGACGTCTATGTTCCTTCCACCCAAGCGGGGAGGAAGGGTGGGCGCATGTGAATCTAAGTATATACAATCATCAGAAATGCTATTACGGTGAGTAATGCATGTCTTCTGATGCTTGTTAATCTGCTTAGAATCACATGCTGTGCATAGACTAGTGAGCAGTACCCAGAGTTGGAGGTGGGTTGTGAGAAGGAACAGTAGTGAAAAGATGTCTTAATACTGCTTGTCCCACCTGAGAATCAGACCTAGAATGAGTGTCTAGGCAATAGTGTTTTGTAAATGTGTGTACAGAACTCCAGGTTGCCGCTTTGCAAATGGACTCTAGGGGAACATTTGCAATGAAAGTTATGGAAGCCCCAGTGCTTCGAGTAGAATGTGCTCTAGGCTTGAAGGGAAGTTCTCTCTTAGCAAGAGTGCAACAGTGTGTGATACATTTGACAATCCATCGGTTTGTTTGTTTATTTATTTGGTAATGCGCACCAAACCCTTAGGTAGCTGGGCACAAACAGGACAAGTATACTTCGAGCTTAGTTGCAGAAAATGCAGTGGGTACAGGCATGCAGAGATAACTTGCTACCACTTGCAGGTTACATTGAGGGCGTGGTGCAATAGGTCACATATACAAAATACAGTCACGTGGACAGAGATAGGGTGGCAGATATCTAGAGCAGTACTAGTGAGGTGGGGAGAGTGTTAGCAGTCGTTTGTACGTAAGCAATTCAGCATGATTTGTCTGCATTTAGGGTAAGGTTGTTCAGTTCTAATGTCTAGAGGTAGTGCATTCCATGATAGGGCTGCTTTGACCAGGAAGCTAGAACCACCAGCTGTGGCTAGTTTGAATCTAGGAATCTCTAGGATGTGGGCATTGGCAGCTCTAGTTGGTCTTGTCGAGGTTCTCCCGATTATTATTTCTGAGAGATATGGTGGTGCTATATTGTTCAGGCACTTAGCTGTAAGTGAATCTGTTTTGAGAAGGATCCTTTATATTTAACCACTGGGCATTTCTTCAGAATTTGGTAATGTGCTCTCTATTGGGGATATTTAGGGTGGCTCTTATGGCATTGTTTTGCAGCCTTTGGATTTTATCAGTGATGTATTTGTTAGCGCCTGAGTACAAGGCGTTACAATAATCCAGTCTGGACATTATGAGTGCATTAGCCACAGTGATGCAGCTGGTTTAGGAGAAAAAGGGTCTGCAGGCCCGGGTAAGCTTGCAAGTGTAAGCAGTTGAGGATGCTAATGAGTTAACTTGTTTCATAAAGGTTAGTGTGGAATCAAGGTAGAAGCCTAACGTTTTAACTACGGGCATCACCTTGATAGAGTTACAGTAAATATTGAAGGAGGCTGAGTTTTTTTAGGTTCGTCTCTGAGTCTAGGATCAGTATCTCAGTTTTTTCGTCATTCAGGCAGAGGCCACGGGATGCCATCCATGCCTTAATGAGGAGGTATATCTTGTTTACCAAGGCTGTGTCCTCGAGAAAGTTGCCCGAAAGGGGAATGAGTATCTGGGTGTCATCTGCATAATTTGTGTAGGTGACACCCAGTCTGTCCAACTTGTCGAATAGGGGCTTAGTAAAGATATTATACATAGTAGGTGAGACGAAGGATCCCTGTGGTACGCCGCATGACGTTTGTATAGGGTCAGCGGATGCTTAGGGGGAAAAGACTTTCATCGTGCGGTTTGCTAGGAATGATTGTCCCCAGATTATGGCATCACTTGAGAAATGGGCAGCCGACCTGAGGTGATCGCATAAGACTGCGTGATCCACCAGATCGAAGGCTGCAGATAGGTCAAGGAGGAGTAGCATAGCTGTCTTCCCATTATCCTCCAACTCGTCAATTTGGGTCTTAAGGTCTATTAAGACTGTTTCCGTTCTATGTAGAGGGCAGAAGCCAGATTGACGTGATCCTAATAGGTGGCTGGCTTCAAGGTAATCCTGGATTTGAAGGTAAACTAATCTATTTTTAGTAAGAAGGGGACAGTAGTGATGGGTCTGTAATTGGTCGGGATAGAGGGGTCCAGTGTTTGTTTGTTTTTAGCAGTGGGAGAACCCAGGATTCTTTAAGGTTGTTGGGCACTGTGTTGGTCTTGAAGGAGGCATTAATAAGCTTCGAGGTGAAGGGGGCTAGGTCTCTAGCTGCATCCTTTATAATTTGGGCCAGGCAACTATCTCCCTTGCAATTTGATGGTTTTAGGGAGAGAATGATTTTCTACGTCTCAAAGATAGAGATTTTAGTAAATCTAAAGGGTGTAGTGGTTCTGTCCGGTGTGGATTGGTCAGTGGGTTGCTGCTCAGATGGGAGCAGTGAGGCCTTTTTATTTGCTATTTTTAACTGGAGGGAAGTGATTTTATTTGACAAAGCATTTTGTATGTTGGTGCACCATTGCTCGTCTTTCGGGACGTTGTCAACGGGTGGGATAGGTGCTTCCATTTCCCAAAGGATGTCTTAGTTACTTACCTGTAACTGTATTTCTCCAGCATTGGTATCTTTCATAGATTCAGATGCTTGAATATTCCCTGTCAGACTGGGAATCCCCGGTGAACAAAATAATTAATTATTTTTTTTAATATACATTAATTGCTACCTAGAAATGCATGCACATAGCCCATTATGGTCTATAAGCCATTCTATTGTGTAGTCCCTCCACCTCACTTTGGTCCTTTATGACCCCAACCAATGAGGTGGCAGGGCTTAAGCTCCGCCCCGGGCAGCCATCTACAGATTTTGAACCGTAGAGACTACAGTATGATGGATGCTGAGCGTAGGAGCAGCCTCTCAGGGGAGGCGGGTGGGCGCATGTGAATCTATGAAAGATACCAATGCTGGAGAAATACAGTTACAGGTAAGTAACTAAGACTTCTTCAGCATTGGATCTTTCATAGATTCAGATGCTTGAATAGAATACCAAGCAGTTAAAAACATGCCATCATATCCATATATGCAAATACAGAAAACATATTTCTGATCAAAACTTATCATGCAGCAACACAACGGTTACATACTCCGGGAAAGGTGGGAAAGGGAGGCTGGTCCTACCTTATGCAGGGAGATGGCGGAGCACTGCCTGTCCAACTGCAGTTTCTTTGTTGGTATCTTCAGCCAGGCAGTAGTGTTTTGCGAACGTGTGCAGAGTGCTCCACGTGGTGGCTCTGCATATGTCCTTCAAGGCCACCCCTGCGTGGAATGCTGTTGATGCCGCTCTCCCTCTGGTGGAGTGTGCGGAGGGTGGTTTTGGAAGGAGGTTGCCTTTCTTTAGATGGCTGTGGGTGATGCAAGAGGAGACCCAGGGCTCCAGACCTTGTTTGGAAATATGCTGGCCCTTTGTATGGCCAGAGAAAACGATGAACAGTTTATTTGAAGAACGGAACTCTCTAGTCCTTGGCAAATAAAACTTTACAACTCTTGCTATGTCGAGAGAATGTAATGTTCGTTCTGCTTCCGAAGAATGATTCTGGAAGAAAGTTGGTAAGACAATGCGTTCCGTGAGCGTCATTTCCGATACTACCGTCGGAAGGAATTTAGGGTGTGGTCTTAAAATGACACGGTCCTTATGGCACATGGTGAAGGGAGGTTCAGAAGAGAAGGCTTGTAACTCACTGATCCTCTTGGCTGAAGTAATGGCTATCAAGAAAGCCGTTTTCCATGACAAGAATTTTATGTTGCATCTGTGGATGGGCTCGTAAGGAGGCTCCATGAGGGCTGTTAGCACAGTGTTCAAGCTCCAGCTTGGGATCGGCGTGGGCGTAGGCAGGTATGTTCGCAGAAGTCTTTTAAGGAAGACCTTAACGGCTGGAAGGGAAAGTAAGGACTGCGTCTCTGGAGCCGTTGTGTATGCTGTAATGGCTGACAGGTGGACCGTGATTGAAGACGGCGAAAGACCTGCTTTGGCTAAGTGTAATAAGTAGGGAAGTACTTGCTCAACCGTAGCATATATCTCACACCACTTGGAAAAAAAAAGTCCATTTCCTAGTGTAAGTGATGCGTGTAGAAGGCGCCCTTAAGGCCCTAATTATATCCCAACACTCCGCAGGCAGATTGAGATTCATCAGTTTGCGCTGCTCAGGAACGAGGCCTTGAGAGACAGGCTCGCTGGATCATGATGGAGGACTTTGCGGTTCTGCTGCGTCAATGGATACTGATGCATCTTGGGGCGAATCGAGGGCCATCGGGACAGGTGCTGTAGGGTTGAGTACCAGACCTGCCGTGCCCAGTCCGGTGTAATTAGGATCATGGAACATTTCTGCTCTCTCAGTCTGCGTGGTATCCTGGAGATGAGGGGAAAGGGGAGAAAGGCATATAGGAATTTCCCCGTCCAATCCACTGAGAACGCGTCTCCTACTGAATGACTCTCTGGGTATGTGGAGGCAAACCTTTTGCATTTCCTGTTGGCTCTGTTGGCAAAAAGATCGACATGTGGATGGCCCCATAAGGCGAAAATCCGTTGGGCTTCCTTCTCGTCCAGCACCCATTCGTGAAAAGACGTGTAGTCCCTGCTCAGCTTGTCCGCTAGGACATTGTCCACTCCCGGAAGATGTTCCACTTTGATTTGGACTTCATGATGCAGGGCCCATGCCCATAGTAGTTGAGCTTCTTGAGACAAGATCTCTGACCTCGTGCCTCCTTGCTTGTTTGTGTAGTGCATGGAGGTCGTGTTGTCTGTCTGTACAGTGAGTATATGCCCCGCTACTACCAGAAGGAAAGCTTTCAGTGCCCACCGAATGGCCCTGAGTTCCAACACGTTGATGTGAAGTTGTGACTCCTGGGGTGACCAGGGGCCCTTGGTTTGTAGGTCCGCAAGATGAGTGCCTCAGCCCAAAAGAGACGTGTCCGTCCTTAAGAGAAGGGTTGACGTTGGTGCCTGATACTGCATTCCCTGTAAAAGGTTCTGCGGAGTGTTCCACCATCGAAGAGCTCTGTGCAGGGACGTAGGAACCTGGACGATGTCCTCCCACGAACCGAGAGCTTGTTTCCATTGGTGGTCCAGTGCCTCCTGAACAGGCCTCACGCGAAGCCTGCAATTTGGTATGAGGAATATATATGAGGACATCATGCCCAGGAGGGACTTGTAAGAGCGCACCAATGTCGTTTCTCTCCTTAAGAAAAAAGAAGTCAAGTGGAGAATTGCTGATGCTCTTTCTGCCAATGGTCTCACTCTGGGAATGTTGGTGTCGAGATCGGCTCCCAGGAAAGAAACTGTCTTGCTGGGAACTGGACAGGGCTTAGTTTATTGCGAAACCTAACCCTCTTAGGAGATTTGTTGTCCTTGAAACCGCCAAGCGCACGCTTAAGACGGAACTCGCTCTTATCAACCAGTCGTCCAGATATGGAAAGACTTCTGTTCCTGTCCTCCTGAGTTTTGCAGCCACTGGTGCTAGGCATTTTGTAAACACCCTCGGTGCTGATCACAGAACGAACAGAAGCACTGGAAACTGAAAATGAAGATCGCAAACAGTGAACCTGAGGAATTTTCTGTGTGCTGGATAGATCGGTACATGGTAGTATGCATCCTCCAAGTCTAGAGTGGCCAAGAAATCGTGCATGTTTAGCCAAGAGAGCACTCCTTGCAGAGTTGTCATCTTGAATTCGATGCGCTTGATATATTTGTTTAGCGCCCTCAGGTCCAAGATGGGTCGCCATTGACCATTCTTCTTTTTCACGAGGAAGAAACGGCAGTAGAAACCCTTCCCCTTCAGAGAGTAAGGTACTGGCTCTATTGCTGCTTTGTGCAGCAGTTTCTGGATTTCGGACATGACTTGCTTTAACATAGGTACCCTGAGCAGAGCCGGGTGTAAGGAAGGGGGCTCATCTAGAAATTCCAAGGTGTGACCCTCGCGCACCACCTGTAACACCCATTTGTCTGATGTTATTGACTGCCAGCGTTGGTAGAATTGGCTCATCCTCCGAATCCCCCCCCCCCCACCGGAGTGTGACGTTGAGGGGAAGGAGCTAGACTGTCAGTTTTGCTTGCTCTGTGACTTCCCTTGAGCGGCGCCCTGCCTTCCTCTCTGGGCGTATTTATTTATTGGAAGATTGGTATTTGGAGTCCTGGTATGAACTACCTTGCGACTTCTGGCCGTAGGGAGGGCGGTTGAAACCTCTGTACTTCGAGGATGAGCCTCGAAAGGGACGAAACGACCGGCGATCCTTGTCTTTCTCTTTCAAGGAGCTGATGGCACGTACCGTGTCAGTATCTGTTTTGATTCCTTTGAGGTGGTCATCGATCTTTTTCCCAAAGAGTTCTTGACCATCGAAGGGCATATCCAAAATCTGCGCTTGGACCTCAGGTCTGAAATTGGTAGCCTTCATCCAGGCCTGTCTTCTCAGCACTGTACCGTGGACCATCTGCGGAAACCTGACTCCGCCACATCGACTGCAGCGTCGATCATGTGATCCATCCATTGGCGATTATCGACCTGGCTTCCTCCTGGAGTTCTACCAGCAGCTGTTTGGCCAGCTTGGACATATGGAGCGAAACCTCGCGGATGAATCTCGCTGTCATGGCCAGCGCGTTGCCTGCCCTGATGGTAAGCGATGGTGATGCAGACACTATCCTGCCCATAGCCTCTAGTTTGCGACCGTCCTTGTCCGGTGGGGCTGATAGAGGTGATGTTGGCCAATCCAGCCTTTTCCTAGCTGCTACTGTGATAACCGAATCCGGTTTTGTATGACCTCGAAGACAAAGAGGAGCAGACTCCGGAGCCTTGTACTTTTTCTCTGGAAACTAGAGCCGGATTGGATAAGGGTGTGGCCAATATCTTGGAACCGGACTCCCAAATGGTGTCGAGGAGAGGAATGGTAGTAACAGTTCTCCTACGCTTGTCCCTGTGCTCATAGAGCACCGACTTCTTCTCCTCCGATGTGACCTGTAATTGGAACAATTCTGCGGCTTTGCCGATGAAAGTATGAAAAGAGACTAGATCATCCGGTGGTGAAGAACCACCCGGAGAATCTTTCTTTCTGGGCTTTTCGACAATGTAATCGTCCCATTCACTAGTGTCCGGTTCTTGCGTGATCTCGCCTTCTTCCGGTTCAGAAAACTCTCTGAAAGGGTCTTCTTGCCAGTCTGAGAACGAAACAGAGGATGGTACAATTGTTGGATCTCTAGTTGGAGACCTTGTCCTGTGCGACGATACCAGAGAAGTGACCCTTGTCGGTGAAGCACTAAGTGCTCTGCTCCTAGACCTGCGCGGTGGCTCGGGTGAATGCACCCTTTTCTGTAGCCTACTCCTGGAAGGCGAATGTCTTGGCATGCTTTGTCGAGGTGAAAACTTCCTCTGCGGAAGGTTAGACTCTCTCGGTACAGTTGTCTTGCTTTTTTCATTTTGTCGTCTGTTGAACTCTTCAATGATCCTTTGCATTTATAACATTAGCACAGGATCATAAGGATCAGCAGGCATCTCTGTAGTAGGTTGCCAAGGAGGACTGTGTTCCTTGGGTGTAAGATAGTGTTGTTCCTTAACAAACTCAGTGTCTGAAAATTCCTCTTGGAGGATGACGTCAGGTAGCTCTGGCATTTCTCATAAGGGAGATAATTGTGTTCCCTATGGTTCAAGAGCGTCCACAAACGGAGGCAGTGCTTCTAAAGACTCAGGGAGACTTTCCTCATTGGTTGGCGTAACAGTGGCGTCAGCGAGGGGCGTTTTGGGGCCTATTTCTTCTGTCGCTAACGGAACTCACGGTGCCGTCGACGGAGCCGTGGTCGAAGTTTTCGTCGACGATGGCCTCGTCGACAGCGGATCCGTGGACGGTGGCTTGCCTTTATCCGTCGACGAATGCATGGAAGAAGATTTCATGGAAGGTAACTTCTCCGTCGACGAGTGCTTCGAGGACAAGTGATGAGTCTCCTTCGTCGACGATTGTTCGTAGACGATAAACTCGCTGATGAGGACTTAATCGTGGACGATGCATTTCGTGTGGTGGTCGTCGATTCGAAAAAGCTCAGAGAGCTCGCGGATTCTCTGTGTCCATTAGACTACGGTGAAAAATCTGAAGATGGCTGCCTGGGGCGGAGCTTAAGCCCTGCCACCTCATTGGTTGGGGTCATAAAGGACCAAAGTGAGGTGGAGGGAATACACAATAGAATGGCTCATAGGCCATAATGGGCTATGTGCATGCATTTCTAGGTAGCAATGTATGTATATTAAAAAAAAAATTAATAATTATTTTCTATCACTGAGGATTCCCAGTCTGATGACGGGGAATATTCAAGCATCTGAATCTATGAAAGATCCAATGCTGGAGAAAGTGAATAATTACTTCGTGTTAGACTTAGCTTTTGAGATTCTATCATTGAGGTATTCTTTTTTTGTGCAAATTATTTCTTTTTTGTAGAACTTTGAGTATTCAGTTAACTTAGCTTTATTCTCATCGGTGGGAGAGTGACGCCAAGTGGATTGAAGCTTTCCTTTTTGGAGCCTTAATTCTTTGAGTTGGGTGTGCTTTTTGTATACCTTTGCGAAGTTTTTCCGCTGTAATATCCTTTTTGCTTCTAGTTGGGAGTGGTGGTGCCATGACTATAGTTTTAGGGCTAAGGAGATCTAGTGTGGTGGAGAAGGAGATTAGATGATGGTCCATCCAAGATTGCAGGGCAATGTTAGTGATAGCAATGTTGCAATTCAGATCGGCCACCCAGTCGAGAGTCCTTCCCTTTGATATGGGTAGGGGTAAGGACTTTTTGTGTGAGCCCATGGTCCATCAGTATGTCTGCTACTGATTGGGCGTGTTTATTATCAGGGTCATTGAAGCCCAGGTTAAAGTCCCCCCATCAGTAAGGTCTGAAAGGAATCTTTTGTGTGGTTGGCTAGAAGGCTAGTTAGGTCCTCCTCGAAGGTTCCCAGTGGAACTGGAGGTCTGTATACCAAGTGGATAGTTAAAGTGTGGTTACTTGATAAGGGACGTTGGCTGCGAGTATCTCGCATGATTGGCATGATAGTGGAGTGGTCAATCTAGTGGATAGTTTAGTTTTGGAAATGAGAGCTAGGCCGCTCCCTCTGGCATTGGGTCTGTCAACTCTCAGTATGTGGTAGCCATCAGGTATGGCTAGCATAAGGGTGGGGCCTGCTGCCTCATGAAGCCAGGACTCTGTTATTGCAAGCAGGTCCAGGTCCCCATTGGTTAGGATGTCTGCGATTTCAGTGGCATGTGCCACAAGTGATCTAGCGTTGAGATGGCTGATTTAGAGAAAGGATCCCCTTCTCTACCAGCTGCCACTGAAATGAAAAATAGTTTTTTATTTTTCGGTGGTCTTGTTCTTTCCAGTAAAAAACATGACTGCCCTTCGCACATCTAAGGTGTTTAGGCTTCTTTCGGACACGTTAGTGGGATTCTGGAAGAAAGGCAGTTCTATTGATTGGTTTACATGGAACTTGGAAATAAATGTAGGCGCAAATCATTGGTGAGTGTGCTGAACCACCTTCTCTCTGAACTGGAATGAAAGGGTCTAGAACTGAAAGGGCCTGTAGTTCACTAACTCTCCTTATAGAAGTGATAGCCACTAGAAAGGCTGTCTTATAGGTAAGATCTTTGAGACTTGCCTTATGCATAGGCTCAAAAGGAGACCCCATATGTCTAGTCAGTACCACATTTAGGTCCCATCCGGGAGCTGGGTTAGAAATGGGCGGATTAATCCTTTTAACCCCTTCCATGAAAGCCTTAATAACTGGTATTTTCCACCACAACACTTTCTGTTGTGACGTAGTGTAGGCTGAGAGAGCAGCTAAGTGAACTTTCAGGGAAATAAAAACCAGGCCTGAGTCTATTAGGTGAGTCAGGTACAATGCAATGTGAGTAGGAGAGCAGTCAATAGGACTGACGCCCTTCTTGGAATTGCACCAGATAAAGCACTTCCATTTACTCGAGTAGCAGTATCTGGCGTTAGGTTTTCACGCCCCCCCTTAAGTATGTCCATGTATCTCTGAGGGAGTTGTAGGTGCCTGAACTCTATGACCTCAGGAGCCAAGCCGCTAAGTTCAAGGTATGCAGGCATGGGTGAAGAGTTTCCCCCTTGTCTTGAGATAACATGTTGTACGGGCAAGGCAGTTTCATTGGAGGAGATAGGGACATCTCCATCAGATGCGAGAACCAGGGTTGGCGGGGCCACCAATATCATGGTGACTGACTCCTGGTGCATCCTGTGCACTATCTTGTTGAGTAGGGGAGTTGGGGGTAAAGCGTAAACAAATTTCCCTGACCATGTTATACAGAGACCGTTCCCCTTGGATAGGTTCTGTGGGTACCTGGAGCCGTAATCTTAGCATTGGGCGTTCTCCAGAGTCACAAACAAGTCGATCTCTGGGAAAACCCTTTGTGCGAAAACGAGACTATGGGCCTCATTACGAGGAAGGTGGCCCCGGAAATGAACGGTGCCGGTAAGGGACCAGCACGGTTCATTCCGGGCTGCCCTATTACGAGGTCTGCAGCGGGTCCCGCCCTGGAACGCCTGGTCAGACCAGGCGTCCTTAGCAGGGACCCGCTAGCAGACCAGGATGCTAACAACGGGCCCGTCATTAACGGGACTGTTACCATCCTCCCCATTCCCATTGAGCCCTGTGGGGGCTCGAATGGGAATGGGAATGTACCGGGTCTGGGTCCCGAGAATGGGAATTACCGGGCCCGCCAAAGTCGGCATGGCACGGTAATTCACTATTCCTGGAACCCACACTCAGTACCCAGTATGGGGGTAGCCATGCCACTAAAAGCGGCATGGCTACCTCCATACTCGTAATGAGGCCCTATGTCTTTGTGTAGTCGCTATTCATACTCTGCGGACAGTGGGAAGTCTCTGCTGAGCATGTCCGTTAGAAGATTGAGTTCCCCTGAGAACGTGTTGGGACAACAGGAACATCCTGTGTTTGAGAGCCCATTTCCAAATGTTTTGGGACAGCTTTGATAGCCACGGAGAGTGTGTGCCCCCTTGCTTGTTAAAGTAATACATGGCCATGATGCGGTCTGTGAAAATCAGGACTGTCTTCCCCTGTAACTGTCTGAAAGGCTCTCAGTGCCTTGAATACGGCTAACAGCTCCAACAGATTTATGTGGTTGGATGCTACTTCTGGGGCCCACACGCCGTGTGCCGTCTGCTGAAGCAGGTGAGCCCCCCACCCTGTGAGAGATGTGTCTGCTGTGAGAGTGACTTCTACTGCGGGGTTGGTGAAGGTTTTCCCCTTCAAGATGTTTTCCCTCGACCACCACTGCAGAGAGAGAACGAGGGATGGCGAGACAAACACCAGCATCTTCCCATTGTCCACTGGCCTGACACCACTGGCTGTTGAGCCACTCTTGCATAGGACGCATGCGCAGACGCGTGTAAGGAACTAAGTAAATGCATGACGCCATCATTCCTAACAGCCGCATGACTTTGCGTACTGTCACCTCTCGACCGGATACATATTGAGGGATCTGAAATTGCATGTTTTAACCCTCTCATTGGAGGGGAAGACGAGGCTAGAAACTGTTTGACCGGACTGGGGTCTAGGCTGGATTTCTTCTTGTTGATGGAGAATCCCAGGCTCAATAAGAGGTCCATTGTCTTTTGGGTGTTCAACAGGCATGTTCTCTAGGAATCCCCTGTTATGAGCCAGTCATCGAGGTAAGGGTAAACCAGAACTGATTCTCTGCGCAGGTGTGCTGCTGCCACTGCCAGTACCTTCGTAAACACCCTTGGCGCTGAGGCAATGCCGAAGGAGAGTACTTTGAACTGATCGTGCATGTCCTCTATCATGAACCTTACATATTTTCTGTGTGCCGGCAACATTGCAAGTATGCATCTTTCATATCCAGTGTTGCCATGTAATCCCCTTGTTTCAGCAGAGGGATTACCTCCTGCAACGTGACCATACAAAACTTTTGAGTTTGACAAATTTGTTTGCTGGACGCAAGTCTAGCACAGGGCGCATAGTGAGATCCTTTTTGGGTACAAGGAAGTACACTGAATTACTGTTTACCTGTAAAAAAGGGACGACTTCTATGGTGCCCTTTTCCTGCAGGATCTCGACCTCGTGCAGCAGGATGCGTAGGTGTCCGGGCATCAGGCATCTTGATTTTGGTGGTCTGAATTGAGGAGGTCGGCATATTTCTATGCAGTCCCCATGGGCGACAGTCTGCAGCATGCACTGGTCTGTTATCCCCTCCCATGCATGAAGGAATGATGTTAGATGTCCCCCGACCGGGGAGGCATGGGAGGGGACCTGGATCAGAGGGTCATTTCTGGGAGTGGAATTCCAGCCTCTACCCTTTCCATGGCGTTGTCTTCTAGGTGGATACATGGTGGTGGTGTTGGATCCTTGTCCTGAAGACCAGTTGTTTCCTGAACTATACTGGTTTTGAGGGGAGCGAGATTGCCCACAAAAAGAGTGATGAGAACTGCCCCCTCTCTGTTGTGAAGGCCTTTGGGTAATCTGGTTTAAGGATTGAAGAGTCTCATGCTCCTTCTTAGCTGTCTCGAGTTCTTCATCCATGGCCCTGCCAAACAAGTTGGCCTCCTCAACCGGCTTGTTTATTAAGGCTGCTTGGGTTTCAGGCTTAAAACCAGAGTTCCTCAACCAGGCGTGCGGTTTTAGTAGTGTACCCTGGCCCAAGGTCCTTCGCTGTTTTAGCAGCATCCAAAGTGTTCTTCAGAATGTTGTGGTTGATTTGCTTGCCTTCCGATACAATCGAGAGCAGTTTGTTTTTTTGTTTTTATTATTTGTAAAGCGCATCTAACCCGTGGGTAGCAGGGCGCAAAGGCAACAAGAGGAGTGTAAAAAGATGAATCCAACTAGGTAACAGTGTTGGAAACATCAAAACATTAGGACCGATACATCAAAGTATAAATTATAAGTGAATGTACATAGTTCACAAGTGGTAAGTATATCTAAGCATAGAGGTGAGAGGATATACAATTTATACACAATTTACAGTAGGCACGACGGTGGGAGAGATTAGATGTCATGTTCCTTGATCCAGCGGATGGTATTAGATCTGAATTGTGGGTAGGGAAGGTCTTCCCTGAGAGATGGTGGTAAGGAGTTCCAAAATTGTGCTGCTTTGACAGGAAAGCTATTCCCTCCCGAGATAGTACGTTTGAATCTTGGGACAAGAAGGAGGTTTGAATTGGCCTTTCTAGAGGGGCGGCAAGAAGTCGGTCTGGTGAATCTAGTTATCAAGTATTGAGGGGCCGCTTGGTGGAGGCATTTATGAGTCAGTGAGACTGATTTAAGGACAATTTTATCTTTTGTAGAGAGCCAATTGTACGATCTTCTAGTCTCTGAGATATGTGCCTTCTTCGGGAGGCTTAGGGCTGCTCTTAAGGCATTGTTCTGTAGGGTTTGAATTTTATTTGTAATGTATTTGTTACTGCCTATGTAGAGCGCGTTGCAGTAATCCAACTTGGATAGGATCAATGCTCTGACTAGAGTGATGCAGTTATTTGGTGAGAGGAACGGTTTGGCTGCCCTAATAAGTTTACATGTATAAGATGTGGCAGAAGCCCTGGCATTGACTTGTTTTTTGAAGGTGAGTCTAAATAGAATCCTAAGGTTTTAAACTCCTTAGCTACGGTGATGATATTATTGTCAATGACAAAAGAAGAGTAGTTTTGGCCTAATTTATTGAGGTTGGGTGCGGTGCCTAGGATGAGGAGTTCTGTTTTGTCATCATTCAGGCATAGACCATGAGAGGCCATTCATGCCTGGATGATGAGGTACACTCTATTTACGAATGTGAAATCTTTATCATAATCCCCCGTCAACGGGATGAGGATCTCGGTATCATCAGCATAGTTAGTGTTGGTGATACCCAGGCCATCTAGATCGTCGAAAAGGGGCTTTTGTAAAAATGTTGTACAGGGTGGGGAAGACACAAGAACCTTGTGACACATCACAAGTAATGGGCATAGTGTCAGCGGCTGCTGAAGGGGAAAAAACTTGCATAGTGCGGTTATGAAGGAAGGACTGAATCCATTCAGTTGCCTCTTGGGAGGAATGAGCTGCCGACTGTAAGTGAGTGCAGAGGATCTCGTGGTTGACCAGATCGAATGCAGCTGAGAGATCGAGAAGTAACAGAAGTGCTGTCTTGCCCTCATCTCTCAGTTCATCTACCTATGCCTTAAGATCTATAAGCGCAGTCTCAATCCCGTGCTGAGGTCTGAAACCTGACTGTCAGACTCCTAGAAGGTGGTTAAGTTCAAGGTAGTGTTGAATTTGTTGGTATGCTATTTTATCAAGGATTTTGAGAAGAAACGGCACTGTAGTGATGGGACGGTAGTTGGTGGGGATGGCAGGATCTAGATTTGTTTTTTTAAGGAGTGGGAGGACCCAAGATTGTTTCAAATTGTTGCGTATGGTGCCAGCTGTAAAGGATGCATTTATTAATTTAGTGATAAATGGTGAGAGTTCTCGAGCTGCATCTTTTATCAATTGTGCAGGGCATAGGTCCCCATGGCAGTTCGAAGGTTTGAGTGCAAGAATAACTTTTTCAACCTCTTTGGTAGAGACTTTACTGAAGTTGAAGAGAGGGGTAGGCACACGAGGTGGCATCCGGGTGGGTTGTAGCGGAGTAGAGCTGGTGTTACTCAATTTGGAAGTGGAGAGAAGGGATTCTTTTTTGTTGCTGATCTTAGTTTGCAGAGAAGTAATTTTATTGGCAAGAGCATTTTGAATATCTTTGCACCAGTTTGTGTCCTTGATGCATAAGTCAGGCGGCTGGACGGGAGTTTCTACTTCTTTCAGAATTGCGAAGAGCTCTTTTGTGCTAGATTTCACTTGAGAGATTCGGAGGTTATAAGATGTTTGTTTTGCAAGGATGATTTCTTTTTTGTACTGGGAAGCTAAATTACTTAGGTTTATCTTAGTAATTTCTGATGGATCTGATCTCCAGATTTTTTCATAGCGTCGTTTCTCCTGCCTGATAGCCTTAAGGTGAGTAGAGAACCAAGTGTTCACATGTTTGCGAGGTTTGCTCTTTTTCAGTTTGAGAGGTGCTATGGCATCAAGGGAGGATAGTATTAATTTATTATACAGATCTACCATGGTTGAGGGATCTGTGTGGTCGGGAATACCGTTAAGAATATGTAAAATCAGAGGGATAAGGTTTTCAGGAGTAATGTTTCTCTTAGTTCTAGTTGGGACAGCTGGAGCTATGCTGTTAGGTTGCAGCGGTGGTGTGGGCTCTAGGGAGAATGTGATCAGGTGATGATCAGACTACGGCTGTGGAATTGTAGATGGTACTGTAAGTGTGCAGTTATGCACAGCTAGCCAATCCAGGGTTCTACCTTTAGTATGGGTAGGAGCTGTGATTTTCTGAGTGAAACCTAGTTCCTCTAGGGTGTTATTCATTATGGTAGCATTGGTGTCTAACGGGTCGCTAAGAACAAGGTTGAAGTCTCCTAGTATGATACTTTGGGAGGAGTTCTTGAGGTTATGCGATATAATATTTGTTAGGTCAACTTCAAAAGATCCTAATGGACCAGGAGGTCTGTATATTAGGTGAATGGATACAGACTGCGTATTAGATAGAGTTAACTTAGCCGTTAGGGATTCGCAAGAACTTATGTTGTGGTGGTGGTGAGAGATTCATTGATAGGTTGGTTTTAGCTATAATACCAAGGCCGCCACCTCGAGAGGTGGTACAGTCAAGTCTTAGGAGGGTTTAATCGTCTGGCACGGCTAGCATAATTGCTGGGCCAGCTGCTGGGTGGGGCCAAGATTCGGTAACAGCTAGAAAGTCTAAGTTTTCATTGTGTAGTAAGTCAGCTCGGTCAGTAGCATGGGCTACCATAGAGCGTGCATT
This sequence comes from Ambystoma mexicanum, assembly GCF_040938575.1. NCBI lineage: Eukaryota > Metazoa > Chordata > Amphibia > Caudata > Ambystomatidae > Ambystoma > Ambystoma mexicanum. The sequence goes on from NC_090934.1 coordinate 729,853,513, forward strand.
TATAAGAGCAGCCCTCGTCCCAGACTGAACTGGTTTCGGGATTGCTAGTTGTGTTTTAGGAGAAGGATGGGTTCTCGGAAGAGTCTGCTGTTCAGTTGGAGTGGGTGCCGGTGATGGCTTGAGTTACGCAGGCTGAGAGTAGTATTACTATGCGCTAGTTTGGTTAAGGGGTCATAGAGCCTGGGTAGTCTAGCAGGTAATTTAAGGTTCCTCTGTGAAACAGTGCAGGGTGTAGTAATCATGGCAACCTGTTTGAGGACATTCTGCGCTGGCGCAGGTGAATTAAGGAGCATGATGTGGTCCTGTAGGCTGGTAATGTATAGGATAGTTCTTAATAGGACAGTGTAGAGCATTGGGAAATACATTGTATACAGGGAACAGGTTAGGAATCAAACAAAGTATGGAAGATGTCTATTTGCATGCGTAATAACATAGGTGTAACATAAGGGCAAACGTAGAAGCCAAATGCTATTCAATGGAGGCTAGGCAAGTATCGCACAAGGTGAAAAAACAGTCTGTGACTAGTAGCGTCTACGGCAATTCAAATTTAGGATATCTGACACATTTAGGGCAAATTGACACTTGGTGCACTGCAGCAGCAGAAAAATCAAATACCACATCCGGAAGGTTATATGCAGAGTACACTAACATGCAAGTGAGGTAAGATAATAGGAAATGCTTCAAGGTGTATAAAGGAGACCAAATACAATGCAAGTAATCAATATAGGTATATAGATAGCTGCTATGTCTAAGCTTGAAAACTATATTTCGCATTGAGGGTGGACATACACAGATAACATTTGCAAGATCATGGCTGGGAGCTCTGGCATGCTTGCAGGTCTTAAAGTATATTTAACATACTAGTTCAGCCTGCATTGGTCCGGGGACCTCTTGAAGGCCCTCTTGCAACAAATTCTACTGTACATCTGAGTAGCTAGCCAACAGAGTGGTGGTGTTGGCTATTCGGGTGGAGAATGCAGCAGCAGTTGTGACCCTTTTTCCCATTTCATACAACGTTTTGCCTAATCACGTGGTGCCTCCCCTGTAAACGGGGACACCTGCCCCCTTTCTCGTAGTCTTAACAACCAGGGAATCTGGAGTGGCGTGCCCTTTAATGTAAAGGTGGTCGGTAGGAGAAGGGCAAAACAACTTCTCTTCCCTAGGATTAACCGCCCGGGTCTGGGCTGGAGTTAACAATGAAGGCGCCAGACGTCTCGTAATAGAGTTCAGTAAGGGAATGGCCTGACTGGCAGGAGGCTTTTCCTTCAGTATGTCTTCTACAAAATTCGAATCCTGCACAGCGATTTGAAAATGTTCAGCCGCTTTCTTTAAGATGGCGTTGAACGCCATTTGATCATCCACAGGTGAGGCCTGATGGACTGGAGTGGTAGGAGGGGAATCCATACACAGAGCGTCAGGGTCCGGGGTACGAGTAGGGGACGCCCTTTGGTTGATTATCAACTGGATGGTTGTCTTCCCAATTGTCCATGGGATCAGCAGGATCATCCATAGGGTCCCCAAAGGTATTGTCATCCTGTATGTAGGTATTGATAGGCACCTCGCCATCTGTAAGGTCAAAAACATTCTGTTCATGAGGATCCTCAAAGGTCCTCTGAAACCTAGCCATAGGCATAAAAGGAAGTTCGTCACAAGGCCTCTTGGGAGCAAACCGCTCTGAAAATTCAACAAACTTCTCCAGTCTGTTCATGCACCCCTCAAACATCTCCCTGGTCCATAATGATGAACAAGAGGACTCCAGGGGAGGAAAGGGATCTTCTTGATGAATTTCCTCTTCAAAACATCGAGATTTTCCTTCTAAAGTCTTGGATAAAGACAAAGGGCTCTCAGAATACTCGTTTCGAGGCTCTGGGTGCTGTGACCTGTCTTTAGACGCATCTTTAGGCAGTCTTTCTGTTTCGACGTCTGTTTCGACAGTTCCTTTTGTTTAACCACGGAAGCGATCCTCGCGATACTATCGCTGATGCTCGGGTTTCAAGGAGGTGTGGCGTTAAAGCCGGTGGCTGCGCGGTGGATTTCGGCGCCACTGGGGCCTTAAGCAGTGTCGGAGCCTTCTCCTGAAGCGTCTCGATGGCCGCGTGTGATTTGATGTTAGCGCCCTTAATTTTGGATTGCCCGGACACATACCGCTGTCACGGTTTGCGGGGAGGGCTGCCGATCATGAGGATCAGCGGGCACCACCAAAGTATGCAACGTGCCCGTTTGCGCTTTGGGCACTTTGACTGGACCGCCAAAGCAGAACCATGGGTTGTTTGCTTAGTCTGGGAATCGGGTGCGTCCCTGTTGCCGGGATGCATCGTCCCCATAGCAGGACTCATGTCGTGCCTATCAGGCCGGGGACGGACCCTGGGGAATGAGAACTTTCCACGGTAAGTTAAATGGATTCCAAAGTGGAGCCTTGGTCATCGATAATCCCTTCGTCACACTCGGCGGCTGTGGCGGCTGGGGAATTACTTTCGGCCTGCGACATACCGTAGGCCGCCCACCACTTCAAACAGCGCTCCTTAAGAGTCTTAGGCCGTAGGAGTTTACAGGCCGCCTCGTTGTGGTTGAGGGGGAAGACATTTGTTGCACCGACGGTGCTCGTCTTTCTATGGGAATTTCACCTTACAGGAAGGACAAAAATCTAAATGGAGTCCTGTCTATAGCGCAGGATTGTGCTAGCAACGACAAACCCAAGGGAACAAAGAGAGGGGAAAACAAAAGGCATTCTTGAAAAGAATATGACCACCCCGACCCCACTCTCCTTACTGTAAAGGCCGGTCAGAAGGCCTGGCCACATGGTCGGCAGCGCCGACCGGATTGACAGCCGTCGAAATTCCATTGTCAGCAGTCTTTGGCGGTGGCACAGGAATCAGCCATCGAAGGGAGTAACAATGAAAATAAACGACCAAAGGTTGAGAAATATAACAATAATGTTTATGAAGAGCCCCGCATTAGGGTGACCAGATAGCTGGGCGTAAAAAAACAAAGAATCTGAGGGACCTCGACGCATGACGGATTTTGAGTACACTAAACGCCACGTTAGGAATCGTGTTACAGGCATGCCCACGTCGACTCCCCTTTCGATTCTCGAAAGACAAGATGCAATGCTCCGCGGTTAACACTGGATGTCAGACTATATGCACAGCATGTGATTCTAAGCAGATCAACAAGTATTAGAAATATTATTCCCAGACACTTCATAGCACACAGCCCTGCACTGAGAACACAGCCTGCAAGCATATGCCCTCTAAATGCGCTTTAAAGTGTGGGACGGCAGCAAATCACTGCAGTCCAGGGGTGGTGTCGGGGCCTTTCAAACTTTTCAGTTGATAGGGCCCGAGCCTGGGAGGGTCCCCCAGCAACGGTCTGCAAGTTGGCAGTCCGAAATATTATGACATTGCAACATACTTCTTACATTCCATACTTTAAATGCGTACTTTGCAGTGCACGTTACACATATAAGCTACATTTGCTGGTGTCCTTCAGGCCGTCACCTTCCTTGGGCTTCCTCGGTATCTAAAAGGGTTATCACCTTGTTGCCTTTTAAGCCGGGTGGCTTTAGAATAGACCCTTGCTGCTGAAGAAGGATCAATAGCTTTTCAGTGAAAGTTTAGTATTTCAGTTCCCCACTGTTTGGCAGACTTGTGATAATCTGTGGTATTATCCCCTGGCTTTAGTTCTGTGTCTTCTTTTGAATGTATGCAACCCATGGGTGCCTCAGACTTTTTCTCTGCTCCAGACTAAGGGGCCTAGAAACATCAGAATGAAATGCCTCAAACATCAGCCTGCACAAGCCATGACAAATCTTTAGCCGGCGCTTCAAAGACATTTAGAAGGTCTCATGACTTTAGGTTGTGTTTTCAGTGGCGGGATGACCATTAGCATATGGCTGGGAAGAATAGATCTTCTGCCAATCATCGTGCAGGAGATATTATTTCTAGACATTTGATAACACACACCTCTTGATAATACAACCTGCAGGCAGACTTGCCTAACCTCGCCTGAGTCTGTCTTATTATTAAGTAGTTGTCCCCTTTTTCAATATAGGGAAAGGCGAGGACAGAGTTTATAGCAATTATAGAAGAGCCAGGCTGCAGAAATCACAGGGTTTTTGATTTTCAAATGTAGGCAGGTCTGCCTGCAGGCATATGACCTTGTAAATGTTGTTTGAAGCACAGTGTGCAGACAAACCACTGTAGTCCCACGTTTCAAAGAACATTAAGAAGGCAATGCTTTCAGGCAGAAGGGCACTTGTGCTCCCCGCCCCACCACCCACCCCCGTTCTCCTGGACAACGGGGGCAGGAGTGTAATTTTGCAACCATCAAGAATCCAGATTCAGTGACATGGTATTCTGAATCACTCTGGCTGGCATCCTCTCCTGTAGGCTCTGGCTTAGTGAAGTGTTAACATGCATCTTGGAAAATTAGCAGATGCTCACTTCAAGTGGGGTGGGGGGAGACTGCCTTATTGTGTTAAGCCTTGACTGGGGGGTAGGTGGTGGACAGTCCAAACTGTTTGTGGCGGAGCTGTCAGGGAAGTAGGAATTACAAAAGCAGAATGCTACAAAGACAGCCGAGCAGTTTAGGTAACTGCTGCTGAGTTGTTGTAGGTTTAGACCTGCCTATAAATGCTGTGGCTTTTTTTCCAATTCCTGCTGGTGAATGGTTTTTAAAAAGGTGGATGGATTCGCCTCCGCTTCGCAGTATGGCAACTTCTGCCATCATGAAATTTGGTTCTGCCCCAGTAACGAAAATCAAAACTTGGTGCCCATTCCTACGGGCAGTGTTATTAGTGCCGTGGCAGTGTTAGCCCTGCACTAATAACAGCCTGCAGGCCAAAGAATTTCTAAATCTTTTTCTTTTTGTAAATTGATTTTTAAAAAAAATAATAACACAAACAAGCATTCAATGTCAGTTAAATCTGAGGGACGAGCCCTCCAACAACAATTTCAATTTCACTATAGTGACATACCTCATGAACCCCACCGCCCCCCCACCTTTCCCCTAGAAGACTGTACTTATCTCATCCAGGTTCCAAAAACACAAGCAAAGAACTCAGTGTCCGAGTGGTTTCGAGAGCACAAAGACCCAATGTGATATCTCTTCCAAGTTGTATGACTTATTAGCATAAAATCTGCCCGGGCTGGGCCGTACAACACCTTACACCTTGCCATTAGCCCTTCACCCAAATGTATTATAAAACTGTTGCCAATCCAGTTCTACATTGGCACTCCCCCCCCTGGATAGCTGCCGTTATCTTTTCCATCAAATAAATGTCCTTTGCTATGCTGGCCCACTCCTTCTGCGTAGGGAGAGTTCCATGTAATAATGTCGCCACAAAAATCTCGCCATGCAAAAATATCGCCGAAAAATGGGCGTTTTTTGTGGCGACATTATTACATGGAACATAAAAAAAATATATATATTTTCTTTTTTTGCCCCTGTCCCCATATATATGGTCACCCATATAATATCGCTGCAACCTTTTCCCGGCGATATTATTTACGGCGACCATATATATGGGGATAATATTACCTGATACTGTAGGGAGTGTGGCCCTTTTCCAGTGCCTGGCGCGACATGCTGCCAAGAGGAGAGAGTGTACCAATGGGGGAGGAGGTACCATCGATCCTCCCGCCCCCCCAAGAACAAAAAGCGCCAACATGGGATCCAATACAGACTCCCCCCCCCCTCCCACCCCCCTGCATCTTTAATCCAACCCAAGACCTCCCTCCAGAACACCTGCTCTCTGGGACATTCCCACCACATATGCCGGTAATCTGCCAACATACCGCAGCTGTGCCAACATTGGGGGATTCACTGTATGAAACATTTTGGAGAGACGTGTCGGGTCATACTGCCAACTGTGTAGTAGTTTCACGCCATGAAGTTTATATTGGCAAGATATCGATGTCTTGATTGCTCTATGACGCATGTGTTATCAAAAGAATCTCGTCCAGCTCCCTACCCAAATCCCTCTCCCACCTTTGGCGGACTCCTTGAACTGCCGACCCGCACCCCTTAGATTCCAAAAGAGCCCCATAGAGTCGTGAGATAAGACCCTTCATGTCTGCTTGCCCGTCCAATACCTTCTCCTCCGGTGTGAGATCACTCTGAATCAACTATATCCACTTTTCCGCTGTAAATATACCCTTCTATCTAAGGTAGATTAATACTGGTAACTTGTCTATACCGAGGGCCTCCTCCAACTCACGAATTTCCCTCCTTTCCGCAGTTGGCCCACGCGTGTAAGTCCACCCTCGTACCATGCCTGGTATCTTCCCCACCTCTGGAATGGCCTTCCTCACAGGGGGAGTGCAAATAGGACTCATTGGAGAGGGCCGTTTGATGATCCCACCCGCACTACCACGCATCCTCAACACTTCCCAGTGGACCCCCTAGAATTGGGTGTTCTCGGATTCTAATCAGAAGCTTCCCCTTAGGAACCCAGAGCCATTCCCCCACTGTTGCTGGAAGCAAGTGTTGGTTTTCTAAGTACACCCACTGTTTCCCGGGATCCTCCCTCAAATGTGGGACTGTTGCCCTAAATTGTGCCGCCCTGTAGTATAACATAAGTTCTGGGAGTCCACGGTCCTTTGGTAAGATTGACGTTTCATAGCCCACCCTGGGCTTCTGGTTCTGCCATAGAAACAGCATGCTTTAGCGTCTCTCAAGTTAGCCTCCGGGACCCAGACTGGCAGCATCTGAAACAAATATAATACTCTGGGTCAACGTTCCCTGTAAGGTGCGTGCCTGTCCAGTCGCGCACCTTTGATTGGGAATCTGCGCATATTTTTTATTTTACCGCGCACGACTCCAATCCTCATTGTTTCATCATTGTTTTTTTTGTGTGAACGTGCGCGCACAACTCCAATCGTAATTGTTCCAGCATTTTTTTTTTTGTGTGAATGTGAACACACATTTTATTTGCATTCCTGTTGACGGGCTGCATGGCTCAGCCACTCAACAGTCACACATCCCATGCCTTGAATTGGATTGGCTGTAGCAGCGCTTGACTGCACGTGCTGCACTGCTACAGCCAATCAAACAGTTGCTGCTTACATGCTCCCGCCCATCTTCGATTGAAGATCTGGTGCATGAGGCGTGGCAGCAGGCAGCCAGGCACCTTGGTTGGAACTTGGAGGCGCTCCAGTGACTCCAGCATTTCAGGCCTATACGCTGGGCAGTGGGGCACTACTGGTGAGTAACTGGTGTGGCGACTGAGTGGCGGCTGCTTATTTAGAGCAGGGGTCCGTCTGGGGGCTTTTCAATAAATAATTATAGCTGCAGGCAGCGTCGTTGTGAAATGGAACGTCCCCCTCTGCCTGTGACATTTCACACCGTTTCGCTTTTAAGGTCCTGCGGTCATTTGGCTCCTGTCCTGCCACGTAATGTAGCGCCACGTGCAGGGGTGTCGCTGGGGGGGGAGGGCAAGAGGGGCTATATATTGCTAGGCCTACGTTTGGTATTGGAACCAAACCGACAATATTCTAGACAGTTCAGTCAACTGGCTAAAATAACGTTGGTTCGGAGGGGAGTTTTACGCTTGTGAAACATCTTAACGCATTGCGCGCAACAGGTTGAGCACTTGCTACTTTCTCCTCACCCCCTCATCCTTCCATGGGTGCAAAATGGAACCCCATTCACGTGAGTAATATTACCAGCGATTCTACCTTACCGAGTAGTCGAAATGTCGTGCTCACGAGTCCCGACCCTTTGTGAATGTCTGCGGAGTAGAATTGGTGATTTTAAGGATCTGCAGTGATCCCGATCTTTCTGTGAGCCAGTAGAGTGCTCCTGATGCTGAAAACCCTTGAAGATGCAGGAGGGAAAACAAGTGGGGGCGGTGGAGAAGATCCAAGCTTGGGATAAAAAAGTCTGTGGGCATAGTGTATGAGGTAGAATCTCAAATTTTAGCACATTCACAGTGGGGAACTTCGGGGGTTAAGCACTGTGATGTTAGAGCTAGCATAGATAGCATTCAGTGGTGTTGCTGGCAGACAGCAAGTGTTCTGCTGACATGGACAGACTCCCCCAATACTGACCCTAGCAACCTGGCCCAGCTGAGCCCCCAGAGGCCTGTACCAATTCTTCCACTTTGCCCCAGTGTACCCCTTAGCCCTCTACAGCTTAGCCCCAGCAGCATGGCCTAGCTCGCCCACTGTGTTCCAGTGTAGCCTGCTCAGCCCCCTCCAGTAGAGCCCTCTGCGTCCTGGCCCAGTCCCCGCCCTAACTGTGGCGCAGTGGAGCTTGCAACCCGCAGAAGCCTGTCCCAGCAGCCTGGCCTAGCTCACCCACTGTGGTCCAGGCCCCAGGGTAGGCAATCACTGTCCTTCCACCATACTTCTGGGATGTCATCCACATGGAGGGGAGGACCAGAGCATCAATAATAAATGTGCTTTTGTATTGAGCAGCCATATTACAGTAGCCTTACAAGTGTTGGTCTCTAGGAGTCTGACACCACTGTTCCAGTCTAGATGCATTCTGGGAGTTGTAGTCCAACTTCAGTTGAACAGATTGGGTTGTGCTCATTACAGCAATGATTAGCAAAAGGAAAGCCCATAACTGGAAACCTGCTATCTTGTCGGCATCTCATGTAGTCTAGAAGATACATTAGTCCAGGAGACCCTTCTGCTGTTGTCTTGAGAAGTATGCATAAGGGGGATAGCTCAAGGCCCAGGCAGGGCAACATTGTCTCTCTTGGAGCAGGCAAAGCGGTGCAACATTGGTTTGAATCCCGAATCGATACTGCGCTTAGAAACCACTCCCTATATTCAGAACACCACCACACTAAATAAATAAGAAATATCACAGACTCGCTGGCATGTGCATTCTGCCTTTGGTCTGACTGCATTGCTGTTCTTTTCTGATTGGCAGAAAACCTGATCTTTTTTTTCTGAAAAAGGCATGCCTCCCATAGTCCCATTAGCACTACAGTGCTTTAGACCACTCCCTTGCTTCCATTTGTCCCCAAATACACAACCACCTTGGCCACAGTAGAAGACACATTCCAGCGGATTTAGCAACAGTGCACCAAGGTTTCTCTATGTACTAGGTACCTTGCCGAGAAGCAAGTCCTGCAGAAGTTGCATTCTTCTGTTAAGAGGGCAGCAGCCAGCAGAGTAGAGCACCCAGAGAACTTGGGGGTGATGCCATGCTCTTAATAGATCCCCCCCGTTTGACTGGGTGATCAGCCAGGAATCGGATCCTCGGCTGTTGCGGTCCTTATTTTATTTATTTTACATATAGGGAGGCAGAATGCTCTCCTGATCACAAAAGTATGTATAATAGATAAGAAATCAGATTTCACGGGAAGCAGTGAGTTTCTTAGAATCCAGTGGGTTTCAGTGACATTCTTGTAGAGGGGGGGGGAAGTGGGGCTACTAAAAGTCTCACACTCCCGGTGCCGACAAATTACATGGGCGGAGTAGGACAACCAACAGACATTTTTAAGTGCAACAGGCAGTGGTACTGCAGTTCTAGCCAGCCTTGGAACACATACCACAGTGCTTACCCCTAGACCAGCTTGTTATGGGGCAGTCAGTTGAGTCCAACTGAGGACTAAAGTCATTTAGTCATGAAGTGTTCTGTAGCGCATATTAGATAAGCATTTTGCTACTTGTGTAATGTTGTGTGGCTGCATGGGCTGGGTAAACATTTCAAGATGCGAGCCAAGGCATCTGCCCTTGGCCTGGTGCGATAATGAATACAAGTTCTCCACTTGCGCATAGACAGCAGCAGGAGCACAGCACTTTGTTTCCATGCAAATAAATGTCATTTCTTTTTTAACGAGGATAATGGATAAACTGTTTAACTTCAGAAGATCCAAGTCTTATTCATCAAAGGAAGGGCAAGGGAGTGCTGCAGCAGCTGCTGCACCAACTAAGAAGAAATGTTGCGCTGCTTTCAAAGAGGATTGGTTAAACAAAATAGTCAAAACAGGGTCACAGAAATCACAAGGTAAGGTATATGTGCGACTTGGAAAGATTTGAGTACAATGCTGATATAGGCCTGATTTGCAGAGTATGTGCGGAAGCTAAAGTTACTGGAGAATTTTCTACAGGAAAGAAATGGGCCGATGGGTGGAAATTGGACTACATGAAATGCCATTTAGTTGGAAAAGTTCTTGTCTCTGCTGTACAGGCTCTCGGTCACACGAATGCAGCAGAGAAACTGGGGTTTGGATTGCGTAGAATGCTGCACAAACGTCAACTGAGAGAGGTAATAGATTGGCCATGGTTGAACGACAACGGTGCAAGCCTGAAGAGGTGAAAGTTCTACTGCACAATTATTTGCTAGCTGTAAAATGAAACACTTCCATGCTATCTGTGCAAGAAATCCACAGTCACATAGCACACTACACCAAAATACCAGATAGCTGGAGAGGTAAAAATTATGTGTTTGAACTTCTGGAGTCCATCAGCAGCGTAATCAGATCAGAAATCTTGGCAGAAGTTTACACTGCTCCATTTCACACTCTGATTGTTGATGAAAGCACTGACATTTCTGTCAGTAAAATGTTAGTTATTTACTTTAAAATCAGATCTCTTGCACCAACACCACATTCAATGTACAAAACTGTGTTTGGTGGAATTGTCAAGTTAACGTCTTGCAATGTGGAAGCTGTCACTTCAGCAATTACTGAATTTTACTCTGCCAATGGTCTGAATCGGCAGAAAATAGTGATGTTCGCATCAGATGGTGCATCCGTTATGCTTGGCAAAAACAACGGTGGTGCTACAAGGGTTCTACGTTATTTCGCCGACAGAAATCTCATCGTGGGACATTTCATCGCCGAATTTTCATTGCCAAAAACCCTGTTTTTTTTATTTCGGGGGGGGGGGGTTCCCTCCTCCAACCCCCACCTACTTTAATAATAATACCCCAACCCCTACAAAACACCCCCCCAAAAATATTTTTTAAAAACCAGGGTTTTTGCCGATGCAAAATTCGGCGATGAAATGTCCCAAGATGAGATTCCCGTCGGCGAAATGAGTGTATACCGCTACAAAGCTTAAACAATCTATTCCACATTTCATTGAACAACACTGTGTAGGTCATCATCAAGAATTGGGCATGGGGGATGCTTGGAGAAGGTGCCAATGATTAGGGAAGTAGAAACCTTGCTAAGAACTGTTTATTCTGTGTTTTGCAGATCTCCATTGAGAAAATCTAAATTTGAAGAAATGGCATCAGTCATTAAATGTGATGCCTTGTCATTTCGACCCCTCAATGAAGTTAGGTGGTTATCAAGACATTTTGCAGTGAATGCATTAATGTGCAATTATGAGGTGTTGCTAAAATTAAGGAGGAAAATGATCCTATAGAGAAATACTGTTTCATGAACTGTCTGACCCTACTTATCACATTTCTTTGGCAGTGTTAAATGATATTCTTCGCAATCTAGCAGACTTGTCCAAGTTACTAAAAAAAAAGCAGTCTTACCCCAATTGAAGCCATGCAGTTTGCACGCGGGAAGATCAACCAGATTAGGGGACAGTACCTTGGTCAAGAAGTGTTCTGGAGCAGCACAGTTACAGAGATCTGATCTCAACATACTCCGACAACGAGGAGGACTTCTGTACTGCATCTATTCTGAGTTTTATTGGCTTGGTGTGTGAGCATATGGAGAAAAGGTTTCTAGAAAACGAACCGAAGGACTGGGACAGTTTTGATTTTGATTCACTAGCCACTCAACAATGCAGCTTTGACTTTGGAATAGAAAAGGTTAAGCATCTTGCTGAAAAATACCAAGCCATTTTAGATTTTAAGGGGGTGGACTGTTTAGAATCAGACCCTAGCATGCTTGCAGTGGATTCCATCCTTATGCAATTTATGCCTTAAAGTATGTGGTAGCAGAGAGGAACAAGTGTGGTTCTTTAAAATGTTTTCAAGACATGATGAATTTCACACTTCAACATGCCACGGAGTACAATGTAGTGGCCGAGCTCATGGACATATGCGCCACATTTCAAGCCTCAAGCGCAGAGTGTGAGGGAGGGTTCAGTCTCATGAACAGCATTAAGACCAAATCAAGGAATCGCCTGGAAAAAAAGTCACCTTGATATTCTCATGCAAACAAAGGTGTATCTATTATATAATCAGGTAAATCTTGATGATGTGTAGCAGCACTGGAAGAGCGGCAAAGACAGGCGAGAGAAGCATGTGAAGCAAGGGGAGTCTGACAGCTCAAAAGACTCAAGTTTCAGTAGTGCCACGGCGGGCAGTGCACCACCATTGCCGAGTTGTAGCACCACTGAAGTGTTGTAAGATAACCACTGACACCTTCACCTTCTCATCAATGCCATTGCTGAAACTTTGTTTAGCCCAACCTCTCACTTTGTGACTTTTAGAGCTTATTGAGGCTTTGCTCATCACCAGAGAGAACTTTGACATTTAAAAACAAAAGCATATTAGAAAGAAGTTTCAATTGGGAACCTGTTTATGCTGTTGAAATGTTACTGACAGTCACTCCAACTTTAAAGAACAGCAATTGGGTATGTATGGCATTGGCATATCGCATTCATTTAAATGAAAATGTGTGTACATTTGTATTTTTTTTGTATTAACATCTCATCATCAGCTTAAAATATATGGAAAAACTGGTGGTACAAATTGTTCTCTGTCCTGTTTTCCTATCTGATGAGAAATGTTTGTTTTCTCTATTATTTACATGATGGTTTAATTTATGTTCTTAATTGATTGCACAACTATTTATTTTGTAATGTGCTACCTGGCTGCTAGCTACTATACCAATCCCAGAGCCCACCCCCTACCCCCCTAAGTTCCTTCATCTACAAATTATATTTATTGTTCATGTTCAATAAAATAGTAAACAGTGTTGCCTCTTGCTGGACCTCTGATTTGGTTGCACAACACTAAGAGTCCTCTTAAGATGCTGTACTAGTAGTAGTCATCCTTTTCTTGGCAGACTTTGAGACAGTCGGGTTAACTTCCGGACCAGGGCAATCTGACATTACATGATTCAGTGCTTTTTTATTTAACTGTCCAGTGTCCATCCATACCACCCTTCTATTAAGTCGTCTTTGTCATTAATCATGTATTGCTTATTTCATTAAACCAATATAAAGCATTTCCTTTATATTCCATACATTTAGTGAACTGGGAATGCAGGAGGCGCTACTGCTGTGCTACTAATATTAATTTGTGAGGCAGAATATGTGTTCCACTAGAAGAACCCCTCTGTTCTTGTACCAATCCATCATAAAACGAAATATCTTGCTAATGTTTAGAGATGTAAAAGGGACACAATTTGAGATGAGCTAAAGTCTTAGGAGGAGAATAGAACACCCAAATGTCCTTGAAGTAGAGCTTGTTGTGCAGCAAATACGCATTCCTTGCTTGCACACTATGGAATCGAATCACTAAGCACTTGCTCACTGGTGGGCACCGGGCTGGCGCTGCCAAGTCGCCGACCACCACCGGTCTGGCGGTGCATCACTCAGTTGCGCACATGACTGAAAAACAGCCCACACACAACTATTCTTTGGCGCACACAGCCCAAAATAATTAGAGGGAACATTGCTCTGGGGAGCAGGTTCATTTTTACGGCGTTAAGCCTACCCATCCATGACATCTGGCCCTTGCTCCAAGTCTCCATCTTGGCAAATTAACTTATCGAAGAGAGGGCCCACCCAGATCCTCCCCAGGTTTGACAATGGTGACCCCCCCCAGGTATCCAATACCGTCGGGCTGTATCTGCAACCCCAGGGGCCTAAGCGCCTCAACATTCCTAAAGTTCTCCGCAGCGAAGGGGAAAATCCCCGATTTATCCTTCTTGACCTTAAAACCAGAGAACTGCCCATATTCCACGATTATTGCCATCGCAGCAGTGATAGAGCTGGTGGGGTTCACCAGATGCAACAGCGCATCGTATGCGTAGACTCCTAATTTGAACTCCCTCTCACTCACCATGATGCCCACCACCCGTGGGGCCGCCCGTAATCGCTCCGCCAACACCTCCATCGTTAACGCAAATAGGGGAGGCGAGAGCGGGCAAACCTGTCTCGTCCCTCTCTGCAAATCAAAGGACCTCGACAGCCGCCCGTTCGCGGTCACTCGTGAAACCAGGGCTACGCAGAGAGCCTGTATCCCTCTCAAGATCCGATCCCCAAACCCAAATGTCCGTAGGAACCCATCTTGGAAGCCCCAGTCCAGCCGATCAAAAGCCTTCTCGGCATCGAAAGCCACCAGCACCGGGTTACTCTCCCTCCCTGCCGAAGCCTCCATCAGGTGCAGCGTATTGCGCAAGGTGCCGGCACCCTGCCTACCCTGGATGTGGACTAGTTTTGGCATGATTCCCTCCATTCGTGTGGCTAGCACCCTGCTAAAGATTTTCGCATTAACATTAAGTAGGGAAATGGGACGATAGGACTTGCAACACTCTGGGTCTCTACTTGCTTTTAGTATCACTGTTATCAAAGCTCCCCCGAAAGATGGGGGGGGGGGGGAGCCCTGCCTGTTGTAAGGACATGATTAAATAACTTCGCCAGGTGTTGGGCAAGGGATCCCGCAAAGGTCTTGGAGAACCCAGCCGTGTACCAGTCTTCTCTGGGAGACTTCCCCAGTTTAAGCCACGCTATTGCCTTTAACACTTTTTCTTGGGTGATATATCTTTCCATCTCCGCTTTCTTGGTACTTTGACGACATGGTGGGGGTGACCCCTTAACCCCCCCCCAGGTATCTGCCCAGTGCCTCCTCATCCATCCCCCCTTCCCTGCCGTAAAGCTGCTCATAGAATGTGGCAAACTCCTGCGCCACTTCCCCCGCAAGGAAACAGGACTGTCTCTCTGAGTCCCGGATCCCAGCCACCCACCTCTCGGCCTGTAGCCTAGCTGCTAGTAAGGTGTCGGCCTTATACCCCTTTTCATAGTACCTTTGTTTCAGAAATTGCATGCCAGCGATCACCTTCCCCATCTCCAGATCCCTCAAATCTTGGCACTTTTCCCTCGCTAGCCCCAGGTCCCCCTCCTTCTCCATTTCCCCCTTGCCTTCAGATGCCTCCAATTTACGAATCTCACCTCTGTGCTTCTCAGCCCGCAGGGACCTCATTCTCTTTTCTGCTGTACCTTCTCGAATAAGAAGACCCCGCCATGTTGCCTTGGCTGCGTCCCACATCATGCCCAAATCCACCTCCCTGTGTCACCGCCTCCCTGTGTCATTCAACTGAAAGAACTCCCCCAATCACTTCCTGCATCTCCTTTGCAAAAACCCTGTCCTTAAACAGGACATTATCGCCACAGTGATTCCCGGAACTCAACCCTGGCAGTACTATGCCCAATTCCACCATATTGTGGTCTGACCAGCTAATGGGTGAGTGATTGCTACCAATGACCCTGGTAATGTGTCGCTGGAGCACAAACCGGTAGTCGATCCTTGTTCGGGGTCCATGAACATGGCAGAAGAAAGTGTAGCCCCTTTCCGTCGGGTGGCATTACCTTCATACATCAACCAGCCCCTGGTCTAACATGTACCCCATGCATCCCCCTCCCTGTTGCCCTGCCTCACTGCCTGTTGTGGTCTGCTCCCCACTGTGATCCATGGCCTGGTCTGCCCACATATTAAAGTCCCCCCTACTAGTAGCAAACTCACCGACTGGGCAAGTATCTCTCCCATGGCATCCTGCAAGAATTGCATCTGCACTGTATTGGGGCTGTACACCGCCGCAATACTTAACTGAACGTCCTCTAAGGTGCCAGAAATCAATAGCACACTCCCATCCTTCCTCTTCCAAACCAGTGGATTGGCTATCCGTACTCTCCTATTGAGGATGATCCCTACTCATCCTTTTTTAGAAGGCCCTGAGGCCCAGAATCCTGCTCAATGTACGCCCCTGGGACGTGCGTCTCTTCACCCTGGAGTATCCATGTCCCTGCACCAGTAATACATCTAGGTTTCTGTTCCGAATCTCCCTCCCAAGCAGGGAGCGCTTTGTGGGTGAATTCAAGCCTTTAACGTTAAGAGTCCCCATGTTAAGGGTCTTGGCCCGGCCCCCTCCCTCAACCCAAGACATCTGGGTACATTCACTCGTTCCCAAACAGTTCCAGTCGGTACAATAGAGAAACCTTCAACTATGTATTCCTCAATAGCCCCCTACCCATGACCTACCCCACAACTGCCCCACCGGCCTCAACACCAAATTTCCGGTAAGCACTCCTTCAGTTCAGTATCGGCCTATGGTTCGTTGAGGTGCCCACCACCCCCAAGCCCGAATGACGGTGTCCACGTGGGGTCCTGCCAACCAAGGTGTTGCAGTGGGGATCTGTGTCTCTCTGCTACTTTAACTATTGTTGATCCGACTCGTGTCCGGAGGGCCTCACAGCTATTGTCCTGTCTCCTCTCACGCTACAATATTCCTGTGGTTCTTCAATCCCCAGGTTTGTTGTTCAATTGCGTCCTGTTGTCTCCCTGTCCCCCATTGGAGCCTGATAAGGGGGTTCCTTCCTTTTCCAGCAAGGCTAGTGTGCCACCTGTTTGTGAATTAGAGCCCATAGTGTCTTTTAAACTCTAGGTCTTGCTTCTATACTTAAATTTCACCTCCTCGGGCCCTGGCTTAATCCAAAACCCCTTTAATGATCTAGATCTGGTTTCCCTGCATTGATTTCACCACCTCGGGCCCGGGCTGAGTCCAAGGCCCCTTTAGTGCTCTGGGTCTTTTTCCTGTGTTCTATTCAACAATTTCCCTACCTCAGGCCTGTGCTGAGTCCAGAACCTCTTTGGCACCCAAGGTCTGGTTTCTATGCGTGAGTTTCACCACCTCGGGCCCGGGCTGGGTCTAAAGTCCCTTCAATACTCCAGGTCTTGTTGTTATATGGTAGTTTCACCCCTTCGGGCCTAGGCTGTAAGTTGTAAGATTTCCTCTGCCCCTCGATCACACCAGCTGCTCCCCGTGTGTTCAAGCAAATCTGCCGCGCTCCGGGTGAGTGTGCTGGCATGGAGGGGTCCAAGGACCCAGGCATGCACACCGAATGGGGGCTGTGGGGAATCGCTGCTCCCGCACGGGAGAAAACTCCCCAGCGCACCTGCTGACTTCCCCCACCCCTCCTGGGGAGTCAGTCACTCTTGGGGTGCCCTTCTTCACTCCGCGGCTGCAGCGGGAGCTGGGCTGGGAATCCCGCTCCCCACCGGCACCTCCGTCACTTTCTCCCGCCTCGGGCTCCTTTTCCAATTACGCACCAAAGGGCGTGGGCCAGCTCCAGCTGGTCAGCGACTGCCCACCATAGGCACAGCTCCACCAGTGCACCCTCCTACACTCCTCTCACACTGGGTGGTGGGGGCACGCTGGGGTACCACACGGCCTGCCGATAGAATCCACCACCCGTGCCTCCACAGGTCGTAGAAGTCCTAATCAGTGCTCCTCCTCCCAACGGTCTCACAGGGGGACACCAGCACCCCCTTCAGGGACCCCAGGGGGTCAAATGGCAGTACTCCTGGGCTATCTCTGCAAGGGGGGGTGGGGGGTGGGAGTACTGCTAGCTCGGGTGTGATGGACGGCGGCGGAGCTGCAGCTTCACGTGTCCATCGTGGTCCGCACCCCCTGGTGGTCTCCCCTCTAAATGTTTTTTGAAATGTGGGACGGCACCAAATGACTGTAGTCCTGTGCTTCAAAGAATATTAATGCAATATGCCTGCAGGCTGTTTTATCAGTGCAGAGTGTGTGAGCCTCGCACTGATAAAACAGCCTGATAAGATGTTCTAAAATGTTCTTTGAAGCACGGGATGGCAGCAAATCAATGGAGTCCCTGCTTTAAAGAACATTAAGAAGACCATATGCCTGCAGACAGTTTTATCAGTGCAGGGCTTATACAGCCCCCTGTACTGATCACATAGCCTGCAGGCATGATATGCCCCGGGATCTAAATTAATGAGTACTTACCCACGGCATCCACGATGGCTGGGCAGCCGAGTTGTGACTCGAGCTGTGCCTTCTGTGCTCTGGCGAAACAAAAACAAAAAGGTGATGGCTGGAAGGTTTGGAATTAATCATAACCACAGGCACGGCTCAGGGCAACCCTCGAGACCATCGCTTTTCAGCCTGCCAAGCCATTACAGAAGGGGAAAAACCATAGGAAAAACTAACCGTAAATGTAAGACTCAGATTGAACATTGGAGTTGCATCAAAGGAAAAATTGAACAGGCTCCTATGGTCAAACATTTTATTGAGAAAGGCCATACTCATGAGAATTTCACATGGGTAATTCTAAAAAAACTCCATGGTTCCAGTAAGGAAGAGATTGATCAGAAACTCATTACAGAAAAATTATTTCAAGACACAAAGTCATATACATGGCCTAAATGAGGACATTGAGTGGCACAATGCTGGCCGATTACAAAGACATTAGCTTTGTTTTATCTCATTTTCTCCTGAGATGCCACAATGACGTTTGATCAGGTGGGTTTTAGCCCCCACATTTGTCACTGTTATAATAATGGTTTTGGAATGGGGCAAAAAAATAGGGTATTTGATCAATGCCATTTAAACATCCGTCTCCTTTGAAAATTCAGCTTGTGAGAAATTGTTTTGAAAAGGGTGATTTGCCTGTAACATTTCTGTATTGTGTCCAATAGGCGTTTCATATTTGATATAAAGGCCATTATGAAAATGTGTGCATGTGTCTTTAAGACTTGTGGTACCGGCAATAAATGTAAAATGTTATGGAGTGGGCCGGTCCTATTCAGAGGAAACACGGCAGGAAAAATGTTTTATTTTTATTATATGCCATCAAAACCTGGGTACTGGCGAGATTTGGTTTACAAACTTTTTTGATACGTAATGGGGTATGCGAAGATCATAAAGCATTAGAATTCTCACCCTTACAAAACTATGTGCAACACGTTGTGTTTTATTGTTGAGTGTTCAATAGCTTTCAGCATTGAAAACAGCAATATTATTGATGTAGGGCAGCCCGCAATGATGTTTGTGCAACGTTATATTATAATGTGTGTTTGAAGTGCCGCAAAGATGAAGTCCGTTTTTTATGTTTGGCTAATGACGAGCTTGTGGAACTTTGTAGTCAATTTTTTATGTCTGATGATAAAGTGGATGTGCCGCGGGACAATTTCGATGTTTTGCCAAGACAACAATTGGAGTGCAGAGTGATCACGCTCGTATACGGTATGGTCCTAAGTGGAGCATTTACATTTTCCAGTTGAGGTAAGTCCATGAGAGGCGTGTGAGCTAATGTGGAGTGGCCATGTGGTTTTCAAACCCCACCCCCCTCTTGTATTGAAGGGTGTTTGTCAATTATGCCCTTAGGTAATGTCAGTGATTTCTGGGCGACTTTCCTTGATAAGTAGGGTTGCTAATGGCATGTAGTGGGAAATTTGCACTACAATGTTAGAGTTTAAAATAGCAAATGACTTGTTGTTTGGGCACACAGTGTTTTTGAGAAATGTATCTTTACTTTCGATCATGTAGTATCTGGAGTAATTCGCCTTGAAGAAAAGCAATCCCGAAATTTAGGCTTATGAAGATAAGGTGCTTTGTTTGGCCCGGGTGCATTCATTGAGTGTTA
Organism: Ambystoma mexicanum; assembly: GCF_040938575.1. NCBI lineage: Eukaryota > Metazoa > Chordata > Amphibia > Caudata > Ambystomatidae > Ambystoma > Ambystoma mexicanum. The sequence goes on from NC_090934.1 coordinate 729,873,051, forward strand.
CCCTTCATTGGAGGTATGAGATACAGCTGTTGTGTTTGAGTAGACGCACATGTAGTTGGTGAGATTTGTTGACAATATAGTATTTTTGGGTTTCTTTTTGTGCAGTGTGCCTTGCTCGGACACATCATAAGGGTTTTTTGAAGAAATAAGTCCTGCTGAAAAGGATTTTTGGAATATGTTCCGTCAATTAAATGGAATTCTATAATACTATGATAGCAAGTATTTTCAGCAAGAATTTATGCTGGTATGCTTATCAATGCATACCAAGATGCTTTATTTACGATTGTTATCTTGATAATTGATATATGGATTGATTATTTTTGGAAATTGTTGTGGTGACCTTGTGTGTTTATGTTTTTATCACTTGTTTTTAAAAGTGACCTTCTCCCAGGATATACATGTTCGGACACCAAAAAAAAAGCTAGAACAGTATACCATCAGATGAATGTCTGACCTAAATGGTCATGTTGACAGAAACATGTTGGGTTCTTTGTAAACACAACAAATAGATTAATGTGGTACTAAATGTTGTGCTGTGTTGGTTAGGTGAATTGTTTAGTGGGGTTTATAAATGTGCATTGTTGTATGTGATGTGTTCAGTTCATCTACCTGGTTATCGCAAGGTGTTTTAGAATTGTATTACATTTTCTATGATAATTAATGAAATAAAAATAAAAGTGTATATTTCTTACTAAAAAACTTCTTTCACACTAGTTATTAGTGTTTTTGAAAAAAACAGTGGGTCACCATTGGAGAAAAAAGGTATTTATGTTCTACCTCCTCTTTTGAAATTAATAGTTTTACTTTCTTCATCATTACTAATTACAATACTTTTAATGTAAAGGAGAAATTACTTACCAGTCATGTTCTTTCTATGGATTCTTCTCCCACAAATTCCTCATCTTGATAGACAATCCACACAGAACGAGCTGCTCTGAAGAATTCAACAGGTGGCATAGTGTGACTCTGTGTCAACGCATGCCTCAGCCACTCTACTCCTCGACTCTCCCCCTATTCAGCAGCTAAGGGAATCAATTCCCATACACGGAAGCCCTTTGAGTTCTGACTCCCAGCAACCTAGAAGTGCAAGAGCGGCTCAAATTCTATACCACTGCCTTAAGCCACCTTTGGGCTGCTTCGACCATGATCAACAGCCTTTGAGCTGACACATGACTGTGATGGAGGCTATCAAAGGAGGTGACAGCCTGATGGTTGCATGTGCTTCAAAGACTCCCGGTACCAAGGCATGCAATGAAGCAGGCATGGGTATTGGATGGTCCTCCCTCAAATCTTAAGTGGTGCAGGGATCTCTGAGGTTAGTTTGGGTTTCCTGAATGCAGGATGGCCCAAAGGTACAGAGTCACATGACTTATCAAAATGGCCTAGAATGCTCTCCAACAAAACATTGCTGTAGAATCTGCCTCGTTCCTCCATTGATCTCAAACCAGCCATCCAATATGAAGGCAACAGAGGAGTGATTTTCTGGACTTTGGATGCCAAAAAATGGCAGATTGTTTCCTGGACTTTAGTCTTATGTACATCTTATGTTTTTTTAATTGTAACCTTAATTCCTGAAAGGATGATGCCCCTCTACTGCATTGCAGCCAACATGCTGGTCCTGCACTGGTTTTTGACTAGGGCGACAAATGGAGGTAGAGCAGAAGGACTCTGAGGGGTCTTAGAGACGATTTTACAGTGAGTGTGCTGCATGTGCAATAGCGCTCTCTCTCTCCCTCGTCTCTGGATAAAGCTTGGTAATGTTCTTTCTGATGTCTCTGGATAAAGATTGGTAATGTTCTTTCTGATGATATACGATTCCTCATACAGATTCCTCATCCCTTAAATATCTTATTGGTGTATGCCTCTGTGGCCAATCCTTTTGCCTCACCTTCATGCTTTGTTGCCCTAGTTGCAAGCGCTGATAACCGGTAGAACTCTCACATCAAAAATATAATAAGATATCGTCTCTGAGGGTCTGATGGGTGAGATGAAGTTAAGTTACTTGATCCTCCCACAGATTCCTCATCTCCGAAAGACTCCCAAAAGCCATACTAAAATAGCAAGGGAGAGAAGAGAGTGAAAAAGAAAATGACACCAGAAGCCCTCGAAGGTCAGAGCAACATGATTGAACATCCTTACCAGCCAGAGTGTCAAGATGATAATTGGGATGCCGAGGCCACACTTAACAGATGTACATTAGGAGAATCCCTGTCTGTAGAGCAGAATTAGTGGCCTGTCCTCTTGATGAATGAGTCCCAGGGTCTCCGTTATATGCCTCTGAGCCAACTCGTAACATTTGTTAATACACAACACAATCCATCTGGAAATTGTCTGCTTCCCAATCCCTCAGAATTTTGAGGCTCTTTTACAGTAATGCCCCTCCACCCCTGTCTTTGGTGGATGTGGAGGAGGAAAGGACACTGGAAGGAGATGCTTTGGTGCAAAAGAGACCACCTTTGATGGAAAAGCAGGTCTGACCCTCAAAGTAACCTCTTTGGAAATCACCTAAAACGGCAGTGCAACTGATAAACCCTGGAGTTCAGAAGAAGTAAGGGGAAGTTATTGCAACCAAGAAAGAAACCTTCATTGAAAGAAGCTTTATGGTACAAGAAGGCATTTGGTGGAACAGTGCTGCCATATAAAAAGACAAAACTAGAAGAAGGTCTTATAAGGCATCACAAAGAGCTTGGGAGGAAATTCATTCACTTGTCACTACAGAAGTCCATCACTTTGGGGTCTGGACAGTAAGGACCTTTATGGTAGTTCCCTTAAGGATAGAGCGGGCTGGCATGTAGCCCTGTAACGTACCAACAGTGAAGCCTGACTGAGCTAAAAATTCAAGAACTGTGCTGGTGGATCCATGCACCTACCCCTGCAGCAAATGGCAACCATGAGCTAGTAACTAGCATGCACTTGGTGAAAAGGTGTGTTGGAACATGCATCTTATTAAGATGCAGGTGAGAGAGTCCCCAATTTTAATATCTCAACCTTTCAATAGTAAGGCGTGACAGATTAGTGGTAGATGTAGCCTGACACAAGCATGAATTATTAGAAGGAGGGTACATCATCTTTTCTAGCAGGACTGAGTTCTAGTTCCTTTATGCCTAGCCCCGGAGTGATCAAGATCACCATTTCCCTGCTCTGCCTCAATTGCCTCAACACTAGAGGAATTTGTGAAAATAGAGAGCACTCCCTGTCGGGGGCACCAATGGGAAGGCCATGGGAAGTGAGCCTGCCATTGCAGCCTGAAACTGTGTCAAATGAAGTCCCAAGTAAAAAAACATGGGACAAAGTCCATGACAATTGTGAGCAAAATAAAATGTATATGACATAAGAGTGAAAATAAACACACAACATGCAATGTAGCCAAGGCTTACACAAGCCACAGGATGTGGACAATCAGAATAACATGACATCATATACATCAAACCAAAAAAGCAAGATAGTCCAGCATGCATGGTCAATTACACAAAAAATGTTAAAGCACATGGTGAATAGCCATATTCAGTTTTTGAGAAGCAGAATTAAATTCATAGGCACTGCACGTAATAAAAGACTCAATATGAAAAAACATTATCAGTCGACACGAGAACTTGAGTTTTGGCTGTATGGGCGTTAACATTCTAAAAAAGCCCAGCCTTCACCGGGACAAAGTGAGATGATAAGAAGACAATCTTCATGCAGCTTGAAACACCAGACTCTCTTGAGTTAGTTAGCTATGTGTAATGAAAGAAACAAAGGATCAGTAGGAGCTGTCCAGTGTTCTTGATACAAGTGATGCATGTCTGCTACATAAGGCCGTACCTGGTTCAGCAAGCTCCTCTTCGAATGGGAGAATGGCCACTTGGGATGTCCTAGGATCCCCAAGGTCAGTGAACACAAAGCTTGTCCTCAGTTAGAGCCAGCAGGCATAGTGAGCCCACCATCATGGCAACATTTTCCTAAGGGTCCCAAAGTATGGGCCCAGGGCTGCCAAATGAAACTGTCGACCGCAGAGTCCAGAGACCCTTCAAGTCCACTAGCTTCCTTAAAATCCTCTGCAAGGTCAAGAAGGGAGGGGTTAAAAGGGCTCAACAATATTACGTATGTCCAGCGTGGGAAAAAAACCTTGGCCACCAGGCGATTGTAGCCTGAACATCATTTGATCATCAACCTCCTCCTTCTACTCCCCCTCTTCCGTCTACTAGTCTGAAATCACACTATAGAGGTGTGTAGTATGCTTGAATCAAGTGTGGGACTCTCTAACACACGATAAACAGCTGCCCTCTGGGAAGTGGCGCTGGAGCCAAAGGAACATTTGACACCGACATTAAGCATCCAGTGGCAAACTTGTAATATGCCGGAACTGGCCAGTCGAGGAGCAGTGGGCTCTGTGGTCAGGATTAGAGAGGGGAGAGACTGCTGGAATATTTTCAGCGTGGCAACTGTGAAAGCCTTTACACTGCTCTGTAAAGGAAGCTGAGGTAAGGAAAGAAGGTTTTGCATTGGCCTCAATGAGTTGGGGATGGTCTCCTCATCCATACATTGTCTTGGGCCTGGTTTGGAGACGCAGTTTCCAGGATGAGGAAGATTGGACATGCAAACCAGATTCACTATGAGAATAGATAGTTTTCTTTTTTTCTTTTCTTCTTTTTCTCTTGCTCTAACTCCTCAATCTGAAAAGCATGCCCTGGAGCCATGCTCTTTTCAGGAATAGCCTTAAGAGTTTTCTTTTTATTGAGGAGCAAATAATCTGTAGCCACTCACTCCTGCAATGTCTTAGATGAATAGATTGGCATGACTCCCATTACTCTGTGTTGTGGTCCAAGCACCAAATACATGACTGTTGTGGGTTTGAGATTGATATGTGCCTGCTACATTCCTAACACCTTTCCTCATGTGACAAAATGCCCTGCTTTGCTGTGAGGGTTGAGAATGGGGTAACTGAGGAAGTAGGGTACCGCCACCCACTACCTGGGGGCAGTATCCCCTGGTCTACTCCACCCTCTCCCATAAGCTTGGTAGGGGCTTGTCAGAAGGGTCTAGCTATCAGCATGGTGCCTTTATGAGGACAGATTATGTGTGCTACTGACAGCACCTGCATGTTTGACTTTCCTTGTGCGAGGAGCAGAAATCACCCACTACAACAAAGAGGGTGTGGGGGAAAGAGTGGTACCCCAAACTATAACTGAAAACATCAAGCAGTTAGCTATTTACCTCACAAGATTTCCAACACCTAAGGACTATTAGGCTAAGTGTCTCCCACATGACTGGGGTAACGGTGTGGTATGCAGAGAGTGAATCGCCCAGGTAGAAGGACTAACCAACCCCAAGTCCCACAACAAGCTGTTCCATGGGCGCAGCACATTGGCCCATCTCCAAGAAATTGCATAAGGACACATACCTGAGATCCCTTAAGTAAGAGAGGCTGTAAGGTGGGGACTAGGCCCCAATAAAGGAGAACCTATGGCAGAAGTCTATGGGAGCTAATAGAGAGAAGAGGCAAGGAGATGAAGCGTGATGGAAGCGAGAAGGAGACTACTTTGGACCTGACTTGAGGACAGCTAAACGTGGTGACTGAAAGTAAGGAGGAGAGCATGGAGGTTGGATTGGGAGAGGGAGAGGGAGACAGGAGGTCGCACATCCCAAAAGGCTAGGGCCACATAACCAGGATGTTTGGAAAATAAAACACCAAGAGGCTGGGAATGGAGACACTCAGGAAGTTGGGAAGTGAGACCAAGGAGAGGATGGGGATGTGGAAAAACGTAAGGCTGGGAGGAGTCAGACTCAGGAGGTTGGCGGAGAAAGGACGAGGGGACTGGGGATAGAGAAATCTAGGAGGCTGGGAAGAGAGAGAAACACAAAAGGCTCGGGAGAGAGATGCAGTAGGCTACGGAGCGAGGTACAGGAGGCTTGAGAAAAAGACCTAGGAGGCTAAGAAGAGACTAAGACACATGCAGGAAACAAGAAACAAATTCAAGAGGTTGTGAAAAAAGAACCAGGAGGCTGGCGAGAGGGAAGGTGTAGGACAGCAGGACAATGAGGTGGAGGTGAAAGTGGGTGGAGCAGTAAAGGGGTGGAGCAGTAAAGAACCAGTTGAAGTGGAGAAGAGAAAAGGACCTCTGAAGCAGGAAGTGGTGGTAAAATTACAAAAGAAAGAACTGAGAGGACAAAGACAGCACAGGAAGTGGAGCTTGGGCAGACAGACAGGAAGAGAAAGTAGCCTAGACACATCCACCATATTGCATACCAGCAGTGGCAGGAGGAGGGACAAGTGTGGGGTAAAGCAACAAGGTCGTTATAAAGTTTAGTTTGAGGGTGGACAATGTATAGAGGATATTCAGAGAGCGTGAGGATGTGATCACAAGGAATGAGAACGCTACAGAGATGTAAGAAGGACATCCAGAAGAGGGATTGGCAGTTGCTCAAGGAGCCTATAAAAAAGATATCTAGGCCTCTCTTCCGAGACCCCCACTAACCTTCCAATGACCAGGCCAAGACCTCAGGACTACACTTTGTGACACTCAGCCTCCTTCCATTGGTCGCCCATATTTGGAGTGCTTTAGTTTGCAGACCCTAGACCAAGACGTTATACAGCCACTGTATAAGAAGATGATGACACCCACCAAACCTGAAGAAAGAGGTGTTTGTAGCAGTCAAAACACCACAGAGAGAGTGACTATCCTCCACCGTGGGTTACCAGTTAGGCAAAGTCAAACTTTGAGATTGTTGAATCCCAAACCGACTTTTTGGTTTGTTTATTGCACCCGAGGAGAAGGTATCTTATTATTTGCCACGTATGTCAATCGAAGGAGAAGTTATCCTATTATTTTAGTTGCACCTCCTTACCTTAATTACTGTGCCAAATAAATGTAATTAAGAAAAGACAGTTCACAAGCATGCTTTTGCATATTTAATCTGCAAAAAGAGCGTAAAGATCTGCACACTCAAACCAGGAAACTGTATTTTACAACCATTATTCTTACCAAGCATAGAGGAATTGTCAGAATATGGATACCCAGAGTTATCCTGGGCCTGCCCAGGCACCAAACCAGCTGACGGTATGTCTGGCGTTCCCCCATTTGCAATCTGTAAAGAAAAAATTATTTCAACTATTTTTCATCATTTGAAGTTTAGGCGTATGATACGGTTACATGCATAACACAACTCGTTGTGTCTTCCTTGAGATAAGTTCATTATTTTAAGGCCAGACATTTCAAAAGTCAAAGGGAAATAGACTATATCTAAAGGGTTAACAATAAATCAGAACCAAAGCAGACTACCAAAATTATATGCCAGGGTGTGTATATGACAAAATCGTTCGTATAACGTTGCAATAATCTTTTCAGTAATCAGATTAGCTTCAACTGGGTTTGGTCAGAATATCTTGAATGTTTTTAACTAGGATTTCAAAGCATGGGTGAGTGTGATATAAAGGTACAATTCAGATAAAGGTAATTCACATTTTTGTATACATTCTTGAAATTATAAAATATCCATCTCAACTATAATACCACCAAGTACATTCATGTTTTCGTCTATCCTCATTTTGAATGCGCCCAACTCCCTTAGTTGAGACAAATCAGTTTTCGTCCATAATGGGGCAGAAAGAGTAATTTTATCTGATCAACACGTGACTCCGTTTTTGATCTGGATAATTTGCTGTAAAGCCATAAGCAGTAATAATTTCCACCCTTCATATAATACCTGTAGAGAAGTAGTTGGCCCATCCATACACATCCCACCTTGATGTGAGGCATCCCTGGGTTTTCTTGAAGCCATTCATTGGCAACAGTCAACTGGGAGGTCCAGGAATGCCTTTTAATATCGGGAAGAACAATACCACCCTTCCAAACTGAGCCCTGCAGCGTTCATGAGGCAATTCGAGGTTGGGAGTTCTGGCACAGGAGATTCCTTAGTATACTTTCAACTTGGTCTAATTCTGTTTTAGGGATTCCAAATGGGGTATTTTGGACAATGTATAAGTATCTGGGAAGCATCAGCATTTTAAACTAATCAGCTCTGCCAAGTAGTGATTGTGGCAACACTGTTTTGTGTTCACTTGGAATCGACTTGTAATTGGTTCGAGGTTGCATTTCAGGAAGGTTGTTTGATACATGCTAATAAGGATACTTAGATATCTAAACGTATCATCTACAACCCGAATTGTATAGTTAGCAGGTTTTGAAAGTGGGCCGCTCTGTATAGGAAACAAAACTGACGTGTTTCAATTTACTTGGAGGCTGCTACTGGGTAGGGTTGCCTAAAAAAAATGAAAGGATCATCTGAATACAGAGCAATTCTATCCTCATGTCCAGTAGGCCATGAGAAAACATGCCATCCTGGATCAGAGCTAAGCCAAGCTGCCAAGGGTTCAATGACTAATTTTTTATTTGCATTTTTTTAAAGCGCTCATACAGCCCGGGGGCATAGAGGCGCTGTTACCGAATTTTTTGTTGTCGTCTTAGTTGCATATTTATAACGCGCTTAAATACCCGGAGGTTTCTAAGCGCGAACCCGGGGATCAAACCTGTGTTGCTTTGTGTCGTCTTGCTTCCAAGGCGAGCACGTTGCCACTGAGCTACCCTCCCGAGATAGAGTAAATAGTACTATTTACTAAAGTAAATAGGAGCAGGGGTCAGGGGAAAACCTTACTTTGACAGCCTCTCAAGAGAAAAAGATCAAGATGTTCTCCTATTCACACTGATTGAGGCCATTGGATTACTAGAACGTAGTTTCATCAAAGTAAAACATTAAATACCAAATCCCATCTTTGCCATTACAGCCCCCCAAAATTGCCATAATACTGTGTTAAATGCCTTTTCAAAATCAATAGCGAGGATGGCCAGCAAGGTTTGAAGGACAGGAGCCCGATCAATAGCAATGTGTAATCTTCGGCCATTCATTCTAGTGGCTTCAGCTGGTAAGAATCCACATTGATCTGAACGAATCAGACTGGGCATTATGTGTATTAATAGATTAGCGTGTATTTTTGCTAGCTTGGCTTCACTATTAAATACGTAATCAGCCTGTACTGGACACATTCAGTGGGAGGTTTGTCTTTTTCAGGGATAACTACTATCATTGCCTTTATCCATGTATTCTGTTAACGCACATAGCAAGGGGTTGATGATCTTGTTTCTCAGCTTTTTCCAAAAAATCAATTGGGTACCGATTGGGATTTGCCCGACCAGAGATTGCCTACACAACTCCCTCTTCAGTAATTCTTGGATCTAGGCCAACCTTTTGCTGCTCATATATTTTATGAAGATCGAATGCCCTGCATTAGGATAATCTTTATTTAGTTGATCTGATATAGTTGTTCATACTAATTGGCAAATTAATTTGCTATTTTCTCACTGTCAAATATATATATATATTTTTAGTTCCCTTAGATAGTGGGAGGTGTTTTTTCATCTCAAGCCAAGCAATCATTTCCCTGCTTTATCTGCAGCCTCAAATACTCCCCCTAACGTAACAGTATGTTTGGTTAGCGAATCAGACAGTATTTTTCTCACATTTTCAATAGGATTCTTTGGGTCTTTTGTCAATGATTTAGGAGGAATTCTCCATCAGGTTTTTCAAACTCAGACCCTAATTCCATAGGTTTTTTAATTCTCTCTCTTTCTCTTGCTGTTAAGATTGAATATATTCCCCTTTGTAGCACTGTTTATAGCCCTCCCATAATACCTAAGGGTTTTCCACACAAGGTGTACTAAAGTCAAAGTATTCAGTAATTTTAGTATCAATATTTTCTAGTATGTCTCATTAGCACTGGTTGAGATACCATGCACATCTTGGTTTTGGGAGTCTCCCATATCAATAACAGCAAAGGTAAATGGTCTGAAATTCTTCATGGAAAAATCTGACATCAGAAACCCTATGTATCTTGCCCTGTGAGATGAGGGAATAGTCTAGTTTAGAAATAGAAGAGTGCACCCCAGATAGAACTGAGAAACCTTTCTGATTGGCGTGTAGTCGCCACATACATCTGTCATATTGAATGTGTACATACAATTTGACAGTTTGTGTCCTGTTAAATGTCTCCCTCTCTTTCCAGAATAATCCTAGTTGCGGGCCATTATTTCATTAAAATCTCCCCTCATTATCCCTAAGTCAATGAGATGTTTCACAAAAAGGTTCTGAACTTCATGACGTAAATCCATGCAAAGTGGAGGTGGTGCATGCACGTTAATAATGCCAATGGTGTCCCCATAGTTCTTGGATGATTAATAAATATCTGCGTCTATTGTTTTTCACAACCTTTGTAAGTTTCAGTGAAGTGCTTTTTTTAATGCTTAGGCCCTTGACAGACTCCCACATGAAGAGCAATTACATAGCTGGATCTAGAAAAGAATTTACATTCAGAACCCACCAGATGTGCTACCTGGAATAATACAGAGTCAGGTTTATGTGTATTAGGGAATTGGAGAATAGTCCCTCTTGTGATCATGTTCCATGTCCTACAGGAGAATCAATTTTCTTTAGAACTACCTATTTGGTCTGTTAATAGAGGAGGAAATATTACCACGTAATGTATAAAGATTCGTTTGAGTACCTGGTTAATATCCCGACACCTGATATTCAGTATTACAATGAAAAACATCCCAACTCCCCACTCCCAAGTATACAACCTATCAACTTGGATTTTCCGTTACTCTAACTTGTGAACAAACTAGCACTAAACAATATGAAAACAATAACAAGGGGTGCTCATGTAGTCAACCAGTCTCTAAAATTTCTAAATGTAGATAACCCTAGAATACACACCTAGTAGTATGCTACAACCAAATATTATGTTTTGGGTAACATGGCCTTATAAATGGTGATCTTGTCAACCTGCATTCATATGGATGTCCGATTTCTCCCCTTCTGTCCCTGTGAGTGGCCCAGATGAAGATAAAGAGTTGTCAGGAGATTTTGGTTTCAGTACGTGGGTAGCTTTATAATGTTACCATACTTAAGTAGATGTCCCTGAAACCGGTTTGCCAGCCTTCAGAGGGATATTGTTATTAATTAAGATACCCTAATTTCTAGAAGGTAAAGAAATTCTACTTGAAAAATCTCCTTTTTATCTCTACCCAAAGCACTAAATTTGACCTAAAAGTAATGGTGTGAGCATGTTGGTTTAGGGTGAGGCAGTCATTTGTAGCTTTTCTTGCTGTCTCTGTTCCAGATGGGCAGCAGACCACCTCCTTCTAGGAAGATTAATAAGCGCACAGGGACAGTTAGATTTTTCTTGAGAAAAATACCTAGTGATAGTGTATATGGTTAGTGATTTAATCAAAGAAGTTTCTTTCATTTATGTGGTGAATCTTAATTGATCATCGGAATGAACCAGAGAGCTTAGTTTGTGGCCTCTTTTGTGGTGCTTTCTACTACCACTTAACCATTTTGATAAAATCACTACCAGCAACATGTAATACAATTGTATGCATATTATCCCCATGCATGTTCATTGTGGGCACTGTGACAAAGTTTCTGGTCTTTCTATGTGGGGGTGCTGGAGGGGTTGGTCACAGGAGCAGGGTACTAACGCCTTTCATGCAACGCTGGGCCCAGACACTGTAAATTGAAGATCCCCTGGACAATAAGTGCTACATATGTTCCAGAAAACGGTCACAGGGTATATGACTATGATTTTCCGGTCACATTAAATCATCCCCTGAACAATAATTTAGAATGATAATGATTTGTTATTTATATACGCCTAAGAGCTGTACATAGAACCTATTTACACACATTAATCATCCCAACCGAAGATGGTACTCATTTATCAACCCCGGAAGGATGGAAGGCTGAATTGGCCTTGCCGGTATTCAAACCTGTGACGACCTGCAGATCAAACCGATCAAACAGATTGCAGCAGCGAACACTCAACCCGCTAAGCTATTTTACCTGCATAATCTCACTGCTCTAAGGTGCACTATGTTAGCATTATGCCCCTGGATTAGCCAGCTAGGAGATTTACCATTACCAAAACACTGCCAATGTCTTGTTAGTCGGTGTGTGGGCAAGAGGAGATACTGCTGCAGCGAAGCATGGGAGTGCTGTATTGGGGCATCCACCCTTCAGAATGGAGACTGGGCATGACAGATTCTTTAAAGGGGTTGCTCAGTAGCACCTATGAAGTGTTTTAGAACAAAGTTGCCCAACAAACCAATCACAGCCCAAAGACTATCTATAACAACCCACAGATGAGCACTTATTTTGCCTGGGCATGGTTCAGGTAGGGTGGCTGAGACTAAAAGACATGGTGAGCCCTGTGGCTTCAGTGTCGTGTGAGAGAGACAGATTGCAGGAGAGAGGAGGCTGTCACAGAGACGAGGAAGGGGTGGAGGTATCGTGGTGAGGAGGTAGAGAAGGCTGCCTGGATGCATAGAGAATAGCAGGAGGAAGGTTGGAGGGAACAACAAGGAAGAGATTAGTAGTAGATGGAAGGAGGAGGTGGCAAGGAATTGTGAGGACTGTGGTTTTGAGTAAAGCGGTAGAAAGAACAACAGAGGGAAGGCTGGCAGGAGCTATAAAGCAGAGGTTAGAGGGAACTGCAAGATGGAGGAGAGACCACCAAGGAAGGAGTGAGTAGAAGACATGTTGGGTGGGGAGGGGGGTGTAACGGTTGAAATTAGTACAACACAAGAAGTGGTAGGAAACCATAAGTGGGGAGCTAGCGGCACAGGAAGAAAATCAGGTATATCATTTCCTGAGAGGCTGATCCTAGGTCAGAGAAAGTAAAGGCAAAGCAGAGGAGGGAGGAGGAAGAGATAGAAGAAGGCAGAGAGGACCCCCAAGGGAAGATACCATTGTGAATCGTCAAGGATGAAGGGGAGGGTGGGATTTCTTGCAAAAAATTAGCAAACTAGAGACAACTGAGACAACTGAGACAGCCACAATAGTGACTCTCGTGTGGAATCTCTGGGTGTCTTACAGACTTTATCCAATCCCAGCATCAGCCCCTTCAAGGCCTAATATGCAGGGGCACGTTGACCAGGTGAACCCTGGGTCCTGCATTCTCGAGGATGAGAAGCAGATGACAAGAGTCTCAGGGTCGAGGACACAACGAAGTAGTATGAGGGAAACCTAAAAATCCCAGGGCTGCTGGTCACTGTGAGCCAATTAATTTCCTTGGGAAGGGAGACTGGATGGAGAATTGTTAAAGAAAAAATGTTGAACTGGAGGAAAAACCATCCTGTTATTATAGGGCACTGCTTTAAGTTGGTTTCTGTTAATTAAAAGGGAAGTTCACTCTAAAATGTTATTGTCCCAAAAGATGGGCAATAATCAAAAATATATGTAAAACATATTTTTAAAGAAAGTTTCTATGTAAAGTTTTGAGCAAATGAGGCTCAAAGTGTTTACATGTGAGCATCCATTTTGTGATTTCAAGCAGCCTCCTCTCTGCATGTTAAGCTCTGCTCTGGCGGCACTAATCAAGCCGCAAATGCCCCCTACTGGGAGATTTTGCTTACTGCAGCCAGAGCACAGCTTAACATTGAGAGGAGGCTGTGCTCACTTTCATTTTATGTTTTCTGTGCTCAAAGCCCAGGGAATCGCAGACAACGTAAAATGAAAGGCAGCGCAATTATAAATACTTCGCCGCCTGAGTTTTTATAATTGCTGCTACTTCCTTTTCTAGTTTCCTGTGCGCTGGAAACTAGAAAAGAAAGTCGCAGCAATTATGAGTACTCTGCCGCATGCCGGCAAAGTATTCATAATTGCCTGGATTTGCCTACCAGAAAAGGTGCAGCAATTCTAAATATAATGTTGTTGTATTTATGATTGCTGTGGTTAGAAAACCACGGAAATCATAAATACAACAGGGTTTATGATTGCGGTGGCTCCAGCCCTGAGCTCCCCGGGCTCCCCCAGGCCACGGGAGTCTGGGAGACTCAAAGCTGAATCCACTGCAATCAAATCTGACGCGGTTGTATTTATAAAAGCTGTGGTTTTCTTTTTACGTTTCCTGGGATCCCTCGGGCCGGAGGAGCCCGGGAAACTTAAAAAGAAAACCATGGCATATATAAATACAACAACGTTGTATTTATAAATGCTGTGATCCAAGAAAAAATAATACACACTTACCCGCATGCAGCCTACCTGCCTGCATTCTCTGCTCTCTGGCACTAATGAAGCAAAAGCCACCTGCTGGTAGCTTTTGTTTATTACAGCTGACTGGCTTTTGCTTTATTAGTGCCGCAAGGGCAGAGCTTAACACAAGCACAGGAGGCTCATCCATTTCACAAAATGCATGCCTCCTAGTGCTTGAAACGTTTGAGTTTGAGCCTCATGTGCTCACAACTTTACATATAAACTGTTTAAAAATACTCTATATATATATCTTGATTATGGGCCATCTTTTTAGCGAATACAATTTTAGAGTGAACTATTCCTTTAAATATGCCTAGTATACTTCGAATATATATATATCGGTGTGGTTGATCCGGTGGTGTGGTTTGGTAATGTTGGCCTGCCAAACAAAAACAGGGCATTTGTGTTGTCCAAAAATATTTACTATATGGTAATTTTCTCCTAACACCTATTGAAACTTGCTTCCAGTAAGAATGTCAGCGACTGTCTATAAATGTTGGGTTTACTTTTGTGAATTACTTTACAAAATGTTAGCTGAAGAAAGCTCTAAATTTGGTATAGAAGTGAACTTGGTGTTAAAAATATTGCAAAATAATTTCATAGAAAATAATGTAAGAACTGAAACTTCCAAGTTCTTGAAATGGCCATATTTAAAAATTAAAAAACTGTACTTTGTACACCCAGATGGCTTTTTTTTCCAAGCCCATATTTTGGAATTACCACCCATTTGTGATTTAACATACCGTGTTTTGTAGGTGGTGACAGCATGTGAGAATGTAGCATTTTACATAGTGTGCTGCAAAAACAGAGAACTACAAGGCTTTAAAAAAAAAAAAAAAAAAGTAAATTCCATTCCTATTTAAATCTCTCCCCCTTCTGCCTGTTCTGCTTAACTTGCAGGCACTCAGTTACCCAGAGCCATCAGAGTGTTAAGTGCCCTAGAAAAACACAAAAGGCATTCCTTTGTTTTTTGAAAATATATTGACTCACTTTAAAATATTCGGTATAATTTGCTAACAAACTCCACCACCCCCACCATTTCCCCTGCAAATGACGTTCAAGCCTTGTTGTTGGTGTTGAAACCCACAAGTCATATTTGTACCAATTCGACCTTTACGATATAATGCTTTTTGGGGGATACCTATGCGTGTTTTAGCTCTGGGCCATTGGTTTGCAAATGGACAACAGGCCCCTCGCAAAAGACAGCATTCTCATGGTTTGGAAAATAGATCATGTAACGCCACTGCCTAAAATGTTGGGGTTGTATGTTGACTTTTTTAACTCTGCATTGCATCTACAACATTCCTTTTCTATGGAATGTATTCCAAAAGGCTTCCTCCATCTAGCTACTACCAATCATTGCAATTAGAAGCCCGATTGATTACTTCTAGTCAATATTTTATCATCAACATGGTTCAGAGTGCTTCGTGGATCATTAAGTCTGGCTAAATAGCTTTACATCTCTTCCAGAGTTCTTGCACAGTGTGAAGACAGGCCTTCGTGTCAAATGGCTGCTATGTGATGCTGAATGAGGGCATCATGGGGAATCCTATGTTATAGTCTAAGCAATTTTGAATGAGGTAGCGCAGTTGTTTAAGTTGCAAGATGTGAACACAGTATTTCTTTTTATTTTTGGCGTACACCCATAGTAGACCCTAAGAGATGGGGCCCCTCTAGAACAGGTTTCGCTGGTCTATGTTATTTATTATAGGGCCAGGAAATGGGGACCAGAGTCTTTGCATATAGGCATTCATAAGTTTATGCACGATTATTTTTTGTGATTCATTTTTTCTCTATGCATTTATTTTGCTGTTTAATATTGTTTTGTCGTAATTTTTTGTGTTCGGATTCTTTCTTCGAGAAAATAATTTGATACACTTCATTATTGTGAGACAGACAATGATATATTTTGGTCTGGATACTCTTTGTAAATAATGTATACTTATTGTTTAGGAATATAGTATTTCGTCACAGGGTTGTTCACATAACCTCTTTAGGTATGCACGTTCATGCATTAGACTTGGTCTGTAAATAGAGGACCGACATTAGTCTCGGGAGGATAGCTCAGGGGCCACGTGCTCGCCTTGGAAGTAAGAAACACAGAGCATCACAGGTTCGATCCCTGTATACGCGCTTAGAAACCTCTGGGTATCAAGCGCGTTATAAATAACCTATCATATCATATCAGTTATATTTTCGTTTGGTGTACTTTGATTATCCTCCGTTCCCACTGTAGGAGAGGTTAGCCCTTGTGTTTCTTTAGAAATAGCTTTACATCTCTGCCAGAGTTCTTGCACAGTGTATACAAGGCCTTTGTGTCAAATGTCTGCTATGTGATGCTGAAAGAGTGCATCATGGTGAATGCCATTTTATAGCCTCAGACATTTTCAATAAGGTGGTGCAGGTGTTTAAGTTAGGGAAAGAGGTGTTGAATCCTGCTTTTACAAGAATATTTTGTTCCCATGTTGCTTGATGTTTAACTTTTGAAATACATTGCAATGTGGTTAAAGAATATGAAAATAAATAAGGCTCTCAATCCACAACATTCAGCACTTGTGTGATGCAGAGAACACTTTTCATTGGACCACTTCATCTTAACTATTTGTATTTTTTGTATTTGTATTTACTTGAACACATTTAACGACGGCGGAAGCATTCCCCAGAAATATGCCTGTGCAACAGCACAAAGATGAGAACAAGTGTTGAGCCATTTTGAGGGAGTGACCAAAATGGAACAGACCAGGGACAAAACAAAACCAAAGAAAATAAGAAACATGTGAACTAAAATAGTATTTTAATGGGCACAGTCTTCAGATGTTATCATCACGTGTGTATGTGTGTGAGCTCTTTCATAATGTTTCTCTTAAGTGTGCATTTTCATTGTGCGCGACAACCTTGAGCTTCAGCATGTAACAATTGATTAGAATTAATTACATAACTATATTACAAGAGAACATTCACCTTTTGACTTTTAACCTGGGGCCATGACAGGTTATCTAAAAGATAATTGTGGTTACTTGACCACTAAACTGTAAAGAGCAAACAAAGCGAGATGGGTATTACAACAGGATGGAATACATGGAAGAGAAACAAAATCACCAAACCAAAAAGGTATGAAAAATGTCATTCATAGTAGGCAGCAGTAGTTCCATTTTATGGCAAAAACACAATCAGTGCATGCCCATGCCGTTAGGGGACACCATTCACTTCAACACACACACAAATCATTCAAGAATTTAGAAATTACCGTTAAGTAGTTACAATTAGTGCATGACACAAAAATGACATGCAACATGGGATTGGTTAAGTTAAATGGCAATGTTGTGCAAACGCAAGTTATAAAACACCCCCAAAATATAAATGATCTATAGCGGGGATCTGCAACCTGTGGCTCACCAGATGCTATGTAATGCAACTTCCATCCGCCCTAGTCAGTATAGTCAATGGTGAGAGATCATAGGAGCTGTGGTCCAAAACATCTGGGGAGCCGCAGATTGCAAACCCCTGATGTATAGTAATGGTTGAATTAGATAAAAGAACAGTAATCCTTAGATCGCCCAAAGTAATTTTACAACAAATAATGCCATTTGGTACGCCATTTAAAGCATAACATGACAGGCATTACAATAAAATAGGGTCAGAGAGGGTGGGTAATTCTTTGCAGTAGCGTGCCTTGTGTTTTTGTGTAGAAAGTATATCCCAAGCTCTTAAATACAAGGGGATACAAGAAAAACAATCGGCACTTGCAGACAGAGTAACCTTTTGATGCCTAACTCTTGTGTTTTAGGGGCAAAGGAAAAAGTACTGTGAGAAAAAGACATTCATGACAATGTAACTTTGTTCGATTTTTGGCAAGGAGAATATTCTGGACTCTTCCGCACTGAGAGATGCAAGGATTAATTGGAGTACAGCCTTGTGGGAAAGCCGAGCAACTTTTTGGTGCAAGTGAGGCGATGCACTGGCACACCACTCCATTTGTGGAAAAAAAATTGGAGAATGTCCCTCCAATAAATACACCTCAAAATGCCAGCTTTCTTAGTTTTAAAAATAAACTTTTCTATGGAAAAAAAGCCACGGGACTGTCCATTTGACAGTCCAAGCCACTACAGAAGGCTAATAAAATACATTCGGCCCTCCAGCAGAAGCAATGGCACACCCCTGATGTAATTATTCAGATGAGGTTTTATAAAGCTGCTAGAGGAGTGGGGACCAGAGGTATGCATTGATGTTGTTACATACAAAAAGAGGTCAGGGCGCCCTTCTGCAAGACAGAACACGGCATGATAACCTGTTCTGTGGGAATGTACCCACTCAGAGTCCGCAGTCACGTGTTACATAGGGTTGGTCCAGCCGTGGACCCCATTGCTCACTACCAATTTTTCAAGATCCTCCAGACCTTGTCGTTAGGTCTGGTGCCAGCAGTTGTGGCTGGGCAGTGCACTGTGGTTCTGTTTCCACTGGGGGCTTGTGGGGACCAACCAAGAGAGAGCTCTACATTAACTGGAGCTAAAGGTGGCCATCATTGCTCCGAGGAGGATGTCCAAAGGGGCTTCTGGGTCAGGATGCTACTGAAAATGAATTGTGCAGCTCTTTGCTGAATGAATTGCTTCAGGGACGTTGGGGAACATCTAGTTGCTCTGGTTCTGTCTTTTTGGCATTACTGTCCCTGTCAGCATATTTTCCTTTGATAAAATTGCAGGGTGCTATTCATGTGAGTGGTTTGACTCAAGCGCTTAGCTTCTGGACCAGGAGATCACTTGTATTATTGATATTTGGTGGGAATAATCTTTTTGGACGCACTTTCACTCACTAAGGTTGCTGCATCGAGTTCTCCCCAGGGAACGTTTGAGCGGCTTGCGGTTTTGTCGCGCCTTGCAGTGTTTTTAGGAGAAGTATGAGAGGCTCCCCTGTGTCGCGCTTCAGAGGAAAGGGAAGAAAAGGAGGAAGGCTGCTCCTGTGCTCTGCCGCAGTACCGGAGTGTGCCGAGTGGTCCAGTGTTCCCTGCTGACTGCGTGCTAACAGTCGGTCTACTGTCTCTATTTCGCAAGAGGAAGTGCTGCTTAAAATCTCCATTACCTCTGCAGAACTGCGCAGTGTGTGCCGAGTGTTCCAGTGTTCCGGGAGGCCGGAGGGTTCCATGTAATAATGTCCCTGCAAAAATGTCGCCTGGCAAAAAAGTCGCAAAAGAATGGCAGTTTTTTAAAGTTTTATTACATTCAACATGTGGGGGACACCCCCGCAACCCTGAAAACCTTTTTTTCTTTTTCAAGGGGAGCGGGGGACACCCCCGCTCTGCTTGACGCCATACATATGGTGACAAATATAATGTCTCCATGACCTTTTCCCGGCGACATTCTGTATGGTGACCATATGTATGGGGATAATATTACCTGATACCGGCCGGAGACCAGAGAGCAAGACTTGACTAGAGATTTAAAACATAGTAAGAGATTTAAGTCAGAGTCCTCATTTGCTCTGGTGAGTTGGTGTACAGAAATCAAAACGGCAATTCTAAAGGATGCTCATACCTGGGCGAATGAGACGAAGTGGTGTGGAATGCATAGGGATAACCCAAGTATTGAAAAGAAAACTTGCACCAACTATCTAAGAACGTGAGGATTTGCCCTTAGACTGCCCTGTTAGGTCCAAAATAAATTCAGAGTGTTGCAAGGAGAGTGGTCTCTTGGAGGCGGAGCAGGGGAGACAAACGTTCTTGATCTAACTGATGCAGAAATACTGACTACAGCGGCCAAATCTGATCCTATGCAGGATGAAGGGATGAAGGCCTCAACATGGAGTTTAGCCCCCCCCACCCAAACCACCAGAGGAGAAGAGATCGAGGCTGACTAGAGACTTGGACAGCAAAATAACTCATCAATAAAGAAGAACAAGTTACTTACCAACTGTAACGTTCTTTCGACTGGATGTTCCTCCCACGTATTCCTCATCTTGTGATAATTCGTTATCTCCAGCTTCGCCGCTTCGGAAACAAATTTCTCAGCAGAGGGCGCTGTGCTCGAGGTCGTGGCGTTGATTGTCCCTCGACGTACGCCGTACTCTGTCGACGTCACCGATGGTATAAATAGTTCGAGCCGCGCCCGTTGCTTTAGTTCGGTTTTTTCAATGATATATATATATATATATATATATATATATATATATATATATATATATATATATATATATATATATATATAGGAGGAACACCCAGGCGTGTCCCATGACCGATACATTCTTTGTGAGAGGAAAGTGTAAGAAACGTAAACTGTACTGTGTGGTAGGGTCGATGATGAATACTTGGGAGGAACATCCAGTCGAAAGAACATTACAGTTGGTAAGTAACTTGTTCTTCAAATGGATTGTGTCCTCCCACGTATTCCTCATCTTGTGATAGGCTCCCATAGCAGTATCAATTTTTGGAGGCGGGAGTACTAATTTCAGTTTTCGTGGACAGAATGCAGAACTGCCTTTGCAAATAAACCCTTGTTAGAGGAGGCAGTGTCCAAACAATAATGTTTAACAAAAGTATGCATGGTTTCCCAGGTTGCAGCTGCACAAATATCTGCTGCTGGGACTCCCCTCTTTAGAGCCGCAGAAGTAGCCATTCCCCTTGTAGAATGGGCACGAAGCCCATATGGTGGTTCTTTTCCCGCTAATCTGTAGCATTCAACTATGGCTAATATGATCCAGCGGGAAATGGTCCGTTTTGTTACAGATAAGCCTAATTTATGACCAGTATAACCCACAAACAGTTGGTCATCTTGTCTCAATTTAGCCATCCTTGAGATGTAAAAACTAAGAGCCCTTTTGGGATCTAATCTGTGTAATCTCTCCTCTTTGCCCAGATGAGCAGGAGGATAAAAGGTTGGTAGTACTATTTTTTGTGACAAATGGAAGTCCGAGACTACTTTTGGCAAGAACGAAGGTTTAACTTTAAGGACTACCTTATCTTTATAAAAAAATAGTATATGGTTGTTTGCATGAGAGAGCCTGAAGTTCGCTAACCCTGCGGGCTGATGATAGGGCCACAAGGAGGACAGTTTTTAGAGTCAAAAGCCTCAATGGACATGAGTGCAGAGGCTCAAAAGGTATGCAAGTCAAGAATTTTAATACTAAATTTAAGTCCCAAGTTGGTACATGAAAAGGTACTGGAGGGTATACATTAGTAAGCCCCTTTAAGAATTGAATTATTAACAATATTTTGAAATATGAAACCTCTTCCGAGGAGCGCTTGAAAATGGACAGCGTAGCAAGGTATCCTTTGATTGTTCCTATCTGGAGCCTCAGATTAGCTAGATGTAGTAGAAAAGAGAGCACGATTGGGGTGCCACACTGAAAAGGGTCAACATCCTTGTCTTTGCACCAGTTACTAAACCTGTTCCAGCGACATCGGTACAAAGACTTTGTTGCTGGTCTTCTGGCCGAAAGCAAGATTTCCATTACGTCATCCGGAAGATCCCAATCCTTGTATCTCAACCTCTCAGAAACCATGCGTGAAGGTTGAGTGTCTTGACCTCTGGATGGAGAACCTGACTTTCCTCTTGCGAGAGAAGATCCTCTCTTTGCGGAAGACGTATTGGAGGGCAGATGGACATGTCTAGAAGGTCCGGGTATCACGTCCTCCTGGCCCAATCCGGGGCAATTAGCATCATGGTTTTCCTGAACTTTCTCAACCTCCTGATTACTTGAGGAATTACAGGGACTGGGGGAAACGCGTACAGCAGTGGAAACTTCCACTCCACTACGAATGCGTCTCCCAGAGCTCCTCTTTGAGGAAATTCCCTTGAGCAGTACTGATCGCACTTCCGGTTGATCGCAGTGGCAAACAGATCCACTTGAGGGGTTCCCCAAAGGGCGAAGATCTCCAGAAGGACTTCCTGAGCCAGCTCCCACTCGTGAGAGACCGTGCTCTGCCTGCTCAGAGCGTCTGCCGCCGTGTTCTTTGCTCCGGCTGGGTGAATTGCCGACAGAGAGATTCCTTCTCGTATTGCCCAGAACCAGAGCTGCGTTGCTTCTCTGCACAGTGGCAGTGACCCTACTCCTCCTCTTTTGTTGAGGTAGTACATGGCCACTGTGTTGTCTGTCATTATCAGGACATTCTTTCCTTGTACAGAGGGCAGAAAGGCCTTCAGAGCTAGTCTGATTGCCCTCAGCTCCAACAGGTTGATGTGTAGTTAGGACTCCGATGGAGACTAACAACCGCTGATTGTCAGATCGTTGGTGTGTGCTCCCCACCCCGTGAGTGAGGCGTCCGTCACTACCGTTGTCTCCGGCCATGGTTGCCAAAAAGACTCTCCATTGAGAATGTTGTCGTTGCAAGCCCACCATAGAAGATCCTGAGCAACTGCGCTCGGGACTTGCAGAAGATCCGACATATTCCCTGAGAACTGGGACCACTGAGTTCTGAGTGCCCATTGAAGGGATCTCATTCTCAACCTGGCCTCTGGTACTAGGAAAATGCAGGATGCCATGAGGCCGAGCAACCTGAGAAAATCGAAGGCCGGTAATTGTTGGGCATTCTGAAACTTCGTTACCATCTGCTGGATATGGAGAGCTCTCACTTCGGGAGGCAAGGCTTTTCCCGATGAAGTGTCCAAGACTGCTCCGATAAACTGGAGTTTCTGGGATGGTATCATGTGGGACTTCTTGAAATTGAGGGAGAAGCCCAATTTGTGGAGGAAGTGGCAGGTGATCGAAAGATGTTCCTGAGCTTGTTCTGGAGAACTTGCTCTGATCAACCAGTCGTCCAGTTAGGGATATATGTGAATACCTCCTCTCCTGAGACTTGCTGCCACAACTGTCAACAGTTTGGTGAAAACCCTCGGGCGGAGGTCAACCCGAATGGCAGAACTCGAAACTGATAATGAGAATTGCCAATCGCGAACCTCAGGTACTTTCTGTGCTTTGGATGGATTGGCACATGAAAGTAAGCATCCTGAAGGTCCAATGTTACCAACCAATCTTGGAGTTGGAGAGCCTGAAGTTCAAGTTTCTCAAGTCCAAGATGGGTCTCAGTCCTCCGTCCTTTTTTGAGATGAGAAAATATGGGGAGTACCAACCCCTGTTCCTCTCCGCTACAGGTACCGGTTCTATGGCACCTTTCTCTAGCAGGGTTAAAATTTCCTGCAACAAGAGTGGATCTGGAAATTTGGTGGAGTTGGTTCCTGGTGGATGATTCTGAGGCCTTTTTAGAAAGGGGAGACAGTAACCTTGGGCTACTGTTTCCAGTGCCCAAGCATCTGAGGTAATGCCCCGCCATTCCTTCAGATGTTGAGAGATCCTGCCTCCCACTGGTGTTTTGTGTAATAAGGTCTCAGAGGGATTTGGAGGCGGCTGCAGGAGTGGCTGAGGGTACAGATGCCGCTCCTGAGGCTGATTTTGCACCTCTTCCTCATGTTCCACAAGGGAAGTTTCTTTTTCCCCTTTGAGAAGCCTGTCCTCTTCCTCTACCAAAAGAGGAGTAGTATCGAAAAGAACGACCCCTCCAGGAAGATGAGCCGGTATAGGGTTTTAGAGGCTGGCGCAAAGAGGCGCTAAGTGATTTAGCTGCAGCTTTCGAGGTCTGAAGTTTTTCTGGGCTTTCATCAGCCTTTCTGCCAAAGAGCCTCGAGCCATCAAAGGGCATTTTGAGAAGTCTTGCTTGCACGTCCGGTGCAAACCCTGACTTCCTCAACCACGCAAATCTGTGTAGCACAACGCTTGCAGCCATGGGTCTGCTGATACTATCAGCAGTATCCAGTCCAGACTGGAGACATTCCCCCATTGCCTCCTTCCCGTCTTTGACTATATTCAGGAAGCCTTCCCTTTCCTCGCCTTCCGGAATATGATCAGCCGCCGCCGAAATACAGTCCCACAGGGTATGGGTAAACCTGGCTAGGGTACAGGTGACATTTGCCGACTTAAGTGCCATACTGCCTGATGTGAAAACTTTACGTGCCCAGGCATCCATTTTTTCATCCTCTCTATCTGGAGGGATAGTTGGATAAGCAGTTTGTTTTGAAGTAGATGCTGCCTGAATGACTAAACTCTCTGGAGTCGGATGTTTATTCAAATATTCAGGATCCGTTTCAGCCGGTCTATATTTTCTTGGAAAAGTGCTATCTGCAGCAGCAATAGTTTCTGGCTTCTCCTAGTTTTTCTCCACAGTCCTTTGGAGGGCTCTGTGGAAAGGGAGAACAGGATCATTCTGAGGTCCCTTGACGATTGTTAGGCAGAAACCTGTGCAGTTCCCTTTGGGAACACTGCAAAAGATTCAGGACTGCAGGTGTTAGCAGTAAACCCACTTGGTAGCAGTCTGTACCACCCAGATTTAACTGGTAGCTGTGGCTGAGCAGTCAGACTTCCCTCAAGAAGAGTTAGGCAGTATGCAAAGTATACACAATAGGCACTCAGACACAATAGTACAAGCAAACACTGACCAGAGCTTTGGTATCAAAGTATATAATTATTTATTTAAAAACACACTGTTTTAAACACTCCAGCACTCTTATTGTAAAACACTCTAAACACAGTTAATATTATAATATATACAACCCTTATTCCTTATCAGATAAGTCTTAGTTAACACCAATTATTTCCAGACAGAGGTGAGCGCTTAACTATAGATGGCACTCCAATAAGTTCATGAAGAAGGGAGGGAAAAAGACATAATATGGAAAGATACACCACTCTAAGATTTAGGAACACTTTTAGCAAAGCAGAAGAGCAAAAGTCACTTGTGAGCCAAAGTCCATAGGCTGGGCCCACTCTTAGAGAGAGCAGAGCACAAATGCGCCCAAGATCACACAGTTAGCCTAGGCTTTGAAAGTCTTGCAGAGAGTTCGAAAAGAGTTTTAGAGAGGCTCAGAAAAGTTTAGCCAGGGTGTCCCAGACTAACCCAGGTTCGAAAGCCGGGGGCTAAATCTACCCCGTACAGTCGGTGGCAAGGGAAGCCAGGCGGAACACGGTACCTTAAGTGGGAAGGATCCTCCAGCGGTGGCAGTTGTTCCTGGCAGCGGGTGCAAGTCTCGGCCTCGTCCAGGGGAAGAGAAGATCTCGACTTGGAGGAAAGCTGAAGGTCGTTGCACTGCCAGGGAAGAAACCAGCCGCAGAGTTTTCCGGTTAAAGGTATTACCCTTTATTTCGCGGTCGTGGTAAAACGTGGTATTCCGGTTGCCGGGGTGCTTGGCACAGGCAAGGCGGCCACGAGATGCGTCGGGAAGGCGAAAAGACGGTGAACTGGTTATCCCCACCAGTCAAAGGAAGAAGACTCTCCGGCGGGAGATCTCCTCTGTCGTTGGGAAAAGTGGTGAGACGGTCCAGCAGGGCTCCACCGGTGGTGTCGTCGTGGCAGGTCGGCTCAGCTTCTCCCTCGTCGGATTCTTAGGTCCTGTGGCGACTTCTGAAGTTCCAGTCCCCAAAGCCCTGCTTTTATGCAGAAAACCCCTATTCACTCAGCCTAGCTGTCACTCAAACATGCTAAGTGGTGAGTCGGCCAGCTCACCACTTGGGCCAATCAGGACGGAGTGCGACTTGAGTTGCCTAGGCAACTCAGTCCAGGGTGCCTAAATCCCCCTCCACCCCTCCTAAGTACCCCAGACAGAGTGGCACCACTTTGGAGGGCTTCTGTGGAGAAGCCCGCCAAAAAGTGGAACAAAGGGCTCGACTTGGGTTGGAGTCACAGAAGAGAACATAAACGCCATTTTAGAACTGAGGTTTGGCAAAAAAATACCAACTGGAGAATTAATAATAATTAAATAAACCGGCGGTATGTTCGAGGCTATCGTAATTAAATAAATAAAGATAGTAGCCTCGAACAATGGGAAAATCCCATAGAGAAATATTCGCGGTTGAATATAAAAAGTAGTATCCACTGCTACCAGCCAAAACTCGATCAGGGGGGACGGAGACGTGCCCCCTCGACTAACAGACCCCGGGGCAATCGAATTGCCCCAGCCAGTACGTCCACAATATGATGGTTTGTACTGGTTCTGTTCAGAATTCAAGACTAGTAAAGTCAATGGTGACTTTACATGCCCTGGGAGACAGTAGTCAGTCCCAGGGTATGGAGTCTATACTGGGGGGTCACTATGACACACATCACAAAAACACATGCAGCCCTATGGAGTAAAAGACCCCATAGCCCATTAAACACATCTAGAGTCAAAGGAACACACTCAAATCATGTCCAAGAGTGAGGGTAAAAGAGTCTCACTCTTGGCAGGAGAAAAAATTAAACCCCAAAAATCCAGCAAAGCTGCTGGGGGACTCACTAGGTTAGGAAATTCAGCCTAAACAGAGAATTCTCCCTAACAACGATTATATCCGTCATGTCATCTTGTTCAGAAATGGGTGAAGTATTACCCCAACCCATATATTCAACTACCCTGGTCATAAGACCCTGTACCCAGCATCTGCATGCTCTGCAGGATCAGGTTTGGCGAACTCTAATTTTGGGGATGTGTCAACTCCACTGGCAGAATGTAGAGTATCACTCAGGTCTCTCATTCTAGATTCCTGGTCAATAAGTTCCTCAGGAACTTGTCTTGTACCATAAGTAACTCCCAAAGGAGTAACCTCGTCTTCTTCTGAAGCAGACTCTTCATAGATTCCCGACATAGATTTGAAAAAGTCTGACCTGGGCAAAGGAGTGAATCTCCTTTCTTCCTCTTCCATCTGCTTCGAAGGAATTGGCAAATCCCTCGAAGTTTTCGAAGGTGTCTTCGAAGTCTTCTAAGTCTTCGAAGATGACTTCGACATTGGCGTTGATGACGCATTTGGCTTTGGCGTTGAAATTATCGACGTCGAGGGCATCAACGAAGTTGTCGAAGTCTTCGACGACTTGTGTTTCTTGCATGGCACTGGAGAGGTGCTTGACTCTCGAAGAGTCTTCGACGGTTTTACGTCGACTCGAGGTTTTTTGGATTCCTCAACGCTACCGGTCTTAGCCATGGTAGCCTTGGACTTCCCTTTGTCGTCCAATGGAGCGACTGTAGGGGTATGGCTTTTTCGAGGGTCTTTCGAGGGGGTCGGATCCGCATTCTCAAAAACCTCCATCATCTTTTTGCGGAATTCTTCCCACTTACTGGGAGAATCCGATTTAGTCGGACAACGAATTTCTTCGGTCGACTCTGAAGAAGAAGAAGATGATGAGGGAGATCTATGTCTCCTCTTCATTTTTTTCGGTGACGACGAAGTGTGTCTCGATCTACTCATAGATCAAGATGTCTTTGAGTACCTGTGGCGATCCGATTCCTTAGAATCAGTCGCTTTCTTGTGTCTTTTTGACGAAACCTTTTTTGAGGCCTCCCTCCCCACCGACAGTTTACCTCTCCTCTCACAAAGAGCTTTTTTGGTCATAGATTGGTAGAACCCGCAGTCGTCGGTTCGGTGACTGGAACGGAGTCACCAGTGACAAATCCGGTGGGGATCGGTGATCGACATCTTAGATCGACAATCTGCACACTTCTTAAACCCAGTTCTGGGTGTCGAAGGTGTCGAAGATGACAACATTTTCTTCACAGAAAATAGAAGCGCGCCGTTCTCGATAGCGAAGCGATCGGAAAAACGGAACTGAAGCAACGGGCGCGGCTCGAGCTATTTATACCATCGGTGACGTTGACAGAGTATGGAGTACGTCGAGGGACAATCGACGCCATGACCTCGAGCACAGCGCCCTCTGCCGAGAATTTTTTTTTTCCGAAGCAGCAATGCTGGAGATAACGAATTATCACAAGATGAGGAATAGTGGGAGGACACAATGCATTCAAAGAGGTTGTTTTTGAGAATCCAAGGGAGGAAGTAGCCACTGTGGTATGCAAGAGGGATGTCATGGTCCCTCGGCCGCAGGCTCACTCAACTACGACTGACTGGAAGAGAGGCCCTCCCATCACTCTGGACCACCCATCCTCGCAAGGTGAGCAATTAATGAGTGGTACTGCTCCCCGTCCATGCGTGACCAACCTACTCAACGCCTATAATGCAGGGGGGTTCCCCCTTTGACTGAGAGGTCACTGAGTTGTATAGCAGCCACTAAAGTTGAACCAAGTACGAAATCAAACTGTCCAAACAATTGAGTGAATGATATTCCATGTCAAGGGTGTTGGGACTGATTTTCTATACTCTGGCCTGGTGGACAGATGTATAGAAGGCCAGCCTATATTGTGACAGGAACAACTCAGGGAAGCTGCAGCCAAACCAGTTTAGGTAGCAGTGACAGGACATCTAGGCTAAGGTGGTGAGCTTGTAAAGCGTCCACAATGAGGTCAAACAATGGGAATCACAAATTACACTCAGACAGGATGTATAAAAATAGTTATTTAATTATGGCCAAAACACACTATAGAAAAAGGACTACAAGCAGGTAGACATATCACACAACACTATCAAACTAAATACATATATACATTCACTTGGTTATAATGCATAATACTAATCAGAAACTCCAGCAAAGGGAAGGTTAGACAAGTATTATGCACAAAAAGGTCCACAGAGATTATCCCTATCTAAAATGGTCCAGCCCTAAATTGCCTGGGGCCTTATGCCCAATAGTTCAGGATACAGTTCCACAGAAATTAGGATGCAGGAAAAAATTCAGGTAGGGTCTCTGGGGTCCAGTTAAGGGTTCTTATGGTTAGGGTTCAAGTTAGACTAATGCCCAAAAATAGCACAATCAGTCAGATGTCTTGCATAGGCAAGTTATGGCAAAGCCAAAAGTGTTAGAATTAAGCTTTATTATAAGCCCATTGACTTATAATGGAAGTATAGGGGTAGGTTAGAAACCCTAACTTACCCCCTTGCTTTGAATCTTCCCCAAATTTGGTAGAACAAAGGAAAGATGTCAGATGTTGCTTTTCCCGCTGAAATCCATGGTCCTAGATTCCCAGGGGTTGCAGGTTCGAGCTGAACTCCGCTTTGAGTCTTTTGCTGTTGCAAGGTCTCTCGGTCGAAGAATGCAGAAAGACTCGATGCAGCACCCCTCTCGGAACTGGACTCGGGACTGGTAAGCAGTTTTCGGTCTGTGCATACCGCGATGCAAAATGGATTCAGTAGCTGTGGTTGGACTTTCCCTTCTATCTCGGATTCCCTTTATGCTAGGATGCCAAAATCTCGTAGAAGGTGGTTTTGCAGGGCCAGCTGAGGACCCAGCAAGTTTCAGGTCGATACTCGGTATGGCGACGCCGGCAGCACAGTAGCCCAAAAACGAAGCTGGTCAGCCACAGGACGGTTCCAGGGCACTTCCGAAGGCTTCCTTTGGCAGGGCACCAAGCAGACGTTGGGAATGGATGGTCTCTCCACTCCAAGGGCCGAAGCACCTTTTCAGGACTACTAAAGATCAAGAACAAGACAGGGCTCCTCCAGGACAGCAGCAGAAGTTGGTTGCCAGGTCTCCTTCAGTCGGGGCTTGGGTCTCTTCGTGGGTCTCACAGCTGGATAGGATACTTAGCTCCTTCAGGTTTCTCCAGGATCTCTCAAGAATGAGTGCAGGGGTCCTCTCATACTAAAAGCCAGGTAAGAGCTGAAACACCCACTAGCCGATAGCAGGACTAGCCCACACACACACCCCAGCAGTGGTCCAATCAGGACCACTGGCGGGAACATTCATGCATACCACTCAGACACACTGAAACCAGTATGTGGATTGAGTCAGACTGACCCAGCCCACATCCTGCCAGCAAACACACACAGCCCTCGAGTAGCCTGCCAAAGGCTCCTGCTTTCCCAGGCACTTGAAGTCCTTATAAGTATTTTCCTGTCCTCTGATGCACCCCATTGTACTGAGGTGAAAGTTACGTTGCATAATGATAAAAAGTGACCACAAGTGATACAAAAGTAACCAAAAGTATCACAAGGTACCCAAACGAGTGATCGTCCTTTTTCTCCACCTCAAGTGAATTCTAGTTGTTTTCTTGTGAATCCAACTAAAACCCCTTCTGATTCCAGACGATCCATGAACATTGTCACTTCTTTGCCAACTTTTTCAGAAGTGATTCGACCAGTCGAACCAACAGACATATCAACATCAAATTCTCTTCCGCCTGGTACTGACAATAGCGCCATCATTCCTGTGGTCAATCCCATAAATGCTGAAGTGTCAGCTCCAATGTTCAATATATTTAACTCTCATTCACATTTTGATGTTACTACACAGCCTTCTACCAAAAAAGATCCCACAAACCAAACTAAATTGCCTAGTGAGCACGAGTTCGAACTTCAGACAATTTGTTAAATTAATACGACGTGTTCAAACGCCAAATAGCAACGCCAATAAAACAAATAAAATGAAACAGAGAAAGCTCACTAAGCCTAAAATGCATCTCCGTATCAGACGAGACACGAAGTGAAGATCATGAACCTCTAAATGACTTAATTCAAGCCATTTCAGTTCTAGCAAAATATTAATCCAAATCTGATTTGACCATGGCCCAACTTGCAACAATACCTGACTTGACATCTAAAACTGTACCTGCCTTACCTACGTTGCTTCCTTTAAATCCTACGAGAAGTATCTTCACTCCCAATCTCTAAAGAAAATTGTTCAACTACTATGTCACAAACTGAGGCTATATTAGCAGATGTGCGGGCTGAGATCAGGAAATCAATGGATGAATACTTAAAATTCAAAATCGTCCACAAATCAGTCCATCTTACCACCTATAGTAATCTCATCAAGTGCCTGCCCCAAACCTTCAGTTCTTCAGCAATTAGAACTGACTAAAGGAACTAATAATTTCCACCCAACATATAACCCAGACAAGAACAATAAGAATGAGCGCCCACATCGCTTGTGCGCCCCCTCAAAATCTAGACACGCACTATTAATAAACATCATCGATTCATTTTAAAGTGTCGAGCTGCCCCCTTCCCAGCTTATGATTTATCAAGATCGAGTGTATTGGCACTATTGAATGATGTTGATTCGTTACGTGGAATTTCCACACAGGATATACTTCAAGTTGAATTTTTGGACGAACAAGACTGGTCTGTGGTTCGCATTTGGG
The DNA here is from genome assembly GCF_040938575.1 of Ambystoma mexicanum. Taxonomy (NCBI): domain Eukaryota; kingdom Metazoa; phylum Chordata; class Amphibia; order Caudata; family Ambystomatidae; genus Ambystoma; species Ambystoma mexicanum. Next base: position 729,904,097 of record NC_090934.1, read on the forward strand.
TAGCTTCATCATTGGTTCGTAACACCTTATGGCAAGCTAAAATGAAGCTCTTTTTAATGGGCTTCCTTTTGGCTCTTGATCCAATTGACCTAGAAGAACCTTTTGATATGGCTTCCCAATCTCCAGCCTTTACAACCCCGATGACCAAGAAGTTGAGGTTGTATTCCTCCTCCAAACCTATTTTGCAATTTCAAATTAATTCCCAGTTTGCTCAAAATCAACAAACCAATACGCAATCCTGGAATCACCAGAAATAACCATTATTGCAACCAGACTTTATTGATTTTCGAATTGGTAACTGGAACACACACTTGATGACTGGAATGGATACTAACGTATTGAGTCACGCCATAATGGCCTTTCAAGAAACATGGTTGTTGCAAAGGCCAGCGTGGAGTGGGTATGATGTTGTCCTTAATCCAGCCAAATCTGGACTGATGGGTCGCCCGTCGTCAGGCTTACTGTTTTTTTTTTTAAAACAATTTATTAATTTTGTTCAAACAACAAATAACAAACCCAACTCAACTTACAGTGGTTACATAACTTGCTCATAAATGCACATACATTGTTACTTTTCCGCCCACTGTATTTCCCGTCCCTCCCCCCTCCCAAGCCTACTTTCGCCCATTGTCAGTGTCCACCTCTTGTGGTGGGGAGACCTCTTCAGCCACGCTTATTGAAATATCATCACTTGGTCCATCATACGAGGGCCCAAATAGCTCTGCTATTAATTGTCTCCAACCCGCTAGGGCTCCGGCTTCACCCTCTATGTCCCCTTTACACGCTTCCTGCCATGCCGCTGTTTCTGCCTCCGCCCACTTCTGCAAGTCCCTCCACCACGTCTCCACATTGGGCTTGTGGCACGCTTTCCATCCCATTGCGATCCTTCTCTTCGCCAGTACATATGCCAGATCTTTCAATTTACTCGCATTTTTAAGCTTCCGCGGTCTGGGGAACCCTCCCAACAGGCAAGCCCACACCGTATCCACCTTCATGCAGATTCCCTTGCCCTCCATTTTCTGTGCTATATCTCTCCAATATTTCGCTATCAGTGGACATGCCCAGAACATATGCACCATTCCTGCGTTTTCCTCATTGCATTTGGGACACACTTGGCTTCCGGCGTTCTTAAACTTGGCTATCTTAAGTGGCGTCAGATATGCTCTGTGAGTTATATACAACTGTATTTCTTGCAGCCTAGCATTTCTCGATACTTTATGATACCCCTGAGCCCTTTCCCACATCCCATCACTCATCATATCCCCTACTTCCTCCTCCCAGTCCAGTCTAAGTTGCACCACTTCCTTGCCCACTTGAGTCATCATCATCACGTACACTCTAGACGTTTCATGTCCTCCTTCTGCTATATCATATATCACATCTAGTGTGGTGTCCGGTTCCTCTGCAAGTTCCACCTCGGACCAGGTATCTTTAATTCGTTGCACCATCCCATTATGCGTAATATATTGCCCAGCACTCAACCCCGTTTGTTCCACCAACTCCTCAAATTCCAATATTTTCCCCTCTTGCCACACATCTCCCAATGTTGTTATTCCTACCGTTCCCAATACTTCCTAATCATTAACCGTAATTGCTTTTCTGTCCCCATCATTGTAACCAGTGGGATTTGCGGAGAGCACAGGGCCGGCTTTTCCATCAACCGGCACGCCCTCTGCCACATCCCCCACCCCAGACCCAACATCCCCGGACAACCTCTTAGCTCCCGATTGGGTAACCATATCATTTCTCTCAAAAAGTATGGGGCGCAATCACCTTGATGCAGCCTATGCTCTAAGGTAGGCTCTGCAGAGAGCCATTTGGCTACATGTTGCAACTGGCTCGCTACATAATATACTTCCCAGTTAGGTAATTTAATGCCCCCTTTCTCATGCGGGTTTTGGAGTTTCCACAGGACTACCCTGTTCCTCATCCCGTACCTTAGGAATTCCCTGCATATGCTTTCCAACTTAATAAAGAATTGCCGGGGTATAGAGTATGGGATGTTCACGAAGCAATGCAACAGTCTAGGCAATGCCACCATCTTGATCATCGCCCCACGTCCCATCATTGCTAAGGGGAATTTCGCCCAGAACTTCATGCTGTTCTCCAGTTTCCGAACCGTTCTTTCTGTATTATGTCTATGTTCGGCTTCTGCTGTATGATATATGTCTATCCCAAGATACCTAAAGGTTGTGGCCTCCCACGGTATCTGGAGTACCGGCAAATTCTCCGCCAAGAGCCCTCTATATCTGCCCAGCGGGAACACACAGGATTTACTTGGGTTCACGGCTATACCTGAGAGTTCGGCAAACCTCCCCACCACTTCCAACACATACTGCAGATTCTCCTCTGGGTAGCACAGATACAATAGCATATCGTCTGTGTATAGTGAAATTAAATGTGATGTTTCCCCAACGACAATGCCTATTGCGTCATATTGCTGCCTTAAATAAATCGCCAGAGGCTCCAAGGCCAGAATGTACAGCATGGGGGACCAGGGGCATCCCTGTCTAGTCCCTCTCCCAAGTTGCCACCTTTCAGAGATCACAGATCCTGTCTTCACTCTCGCTAATGGCTCACTATATAGGAGTTCTACCCAGTGAAGATATCCTGGTCCCATACCGTAGTTGGCTAGGGCCTCCTTAAGCCAGGGCCATCTGACTGAGTCAAATGCCTTGACTGCATCCAGCGACACTATCGCCATTTCGCTAGTGTCCCCTTCAGTATGTTCAATCACTCGATGGAGTCGCCTCAAATTATTCGAAATATTCCTATTTGGGACATATCCTGTTTGATCAGGATGAATCAGTTTGTTTATGACCTTCTTTAAACTGTTTGCTAGAACCGCTGTTAAAATCTTACTATCTTGGTTTAACATCGATAGGGGCCTATAGGAACCTCAGGCCTTTTGGGCTTGGGGAGTGGTATAATAACCGCTTCGCGCAGTGATTCCGGTAATCTCCCAACTTCATATGCTTCGTTAAGCATTTCCAGCAGTGGGGGGAGAATCTCTGCTTTATATGCCTTATAAAATTCGCTTAGGAGTCCGTCAGTTCCCGGGGTTTTTAAACATGGGCAGCTGCCTCACCACCACTTCTAGCTCTTCTAGAGTGATCGGGGCGTCTAGCTCCTCCCTTTCTTCCACACTAATTTGAGGTAGCCCAATGTCTTCCAGTATGTCTCCTATCACCCCTCTTCTGCTTCCCGTCTCGTCTCCGTACAAGCGTCTATAATAGTCTGCAAATTCTTGGTTAACCCCCTCTTGCGTATCCACTACGTCGCCATTGTCTTTCACTATTGTTCTGATTGAGGACCTTAGAGTCTCGTTTTTGTAGAGCCACGCAAGGAGTCTTCCTGGTTTGTCGCCTCCAGCATGTTGCCTTTCTATGTACTTTTTTTAATTAAGATTACATAATCTCTCCCAGTATCCTGCACATTTCTGCCGCAGGCCCAGTGTCATTTCTGTATCTGCCTTAGTGTTGCTGCCCCGTTCCAATACCCTCTCCAATTCCTTTTCAGAGTCCTGTAATGCGGTCAGAATCCCATCCTACAGTCCTTTAGACTTGGCTATGGCAATTCCTCTTACTACCACTTTAAAGGCTTCCCAAAGTGTGCCCGCTGTCTTGACACTGCCAGTATTTATCTCGAAATAACGTATTATTTCCTCTTGCATATCCTCCCTGAATACGCTGTCTTTAAGCGCTTCTGCACGCAATCGCCTTGTGGGTATCCTTCCCCTAGGGGGGCGGTATTGCCATGTTAGCAAAAGTGGCGAGTGGTCTAAGAGGACTCTAGCTTTGTACTCCACCTGCGGTATTTCGGTCAGTAACTCCTGCGTGACAAATACATAGTCCAGTCTTGTGTATAGGTCCTGTGGGGCTGCATAGTGTGAATTTGGTCTATCCTGCGGGTGATGTGTTCTCCATGCATCGGTCAGCCCAAAATCCGCCAATAGTGCATGTAGTGCCTTTGCAGCCGGGGTGGGTCTAACTATTTTATCATCTCATCTATCTATAGTGCGGTTCAAAACACAATTGAAGTCTCCCCCCACAATATAGCTCCCCCCACGCTGCCACTGAGTGTACTATACAGGGTCCTAAAATATGCAGCTGTATCTTGGTTCGGGGCATAATTATTTACGATGCAGATCTCTCTATTTTCCACCATCCCTCATGATCACCATCCTGCCATCCGCCTCTACCTGCGAGCTCAGCAACTGAAACGGAACATGTGGGGCCACCCATGTGATTACCCCTCTTGCATAGGCAGAGTATGTTGCCCCCACCACTGTCCCTCTCCATTTCTTCCGTACCACTTCTAGTTTGTCTTTCATTAAATGAGTTTCTTGTAACAGGGCTATATCCACTTTCTGTCTGCGTAGGTACATCATTACCTTGTTCCGCTTCAGATAACTATTGAGCCCCTTAACGTTCCAAGTGACTATCTTAAGGTCTCCCATGGTTCATCTCGTTTTCTGTGAGGTGTAGGCTCACCGCATAACTCTCCCCCAACTATTACAAACCACAGCACACAACCCCTTCCCTCCCTCCTCCCCGCCCTACCCCAACCCCAACAGCTGCCCAGCTCCATCTCTGGATCTCAGGCTCCCCCGCTTTTGGGCCTACCCTAATACCCCGGGCAAGAGCCCAGCACGGCGTCACCGCACTATCGGCAACCTAACTAAACTCTAAATGGGGGATGTAAAGGTTGGACCTGCAAGGCTCCTAGTCCAAATCTTGATCGCAATAGTAGCGGATCATGTGTTTCTTCCAGCTTGATCACATCCTTCAACAAGCTACTTCAATTACTATATTCCAGTCCCATAGTCTTAAGTTCTGACACCCCCCGGTGCCCCGCTCGTTCATTACTTATCCGCATCGCCTCCTTCTCCTGTCCGAACGTCTGACTCCTGGGGGCATCCCTGCATGTCGAGCCATCCCATTGCTTCTTCCGGAGTTTCAAAAAACAAAGTTCTATGCTTGTGAAAAACCTTCAGTTTAGCCGGGTAAAGCAGCATGTACTTATGACCCGCCTCTCGCAATCTCCTCTTGACTGCCCCAAAGTTCATTCTGCTCCGCTGCACCATCAGGGTATAGGGCGGGTAAGCCGTTATATTTGCCGACCCCCTTTGTATTGTCCCACCTTTGCGGAAGTGTTCCATGATCCTTTCTCGATCCCTGTAGTTAAGTATCTTGGCGATTACCGGCCTTGGTGGGCCTCCTGGCGGTGGTTTCCTCGTTAGGGCCCTATGCGCCCTTTCCACCGCGAACCCCTGAGACAGCACTCCTCCAGAGATTCCTTGTAACAACATTGTTTCAACGAATTCCGTGGGGTTATGGCCTTCTGCTCCCTCTGGTAGTCCAACAATACGGATATTATTTCTCTGGGCTCGCCCTTCCGCCTCCTCCGCTCTGCTCTCCAGATTACCCACTCGTTGTACCAAGGCATGAAGCTCCGACCGGTGGGAAGAACAGTCCGCCGTGTTAGGGCCCATCTCCTTCTCGAGGTTCCCCGTGCGCTCCGCCAGAGACCGAACGTCTTGCCGTAGCAGATTCACATCCTCTTGCACTGCCCCAACCTGGAGCTCCAGCGCTGTTTTTAGTTCTGTCACCGCCAGTTCGAGCTTCGTCTCCCAAGTCGCCTTCAGATCGGCGATCGCCTCAAGGACCTCCTGATTCGCGCCCATGGTGGCACTGCTCCCAACTTGGGCTTTGTCTTTGTTCCTGGCTCCTTCCGGGCCGGGCGGCGTCTTAGTGTATTCCTCTAATGTGGGTTGCTTACTTTTCAGTCTTGGGGGTTTATTAGACATAGTGCTGTGTCTATGAGTCGTGAGTCAGCCCCTTTACCCGTGGTCTTCAGTCCCAGCAAGAGTGGATTCTCGCTATCCCCAAAGGGCCGACAGTATCTGCTGTTTCTTTCGATCGTCCACACTCCGGGCACTCCTCCAGCGTCTCTCCCCTTGCTTTCCTTTCACTGCGGCCACCCGGACTGGGCAATGTGATGATTATTTCGTATCCCTAGTGATCCTCCTCGGCTGTTGTTGTAACGCTCACCTGATTCCCGTAGAGGCGCCAGTCTTGACTGGGCGTATACCGTATCTTCAAAGGTGATGTGTAACACACGGCTGGCTCTTTGGGCTGGACCTCTGTGCACTGTATGTCTGACTTGAAGGGTAAGATGTCTGCAGATAGAAAATATGGGATTAATGAACTGGGTTATTGAATGTCTCTCTCTTCTTCCCTTTCTCTTCTCCAGTAGAACCCCAAAGGTTAACGCTCTCACCTTAGGTAAGTGAACGCCGTGCTCTCCATCTGCCTCGGGGCAGGGTGCTGTAACCAGTTTCTTCACTGGATAAGAGGAGCAGGCCTCTTGACTTCAGAGGACTGCTGTCCGTCGTTTACTGCACGAACGGTAAGTTTCGAGTAATTCTAATGTCTTTAAAAGTCTTTAGTAATGATGTCTCTTGTTTTGCAGGGTTCCGGCGATGACGGGCTGAAGTGAGTTGAAGATGGAGCCCGTGTGATGAATAGAAGCGCCTGGAAGCACGTAAGTAAGCGCTTGTTGCCTGCTTCACGATGCGCTCTAACTGTCTTTTTATTTTGCAGGTACAAGTTCGGAGCGGCTGCAGGGTGCCGGAATACCCACTGGGTTAGATGTGGAAAGGAGTAATGGCACGTGAGTATTAAAGTTCCCCAATGTCTTTAAACGCACCTTGTTTTGTCTTTCAGATGCGGGATGCAGCGCCGAAGGCCTCCGGAGCGTGCGAAGAGTTGGTAAGCTTTTGTCTTTCAGATGCCGGAATGCAGTGCGAAGACATCCGGAGCGCACGAAGAGTAGGTAAGCCTTTGTCTTTCAGATGCCGGAATGCAGCGCGAGGCGTTGGTGACAGCCGATGGACCAGGTAAGTGAAGCGCTGTCACTGAAGACCGTAATGCTAACCTGTTCTTTCTTGTCTTTATAGGTGTTGCTGAAGACTGGATTCAGGATGGTAAGCCTTTTTCCTTAGGCCCAGGATCAGATGCAGAAGACACGATGAGCGTTCTGCTGCAGAGGATGCAGAATAACGCAAAGCAAGATTCATCCATCGGGTGTGGTTTAAATAGCCTCCTGTAGTGCTTAGGTGTCTCCTTCCACAGCCACGCCTAGGTAAGAAAAGAGTTCCTGCTTTCCAGAAGAGTTCCAGTGTTCTGAACCTAGGGAGTGGCTCCTGCCCCACCCAACAGGAAAAGTAGTTCCAAACAGAAGAGGATCAGAGGCTCAACTGGCAGGCAAGTAAGCAGCATGGTCTGCTGCAGGTAAGTCCACCCAAGCATTATGAGCCCGGCGCTTCCAGCGCTGGGACTGGGCATATTTATGAGCCTGGTGCCACTGGCGCCAGGACTGGGTCCAAAAGGTCCCAATTGGGACTGGTTGGCACTCAGAACCTGGGTTATGGATCTGCTTCCAAGGGAGTTGGGAAAACCCTGACCTTTTGGAAGCAGAGATCATGACAGTTGTCGAACGGAGTCAGCTCCTCCGTCTCAGGGGTGCGCCCCTTGGGATCTCTTTGTTCTCGTCCGCGGCCATTTTGATGTCTCTTCCGCGATCGGCCTCTCAGTCCAAAGTAACAATACGACCGTTCCTCTGCTGTAAATTTGCAGTCAACCTGCTCATACTCTGCTCTGTGCATACTTTTTGGGCCGCCGCTAATCAAAAAAATATGCGTTTCTTGGTCGGATCAAGTTGTCGGATCACGGAGCTCAGAGGGTTTCCAGCCTATTCCATGGCTGCCAGGCCACGCCCCGCGGGCTTACTGGTTGCCGTGAAATGTGGGAGGTGATTTCAAATTAGCTCCTGGTTTGCACCAAATCACCACCTTCAACTTGTAAGAATTACATTCTTTGGGGGAGTTATTGCCCTTATAAATCTTTATCAGAACCCCGTTGCTATAACAGAATCAATGTTTTTTTCTCAACTGAAAGCTCTCAGACATAATCACGCAGGATGCACAAATTACCAACTTATTTATAGTTGGTGATTTTAACATAGATTGTCTTCCTAGTTCGAAGAATAAATCCACACTAACATAATCTATGTGGAAGGAGCTAATAAGAGTATCGCAACCTTATGTTGAATGGTGCCTGCGAGGGTGATATTCCCTCACATTATACCTAGCATAGAGGCTCCACAACCTCCACTATTGACTTTGTATTAGTTAATACATGCACTTTTTCAGAAATTACTAAGTTTTAAATTATTGGGCGCGACTCTAGTGATCATGAACTATTGTCTATATTGTGGAAGCCCTCTATTACTGCTTCATCAAGTACAAAATCTACCTACAACACCACTGTTGTGGTTAACAATAACCAGATTGTCATGGGCGCTACTCCCGAGGGCCAGGACTGGCCCAGCGCCCTCGGAAGCTAGACCCGTCTTCCACTACTCCGGACCCAGCAGACCCCTACAGGGGCCCTTTGGACCGTGTCCTGGCGCCTTTGGCGCCAGGCTCATGAAGGGTTTCAGTCCCGGCGCCAGTGTAATAATGCTTGGGTGGACTTACCTGAGGCAGACCATGCTGCATATTTACCCAGAACAATACAGTCTGGTTGAAGTCCCCAGCCATCAGGGCTGGGAGGAACTATTCCCTCCATTATTATTCCCTCCATTATTATTATTATTATTATTCAGGAACTCTTTTCTTACCTGGGTGGAACCGGTGGAAGAACACACACGGGAAGCACTTCTCTGCTATTAAAACCACACCCGATGGAAAACACGTGCTTCGCGTTATTCTGCAGCAGCAGCAGGACGCTCACCGAGTCGGCTCCTGCATTCCAGGTCCAGAGTCATCTTCAGCTTCCGCGCAGCAACCTGTGGATGAAGAAAGACACAGAACAATACTTACCAGATCCCGGAATCCAGTCACCGGCAAAACCTGCAAAGAATAAACATAAGGTTAGAAAAGTGCAACTCGCTCGCAGCCGCGCCCGCTTACCTGATCCATCCGTGATTGCAACGGAGCTAACCGCGGCCTTCTCTTCGGCAGCTTCTCTGCACCTGAAAGGCAAAGGACATAATTAAAAAGGGGTTCGGGTGAAGGCAGTCGCATTCATCTTAACTTACCAGTTTTTGCACGCGCAGAAGCGGCCGCATCAACCGCAGCATCCCGGCACCTGAAAACTAGAAAAAGGACATTATTAGAGGTGCCATTAAAATCGGCCAACGAACATTATACTTACGTGCATCGGCACGTGCAGCGGAAAACTACGCCCACAGCATCCCGAGGCCTGAAACAAAGGAAAAGGGACATTATTGAGGTGCCCATCTTTTAAAGCCTAAAGACTACAGTATACTTACAGGCATCCGCTCGTGCAGTAACGGCGGCATCGCTCTTCGGCATCCCAGCACCAGTGCCACAACTAAGGCCGCAAAAGACTTGAGCCTCAACACTGAACTCATCCAGTGACGTAACTGGAATCCACGCACCCCTGCACCAGACGCAGGATGGAGAGCTCAGCATTTATACGCCTAAGGTGAGAGCTCGCCGAGACAAGTAGAAAGCTAGGCTGTGGGAGAAACTGGCGATTGGTGGGAGAAGGAATCCCATCAAACGGTGATTAACCCTTTTTCTTCCACCTGCAGAAAACTTACCCTGCAAGTCAGACATTCGATAAGAGGAAGCCCAGTCCTGAGAGTCGTCCGAGCTCTACGCTTCTCAATTGAAGAAACGATAGCAGCCAAGCCGGGATCAGCGCCTCCGTGGGAATCAGGTGAGCGTTACACAGATTACGTTGGACGCATAAGTCATTGGAGCAATTTAAGCAGCTCATCATTGATAATGAGATTTCGCGCTGGCCTTATGAATCTTACGCATCACACTTGTCATTGTTCCGAACTAAAAAAGGTGTAAATTCACACTCCCACAATTTGCACAAACACACCTTCGATCGAGAGATTCCAAATAAAAAAAGTTGGCTAAATGGTCACAAAAACGCTGCGCTGCCCATCTACCACCCAGCGCTAGATTAGCCACTTTGAAAGCCTTGAAATGTAAATACAGGAATTGACTGAAATGTTATAAAATAACTCAATTACAGCATGATGGTGAAGCTATGCTTTCTGCAATCACATAAAAAAATGTATCTGCTATATGGTCTCTGCTGAATATTGCTAATCATGACTCACAAGCTCCAGTTCAGATAAAAGGTGTGCTGGAGAGTGTGTGGATTGAACGCTATACAACATTGTATGCCCTTCCAAGTGTGTCTCAACAACCGCTCACATTACCACCAGGACATTTTGACCAAATGGAAATATTAGAGGCGGACATATTGTGTTACATCAAGAAATCAAACTCCTCGAGAGCCCCAGGTCCGGATGGCCTTTCAAACTACACTTTCAAACAGTACCCTTCTGAATGGGCTGCCATATTATACCCTATCTTTGCTCAGATACTCAAATCAAACACCATTCCTGAGTCTTGGCGCCAATCGATTATTGTACCAATCTTTAAGAAAGGCGATCGGTCTGATCCTTCAAACTACAGACCGATCGCCCTTCTTGACGCTCCTGGCAAGTTGTTTGCTCGTTTAATTTTACGAGATTTCAACTTATGGACCTTGAAACATCTCAAACGTGACCCTTGCCAGACAGGGTTTATACAAGGCTTGGGCACTTCAATTAACCTCTTTAACAAACATAACCACATGATTAAACAACCGCTTTATTTAGTCTTCATCGATCTAAGAGCTGCTTTTGACTTGGTATCACGATAAATCTTATTCAACAAACTTAAGCTCGCAGGTTGCCCTCTATATTTGATTTCATTAATTAATTCCTTACACACAGACTACTGTTCAAATCAGACTCACTAGTGAAGGCGATCTAACTAGTCCTATTCAAACTCATAGGGGCCTGAAACAAGGATGTGTGCTAGCTTCATCAATTTTTAACTTCTTTCTTGCTGATATTGGCCCCATCTTTGCACAAACATTGGGAGATCCTCCAAAACTTGCTCTCAAACCGACCCCAGCCCTGCTTTACGCGGATGATCTTGTTTTGCTTTCTAAAACCCCTTCTGGGCTTCAGAATCTACTTGATGCAGTTGCATCATATACCTAGCAAAATGTGTTGTCTGTCAACTTACAAAAAAACAAAATCATGATTTCTGCACCCAATCAGAACAAGATGATAAAATCCTATCACTGGCATATTGATAATGTTGAAATTGAAATTGTTAATCAATACACCTATTTGGGCATGACCATCTCTAATGTTAGATCCCAGTCTCATTGGCTTACTATTAATGAGAAACTGGGACAGATGCTTTCGCAAGTCAAGATCATCCAAGCAAGGTTGGGTAAGTTCTCAATTACTCCGGCTGTTATTTACTATTGTCAAAAAGTTACCCCGATTTTGCTTTATGGATCTGAGACTCAGGGATTGATGCCAGAACCTTGCTGGAGTAGATTGGAGAGCATTTTTTGGAGGCGCTGTTTGGGTTTGCCAAATTGTGTACCGATTTCCTGGATTAGACACGAGTTAGGTCTGATCTCCTTTTACACCCGACATTTGTGGCTCATAGTTAGTCTATTTCGAAAGTGTATAATGACTATGGATAACTTAATGCTAATCGGTACATTGTCTAATCACGTATTCACAAGTAATGAACCACATGTACTCAAATGGCGTCAAATGACAATTGATGCTCTAGCTGAGGCTGATGTTTCTTTGCAGACCTTATTTGAAAACCCCATGAAAGTCAAAACCAAGTTGTTTAATGCTGACTGGTTTAGAACTCGAGCACATTGTGTAAACTTACGTGATTTTAAAAATTACTTCCAAGTTCATAAAAAACAGGGTACAATGGAGCCATATCCAAGTAGATCACCCTCGGTGTCACATAGGATAGAATTTTCTAGACTGAGGTTTAATCTCTGCCCAACTCGTGAAATACTGATAAGACGAAATTGTTGGCCAACGCTGATAGCCATTGTAGACAATGTCAAGAGACAGATCAGAAAGAAACATTACAACATCTGCTTACCGAATGTACATTTCTTGTAAATAAGCAAATACAGTTTCTCAAGCCATCTCTTGTACAGTATGTTGAGCTGTCCCCAAATTTGTTGTGGCAAATGATACTCGAGGGTAGAAACACTTCTCGTAGAATTGATGTCATTCGACTCCTCCATGATTGAACTTATTAGAGAATCCTATTGATGAAATCATTGAGTAATTTGAATTTTAAATTGCAGAGCCCTGATATGTTGTAGTAATTGGCCTAAGAACAGTAATCATCGCTTACCTTGTAATGTGAATAGTTGATCATCAAATTTAATTGTAATTTTAACTCTTCCTTGTTACATGGTTCATTTTCTTTCTTATTCTTTTATCATACTTTTATTGTTAATAATACAGAACATTTTATGTTGTGCTTTTTCCCTTTTTAATTGTTTTAAGAGACAAAAGATCTTGCGCGTTACATCACTTTGTATAATTGATGAATTCCTTACAAATTGTATGTTATTTTGTTTTTAAAAGTTGATTAAATTCAGCTAAATAAAAAAAAAAATTGGGCCCTACAAAAATCTGGTAAGAAAGATTTGACTCACAATATAAAAAAAGGAAGAAAAGAAATGGCAAAATCAGAAATTCACTACAACCCCTGTGAATCATTGGCCTTGGACAGTGAGAAGGAAGATCTTGAGGAAGAGGGCCACGCATCTAAGTGGCATGGTCCACTAAAGATAACAGTGATAACATGGGCAATCGTTTTATAAAAGCCACGAAATCAAAAAGAAGGGGGTGAGAGGAGGGCCTATAGGTGGGTAAAGGTTGACCAAGTTCGAGCAAGTATCAACTAACAACGAGAGCAGAGGTGGACTGTGGGGTTTTGGAATACCAAAAGGTTTCTCTCACTTAGTGAGAGATAGGGACATAACCTCTGGGAACATTGACATTATTTGCCTGCAAAATACTTAGTTACTTAGGGCTCCAATTTATGATGGATATAGTGTCCACACCAAACCAGCACAATGTGGTATGAGAGGGAGGCCCTCGGCAGGTTTGCTGACCTTGGTAAAAATGTGGGAGGGGCCTATGTTGTTTGACTCGATATGCCCAAATACCTTCATTCAGGCTACCTGTCTAAAGGTTAGGACGCCGTCCCTAGCTTGATGGTCATGGATTCAAATTGTCAACATTTATTGGAATCCTGCAGGGATTGAAACAAACATATTTCTGCATGCCATTACTGATGTTATTGACAAATACCAGAGTCAATACAATGTTGAGTATATGTTTCTAGGGTGTTCGGGGGGTTTGAATGCTCCTTGTTTGTCTAATAAGGGGGTGAGGATTGATGAAGAAGAGGGGTCCAATGGAAGTAGACCGGTGAGAGCTTTAGCATGGTTGGACTTAACAAGAGACAAAGGGCCTCATTACGGGTCAGGCGGTCCGGAATTAACAGTGGCGGTAAACCCGCTGCCACTGTTAATTCCGGACCACCCGATCCCGAGTCCTCCAGGCAGGAGGTGATCTTCCCGCCAGGTCTGACCTGGCGGGTTGAACACCTCTCGCCTGCAGGCGGACATGGAAACACCAGCACCATCACGAGATGGTGCCGGTGTTTCCACTTCCCCATTCCCATTGAGTCCTATAGGGCTCAATGGGAATGGGGATTAACACCATTGCACCTCCGTGACTCCCGGGACACCGGGGCTGTAATGCCCTGGTAATTCTGGGAGTCACGGAGGCGGAATGGTAATACGAGTCCGGCGGTAACCAGGCGGTTTTACCGCCGTGATTACCGCCGGATTCGTACTGAGGCCCAAAGAGCTGCTAATGCTAAATGGGCAATGTGTGGCAGATCACCCGCCAGGGATAACCTGGTCAAACAGGGTACACGCCTCTATTTTGGATTATGTATTTGTATCCTCCTCTCTAGGCAAAAGAATAACATCACTGAGAATTATGCCAAATAAATAAATAAATAAATAGCGATCATGCTCTCTTTAGACTGTCATGGAAAAGATTGGATGGGAAGAAGAGGTTAAAAAAATGGCAATATGACATCGAAGCAACTAAATAAAGGATGCAATTGGGTAAGACTCAGGCCATGTGATGTTAGAGCCCTCAGCACCAACTTTGATAATCTAAAGCCTGGGGATGCAGTGGTTGTCTATGTACCCCTGCTTCCGGAATTGATAGTTAAGAGGAAAAAAACAAAGGGCCCAAGAGAAAACCACATCCATAATTTTGATTAAAAAAATTACTAACGAAACATAAATGTAGCGAGATTAGATCTTTGGGGCGAAAAAAGGATGAGGTATTTCACTTGCTAATTAGAAAGAGAAAGCAAAAACGTAGAAAGTGGCTGGTACTACAGGGCAACATTGCTGAAACAAGATGCGGAAGCTATGCTAATGATGCTGAAGCGAAAGAATGTAAGATCCATATGGCAATTGTTGAATAACCAAAACAAGGAAGAAGGCTCGGCCTTGATGAACATGGCAACAGAAAATCAGTGGATCTCCCATTATGAGAAATGATTTGCCAAGAGAGGAGGGGCCCACTATAGTCCTCAACTGGGAACGGGAAGGGGATGGTTCATACCGTTTGACAAGGCAGACTTGGTGATGCTAATCAAGAAGGCGAGTAGATCGAGAGCCCTGAGGCCGCATGGCATTACGAATATGATGCTTAAAGCTGCCCCGGATGAGTGGGCGGTTTTTAGGTTTGTCCTTTTCAAGCAAATTATGAAGGTGGAGGGTGTCCCTAAATCATGGCGATCAGCAGTCATCGTACTAATCCATAAGGGAGGTGACAAGGCTCACCTGGCAAACTATCGACCTATATCCCTCTAACATATTGGGAAAGACTTTCAGAGGGGCCTTGCTGAGCCACCTACAGAAATGGATTGCAAATACTAAAAGATATGACCCCAGACAGACAGGGTTTATAAGGAAGGTAGGAACTCCCTTAAATTTGTTTCTGCTGAAGGTTCTCAAAGGCAGAGCAATGGAAAAAGGGGTGCATGTCTACATGGCCTTTATAGATCTTAAAAAGGCACTTGATAGTTTGGATAGGCACCTGCTTTGGAACAAAATAATCATGGAATTGCCCGACGCACTTGCTAGCTACAAGTAGGTCACTTTACGCAGCCACTGATGTGAGAATCGGGATTAGTGGGCAGGGACTTCTTTCAAAATTCATTTATACAGAGAGAGGGTTGAAGCTAGGTTGATCGTTGGCACCTGCGCTCCTTAATCTATTTATGTCTGACCTGCCCATAACACTAGACACAGTTACTGCCTTCCCTCCTAAGTTAGGAGACCACAAGGTAGGAAGACTGCTATTTGCGGACGATCATGTCCTTTTGGATCAAACCCCAATAGGGCTACAACAGAGCCTAAAGGTGTTGAAAGACTTTATGACCAAAAATGGTTTAAAGATAAACCAGAAAAAGCTAAAATTATGGTTTTTTGAGCAGGGGCCAGAAAAGGCGGTCCAACATTTAAATGGTATTTAGAAAGGATTCCATTAACACAAATTCAGTCCTTGGTTTCCCTCGGGACATATATTAACAATAGGAGGGACTATGTACCGAGATTACTGGCCTTGAAGAAAAAAGCAAATACGCGGATGTCGCAGGCGATTTTGATTAATAGAAGATTTGGCAAATTCTCATTAAAGCCAGTACTGACCTAAGAAGCCAAAGTTACTCCAGCACAAATTTCTGGGGCAGAGGGCTTTCTCTTTACCCCGTATAAAGTATGGGCTTAGCTGGAGGCTGCTTTTTGGAGGAAGATCTTAAAGCTTCCAAACTCGATAGCGACTTCTGTGATTAGATACAAGCTGGGACTGATCTCGATATATGCGAGAGCGGTTTGGAAGTCGCTAGCACTGTTTTGGAAATGTATGCTACAGACACCCTCTCCGCCTTTTGAAATTCTTAGTGCAGTGTTGGGTAAGCTGGGTCCCGATATTAGGGGACAGTGGGAGGGCTGCTGTAGGGCCACCCTAGAATCTCTAGATGCAAATCTGGAAATGTTGGTAGCAACCTGGATAAGATAAAAAAAAATGTAACTTACACCCGACCAACAAAATTATGAGGCTCTACCACAAAACTAAGGATGCGGCTTGTAGATGTTGCCAGTCTGCGACTAGGGTCGCAACACTGGAACATGTTACAGTGCACTGTAGGGGTTTGCCGGCAGTCAGAACCAGATACTTGAGTGAATAATCTTGTTGACATTGCAACTGAACTGACACCTTTGCTGCTTCTTCATTTGGTGTACAGATCTGCAAGCTCTAAGGGGGAAAGTGCTCTGTGATCACTGGCGGTTCTGTACCCTAAAGTGCCTCAGCCCTTTGCACTGATTCCAGGTTTTTTGTTGTGGGTTCTCAGATATTTTCCCTGGCCTTGGTTGTGCTGGTGTGGCAGACTCAAAAGTTGGTTCACTTCTATTCTGGATCTCTTGGCAGATGGCCTTCCTACTGCTCTGGGACACTTGCCCTTTCACCTTATCCTTAGAAAAACTCTTAAGGCTCCTCAACCCCTTTATCTGCAGGACCATCTCTCATTGGTGGTATGGAGCATTTCAGGGATTGCTGGAACAAGGCGAGTCTTTCTTCAGAATCTCATAAGTAATGCAGATTTCTTGATGTAATGGCACAGTGAAGAGGTTCAGTTTGTTGTGGCATGCCTCACAAAGTGATGCATGAGTTGGGGTCTTGATCCTACTTTACAAGTATTGCTGTGGTTGTGAAATACTTGTCTATCAGACCATCAATGCCTATAGATGTGCAATATCTGTGGGTGATTCTAGTTTGGACTGGGTACAAAATGGCAGGACTAGTCTATGGTGCCCTTTCTTGATTGTGCAATCGATGTTACGCATGTAATGTGTGCAGAATGTTAATTTCACATTCAAGGAAACAAAAGGCGGACAAAGGGGAACAGTGGGGAGTGGTTAGTCAGGGAGGGTGCAAACAGCCTTTGGAGAGGAGGGTGTGGAGGAAGGAGACGGGGGAAGGGAGGGTGGAGTGGTAGGTAATGCAAGAGGGAAGCTGGGAAAGGGGGAGGTGGTTGGTGGGGTGTAAAGAGGGAAGGATTGGGTTCCAGGAGGTGTTCATAGGACAGTGAGCAAGGGGAAGGGCATGTGTGGGGGCATGGAGTGGGAGAGATTAATTTTGGAACTCCCATTGTAGGAAGATCAGAACACAAAGGGCATTTCTAAATTGATAAACTACAGGTTCTTGCAATCTTGTCTACAGGCTGGTTAGTAAAGTGTGAATCTCATGCACCAGCTGGCACACTATAACTCTATGTGGGAGGTCCACTTAGTTAAGAAATTGTGGTTCAGGTGGTTGGTTAGCTCCCCCCTGCCCTACAGGATGTATACAATAAGCTTGCAGTCTTGCTGTACTGAAAAGCCTAAAGAGAGGCCTTGATGTTATGACTTTGGATGATGTAGCTAGGGTGCACCTTGCACAGGGCTACATTTATACCTGTTGTGGAGAACCAGCACATGTCTATTTCCAACCCTAAACTATGCATAGATTGGTGCTTTTGGGAATATATGACCATGATCCTCCAAGATACTGTTTTTTTCTCAACAATTCCATCTACCCTACAGATGTGTGTTGTTCCCCATTCTTGCCAGGTGAGTTTGTCGGCTGCTGCTTTAGGATAACGTGGGGCATGTCTCTGCATTTGCTGCCAATTCTTCAAGGGTCTTTGAACTTGCAAAATTCTGGCATAATGTCATGCAGTAAAATTGTAACTTTATTAAGCACACCAAGGAAAGGACGGTCACACAATTTGTTGGTCTGCCCGATCTTGCTATTTGTCTGTCCTTTCTCCACAGTTTCATGATCTTATGAGAGACATGGGATTTTTCTTTCTTTGAGTGATGCGCATTTGATAGTTCTTACTGTGAACAATGGTTTTACCTCCTTGCTGGCAAAATAAGAAGTAGGTATACTGTGTGTGGAGCCCTTACGTACAACAGGGGCCTCTGTGATGTCACAAATTGTGCTTTTCGATGTTTTTTTGGGGCCTTGTTGGGTTTGAGGTGCAATAGAGTGAGTATAGGCCTATATCCTTAAGAAAAGCATGATCAACACACGATCATCCTTGAAGTATACAATTCTGCAGTTGCTAGACACACTAGGTTTATATGCAACAAAAGATAATGTGCACAAAAAAAACAAGAGGATAAGAGAAGAGAACAGGTGATATTGTAGAATTTTGCATACTGCTGATGTGGTAAAATGTGTGTGAGGCATGCATACAATTTTAATGCATGTTTATGTACAGTTTTTTTATAAAAAACTGTTTTGGTTATTTTCATTGTGTACTCAGTAAATAACATTCTCAACAATACATTTTTTTAAAAACTCAGTGCTTCCACAAATGGCCACCCCTCCCCCTCTCCACCTGGTCTCCCCCTCTCGTTCTGACCCCCCTCCTCTACCTTCCAATCAATCTGTGATCCATCAGCCCCTCCACCGCCCCTCCCCCAGGCCCCAGGGCACCCCCTTCATGTACTTCTTATCTCTCTTCCAACCATCTAGCTCAAACCCTATCGAATTTCTGAGGACATCCTCCATCTCTATACACCCTTCTCTCCAGTTCCACACAGTGAACCATCCCCTCCACCCACTTATGTATACTGGGTAGGGTCGCATTTCACCAATCTACGGCCAGAATCCTTTTCTGCACCATCATAGCCACCTTGAGCAGGCATATTTCTCTGCTACTGAACCCTTTGTCACCCCAGATATACAGAAATGCGGACCCTTATCTGCTCCCAGAATACCTGCACCCTAGGGCAGTCCCACAACATATATTGAATAGGGAGCCCACTCCCACCCCACATTTCAGGCATTAAGGATCTAATGCCCCGCCCATTCAGTGGAGGCGGATCCTGCAATAGTAGACCCTATGCAGCACTCTGTACTCTATCAGGCGCAAGCACATGGTTATGCTGGCTTCTATCACTGCTTCTACCCAGTCCTACTCCATTGCCCCCAGGTCCCTTCTCCACCTCTCCCTTAAAGTCGATAGGAGTTTAGACGTGATGTTATTAATCGCCTGCCCCTCAATCTCCTCTTCCAGCAGATTGACCTCCATCAGAGACTGCTCAGGTATATCCCAGATGTCCCACCCCTACTGAGCCATAGCATGCTGCAACCTAACAGGTATACCCGTCCCGGTCTTGTAACCCAAAACCCTCCTGCAAATCTTGAAAGGATGCCAATCTATCATGTGCCAGGACATGCTCAGCCTCTGAATGCCTCTATCCTGCCATCTATTCTGCCTGCCCAATTCGTAAAGCTCTGGCAGAGCCATATTCTGCCAAATAGGAGCATCCTTGGTCACCACCCCCATCCCATCGCCCTAAGGGAGGCCATATATGATGCTAGTTGCGTCATTCCCCCCGGTGCCCCCCCTCCATAGAGCACCTGCACAGGTTACCTCCTCCCCCATCCTCCGAACTTCGCTCCACATGCGGTTTGCCCTCCCCCTGAACAGCCACTCGTTAATTTCAAGGAGCTGTGAGGCCCAATAATAGTGCTGTACATTCGGGATCCCAATACCGCCATCCCACACTGACCTACAGAACGTTCGTAATGCCACCCGGGGGGAGGGGTGTTTATTCTCCCCATACAATTTCTCTCTGCAGCTTTTCTATATTCCTAAACAGCCCGGTCTGGATCTTCACTGGAGCATTCTGAAGAACATACAGGAACCGCGACAGCACCAGCATTTTAAATTAATTGGCCCTACCCACCATTGAGATCGGTATTGTCGGCCAGTGTTTCGCATCTCCCTTGAGCCTTTCCAGGATCGGGTCCAGGTTATCACGAAGAAACATTGATTCTTGCACCCCTACTCTGATACCAAAATATTTGATAGACTCCCTTGCTATCAGCAGCGGAAATCCCTCTGGGTTTTGTTTCCCCTTCCTCCCGCACCGGCATGAACTCAGATTTTCCCCAGTTGATCCTAAGGCCGTTGCCTCGCCAAAACTCCCGGAACATCTCTACTACTCTTAGTATCAACTGGGGAAAATCTCAGCTCCAGCCAAACAAATCTCTTTATTTGGGGGTATGCTATCACCCTTACCGCAAAGGGTTCTATCGCCAACAAAAATAGAAGCAGGGAGAGCGGGCAGCCCTGCCTGGTGCCCATCTGTAGAGACAAAGCCATTTACCTTCACCCGAGGCCTCCGGATGGGTTTACAAAAGTTCAACCCAGCTCATGAACCTCGGTCCAAGGCCAAATTCCTCGATTACTGCCCACAAATACTCCGACCCCACGGAGATGAACGCCTTCTCTGAATCAATTGCCATCACTGCATGTGGTCCCTTGCATGTGGTCCCTTGAGGGAGGAGGCTGCACTCAGTGCATTATGTAATCAGTCTGATATTCATCATGGTGGCCCTAACCGGGATGAACCTGCATTGATCAGGGTGGATTAATACCCCCATGACTGGTAATAGTTTGTTGGCCAAGAACTTTGCCAGTATTTTCGCTGCTCCATTAATCAGGGGGATCAGCAATATGCACTGTATTGGTCTGGCTGCTTCCTTTCCTTATGTTTATAAAACTATCACCTCATTGAAACGAAACAAAAAATGTTGATGTATACGCGCCTTACAAATACACAATGAAAAAAATATTGTCTGCCATAGGTCTTCGGGCAGTATGGTTCTCCACAAACATGGCCATCATTACCTCTGCCGGCTTCTCCCCCACCGTCTTCAGAATTCCACAGGGAATCCGTTAGGACCCATTGCCCAGATTGGAGTTGATCAATTGAGGTTTGAATCTCCTCCCCCATCGGGTCTAGGTCCAGTCCCTACCTGTGCTCCGGGGCCACCTGCGGCAGCCCCATCTCCCTTACGTAGTCCACAATCCTGGCCACGTCCCCTATTACCGGGCCCCAATATAACTCTGCGTGGTATGCCGCGAACGCCTCCGACTTCTGGATTCAAGCACCCCATCCGCCCTTCTAATCCCTCCTCACCCACCTTGTTCCTTCATCTCTCCTCTCCAACCACGCTAACTGTCTGCCGCACTTGTCTCCCGCATCAAAGACCCTTGCCTGCCTATCCTAATGGGCAGCTCTCGCCTTGTACCAGGCCACTGATCTGTACTGCTGCTGCACCTTAGTGAGAACCCTCCTATTTGCCTCTGTTCCATGCCGCACCAGCAGTGCCTCCACAGCCTGTACTTCCCGCTCCAGACCATCCAGCTTTTCTCTGTGCTCCCCAAGATGATGTTTAACCACCTGCATTGTCCTTCCCCGGTAACACTGATTTTTATGTCTCCCAGGCTCTCAGCCGTCCCCAAGTTGTTCTGAAAGTAGGCACCGGATTCCTCCCTTAGAGCCTCCGCCATCTTCACGTCCTTCAGATAGTAAGCATTCCATTGCCAGCCCCTGCGCCCCCTCTACTCTGCTCCCCATACCGTTACACATAAGGGGACATGATCTGAGATACCCATTGGGAGGAACTTGGCCTTGGCTATCCTGCCCACCATAGTGCTCAGGAGAAAAATGTAATCAATCCTTGAGACAGACGAGTGTGTGGAGAAAGAGAAGCCCCACTCCCAGGGTGCACATCCCTCAACCCTGTTGCCTCTGTGAAGTAATTAAGCTTCGTCAGAGGATATGCCCCCAGTCCTCCCCACCCCCATATGGTGTCCTATTGAGCTTTGGTTGAACTGTGTCATTAAAGCTCCCCCCGCCCCACAACGTGGTATTCCCCCCCCCCCCCCATGTTCAGCCAGCAGGGCTGCACATTCTTCAATGTCTCCGTTTGCAAGGTCGGAAGGGCATAAATGTTAATACTACATAGTGTTGCACCCCATAATGTGCCTTTCAAAAGGATCGTACTCCCTCCCTGGCCCCTCTCCACCATTCCTGATTAGAATTGCCACCCCCACCTGGATTCCCTGATAAACCCTGCATGCTCCACCATAGAATATCTTGCCCTCCCCAATAATGTACACACTGTTCCCAGCATATGAGTCTCTTGCAATAGCACTATGTCTGCCCGAATTTGGTCCTGAATTGGATTGGATTGGCTATTGATTTGCCTTAGGTAAATAATATATGTTGGAAGAGTTGCACAATTTAAATTTTGGGTTTCCTTTGAGGATTTGGGCTTTTTAACTTTCTGTGTTAAGTTGATGTGTTGACACAAAGATGAGGTGGTGGCACAAGGTTGTGGATTTTGGTGATCGTTGAGCTGCACAGATCAGTTGCCAATGAGTAATAGATGTTTTTTGAACTAGTTGTTTAGTCATTAAGGTTTGGTGATTTAACTACGTGTAATTGGAGCTGATAGATATGCTTTGGTATTCCAGAGTTCGGCAATCACATTTTACTTGTTGAGGACGGCAGGAGTATTCGCAGGGATCCTGGTTCTGTGTACGTCGTGCACAGACAGATGCACAGACAGAGACTCTATTTTCTTTGACAACATTCCCACTGTGAGGTACATACGTATAAGTGTTTTAGGTTTTAATGCATTTTGGGATTTACATTTGGAGCCATACCAGTTGTACCACTGTGAATATACAACCACTTGTGTATGTTATGTAGAATTGTGGTTGGATTTATGTGTACATAATTATTTAATGTATTCTCTTTATTTAATGTGTTTAGTTTGTCCAAACTTTTAATGTTATGTGAGATGTCCTCTAATTGTATATATATCTATACTTGCAGATATTTTTGCTCCTGAAGAAGGGGATAGTCCCCGAAACGCGTAGAGCTTGAAGCTGCAGTTCAAAATTGGGAGCTTATTTTTTTGTCTGGTTTGATTGGTTTTTCATGCTGGCCATGAAGATATTTTGTTACCTATGTTCTAAATTGACAATTCTTTCTATATATAAAAGTGCAAATGTTATGAAATTTGACTGATTTATTTCAGCTTGTAAGGTGTGCAGGGGACGGGAGCGTCTAAGTTTAGACACTTTTTGTTTTATGTTTAACACATGCTCCAGTGTCAGGGCGTATAATTCCTCCCCAGCACCCAGAATTGTAATAAAATTTCTCTAAATAGTTATTTAGTTTTTGAGTAATTAGGTGTGCTCTGATAGATACTTCTTTTTGTACCCTAGTGAATATCCCCAGCTCTGCCTAGGTATGCCACCCCCCACCCCTTTCCTGGAGGAGTGCCCTGAGAAAATCAATAACCCAACGTAGAACTTCACAACATCGCACATCTCTCCCTATGCTTCCCCCCCCCCCCCAACCTGAAGAATCTGTTGCTCTACAACAAAATCCAAAACAATGATCGTCCTCTCCCACAGGTGGGTATGCTCGCCACAGTTCTCCAGCTTCGCTCCGACAATGTCACTTATAACCAAGCCATCTACAGGCCTCAAAATTGCGCTCCGTCCTGTTCTGCTCTCATAGATCCTTGGTTGCCAGTCTCAAAAATCTGCCGGTCACTCTCTCATCCCGGCAGCTCTCTCGTGCATGTTTTCTTCTGCCCATTGCTTCCCGGTATGCCCAATCCAAGGCCTCCTGCAGGGAATGAAAGAACTGTACACCGTTAGGACCCACCACTCAGAGTTGCTGGAAACGGAATGGTGTATTTGACCTCTGCCTCCCTATGCAGTTTCTTGACTTCCTCAAAGGATTGTCTAGCCTTCTGCACTGCCCTTGCGAAGTCCGGGTATATTGTCGCTCTAGAGCCATTCACCATGACGGGACCTTTCTTCCATGACATCTGCAGTATTGCATCCAGATAGTTTAGCAACTTAACTATTACGGGCCTGGGATGTGCCCCAAGGATTCCCCCTCTGCTCGGGATGCAGTGGGCTCGCTCCACCAAGAAGAACTGCGACAGCCCTAATCGCCCAATCCACTCCGTCAACCAACCATCACAAGGGCCCTCAATCTTCTCCGGGAGTCCCAGTATCCTTATATTATTTTCTGTGGGCCCTCCCATCTGTGTCCTCCATCCAATCTTCTAAGAGCTTTGCAGGTCTTGAATATCCTTCTGCATCGCATCCTCTACCTCTGAGATCATTGCTCTGCTTCCCCCACTCTAGTCGATCTCTTCTGTAGGTTGTGTTGCAGGAAGCTCACCTCTGCCCCTACTGCGTCCAACTTGCCCTCCAGCGAGGATTTGGTGTTCTGGATAGCAGCCAAAAGATAACTAAGCGTGGGCGAGGCCTATGGTGTGCTCAATCCAGTGTCCTTCTCACCTAGATCGCGAGTCAGGATGTCTTTTGGGAGTTACCGTGAATGCGTCCAACTTTGCATGCACTGGAATTTTCCTCCCCTTCTCTTTCGCCATAGCAGCCCCTCCACCCGGTGGGTACCACTCGGCTCCCTAATGCTCTTGCTGCCCCCCTGCAGGTGCTACGTTGGGGCACTTTGTGCTCCTCTCCTCCACTTCTCCTTGCACCCTTATCGTGGACATGGCTGTGCCAGTGCGCTCTTCCCTCTGTGTCTCTTTGGCCACCCTCTGTGCCACGTACCTTGCAGTTCTCGTGTGGCAGGGTAGATCCTGCCTTCCACACTACTTGTGTGCTCTTTGGTGTGGCTGCTCTACCACCTGTCCACACCTGTCCCAGGGTATGTCCTCCTTTCTCCTACTGGCAAGTGCCTCCCGGGCTATGTCACCTTTTGTTTGCCTCTTTGCTATAGCGTTCGCTCCTCCACCTCCCCACGCTCATAAGCACGTTGCCTCTGTGGGTTGCTGCAGTCCCCAGCCGGTAGGCTACGGGCTGCCTGCTCCTCAATGCAGCCCCTCAAACTGGCTCATCGTGGTGGTGGTGGGGGAGGAGGCGCAGAGGCAGCTCCTGTTAAATTAGCAGGTGGGAGCCTAGATCTGTCCCCTGCTCCTCCACTGCCTGCACCGCTATTGCTGAGGGACCACGCTGAACATCGCTCCCGCACGGGTCCCAATTGGTGATGGCAGGGCCCTTCACCAGCAGCCTGCCGTGTGCTCAGGCCGAAGCCCCTTCCTCACCAGCCACACATTGCCATCTTGTCTCCACCGGCTCCACACGAATAGGAGTCCAAGTCTCCCCAGTGGTGCTGACGCACGTCTGTTGGTACGGCACCCCTCGCTCCCCAGCTGTTCCAACGACTATTCCTGCCTGGATGGCCGCATTTCGTGCTGTTTGGAAGCACCTAGAGCCCCGCCAGTCCAGAGCAGAGCTGGAGGAAGAACTTCTATCTCACCATCTTGAGCAACAGCACCCCTACGTTTATGTACAGTATGTTTTGCGTTTATTTGTATGGCAGAGTGGGATAATATATAGTAATATCCGATTCTACCACCCTATTTAAATCAGAGAGCATCTCTGCCCGTATGAGACTTTCATGCAGGCGGAGATGGCCTGGATTCCTATCAGCCTGCATAAAATAACTGCTAAAAGCAGGAAGATTTCATAGGAAGCCATGTAAATGCCTTCCGCCATGCACGTTCATGGTGGGAGGCATTTACGATTGTTTGCATTAGGAGCAATAGTGAATGTAACCTCAGGACGGTCTCAACTTTCATGCATCATTTGCACGTTGTAGTGCAAACAATCAATATTTCATAAGATAAGTTTCAGCACATACTTGGGGGGCAGTAAGTACAGACCAGACCCATTTATAGTTTAAGTTTAGAGTTTATTTAGGGTTTCTCAGACAAGGTCAGGGAAGAGAAGAAAACTAAAGAAAAGTGAATAAGGATTAGATATCTTTTCCTGTGAGGCCATTATCTTTCCGCCTCACAGCAAAGCTTTTGCTTGTCTCAAGCAAAGCTTTTGCTTGTCTCTCCATCTTGTACTCTCCCTAGATGGGTTCATGAGTATGCTAAAGTACTAGTTCTAAAGCAGGTGTAAGACTTGCAATTCTTTCAAGGTATCTGGATTTTCAGACAAAATAAGTGTCTTTCAAATGCATCTCTGGTCTTTTCCTGGTGTCACTCAGTCTTTCACAGACAGATGAAAACAGAGTCACAGGGCACACGGTTTTGGGGTTGTGGAGTACTGGTAAGGCAGCTATTCTCGGGCTTTGTTGTGTTTGGGTGAGATACCATCATAAATGGACCAGAACCTTACTCAGAATCGGCACATGGTTCCAAACTGGTTGCCAGAAAGGAAGTCAGCACTTGGATTTCAAGGGTGCAGTGTCAAAGTCTGGACCCCGAGGCCCTTACCTTTCATTATCCCCAAGGTACAGATCCTATGGGCTTCCAGCCATCCTTCAGTTCTCCTAGTCACCCTGATGTTGAGCTCATACATAAGGGCCCCTCCCCCCAGTATACCTTCTCTCCTTGTGCCCTCTTAATTGGCTTCCTTGATGCCCTGCATATGCTTGTTGCTCATAACTCCTCACGCGCACGCACCAAGTTGGCATGGGGCATGCATTTCCCTTTCTCTGCTCTTATCTTCTGACCTTTCCCAGGCTTCTCATCTCCAGTCTCTCCTTTCTGAACTTGTCAACAACTTATCCTAAGATCTTGCTATTTCTATCACCAGTTTTGCTCCTCCTACCACCACCACCACCTCCTCCTTAGATCATACTCTTCCCATCAACTGCTTTACTCATCCTATCAACACCGCCTCTGCTCCTCCTGTCCCCACATTCTCCTTAGAAGGTAGTCTTCCCACCATATCCTTTGCTCCTCCTGTTAATAGCTCTTTTGCTCCTCCTGTACCCACTTCCAACCTCGTGTCACCTCGAATCTCCTCTGTTTCTAGCTTCTCTATCTGCCTTCAAACTCGCACAGTCTTCTCCTCCAAACACCCATACCCACCTCTTCCACTGGCCTCTTTTTAGAAGCCCTTAGGGCAGGCTGCCTGTAAGTGTTTTCACATGTCGGATTCCATGCATCAGCGCAAGATTGTTTGATCTTATTTTATTTCCTGCATCAGGTTTTACTAATGCTGGCTTCCCGGGAACCCTGAACTAAGCCTATACAAGGCTGTACCCCCATCTTAGATTATTGGCAAGTCTGATGCATGTGTGTGAGTGCAAGTGCTTTATTCTCAGTTAGAAGAGCTGCAGGCAGTCTTTCTAATGATCGCTCTCCCTGTCACTGCTCTGGTAACCAGTGTGCTTTCCCCACCGGAAATAAGGGTTTCACTATCAGAATGCAAAGTGTTTCACGACTGTGGGACACACTTCAAAGGGAATGCTGATCTCTTATCCTTATTACCACACCCAGCAAAGTCCTGTACATGCATGTTGACATAGTGCAAATGTGACAAGCCCCAGCAACCTGTCCTCAGCATTGTGGGAGTGGCAGGAGGATCTTTCTCACACTACCCCTCTGGACCCTGGTTCATGGACAGACCAGCCTTCCTTGAATCAACCAAATGGCTGAAACACCTCTATGACACTTTGATGGTGCATGAACTCTGAAGCGATTTCGTATGAAAGCAGTTAATAATAAAACTCCAAATAAATTGCTAAATAGGACATTGGTTTGTTTAAGGAACTCATGGTGGCAACAGTAAAGACAGACAATTGATCACAATTCAAGTGTGTTTATTTTAACAATATGTAGGTTGGAAAAACACCTAACCTAAATCAAATATGGGAGCAAGCTTCGACCATCAAAATGAAAAATAAAGCAGTACTTGTGGAGTTTTGTCAAAATAAAAAGCCTATACTAAAACAATAAAGATTGCTAAATCCTTACAACCAATTCTAGAAAGAGTGTGGGATAGTGTGGGACGGAGCTTCTCCTCATGGGCACACCTGCACCCTCCTTTCCTGTCACTCACTGGCCGTCCTCCCTTGACCCTCTTCCTGCTCTCACCCGTGAGGCTAAGAACCTCGGGTCATCTTCAACTCCACACTCTCCTTTGCTCCTCACATCTCTGACGTCTCTAAGAAGTCAATCTACCAATTGCCCCTCCTCAGAACTATTCTTCCTTTCCTCTCTTTCCCCCAGAATCTCATTGTCTCTAGAGTTCTGGTTCTCGCTAGGCTGGACTACTGCAACAGCCTCTTTCTAAATCTGCCTGCTTCCACTCTCTGCAACTCATCCCGAACAGGATTGCTAGACTTGCCGTTGGCCTCAAGCCCAGGGATCGCATCTCTCCAGCATTGATACTTCTGCATTGGCTCCTATTGACGGCAAGGTTTAAGTTCAAAACCCTCTGCATTGTCCACATGGCCTTCTGGGGCCAGGGTCCTTAATACCTCCAACTCTCTGTTTGTAAATACCTTCCTATTCGAGCTCTTCGCTCCTCCACCTCCAACTCCCTCAGGGTCAGTCGTTGCTCCAAGCAACAAATTGGTGGTAGATCTCTTTCTTCGGCTGGGCCTCTCTCTGGAACAGCCTCCCTGCCTCTCTGAAACTTGAGGAGAACCAGCACCTCAAGATCTTCCTCTTTGCTTCTGCCTTCTCCTGCCGATTTCCTGTCTGATACTGCACTGGTCACTTGGCTTCCCCTCGGATTCGGGCCCAGGTCCCTGTCCGCCCAGTTGCACACCTGCACTGCCTCCCGGCAACCCTTGCACTTTGAGTCTGTATCTGTAACCCTACAGTCCCCCTACCTGCCCTTTTGGACACCTGCTGTCTGCACTTACCCTTGCACCTGCACCTGCTGGCCGCACTTCTTGTTATTGTTTGATCCCATGTACAGCACTGCCCCCCCATTCCCCTGGCACTTTCCCCCTCCCCTGCACTTGCGCAATCTCAATGTCACCTGGCCCAGTAAGATCTTTGTCTCTGTCCTCCCTCTGTTCCCCCTGCCTTGCCGCGTCACACCTTGAAACACTTATTATATGGCATTTATAACGCGCCTATACACATATATCATATATCATAGGGATTTCAATAAAGAAAGAAGTGTTCACAGATAATAAGTCAGGATGCAATTGCCAGTGGTCTGCCTTCCCCATGTTTTCAGCACGGGACAATGTGGTTCTCCTGAGCACAGAACACACTTTAGCTTTCCCAGCACGAGCTGACAGTTTCGTTCCAGCTATCAGGTTCTTCACTGATTAAGTCTCTTTTCGTTAAAAGGTCTCTTGCCTTCGAGGGCCTGATATTTTCAACAAACACACACAAATGTTCAATTCCATGTATGGATTTGGGTGACGTCTCACCCCAAGGTCCCCCTCTTCCGGGTGCAGACCTCTCTCAGTCGTACTCACTCACTTTAACAGTTTCTTTCTCAACGAATTGTCGGTGGTGATTTTCCACCCTTGGACCTCCCTCCTTTGGGTGCGGACCCCTTTTCAGTTTCCAGCTTGGCTTTTCCTTCAGGTTCTTCCTCTGCCGGGCTTGGATCCCAATGCCAAGGGGGACTATCCACTTCCCCTGGCCTTAAAATACTTGTATTCAGAAAACTAAATGTCTATTTAAACAGTTATTTTAGGCCTCGTCCCTTTTTGTTCACTCTTGTCAACTTTTGCAGCATTCACAAAGCTTCAGGTGATGGCCGTTCACCCCTTTGATCTCCCTTGTTTGGGCTCGGACCCATTTTGTATTCACAAAGCTTAATGTCTTTTTACACAGTTCATTGTGAACATCCCTCTGCCAGGTTCACTCTTGTCAGCACACTGTAATTTGGGACTTTCGACTTCACCCCCTTTTATCTGCATCCCTCTTTCGGATTCAATGCTGCCAACTTTGTCAATTGCACATTCAACTTTTACGATGCGGGATTTACTTCACTTCGCTTAGCTTCACGATCATCTGTCAGTGTTAGGGAGAATTCTCTCTTTAGGCTGAATTTCCTAACCTAGTGAGTCCCCCAGCAGCTTTGCTGGATTTCTGGAGTTTGTTTTTTTTCCTCCTGCCAAGAGTGAGACTCTTTTCCTCCCACTCTTGGACATGACTTATGGTATTCCTTTGACTGGTAATGTGTTTTATGGGCTATGGGGTCCTTTACTACATAGGGTCTCATGTGTTTTTTTTCCTATGTGTGTTACACAGCACCCTCCGTGCAGTAACACAGGGGTGTCATAGTGACACCCCACCATAGACTCCATACCCTGGGACTGACTACTGTCTCCCAGGGCATGTAAAGTCACCATTGACTTTACTAGTCTTGAATTGTGAACAAAACCAGTACAAACCATCATATTGTGCACGTACTGGCTGGGGCAATTCGATTGCCCCGGGGTCTGTTAGTCGAGGGGGCACGTCTCCGTCCCCCCTGATCGAGTTTTGGCTGGTGGCAGTGGATACTATTTATATTCAACCGCGAATATTTCTCTATGGGATTTTCCCATTGTTCGAGGCTACTATCTTTATTTATTTAATTACGATAGCCTCGAACATACCGCCGGTTTATTTATTTATTATTAATTCTGCGGCTGGTATTTTTTTGCCAAAACTCGGTTCTAAAATGGCATTTGTGTTCTCTTCTGTGACTCCAACCCAAGTCGAGCCCTTTGTTCCACTTTTTGGCGGGCTTCTCCACAGAAGCCTCCAAAAGTGGTGCCACTCTGTCTGGGTACCACAGGGGGGTGGGAGGGGGTTTAGGCACCCTGGACCGAGTTACCTTGGTAACTCAGGTCGCACTCTTGTGTGATTGGCCCAAGTGGTAGCATGTTTCAGTGACAGCCAGGCTGAGTGAATGGGGGTTTTCTGCATAAAAGCAGGGCTTTGGGGACTGGAACTTCAGAAGTCACCACAGGACCTGAGAATCCGACGAGGGAGAAGCTGAGCCGACCTACCATGACGACACCACCGGTGGAGCCCTGCAGAACCGACTCACCACTTCCTGACGACAGAGAAGATCTCCCGGCTGGTGGGCACAACCAGTTTTCCTTTCTTTCTTCGCACCCCAGCCCGGTTGGTGGTCGAACTGCCCGTGCCAAGCACCCCGGCAGCCAGATAGCCACTCACCACTGAACCGCAAATGACTGGACCGCTCCTTCTACCTGAGAAACTCTGCGGCTGGTTTCTTCCCTGGCAGTGCAACGGACTCCTGTCTTCCTCCACGACGAGATCCTCTCTTCCCCCGGACGAAGCACCGACTTGCACCCGCTGCCAGGAACAACTGCCCCCGCTGGAGCGTTCTCACCGCTTTAAGGTACCGTGTCTGCCAGGCCTCCCTTTCTAAAGATTGCTACAAGGTAATAATAACCCCTTAACCTTCTGGACTGGGCTGGCCGCCTTGACACTCTAACTGGTCCCTTTCTGTGGTCCAACTCCTTTTTGAACCTTTACAAGACTTTTGTGCACTGCAACCGTGTGACCTTGGACACATTTCGTTTGGATCCTCTGAAAGTGGATCCGGCCTATTGAACCCTAACTTCACGGTTTTACCTTGCCTTCCTCTCTTGTTGTGTTCTTGAAAAAGTGTTGGGATCTGTTTCAATTTGTTCTCTGCTTTTCTCTCCCTTTTTAAAACGAACTATTAGAGTGCCATCTACGTTAAGCGCTCACCGCTGTCTGAAAATAAGTGGGGCTTTACTTAAGACTTGTCTGATATTCTTTTAAGGTAGTGTATATCTTTTAGTGACCGTGTTTTTGAATTACTTATTATTAGTGCCTGTGTGTTTTTCTAGATGTGGTTTTAAATAAATAATTATATCTCTTTTACACCAAGCCCTGGTCAGTGTTTACTTGTTCTATTGTGTGCTCTTGACCTATTGTGAATACTCTGTATACTGCCTAACTCTTCTTGAGGGAAGTCTGACTGCTCAGCCACAGCTACCAAGTGAATCTGTGTGGTACAGACTGCTACCAAGTGGGTTTACTGCCAAACACCTGTAGTCCTAAATCTTTGTGTACACTTGAGTGCTTGTTGAACACTTTAGGACAACTAACCACAGGGCTCAGCACTAAAAAGCTGATTTTCTAACTATGTCTGCTATGGAGAGTTATACCCTAGAATCATTGTCTGCCAAAACTGCCGATTGCTTAAAAGTATTGTGTAGACATAAGAATCTCTCTGAGAAGGGCAAGAAAATGGAACTTATAGAAAGTGAACCTTATGAAGTTAGCCACTCCGAGCCTCTGTCTGCCTTACCTACTGTACCTACTGGGCCTATACCAGCTCCTAGATGTAACCCTGCTTATTTTTAACTTGAAAAAATGAAGCTTGAATTCGAGTACAAACGTATTTTAGCTCAATCTGAAAGAAACCAAGAGCTAGAGTTCAGAAGAATGAATGCCCAGGCTGAGCAGAAGCAAGCTGAGTTAAGACTCAGAGAAATGGAGCTTAATAATGAGTTAGAAATGAAAATGTTGTCTGTGGAAAATGCTTCTCTCCCCTCTGGTTCTTCTAGGAGTTCCATTCCCAAAAGACCCCGGGTGCCTAAAGAATTAGTGGGTATGTATGAACGTAGATTGGATGTGTTGGATTGGTTGAAAATGTTTGAGTATAATCATGGGCTCCAGGACATCACAGGGAATGAGTTACTCCCCTGGTTGTTCTCTAGGCTCCCCCCTGTTGCAACTGATGTGGTAATGGAGTTGGGGAGGTGGATAAGAAGGATTATGAATGTGTGAAACTAGCTTTGATAGCTAGATTTGGGAAGACCCCTTCCCAGTACCTTAAGAGGTTTAGGACCCTCAAAAAGCATGATGGTACCCCTTTGGCTACCTGGGTGAGTGAAAGTTTGAAAAAGCTAGAAGGGATGGATTAGGGTTACAGAGTTAACACTTATGAAGGAATGAAGAATCTTGTAATGTTGGAGTCAATTTATGATGCCTGCTCTCCTGAGCTCAGACAGCACTTGGCTGATTCAAAGGAATTAGATTCCAGGAAGTTAGCTAAGGCTGCTGACTTGTGGGTTGCCAACAGGACCACTCACAAGGATTCTAGGGCTACTCAGAAAAAGGATGAGGGAAAACAGCCAAAAAAGGACTCCAACGAGAATTCCAATAATTCCAATTCCAAAGAGGGCCCCAAACAAAACCAAAAGGGTAAGCCACAAGGGAAACCAAATCAGGCTAGTGTACCTCCTGGTGCCAAACCAGAAGGAGGTCAGAACAAGCCACCATTCCAGAAAGCATTTGGTAAATGCTTTGTTTGTGGCTCTACTGACCATGTGAAAGAAGATCCCAGATGTAAGGGTAAACCTTCAGGGGTCCAGCTGGTCTCCTTAGCCTTCGCTCCAGAGGAGCAAGTACAAATGGCAAGTGGAAACTTTCTATTACTGGCTGATGAACCCATTGGAGTCTCAGCCAGTGTTTTAGTGTCTCTGGGCCTGTGGGAACAACAGAACTTAGATGTCTATAATTCTATCCCAGATAATACTAAAGAGTATTATAAGGACAGTGTCCAGGTGAATGGTCAGGAGACTCCTGCCATTGGGGACACTGGGACCAGCATAACTGTGGTGGACAAATCGTTTTTTCAGGCTGAGGATGTTGCTAAGGCACCCAAACGCCTCACCAAGTTAGCTGCGGGGCCTGTGCAGATGCTTCCCCAATTACCAGTTCTCATCCAGTGTAATGACATGACTGTGAAGATACCTGTCAGCATACAAAGTGAGGTGCCAGGAAGGGTTCTGTTGGGTAATGACTTGAAAACTCTTGGAGTAGTGTCACATACCCCCATACCTCCTAGTAAAAGGTTACAGGAGCTCACCAGACCTGCAAGGGAGAGAACCATGAGAGGTACTCCCAAGGAGATGATGAAGAAAGAGATCACTCCTGCTCCACTAGAGATGTCAGCTGCTGTCTCTAAGAAACCAGACGCAAAGGGGAAACCTAAGACTTCTAACAAGAAACCAGCAGTCAGCACTCCAGTGCAGCCAACAAGGACTTCCCCTAGGTTGTCCAAAGTTACACACGTAACTCCCCCTCCAACTGAGGCTGAGAGGGAGGTACAACCCTGTGTGGTTGAACTAGACTCTGAAGAAGAGCTAGTGGAAGGCCAGGAACTCATTGGAGATCTGGATCCTGTTGACCATCCTGAGCTGCAGTCTTTACTGGCAGAAGGTGGACCCAACAGGGCAGACTTCAGTAAGGGACAGAGAGAATGTCCAACTCTGGAAGGTCTTCGCCACCAGGCAGATGCTCAGGCTGAAGGGCAAGAGCCTGGGAAATATAGGTTACACTGGGAAGATAATCTCTGTCAGTAATCTCTGACAGGGGGTCACATTTTATGTCCCACTACATGAAAGCCATGTGGAAAACCTGCAGAGTTACTTACAAGTTCTCAACCGCATACCACCCTCAGACAAATGGGCTGGTTGAAAGGTTCAACAGAACCATGAAGAGCATGATAGGTGCTTTAGAGGACCCCCTTAAAAGAAAGTGGGACCTCCTACTGCCATGCCTTCTCTTTGCTTATAGAGAAGTCCCTCAGGAGGGAGTAGGTTACTCTCCCTTTGAACTTCTCTATGGTCATCCAGTCAGAGGTCCATTGGCCCTGATCAAGGAGGGGTTGGAGAGTGCTCTTTCCCCCAAGCCAGTCAGAGTGACTTACTATGTGATAGGTCTCCGCAGGAGAATGTCACAAATGATGGCAGAAGCAAGTGATAACTTGAAAGCTGGACAAGCATTGGTCAAGCACTGGCATGACCAAAAGGCTAACATGGTTGAGTTTACTCAAGACCAGCTAGTTCTCGTTATGATTCCAACAAGGCAGAGGGCCTTGCAAGACAAATGGATGGAACCCTTCAAAGTTGTGGGTAAACTTGGAGACGTCAACTATCTGGTGGACTTGGGCAACCCAAAGGAGGCTCCAACAGTCTTCCACACCAACAGACTAAAAGCGTATGTCTCCAGACCTGATGTAGGAGCTCTGCTTCTAGCATCATCAGAGGAAGAAGAAGAGAGTGAAGCTCTTCCTGATCTCCTCAGAGGCTTACCTTTGGACGAAAAGATTGAAGGAGTAAATCTCTCTTCAAATCTGACACCTGAGCAACAGGAGGAGTGCAAATCTATGTTGAATCAGTTTGCCTCTCTGTTCTCACTTTCACCAGGCTTGACCCCTTGGGGACAGCATGACATACTCACTGGTGACTGTCTGCCAGTCAAAAGCAGAGGATATCGAATGTCAGAAAATTTAAGAGCCCACATCAAAGGTGAGGTCAGCAAGATGCTTGATCTCGGGGTAATAGAGCACTCTACTAGTCCATGGTCTAGCCCAGTTGTGTTAGTACCAAAGGCAGGATCTAAAGAACTTAGATTCTGTGTGGACTACAGAGCTCTTAATGCAGGCACTAAGACGGATGCCCACCCTTTGCCAAGGACAGATGAGTTGGTGGATAGACTTGGTGCAGCCAAGTTCCTCAGCACATTTGACTTGACGTCAGGCTATTGGCAAATAGCCCTGACAGACCATGCCAAGGAGAAAACTGCATTTTCTACCCCAGTTGGCTTATACCAGTTTAAGGTTATGCCTTTTGGATTGAAAAATGCACCTGCTACGTTTCAAAGGATGGTAAACCAGGTTCTGAATGGGATGGAGGACTTCTGCATGGCACACTTGGATGACATAGCAGTGTTCAGCAATTCCTGGGAGGAACATGTGGACCACCTAAGATATGTTTTGCAGGCTCTTTGAAAGGACAATCTGACCATAAAGGCAAGTAAATGCCAGATTGGACAGAGTAACGTGGTCTACCTTGGACATAAGGTAGGAGGTGGAGAAATAAGGCCTTTGCCCAGTAAAATTGAAGCTGTGCAAAATTGGACAACACCTACTACTCAGACCTAGGTGAGAGCCTTCTTTGGTCTCACTGGGTATTACAGGAATTTCATTGAGAACTATGGGTCCATATCTTCTCCACTGAATGCCATCTCCTCTCCTAAATGCCCTAAAAAGGTTAGATGGAATGAGGAATGCAATCAGGCCTTTGAAACCCTGAAAAAGGCTCTTTGCCAAGCCCCAGTACTCAGAGCTCCTGACTACCACCAAACTTTCATTGTGCAAACAGATGCTTCCAATGTAGGAATAGGTGCAGTCCTCAGTCAACTGGATGGGAAAGGTAGGGAGCACCCCATTTGCTTCATCAGCCGAAAGCTAAAGGATCCTGAGACAAGGTGGGCAGCAATCGAAAGAGAATGCTTTGCTATTGTGTGGGCACTGAAGAAGTTTAGACCATACTTGTATGGTTCTACTTTTGTCATTCAGACTGACCACCAACCCTTGAGATGGTTAATGCAAATGAAAGGGGAAAATCCAAAACTATTGAGATGGTCAATCTGCCTTCAAGGGTTTGATTTCACCATTGAGCACAGGTCAGGGTGTCACCATCAAAATGCTGATGGACTCTCTAGGATGTATGTCATCGACTAGAGGTATGAGGTTCATCCAGGAGTGGATTAAATCCTCCTGTCCCTTAGTCTGCGGGGGGGGGGGGCGAGTGTTAGGGAGAATTCTCTCTTTAGGCTGAATTTCCTAACCTAGTGAGTCCCCCAGAAGCTCTGCTGGATTTCTGGAGTTTTTTTTTTCCTCCTGCCAAGATTGAGACTCTTTTCCTCCCACTCTTGGACATGACTTATGGTATTCCTTTGACTGGTAATGTGTTTTATGGGCTATGGGATCCTTTACTCCATATGGTGTCATGTGTTTTTTTCCTATGTGTGTTACACAGCACCCTCCCTGCAGTAACACAGGGGTGTCATAGTGACACCCCACCATAGACTCCATACCCTGGAACTGACTACTGTCTCCCAGGGCATCTAAAGTCACCATTGGCTTTACTAGTCCCAAATTATTAACAGAAACCAATACAAACCATCATATTGTGGATGTACTGGTCGGGGCTATTCGATTGCCCCGGGGTCTGTTAGTCAAGGGGGCACGTCTCCGCCCCCCCTGATCGAGTTTTGTCTGGTGGCAGTGTAAACTACTTTTTATATTCGACCGCAAATATTTTCCTATGGGATTTTCCCATTGTTCGAGGCTACCAACTTTAATTATTTAATTCTAATAGCCTCGAACATACCGCCGGTTTATTTAATTAATATTAATTCTCTGGTTGGTAATTTTTGCCAAGACTCGATTCTAAAATGGTGTTTGTGTTCTCTTCTGTGACTCCAACCCAAGTCGAGCCCTTTGTTCCACTTTTTGGCGGGCTTCTCCACAGAAGCCTCCAAATGTGGTGCCACTCTGTCTGGGTACAACAGGGGCGGTATGAGGGGGTTTAGGCACCCTGGACCGAGTTACCTTGGTAACTCAGGTCGCACTCTTGTGTGACTGGCCCAAGCGGTGAGCCGGCCGGCTCACCACTTAGCATGTTTCAGTGACAGCTAGGCTGAGTGAATGGGGGTTTTCTGCATAAAAGCAGGGCTTTGGGGACTGGAACTTCAGAAGTCGCCACAGGACCTGAGAATCCGACGAGGGAGAAGCTGAGCCGACCTACCACGACACCACCGGTGGAGCCCTGCAGAACCGACTCACCACTTCCCGACGACAGAGAAGATCTCCCGGCTGGAGAGGCTTCTTCCCCTGACTGGTGGGCACAACCAGTTTTCCTTTCTTTCTTCGCACCCCAGCCCGGTTGGTGGTCGAACTGCCCGTGCCAAGCACCCCGGCAGCCGGATAGCCACTCACCACTGAACCGCGAATCACCGGACCGTTCCTTGTACCCGAGAAACTGCGCGGCTGGTTTCTTCCCTTGCAGTGCAACTGACTCCTGTCTTCCTCCACGACGAGATCCTCTCTTCCCCTGGACGAAGCACCGACTTGCACCCGCTGCCAGGAACAACTGCCCCCGCTGGAGCGTTCTCACCGCTTTAAGGTACCGTGTCCGCCAGGCCTCCCTTTCTAAAGATTGCTACAAGGTAATAATAACCCCTTAACCTTCTGGACTGGGCTGGCCGCCTTGACCCTCTAACTGGTCCAACTCCTTTTTGAACCTTTACAAGACTTTTGTACACTGCAACCGTGTGACCTTGGACACATTTCGTTTGGATCCTCTGAAAGTGGATCCGGCCTCTTGAACCCTAACTTCACGGTTTTACCTTGCCTTCCTCTCTTGTTGTGTTCTTGAAAAAGTTTTGGGATCTGTTTCAATTTGTTCTCTGCTTTTCTCTCCCTTTTTAAAATGAACTATTAGAGTGCCATTTACGTTAAGCGCTCACCGCTGAAGTGGGGCTTTACTTAAGACTTGTCTAATATTCTTTTAAGGGAGTGTATATCTTTTAGTGACCATGATTTTGAATTACTTATTATGAGTGCCTGTGTGTTTTTCTAGATGTGGTTTTAAATAAATAATTATATCTCTTTTACACCAAGCCCTGGTCAGTGTTTACTTGTTCTATTGTGTGCTCTTGACCTATTGTGAATACTCTGTATACTGCCTAACTCTTCTAGAGGGAAGTCTGACTGCTCAGCCACAGCTACCAAGTGAATCTGTGTGGTACAGACAGCTACCAAGTGGGTTTACTCTCAAACACCTGTAGTCCTAAATCTTTTGCAGTGGTCCCAGAGGGAACTGCACAGGTTTCTACCTCACAGTCGGTCAAATACTTTCGACTGTGCAGAGTATTTTACAGGAGACCTGCACGACCACTTTGACCCTCTTCTCGCCTTTCCCAAGGGCTTCTGGTTCTAGTAGTTTCTACAATCGAGTAATCGCCCAGCTTTTCTTGAATGAGCACCCACATGGTCCCAGACTCTTCTGCTGCTGGTTTTCCCCTTTAACAATTCTTTTTTTATTTAAAGTTCAATCAGCCGCTTGCAACTTTCCTTAAACACAGTTTGGTGTCTTTATCGGCTCACCCTCGACTCACCCGCTGTGATGAACTGCTTTGCTTTCTTGTCTGTAGAGTTAAGGCCGGAACTATTGGGCTATGCGTCTCTTCCCGGTTTGGCTGTCAGCAGAGGAGGCGCCCGGGCAGCGTTGACATCTGCTGCAACACACGCTGGCTATTGTTCACAGTCCTACAATTCCTTCTCTTGAGGCTTCGACGGGTCTGTTGATAAGGGCACAGTCACTTCTCTTTGTATCCTCTCGACTTGCACCATCTTTCTCCTCCTCTTGAACTGCCGTGCTGCGTTAGCTCTCACGCTGTGCGGTCTGCCTTGCTCGTCCTGTGCTCTCATATTCCACCTTTTATCCCTCTGCGGAAAGGAAAGGGCCTTCAGGTGTGTGTAATTCTGGTTAATTGCCTGACTCTGTGGGATCCTTATGTCGGGAAATGTCAGGTGTTTACCTGACATGTCCCGACATAAGGATCCCATAGATCCCACTATAGAGTTAGTCTGCCGTCTTCCACGGGGTAAGAAAGGGTTTGTGTCAAAAGGGGGGTTGAGGTTTGTGATGGGAAATTATGTTCTTCATCCTAGTGGGGTTGGTGAATTCAGAAGAGTGAGATTGGTAGGGTTGGTGAAGCAAACAGAAACAACAGGACTTTTATCATGAAATAAACAAGGGGGCTTATGGGAACGGTAGTATTTCATCTGAGCCGGTTGGGAATGCAGGAAATAATAATCAGAGGGACGGGAAAGAGAATAACTGGGAGTATTCAGGTAGGGCGTGGAAAAGCTGGAATTCTGAGAGGTGGTTTCTGGATGTAACTGGGTTTGGGATTTTAGGGGATTTCTTATAGTTGGGTAAGAGTAGGAGGAATGGGGGCAGATGTATTACAGCCTACAAAGGCCTCAGGTATCTCATACTCCTCTCCTCTTTCTTCCCTGGTACAATACTGCGTCTCCCCAGGGTTTTTCCCCCTCAAGCACAACCCCGGGCTCCCCCATCCAGGTGATCCTCTCTTTTCTGTCCGCTCCTAGGGTTGGGGTCTGAGAATATCGGTCCTTCCCACGCCACCTGAAAAAGGGTTTCCCGAGTTCTGCTTGGGAGAATACCCTTACTTTGAATGTGAAACTGGCTTTTAGAAGTAGTTTAACACTTACCGAAACATGCTTTACTGTGTTATTCTGTGTAACCATTCCCAAATTCTTTGGCCTGACTGAATGATGGTAAGGAGAATCTTGGCATGAACAACCACTTTGAATATTTCCACTGTAGCATGAGCGATCACTTTTAACAGTTTCACTGTCAAAAACGTGGTGTATTCTATCTTCCAGACTCTCTAGTCTTCCTTCAGAATTGCAAAGCAGCAATAGTTAAACCTCTCTATCATATAAGAAGGGAGTGCATTGCATAAATCTCAAGACACTTGCAGATTTCTGAGCTCAGATTTCAATAAAGTTGTTGGGGTGGAGAAAAAGGAGTGGAGAGGAGAAATAGGCAGTTTGAAACCACTCAGCACCACTATAAGAGTCTAGGTTTCTTGGGTGATAATCTGCCTGGAAGGGAAGTTGAGGGACACCTCGCCCCTAACAGAGGGGGTATCATGACACTTGGCAAAGGTTCATTTTATTGCTTTTCCTTAATGAAGTGGGGGGTGTTAAAGAAGCCCTTAATCAGTCTTTGCTGTTTCCAAGGCAGATTCCATGATGGTGAGTCACAACTGTCAGTGCCCTGGGATCTTGCTTGGAAGCCTCTGAACCTTGGAGCAGACCTTCCTCAATCTACTTTCTGGAGAAGCCGAATGATTGAATAGAAGGTTTGGCAATTGCAGAAAGTGATTTAGCTGCAATGGTATTATTTTCTCTTTTGTTAATTCCTTATTCATTGAAGGGTAAAAGAGTGAAGGCCATCAAGAGAAAGGCATTGCAGATAATCCTAGGTTTACAGAACAGCATAGTACCTCAAAGGCAGGCCCCACTATGGATGTGTAAACCTAGGAACGGGTTCTGGCTGCAGTGTCAACATGCCAGGTGGCAGCTTAGATCATCAGGGACTACAAATTTGGCTTCTGAGATGTCTTCAAGAAACTGTTTTTCTCTCCCAGGACATGCATCCTCCTCAAAAACTGCTATGTGCTTCTACAAACAGACATTGTATGCCACCATAATAGTATCAGCATTTTCTTGCCTTCAACATAAGGTGCTATTGGGGTAGATTTTCTTATGCCAACCATCTGCCAAGAGTATGAAGACTACTTCCTTGGAGCAGGTCAGCTGAGAACACTCCTGACTGTGGCAGAGGAATCGTGATAAGGCATATTTATCTTCTGGGATAAGCCTTAACTAGTATCCAACCACATTAACTTTCAGAGGCGTTTCCTCCTTGAGCCCATCCGGTTTGAGAGACACTACCAATTTGTCAAGCTTTTGTTCATTTTTTTGTCTTATTAAAAAAAAACGTTATCCCCATAACCGCGGTTATCAATGTACTACAGACAACTGCAATTACCCATAAACATACACAAATAACCGTGGTTATCCGTCAAAAGTGCACAAAATCCAAAACTCTTCACTGCCCTCCTAGTAACTCACCAAGTGCCCCCTCCTTGTGCCATGCTCCTCCTACTCCCCTTAAGATTTCCCTCCCTAGACCACTCACATTCCGCCCAGCACTCGTCCTTTTGTCTGATGCACTTTCATTCCCAATCTACTTTTCTATCATAACCACGGTTATCCCGGCAGATAATCCTGGTTATGTGAAAACATGCAAGCTCTGAACTTGGTCCCCAGCCCCTCCCCTCCAACTCCCCAATTTCACATTATGTCCCCTCCCCCCACCTCTAGCCTGATGCTATGTTATGTTTTCCTCCTCCAAATGGCATTTATTTCACTTTTTGTTTCATGATATCCGTTATAACGGCTGTTATTTCTCGGAATAGAGCACACAAAGAAATGGCAGCTTTTTCCTTTCTGAAAAGCCTTGCTGATGCATTGTGGGATGGGGCGGCGCACAGGTGGACAGCCTGGTACAACACAAACCTGGGCTGCAGCTCACCGCACCCTGCAGATCAGCAGTGAGTAACAACTAAGCACCTCTCCGCTAATCTCCATCAGCCGTTGAACCACAGTGTGCCTACAACACTCTACTTTCTTGATTTACTTAATCTCCCCAATTCCTACCAACATCACAATTTGTCATTGGAAAAGTTGTGTTAACTTTTTCGTTTTGTGTGTTTAGAGTACCTTGCATCAAAATTCGAATTTAGGTGCCCTTACATCTGTGATGCCAATTTCGTTTTGTGTGTTTAGAACACCTTGCATCAAAAATCTAATTCAGGTGCCCTACTTATGTTTTGAGTGCCTGATTGCTATCCCATTGCATTTCTTTCTACTAGGCCGCCTGGTGAGTTGTGCTTGTACTGTGCTGTGCAGCCTCTTCCACCTTTCTTCCACCACTATGGCACTCACTATCTCCCCCCATCTTTTCTAACTGCTATACTATCACCTATGCTCCCCCTCTCACAAAGTCTGGAAGAAAAAAGCATTAAAAAGATATCCTGACCACCAACGATGGCCTACTTATCGCAGACACCTATGTAAGCGCAACTTCCAGACAGATCTTTACGGATATCATTTTCTCTGTCCCTTCTCCAGATCTATGGACTCCTCATTTCATCTCTACTCTCTCCTCTTACATCCTCTCCCATAAATGGTGGCACCAAATGGGAAGTCCTCTTGGCGGGCTTCACATCATCCAGGTGTATCATTAATGTCCATCACACTGGCACTATCTTGGTTCAGGGTACTCAACCCAACCTCATCTTTGACTGGCACCCGCCGTCCCTCATTAACTTCCTCCCTACTCCTGCTACTCCTTCCTCCACCCTCTGTCGCCCCCCTCCGACTGGAGTACCACGCCCCGTTAACCCTCCTCAGAAAACCTTCAAAGGTGAAGATCTCTTGTATCTGGTCACGCTCAATGATCGTTCTGCCATCAAACACTCTGCCAACATCTGCCTCCTTCTTGAAGACCTTGATATCCTTGCTTTTACCGAGACGTGGCTGAAGGCCAGTTCAGTCACTCCTTTTGACTCCCTTCTCCCGGATGGCTACAAGATCAACTCCAAGCCTCGCCCTAACCATGCAGGCGGTGGGGTTGCTCTCATCTTCTCCGAGTGGCTCACTTCTTCCCTCATACCCACCCAGCCTTACTCTTCCGTCAAGAGCCTGGTTTGCAAGATGGTCATCTCTGCCACCACCTCTCTGACCATTGCCATAATCGACAGGCCACCTGGCTCTACCACCCAGTTCCTCACTAAATGGGCTGATTTCTCCTCCTCTCTCCTCACAACCACCACTAAACTCCTTCTCATGGGAGATTTTAACATCCACCTTGACTCTTCAATCACGGCATCCACTCTCTTCCATGACCTCTGCACCTCACTCTCTCTCTCTCTCCGTTCTCCCTTCTGGTCCTACCCACTTGGCTGGACACACTCTTGATGCCTTCACCCACATAGATCTTTTACTCTCCTCCCCTCAACCACCCCACTCTCCTGGTCAGACCACTCTCTCCTCTGGGTCCTCTGAGCCCTGTGACCATCCCTCCCCCAGCCATGCCAACCTCGTTCATGAAAATCCGTCCGATGAAACGAGTGTCCGCTGCTGCCTTCGCATCTACCTTCACCCTCCCTCCCCACTCCACACTCTACCTCTGCTCTTAGCAACCTCCATCTTCCCATTAGTAATACCGTTGAC
The DNA here is from genome assembly GCF_040938575.1 of Ambystoma mexicanum. NCBI lineage: Eukaryota > Metazoa > Chordata > Amphibia > Caudata > Ambystomatidae > Ambystoma > Ambystoma mexicanum. The sequence continues at coordinate 729,947,442 of NC_090934.1, forward strand.
ATTGTTGTCCCAGTTATGAGGTTCCGCCGGAAACATGCCTCTAAGAGTAGCACCTGGTACGACTGAACTTGCAGCCCTGAAACGCAAGAGCAGAGCTGCTTAACGGAAGTTGTAGACCTCAGGCTCACCCTCCGACAAACTGGCCTGTTGCCTGATCCAAAGGCAATACAGACTCTCCCATCCGCACTAAGAAAAGGGCCCACATCCAGCCTCCCGTCTCTGGTACATCCAACAACACGGCTGAACTCTTTAAATTCTGCAGGGAACTAGCCAACCCCTTGAGTCGCCCCTCCATCTCTTCCCTCCGAGGCCCTTTGCAACGCACTGGCCACACACTTCACTGCAAAATCTCAGGACATCCTTAGCACCCTTGCATCCCTCGACCCCCTCCCCACCCCTTGCTTCCTATGGCCTCCCATCCTCCCTTTCTCTCCTCATTCTCTATCACACCCGATGAAGTCACCACAGTTGTCCGCTCCATGAAGGTCTCCTCCAAACAGGTTTGCCCCTGCTCATCCGGAACCATTAAGGACAACATTGGCTCCCTTGCCCCTGCACTCACTGATTTCTGCAACCACTTTTGCGACTATCTTTCCCCTCCTCCCTCAACAACTCCTTTGTGCGCCCCCTCCTGAAAAAACCTTCTGCAGACCAGTCTTGTCCAGCCAATTACCGCCCCATATTTATTTGTATACAGAGCCGAAAGCCTGCGGACATCTATCGCCCCCTTCCTTGGGAAACTCTTGGAGAAGCTGGTCTTCCACCAACTGACCCAGCACACTGAACTTGTTGGTTACTTCCATAACCATCAATCCGGATGCCAAGCATATAGCGGCACGGAAACTGCTCTTATGAACACCTGTGAGGAATTGCTTGCACCTCTTGACTCCAACTCTCCAGCTGTTTTCATTCTACTGGATCTCTCCTCTGCATTTGATACAATCAACCATTCCATACGCATAAAACGACTCCACAATACCCTTGGTATCTTGGAGCAGGCACTGGACTGGCTGACGACCTTCCTCAGTGACCGTCCGTCCCAGGTTACTCTGAGCTCTTTCTCCTTCGCTACCTCTATCTCCACCTACGGTGTCCCTCAGGGCTCCAACCTTTCTCCCTGGCTCTTTAACTACCTTGCTCCGCTTGCACATCTCATTTCCACCTTGTCCCCAAACATCCAGTGCAATGCAGATGATACACAACTGTTCATACTTCCTCCCCCGATTCTCTTCATATTGCCTCCTTCATTCCTGACTGCCTATCTGCCATCCAGTCCTGATGTAAATCCAATGATCTCTGCCTCAACGCCAGCAAGACGGAGATCCTTCCGATTGGGACTCCTGCTCTCTCTCGCTGTCCCTCACTCTGGCCATCTTCCATGGGCTCTCCCCCTCCTCCTTCATCTGAAGCCAGAAACCTTGGAGTCATCTTCGACTCCTCTCTTTGCTTCATCCCTCACATTCAGGACCTTGCCAAGAAGTCCAACTTTCAACTTGAGCTCCTCAAAGGAATTCTCCCTTTCCTTACTTTCCCCCAGAAACTCAATGTCTCTAGAGCTCTGGTTCTCTCTAAGCCAAACTACTGCAATATACCCTCTTCTTCGCTACGACCCATCCAGCTAATCCAGAATAGGGCTGCAAGACTTATCCTAGGCCTCAAGCCCACGGACGGCATCTCACCAGCCCTAAAAACTCTCCACTTGTTCCCGGTTGCAGCAAGGATCAAATTCAAATCCCTCTGCATCATCCACAAGGCTGTCTGGGGCCGGGGACCATGCTATCTACAACTTGCTCTCACTAAATACTCTCCCTCCAGATCTTTATGTTCCTCCGGCACCAACTCTGTTAAGCGCTTCACTAAACAGCGAGCTGGTGGCCGATCTCTTTCCTCAGCAGGCTCCCTCTTCCTCTTGAGCAGGATCTCCTCAAATTCTGCAGGTTCCTCAAGACTCTCGTCTTCACCTGCTCCTTCCCATCTTCCCTCCTCTGCTAAATTCCACAGTTGCTGAGATTGATGACCAGGACCCTTGTGTGTCCTCCCAGGTCCTGGCCTCCCACACCCGATAGCCTACAGCCTCCACACCCTTCCCAGCACTTTGCCTTGGCACCCACTGGCCTATGTCGCCATAGGCCTGCATTTATTTATTGATGGCCGACCACTTCACCTATGCACTCGCTCCCAAGCATTTCCCTCTTGATACACCTAGCACTTACCACCCCCACTCCCTCTTCCATCCCTCTCTCTCTGCACTTGCACTTTCTGAATGCTCACAAAGCCTAGTAGGTTTTATTGTTATATTTGTTTCATTCCCATGTCCCCTCCCTGTTGCCCTGTGGGCGCTTTGAAACACAATGTACTTGACGTAAAAGCACTTTACAAATGCACATTAAAATAAACAAAAATATATTCCGTCAACTCCCGGAAATGTTATTCGCCTCCCTGCTGCAAATCACCAAGACCGATATAAAGGTTTTAAGGAGCAGGGGATGTCCTGGGTGTTAGTCTTAGCAATGCACGTAGATGGTGCGAGTTATGGTTGCTTAGCTTAACATAATTGGGGAATGTGCAGTGTTTTTTGGTTTCACTGTGAAGTATAACATCCCTTTAACAAAGTTTTTTTTACTGAATGTACATATATACATATGGCAGGGAACGAAAACAAAGGGGTTAAACATGTGATGTCGTCAGTGATGTCATCAATGACATTTGTGGTGCCATCTTTCATGTTCTGGGTGTTAGTGTTAGCAGTGCACAGTGGTGATGGCAGGTATGGGGGCTTAGTTTACCATAATTGGCGAATTTCAGGGGTTTTTCGGTTTTAATTTGAACCATAATGGGGAGGTTGACATTTTTTTTTAGTGAAGTGCACAGGTTTTTGGTAGGGCAACTTAACCATAACGTCCCCTCAACAAAGTTTTCTTTGTAGTGAATTTTACAGGTTTTTGGAAGGGGAACTTAATCATAACATTGTGTCAATAAGTTGTTGTGCTGAATATACACTGTCATCATGTGATTTTGGGAGATATGTAGTATAATGTACGTACTTGATAAACATTTAACATAGAACATACAGAACCCCCTCCCTATTGATATTAGAAATGGACGGACTGAGCGCCTGTTTGCGGAGGGGGGCGGACGGGATCAACATTACCCAAAGAGGCAGGGGGTATCTGAAAATGTACTATTGTTTTACACAAAAAAACTGCAACGTAGAAGAAGGACAAACACATAAGTAGTAATAAGTAAATATGGAAACCTAAAAGTGTGAAATGAAAACGACACATTTAATAACCATGTAGAATGAAATGGATGATACCATTACATTTTTTTAAAAAAGGATGCCTCCATCGTAATCACTTCACAGAAACTCTGCAGCCTGGACCGACAGTGGACGGACGCAGTAGGACGAAGGGAAATTACATCAAAATAGTGAGTGAAGGTAATTTATTTGTATATGCAAGTATTTTTATTGGTATGTGGTGCAGAAATAATAATTTCTTTCTGTTGTTTTGACACAGAAATGATTAGTACTTTGGAGTGGCTGGAGGAGAATTTTCTGCATGGGGAAATGTCTGAAGACAGCGACAATAATGGTACACAGTGCTCTGCATATGCAAAATAATGATCAGTATTTTATAGGCATTTAACATATGCATATTTATTTTTGTACAGACCAGGAAAGAAAAGAAGAAAGGCCAACAAACGAGACAGGATGAAACGGATTGAGCAGAAAATTGACATACTGAATGAGAATTTTAAGGGAGTTTGTGGAGGACTGTGTGAGAGGAAAAGTATGTTACCATTGTCCCACCTGTACCTGCCCTGCTTCTCCATTCCCTAGTGAACCATCCCCAAACCTTCAAGAAGAAAATAGAAGTTTTGACGAAACATCCATCCCTTCTTCCCCTCGCAAATCTTCTCCTCATAACCAGTCCGTGTTGAATCCTAATACCCCTATATTTGTGTCAGTATCTGCTTCCCCTGCTATTTCTTTGGATTGAAAAGAGAGAGAGAAAGAGAAACAGAGAGAGAGAAAGAGAGAGAGAGAGAAAGAGAGAGAGAAAGTGAGAGAGAGAGAGAGAGAGAGAGAGAGAGAGAGAGATTTTTCTTTAAAAAGACTTAAAATGTTCACGAACAGCGCGCCTGTTCAACCTATCCGTAAGGAATGGAATGTGGGTGTTGTAAAGGCAATACACCTACCCTTACTAATATCAAGTAAGATGGAGTTGATGTTTGACCGCACCATCTGTTCAAGTTTTGCGTACATAAACAGAAAGGGGCGTCCTAAGGACATTATACGACGCCGTACCACTTACAAATGAGATGAAACATGTTCATAGAACACACCAGGTGTCCGGGATGGCTGTAAATGAGCAAAATGGGAGTGTGTTAAGGACAGTATACCTGTCCGTATCGTCCACAGCCAAAATGGTGCCGTCCGGAGAACAGGCACTGTAGCCGGAAAGTTCGTAGTCAAACAAAATGGAGTTGTCCTAAGGACACTGGACCTGTCCATACAGTGAGCATATCATGTATGCACATGCGCAGTACAACCGTAAGTATAGCAAACATTGCGCCTGTCCCCAACTGTCGGTCTCACTTGTGTCACACTTTGAATTAGTTTGAGAACCCGAACACTGTCCGTAGGACACTTGCGCAAGTGTGTTACTCTGCATTTGCTGTCCAGCGCACTCCCATTTCTGTTGCGGATGTGTTCAGGACGTCATCATGTCACCGCACCCCCGCTGAGCGTGTGGACTAATTTGCGCAGTTTGTGTTCTTCCGCAACAGTACAAAAGAACTTGTAGACACAGGGCAAATGATTGTAGAGTGTAAAAATATAATTTCACATATCCCAGACAATAGCTTACCTGAGGACTTGTGTAAAATTTTCGTACCGCTTTGCAGTGATGAAGACGGTCACGAGGCACACCCCTATAAATGGCCACACCCCCGAGCGCATCCTCATTGTCCTTCTAGCTATAGCAGATTGAGGTGTACTGCCTTTATTGCTGAAGTGACCAAAAGGAAAGTAATCAGTATGGCTTCCATGGCTGCTGTTGGTTCATTAGTCTCTGCACCACCGCCAAACCCGCCACCACCACCACCTCCCCAAGGGCCTGTAGAGAGAGATACGGGTGAGGATGTAGAGAGCGAGGAAGAAGAGGAGGAAGAGAATGAGGTGGAGGAACTCCGCACTACGAGCACTAGCCGTGGGTGTGGCCGTTTTCTGTTTATGGGAACGTACCAAAAGCATATGTGAACCTGGTGAGGTGTAACCGGTGCCAGGTGGTGCTCAGTTGCGGGAGACTTGGTGCGTACAGCTTTGGTACGACAACCGTGAAGCGACACCTCACTTCGTTCCACACTGCGGACATTCGCAAGGTAGTGCCATGTGAAGAGCGTAGTCGATTGAGTTCCTCCACAGCATCCTCCGTGTCCGATCCTCTCACCACAAGAGACACTCCTGTGGGGGAGCACCTCCATCCAGCTGCCTCACAAGCCATTTGTAATGCTGTTGACCCTTACCTTTCAAAGGTGACAATAGTGTGTATGTATTGTGACGCAGTACTCTGCAGGGGGGAGAGTTTTCAAAGTGCTTTTGATGCTACGGTCACGGAGCACCAGAAGATCTGCTCCTTACCTAAGTAAAGCTCACCCTATATCTTTCTCTGTCCACTTGCCCTTTCTTAGCCCTGTGGCTGGTGTCCCTTCCTTACCCTCCTTTGGCATTCTCTCCTAGTGTGTCGTGTGCTGAGAAGCAATAAACATGAAAACAACAAAAATTACAGAAAAGGCTCTTTTCAGAGCCGCCTTTCTCAGTTTAACAATAGAAGTATGAAGTGACCATTGTAGACCCCCACAGAGTTGTGGAAAAGTTTGCAGACAGTCGTAGGAAAAAAAAAAGGAGGGTGCAAGCGGAGCAAACACAATGAAGTGTACGCTGGGAGTAAGTGGTGGCTCTGAAAAGAGCCTTTCGGTGGTGTGTTGTGTGGGTCAAAAACTGTGGATTGGAGAAAAAGGATTGTCACATAGCATATGTGAGATGGACTCCATCTCTGCGGAAAATGAGAGCTGCAAAACAAAACTTTTTCATTGTGGAATGAGGACATGCCAACATCTCTTAAAAAGGCACAAACAGCCTTATTCACATTGCGTCTCGCTTTCTCCATTTGTGGACCAAAAGCAGAAGAACGCAACCATATTTGTCTTTGTGCAATACGGGGAAAAAGTATTTGACAATTTGGAAACATGTCCATGAGCTTCGCAAGTCCTTCCTTCATTGCAAATTGCAAAGAAATTCCAGAGACATGGCCTAAACTGTTTCCTCTGCAATGAATAAGTATATCTGGAGGACGCTCTGTCAGTAAAGTAACACAGAGAGGTACCAAGTCCAGCCACCTCATGCCATGCACGCCATGCCAGTGCACTTCCACATGAGGAAAACCGAGATCTGCAGATAAACTGCAGCTTTCTGCATGCACCTTCAACCAACGTATCCATGAGACTCCCAAAATCCAGATAATCTGTTTTCGAGCACGCAAAGCCAAGGCTGTGTGGTCTCCTGTCAGGGAGAAGACGGTCTTACTAAATCTCGCTGTTCAGAACACACCTACTGAACTTTATTGACCAATCCCTAGCTCTGCTCATTCTCATTTGCATGCGTCTCCACCCCAGAATCCCCGTTGGTGATATGCGCTGGCTGCAAACTACCGCCATGTCCGCGGACATGTATAGGATCAGAGCGTGACAATGGTGCATTAAAGTATTATTCCCCTTTTTCCCCCTTTAAGGTGGGCTCTGAAAAGAGCAGTTTTTTTTGGGCCGATACCTTACAGACATCTGTTATTTTGTTTATTTTTTTGTATTTTTTGTCCTTACTTTACTCCTACAACCATTACAGAACCTTCTCTAAAGCAAGCCTTACGTTCCAAAAGAACATTGCATTTCCTAAAGAAGATAGCGCAACACCATCTGCTTCAAAATAATCTGCATTACTTGGGACAATATTTTCGTGGCTGCAGAAAAACATACCAGCTTGTAACATAAAAGCATGCATGAGGCGAATAATGATACATCTCCCAATACTTTGATTCGGACGGAAAAAAGAATTGTTGTCCCATTTTACTCTAGGGAGTAAACCAGAAAGAATTACTTTCGCAGTTGAAAAGATGTTCATGAGTGCTTGAACCAACTGTTCCAAATCTGCCAGCAAAGTACGTGAACTCACGTAGCCCAAATGGCAAGCACCGTAGTGCAAAATTACCACATGAGGAGAGGTCATTGTACGTATGTCTCTTCAAACTTGCAGAATCGCCGCAACAATGGCATCAGTCTCAGCGTTCCACACCACCTCCACTCCTCTCACATCGAATTTGGTGTGCAACATGCCTACTCTCTGCATAGTGTTGTAAGCCATGGACAAAAATGTCTCCAAGCACCAAAACCCTGACCCTCTCCACCTCTGCCATCTTCAGTGTACGCACCGTCTTTCGACACAAAAGAGTAATGTGAACATCTGACTGGCTGATGCCTACAGTCCCCTTTCCATGCAGGATTTGCTGTAGAAACCCGTATGTGACACACCCTACCAACGGACAAGCGTTGCCTACGTGCGGCACGTTACTCTTACCCAGTCTTTCCACAGCGGTAGCAAATAGAGTCCCTCATTGGACACAACTAAGCAGTCACACAACCATCCACCAATCACATTGAACATTGCTAAATCTAACTCCGTCATCAACATTGCACACTTCAAAATTACTGTCGATAATTCTGAATGGAAATCGCATATCATTGCAAAGCACCTACTTCACAAGCTACTGTGCAAGTGTTGCGAATTTCTACGTACAGCTCCATGCATGCGCACATGCATTAGTATAGAGTAAAGGTATGTATATTTTAATTAAACAAATTAATGCCGCTATATGTGCATAGGAAATAGATACCAACGCTCCCCCTTTTAAGTGCAAGATGTCCGATTTATCATTGACAAATTGCACGACTTCTTACTGTCTTCCGCATAACCTATACATACGTTGCAGGCATGCCTATTTAGGGCGAAAATCGATTTTGTATTAGAAAATGTCGGAGTTGTGTACTGTGCATGGCCTACAGTAATGCTACTTGCAATGTAATCGTATAAGAAAAGTAAGCGCTCCCGATTGCTGTGGTGACATCTCCCTCTGAGGGTCTCCCGATTTTTCGGCATTGTGCTTTTAATTTGCAAGTAGAAAATGTTTTCCCATCTACTACTATGCCCCATCACTTACAAACCTCTCTCCTATAGATAGAACATCTTGTAAAAAACAAGGCATTTTCATAACCTTAAAATTGTTAGCAATTCTGAAGGACTTGCAAGTAACATAGTGCAAATACCATGCAAAGGCCGCACAGAGTGAAGTGAAATGCACACATGCACTGGGTTGAAATATGAAAGGAGAATGCTCTGACGAAAGATGCACAATTAATGTGTGCAGTATCATCACTGCTGTAAACACACAAAGTAATTTATTTTGCTTTTTTGAATCGCAGTGAAGACTACTCTCCTGAGAATCAACAGCATCTACACTGCAGACGACATATCTGAAGAAACCTGGTCATTTTGCAAAAAAAAGTAAGTACAGTACTACCTTTATAGTGTAAGTACTCCTCAAAGAGGTTGCGTGGGTTATTTGTTTAATTTGGGCACCAAAGCAAACATTGATTTCTGAACCATTCTACCTACAAATATCCATGTATTGAACAAAGAAATGACAGGCAGAATAGCTCACAAATCCCTGTGTGTTTGGAACTCAAATAACATACGTAATCCTTAGAAGGTTAGATTTAGAAAAGAAGTTGCTGTTGCAAGTTTATGACATTTCGTTTATTAATAATGCTTCTCGTCACCACTAGCCCACTTTGTACTCATCTGAAGCACATTGTAGTAGTATACAAACAGTAAAAGAGCCTTACCAAATCATTGCAAGAATCCAATGCACATTCACACACCATGACAAAGAGCTTCCCCATCAGACTCATGCACGCATGCACAAAGCACACATACATTGTTCAACAGACCAAAGTATGCCTTCTTTTTTTCAACAGACACCAAAGAAGGCCTACCAAAAAGCAACTCTATACAAAGGAACGCAGAAGTAGAGGAAATAAAAATAAAAGTGCCCAATCTAAGCATCCATATGTTGTAGAGTTTGTAGATAATGTTGGAACAAACCAGCTAATGCAGTCGGTTAGCAAAACAAAGGAAGCTTCAACTACCGGAACTTTAACTCCTCCATCAAAATGTGTCACAAAACACAAAATTGTTGCCAAATAATCGGCTACAGTACAGCTAACAATGCTCCTAATAATCCTTATAGTGTAACAAGAACCCATAGTAAAAAAGTATTTTATCAAAAATGTTTCGTCACAGAGTCTTTCAGAATCTAAGAAGAGGACCGAAATCATCCTCACCCCTTAAAACCTACCGTAGAAAGTTAATCCTACAGGCTCTCGTGGACAGTGCAATCCTTCTCAAAAGGAAGTTGTTTATATTAGTTATTAGTGTTCAATAGGATGAAAGCACTAACAAAACTAAGTACTAAACTACAAAAGAAACTCAGCAATAAACGGAATGTGAACAAAAATAATTTCTTAAATGTTTGTGGTGGTGAATGGAGTCACACAACAACCACAGAACCATATTTTAATGAAGAAGCATACAAACAAAATCAAACACACACAATTGCCATCCATAGCAGTGGAAGAGGGTATGAGAAAATCAATACTACCATCATGGAACAAGAAACAGTGCTTACAAAAGTATTCCCTGAAAACTCAGAATGACCACTCGATTAAGCAGAACCACACAGTCCAGTATACAAATGACCGTGCACATCAATGTGTGCTATTCCAAACAAAGCTTTCAAATCTTTACGTCAGTTTCTCAATCAGTATGTAAAAGGTAAAGACAAAAGTAAAATGAAAGTGCTGCAAAATATGGATATTTGTCCAGTGCGCAAATACACAGGACTACAAGGACATTCATTAGCCTGCATTTCTGTGCCTATTTGCAAAAGCACCTTTGATATATCTAAAGGATATCAATACATCATTCAAATGTAAGAAATCTAGTGTATAAAATATACTATGCAAAAAGTCCAGCTTCAGAATTAGGCAATTTAAATAACACTCTTCTGCATGGTGCACCCAAATACTTAAAAGAAGAAATTGACCGTATTCAGAGAAAGTATTTTGGAAGTGAAAGCCACTTACAAAATTCAATAGTTTTAGAACATAGTAGCAACAATTCTGCACATAGCAACCTTCTATTACACACATACAGAAAAGAAATAGTAAAATTTAAAAAGGTCATCGGCTGAAGTACCAAACCATGTGTGTGTATGTGTTGCCGCAGAACGTTTTACAAAAGTAACACAAAAAATGTAGACACAGCATACAAAATAGAAGACATTGAAGATTCTAAATGGTTTGAATTAGCGCTCTACCTTTTAGCAGAAAACAAATATGAACTAACTGAGCGCCTAATATGTTGCAGTTACTGTACTACAAAATTAGACAACAACCACACTCCTTCACGTGCTATTACAAATAATTTGGAATTGTTCCCACTACCAAATATTCTGCAACAACTCAATTTGTATGGGAGCATAATAATTCAAACAGTTCACCCATTTCAAGCAATTATACGCCTTCATCCAAAAACAGCAAAATTACCTTCCTCTGAATTGGTGAAAGGCATTTGTGGCAAAGTAGTTTATTTGCCATTAGATCTAACGGAAAATGTACACACTCTAGGAGTGCAACGTTCAATAGAGCATTCTTTAATACTCTTAGTGAATGGTGTCCCAACAAAGTACAAAAAAATTTGGCAACAACTGGTGGACTTACATAAAGTTAGACAAGCATTGCAATATATAAAAGACAATAACGAGTACTACAAGGAAATAAATATTGATGAAAGCTTAAGGGAAACAACTGAAATAATTCAAGAGCCATCAGAAACTGGACAATTCGAACTTCGGGATCCTGCTACAGTATCCACTCTTTTGGACCATTACACAATTCATCCATTGCATTCCAATGAAAGCATAGATGATGCACTAGAAACTTACCAAATTCGACAAACCAAAGGGTCACCAATGAGTATATGGTAAAAAAGTATAGAAGCATGTGCTTTTCCACTGCTATTTCCTACTGGCAAAGGTGGAAGATATGATGATAGACCCACTCAGATTGGGGCATCAGAATACCGCTCATTATGAATGTATTTGCAAGATCCCAGATTTAGACAAAATGTGGAATACATATTCCACCTACTCTATGAAAGTGAATTAGCAACGCTACGTTACGGAGTTGCACACATTTTGGAATCTGGAATCCACTTTCAAAATATGTCAGCTACGCAGTTAATACAAAAAGTACAGGTAAAAGATGAGGTTTTACAATCAAGTATAACAAATTTGTTTGCAAACATGCGTGGTACAAAGGAATACTGCTTCCGACGGCACAGAGACGTGCGTTGTATGATCAAAAACCTTGGACCACCGACTTGGTTTGTTACGCTAAATTGTGCAGAATATGCATGGGAAGATTTAAATGAGTTCCTACGCATAGCAAACAGCAACAAGAACAACAGATATATTAACACCTTGAGAACTTTTCTCTCTAGATCCAGTTAATGTGTCAAGATATTTCCATCATCGTTGCATTGCCATGCTACACTTTATTTGCAATGAAACTGTTCCTCCCCTTGGAGAAGTGCAACACTTCTTTTGGAGAAAAGAATATCAAGCGAGAGGAGCACCACATATTCACATGCTGTTATGGATCATAGGTGCACTGAAATTTGGTCACGACAGTGATAGCACTGTTTTGCAGTTTATCCAAAAATATGTCACTTGTGAAATCCCTTCAAAACAGACACATAGTGAGCTGCATGGGCAGATTTTACAATTTTAAAGACACAAACGTGGCAAATATTATCGCCGCAAATACAAAAACAAAGGTAAATACTACACCAAATGCCGCTTTGGTTTCCCTAGACCAGTTACAGAAACAGGTGAAGTAAACAACTTCATGTCTTCAGTTCGACAGTGTTAAAGGTAAATCACCTAAGAACACGTATTACATAAAAAGAAGGGAAGAATCAAAATATATCAATGATTACAATGCAATCAATGCCCTCTTATGGAATGCAAACATAGATGTGCAGTACATTGCAGACAATTCAACTGCTGTTGCACGATATGTTACAGCCTACTTAACAAAAGCAGAACAAACAGAGCTTCAAGACCTCTGGGATGATAGCATCAGACAAAACATTATCACAGAAATTGTACAACCTCGGCATAAAAATGCTCTCTCATAGAGAATGTGGCACCTCTGAAGCAGCAGATCGTTTAACCATTACTGCTTTGTATGGAAAATCAGACAACATAGTATGGCTAAGTCTTGGTCCTGCAAAATCTAGAAAAAGAGTGCTGAAATCATATGAGGACATAGAAACAATTGCCAGAAATGATCCCAACAGCCAAGACATTCTAAAAAACAATTTACTGGACACATACTATCCGAACAGGAGTAGCACTTTAGAAAGCATGTGTCTATACCACATAGCTCAAAACTTTGCATACAAAAATAATGTAAAACCCGATGAAAGCAAACGCAGATATAGAGTGACCGATTGTGAAGGGAGCTTAGTGAAACTTAACAAACGAAGCTTAATTAATCATGTAAAATTGTCATTAAAAACTCCTCAACAGACAGATCTATATTAAATGTCTCTGTTACAACTTTTCAAACCATGGAGAAAAGAGGAAGACATACTAGATAACTATGACTGCTATGAAGATGCTTTCAAAGCAAATGAAAGCGCCATCACCGATGTGAACTTTACACAGTATAAAACAATGTTACACAATGAGCAGAAACAGGAAGAAGAACTTCAGGCCCAACTAGATAAGGACTCTTCCGACAGTAGTCAACCTTCTGTAACAGGAAGTCAAGAACCACTAGGACAACCACTAATAGCAAATGAGGTTGAAGTAGCTATGGCAAAAGTAGAAGACACCTTGTATCAGTATCAAGAAGATACAGAAGACTTAACTGTAGAACAAGCAAAACTTAAAGATCAGCGCACCATTTTTGAAGACGTAACAAAACAAACTGTCCATGGTGTACAACACGAAAATAAAGAATGTACCTGCCAAAATTACAAACCTATACTGCTGTACGTGAGTGGTGAAGCTGGATCAGGGAAAACATTCTTAATCAAAATCATCAGCAAGTTCCTTCAACAATTGACAAACAACAAACTGTCAGCTGTTGTAACGGCCCCCACAGGTTTAGCTGCCTACAACATAGCAGTGCAGTGTCACTTTACACCGATTACTACTGCTTCCAGTAGAGCATCAAAATAAATTAGACTATTACAAACTTTCTGCAGAAGCTGCAATGGAATTACGCAGAGTATTGAAACAAATGAAAATGCTACTAATAGATGAAGTGAGCATGGTCTCCAACCTAATGTTGGCTTTGATTTACCTCAGATTGCAAGAAGTACTTAAAAGTAACAACGAAGAACACTTTGCAGGGAAACACATTATAGTTTTCGGAGATCTTCTACAATTGACATCAGTGAAAGGTGAACCTATTTTTAAAACCTAAGGCCACAAACTCTGCCAGAAAACTGTTGGTAGCATAGGTAATGTCAACCTTTGGCAACATTTCCAATTCAGAGAATCAACTGAGAACATAAGGCAATCTGCAGATCTCACTTATGCCAACATCTTAAAAAGTATTAGAGTTGGTGTACTATTGCAAGAAGCACAAGTTGTATTGAAAAACCGGCACATTCATGCAATTTATGGCGATAGTGCATGTGCAACTGATGTTATGGAACAAATAGCGCACAAACATGTCAATTGTATGGCCTTAATTCCATTAAACAATGTTAAATAAAGAAATGCAACCAATAATGGAAATTAGTGCCACAGACAAACTAGACGTACATGGTATGACAGTACCCATGTGTGAGCAAGCCACAACAAGACTAAATAGTTTAGAAAATTCAATCTCCAACACAGCTGGGTTGGAAAAAATATTAAAATTATCCTTAAATTGTAGAGTAATGCTTAAATGTAACCTTGACGTCGAGCAAGGGCTAGCTAATGGAGCATTGGGTACAGTTGTTGGATTTCAATCATACCCACGTGACAGCAACATTCAGTTTGTCAATATTCGCTTTGATAAAGTTTCAGAAGTGAAAAGGATAGGGCGCTCACCCATGATTGCAGCCCCTCCCCACAGCCGCCTGAGTGATGCACTACCACACCATATCACACCCATTGTGCCTTGTAAGTACACTACTTATAACTGTGCTGTTGGGTGCATGGCCTGCAGCCATGCACTCATGACTGCAGACCCTCCCCACAGCCACCTGACTGATGTTGAATACTAGGGGTGTCTCTGTAGCTCTGAAATGCTGCACTGTTTGTGGCTAGGGCCTAAAATTTTAGGTGTATGTCCATACATTTCAATATATGGTTGTGAAGTGGCATATAACTCCAGTGCTTACAAGTTTCCTTTTGGGTGTATGCTTTGGTGTATGTCATACAGCCTGCAACCATGCACCCAAAGGAACAAGTTACTTACCTGTAACTGTTGTTCTCCAGCATGGGTCTGGCATGGATTCACATGCTCATGAATATTCCCCGTCGTCAGGCCGGGAATCCTCGGTATAGAAAAAAATCAGTATCAGTTTCGTTTCTGATCTGTCTTTCTTAGTAGTAACCAATCACTGGTCTCTGGGTCATACTGTCCCCAGCCAATGACTGCCCTCTCCCTAAGCCCCGCCTCCGGCAGCCATCCTCAGATTTGGTAGCACGTAAAGTGGCAGTATGACCAAGTGAAGAGCCGCAGAGGGGTAGGCGGGAGGGTTCGCATGTGAATCCATGCCAGACCCATGCTGGAGAACAACAGTTGCAGGTAAGTAACTTGTTCCTTCTCCAGCATGGGGTCTGGCATGGATTCACATGCTCATGAATAAGAGAATACATAGCAGTACACACATGCACAACCACGGGAGGTGGCAACAGGCTCAACATTAAGCAATACAACAATTCAACATTAAGCAACTCTTACCACCTCACCAGGCTCACCTTAGGCGAACAGGTTGCGCAGCACTGCTTGGCCGACCCTGGACTCCTCCCTGGAGTCCCGATCGACGCAGTAGAATCTTGTGAGGGTGTGCGTCGACCTCCACGTCGCAGCCCTGCAGATGTCCAGCAGGGGCACACCAGGCAGGAACGCCGTGGTAGCAGCGATCGCTGTGGTCAAATGGGCCCTCGGACGGCCGGGCAGCTGTCGGTTTGCCAACCGGTGACAGTGCATGATGCAGCCGGAGAGCCATCTGGAAATGGAAGCCTTCGAGAGAGCCTTCCCTTGATTCACAGTCCCAAAGTTCTCAAACAGTTGTGACGTCTTCTGAAAACTCTTCGTGCGGTCCACGTAGAACTTCAGCGCTCTAGCTACATCCAGCGAGTGCAAAGTCCTCTCAGCCGGCGACGAAGGCGACGGGAAGAAAACTGGCAACACCAAGGGCTCGTTGAGGTGGAAGTCCGACGGCACCTCGGGCATAAAGGATGGGTGTGTCCTCAGCACCACCCTCGTGTCATGAAAAGTCAAGTATGGAGGCTTGCAAGATAGGGCCTGGATCTCTCACACTCGCCGTGCGGAGGTGATGGCCACGAGGAAAGCTGTCTTCCACGACAGGAACTTCAAAGGCGCCGAATGCATAGACTCGAATGGGGCCCCCATGAGCTTGGTCAGCACCACATTAAGCTCCCACGCCGGGGCAGGAGCCTTCACCGGCGGGAATGATCGGAATAGTCCCTTCATGAATTCTTTCACCAGGCGATGAGACCACAGGGACGCCCGTCCTGTCGTCCTGGTATATCGAGAGATTGCAGCCAGATGTATTTTGATGGAGGCGTGAGCCAGTCCAGCTTTGGCCAGCGACAGTAGGTACGGCAGTACTTGAGGGGCCGTAATCCGCAGAGGGTTAATCTTCTGTGCACGGCACCAGACAGAGAACCTCTTCCATTTATGTCCGTAGCACCTGAGAGTTGAGGACGCCCTGGCCTTTGCAAGAACCTCTCTGCAGTCAGCCGGGATGTCGTACCCTCCAAACTCTAGAGCTGCAGGAGCCAGGCCTGCAAGTTCAGCGACTTCGGGTTGTGGTGAAGAATGGCGCCTCCTTCTCTGGAGAGAAGGTCTGCGTCCGTCGGCAGCTTGACTGGTGGGGACGTTGACAAGTCCAGACGGTCCGGGAACCAGATCTGCCTCGGCCACGCCGGTGTGACGAGGATCATCCTGCACCGGGACCTCTTGAGATGGTTGATGCGCCGGAGCAGCAACGGCAGCGGAGGGAACGCATAAAGAAATAGGCCGTCCCAGGGGAACGAGACAGCATCGGCCATGCTCCTCCGCTGGGGGAACCTCCGGCACTTGGAATTCGTTGCCGTTGCGAAGAGATCGATTTGGGGTTCACCCCATCGTCGGAAGAGTCGATCCACTTGATCCTGGCGTAGTTCCCACTCGTGGCACGAGTGCAGCGCCCTGCTGAGTGAGTCGGCGATAGTGTTTTTTATTCCTGCCAGATGAAGAGGCACCAGAAACATCCCTTGGGTGACGGCCCAATGCCACAGATCCTGGGCTTCCTTGGATAGGGCCGGGGACCTGGTTCCACCCCGCTTACGGATGTAGAACATCGTGGTGGTAATGTCGGTGAAGATCCTCACCACCTTGCCCTTGAGGGATGGAAGAAAGGACCTGAGGGCCCAGAACACAGCGCAGAGCCCCAAGATGTTGATGTGGAGAGACTTCTCCTCCGGGAGCCAAAGGCCTTTCGCGTGAAGATCTCTGGAGTGTGCTCCCCAACCTTCCAGGGAGGCGTCCGTCGTCACCGTCACCTGGTGAGCTGGGGTCTGAAAGTCTGTGCCCGCCGACAGATAGGAGCGGGTACTCCACCACCGGATCGCCTGACGGAACGTCTCGTTGAGAGGGATCCTGTCCTCGAAGCTGCCCGTCGACTGTATCCAGCGGGCGTCGAGGAACTCCTGTAAGGGTCTCATCCGAAGCCTGCGCAACATTAAGATAAATGCAGGAGGACATCATCCGAGGAGGGACTTGATGGATCTTACCCTGGCCATGTCCGTGGCTAGCAGACGCTGCACCTTGCCCAGAATGGTCCTGGTCCTTTCCTCCGACGGCGAGGCCAGCCGTGCCACTGTGTCGAGCTTGGCTCCCAGAAACAGGGCGACTTGCGACAGAACCAGGTGGGATTTTGGAAAGTTGATGGAGAATCCCAGGTCTGTGAGCAGCTGGACGGTCTTCGCAGTGTGCTCCACAGCGAGCTCCCTTGTCCTTGCCCGGATGAGCCAGTCGTCCAGGTAGGGGTTGGATCCCCTGTAGGCGCAGCCGCGCCGCCACCGGTGCGAGGCACTTGGTGAACACCCTGGGTGCCGACTTCAATCCAAACGAGAGGGCCTTGAACTGGTAGTGCCGCCCTTGGACCATGAACCTGAGGAACTTTCGGTGTCTTTTTAGAATGGGGATGTGGAAGTACGCATCCTCCAAGTCCAACGTCGACAGGAAATTGCCCTCCTCCAGCTGTCCCAGCACATGCTGGAGGGTGACCATACGGAACTTCTGTGCCTTGATGTACTTGTTCAGTCTTCGTAGGTCCAGGATGGGGCGCCATCCTCCTGTCTTCTTTTTTACGAGGAAGTACCTTGAGTAAACTCCGGAGCCCCGAAGCCTCTTTGGGACGAGATCGATGGCACCCTTCTTGAGCATCGCCCTTACTTCCAACAGTAGTTGAGGGATGTGATTTTCCTTCCTGGCCACGGGTGGAACGCGAGGGCACTTCTTCTGAAACTCGAGGGCGTGCCCTTGGGCCAGGGCGTCCAGCACCCAACAGTTGGTGGAGATGGACTCCCACACGCTGACGAACCTCGCCAGCCGGCCTCCCACCGGGGTGCTTCGGCGGGGGCCCGACCCCACGGTCGGTTCAATCTTGTTTGGAGGCCGCCTTGCCTCCTTGACCTCCTTGACGACGACGGGCACCACCTGACTTGCCGCGTCCCCTGTAGGCTTCCTGGGACGAAGATCTTGCCGCTTGGCGGTAAGTGGAGGAGCCACTGCCGGGTCCCTTGGAGGCATCTTGTCTACCTCCGGAGCTCCGAAAGGACGGCCCTCGTTGTTGGAGCACTCCCAGTGCCCGGGCAGTCTCTGTCTGTCTTGATGGCCTGAAGGGACTCATCAACCGCCTTCCCAAACATGTTGTTCCAGTCGAAGGGCATGTCCAAAACCTTGTTTTGTACATCCTGGCGGAAATCCGTGGCCTTGCGCCATCCTCGTCGTCTCAAGCAAACGCCGTTGCCCAACTGACGGAAACCGGTGTCGGCGATGTCCGTTGCCACCGTGATGGCGTGGTCCGAAGCAATCTCCCCCTCCTGTAGGATTTCAAAGGCCTCAGCCCTTTTGGCGTCCGGAAGGAAGTCTAACAGAGGGGCGATTTTGAACCACAACTCGAAGTCGTAACGGGCGTTGGCCGCCTTGATAGTCGTCGCTGCGGATGAGATGATCCGTCATCCCATTGTGTCCAACTTCCTGCCCTCGCCGTCCGGCGGGGAAGTTGATGTCGAGGCCGATGCCCCCCCAGCTTTCTTCCTTGCCGCCGCCGAGACGACCGAATCCGGGGTAGGTTGTGCCCGAAGGCACAAGGGGGCAGCATTGGGGACCCGGTACTTCTTCTCATACCGGTCCCTCTTTGCCGGCGCCATGGCAGGGTTCTTGAGGAGGGCGAGCCCCTCATCCCAGATGTCATCAAGAAGCGGTACGGCGAGGACCGTCTTCCTTTTAGCCTTGCGCCGTTGGTAAAGGAACCCTTCTTTCTTCTTTTCTTCTGGGCAGAGCTGGAAAAGCTCGGATGCCCTGGAAATCATGGCATGAAAGGATCCAATTTTGTCGGGCGGGGACGCCCGAGCAGGGGGCGACGGGGGACACGTCCCGTCGTCACCACCGTCGTCATCTGTACCTGTCGTAGCCGTGTCCGTGCCTGTATCAACCCCGTGGGTAGTAGACCGGGGGGGAAGGCAGAGCAGGCTGCAGAAGTGGGAGAGGTGGCGTAGGATGCGTCCTCCTCCTCTTATGCGGTGGACTCTCCGAAGGTCCTGGCTCCGGTTCCCCCGTCGGGTCTGGCTCAGGTACCTCCGTCGGGGGGGAGGGGCAACCTTGTCCTTATCTCCGAGCATAAGGACTGAATCGTTGACAAAATGGCCGCCGAGGTGTCCTGCGGCGCCGGAAACGACGGGCGCGAGGGCTCCTGAGGAGCCTTGTCGGCAACACCGTCGCTCTCGTCGTCGCCCTCGTCGGGATCCCTCCCGATGGGCTGGGCCTCTTCCATGACTTCGATGAGCTCTTCTTCAGAGGTCGTGTCCGTATCCACGATGGCCACCAGCCCCTCCCCCACCTTTTCCAACGAGGACTTTGTGGGGGTCTTCTCAATGGGCCTGAAAGACGACTCCCTCCGCAGTGGCAGGGAGACTCTGGGTCCTGAGGGCGCCTCCACTGGTGTAGCCTCCACAGGCTGAGCCAGGGCCGCGGCGACATCCTCAATCGAGGTCTTGGCAGGGTGAATTAAGGCCATCGTCACCTTCTGGACGCCTGGGGCCTTCACCTTGGGGGGAGGGTCCGAGCCTCGCTCCCCCTCTGCCGGAATCTTCGAGATCGACCGGGGCCTCTCCAGAAGCTTCGCCGGGTTCTCGGACTTCCTCTTACCCGAGCCAGAGCGTTGGCTCGTGGTTGATGGCGCCGGGGAGGATGCGCCCTGCCTGGCAGCCAAGGTGCCCGAACGTTCGGCGCTCCCGGTGCCCGCGGACTCGCGGTGCTTAGCCTTTTGTTGGGCCCCCGTCGCCGGGGCACCCTCACAGGACTTAGAAGACCGCTCGGACTTCTTTTTCTTCTTCTCGCCTGACGGGCCCTTCCCTTCCAGCCAGTTGGCGAGACGGAGGTGGCGATCCTTCATGGTCCGCTCCGACATGTTGCCACAAAACGCACAGTCCTTCTCCTTGTGCGTCTTGTCCTCATGGAGACAGTAGAGGCATAACGAATGCTCGTCCTCCTTGAAAACATTATGAAGCTGGCATCCAGGCCAGGTCCTGAACAGCTTCCCGGGCGTCGAGCTTCCTTTCTCCTGGGCCATGTCCGGGGTAGGCCTCGGAACTTCTGGAATCCTCCAAAAGCGTAACTCGACGAAATCCTCACCCTTGAGGGGCGTAGAAAACTCCGAAACGGATCCCTGTTGATCGGATGTAGAAACAGTGGAGCTTGAGGCTCTATTTAACCAAAAAATGAGAAAAATCTCATGAAAAAGCGCGAAAACGCAGCAAAAGCTCGAGAGCTACAACACGAGGACTCACAACACTTGAACGTGCGGTAAAAATCTGAGGATGGCTGCCGGAGGCGGGGCTTAGGGAGAGGGCAGTCATTGGCTGGGGGCAGTATGACCCAGAGACCAGTGATTGGTTACTACTAAGAAAGACAGATCAGAAACGAAACTGATACTGATTTTTTTCTATACCGAGGATTCCCGGCCTGACGACGGGGAATATTCATGAGCATGTGAATCCATGCCAGACCCCATGCTGGAGAAAGTACACATCTTGGCCACAACCACCGCACTAGATAAAACCCATGTGGGCTTGTAAGTGAAGAGGTTATATCTTTGTTGTTGGGTGCATGGCCAATGTTCCCTAACACCACACGTGTCCTTACAACAGT
Organism: Ambystoma mexicanum; assembly: GCF_040938575.1. Classification (NCBI taxonomy): domain Eukaryota; kingdom Metazoa; phylum Chordata; class Amphibia; order Caudata; family Ambystomatidae; genus Ambystoma; species Ambystoma mexicanum. The sequence goes on from NC_090934.1 coordinate 729,968,292, forward strand.
TACAAGTTCCCTGTGCACTGCACGGACTGAAATACTGCCCTTATTGGACCCCTCATTTTCTGTGCGTACAAGGTGGCCTTAGAAAATACATCATGAAGAGGTTATAACTTTGTTATTGGGTGCATGGCCCTCGGCCATGCACCCAAGAGTGCAGGGTCTCCCCACAACCACCTCAGTGATGTGTGGTAGTGGGGTTTTTTCTATAGGTGTGGTGTCCTTCAGTGCTTCTGGCCAGAGGCTTCACTCCTAGCTGTATGTCCATAGATATTACATGGGATGGGTGTGCAGTGGCTTGCACGTCCAGTACTTATAACTTTGTTCTTGGGTGCATGGCCTTCGACAATGCACCCAAGACTGCACACACTTCCCGACAACTTGGCAATCAATACGCAATACTACGGGTGTATCCATGGGTGAGACATGCTGCGGTGGTTGTGGCCAGGGACTGCACCATGCGACACCCATGGCGGCGTACTAATGAATGTAATAATACCCATAGGAAAAAGTAGTGCAATTACGGCATGTCAATTTCAATGTTCGCTACCACTACGCGTGTCCTTACAACAGTTACAAGTTTCCTGTGCACTGCATGGACTGAAATGCTACCGTTATTACACCCCTCATTTTCTGTGCGTACAAGGTCGCCATAGAAAATACATCATGAAGACCGACCCCCAGAACAAATGCATTGATCACCCATGTCTTACTGTCTGAACCTTTCCCAACGCTCTCAGACACAGCAAAAGAGTTTTATAAATATAGCATGTGTACGCTGGTTGTTGCTCCGCTATCGGCGGATCCAAGATGTCGGGTGCATCCAAACAATCTGACGCAGAACACGTCTCGGTATCTTCTCCGTGGACCGAACAGGGAAGTGTGACCGCGAAACGGACAGATACTTTTTGGTCATTTTAATGGAAAGTACTGCACAGAAGGTCACCAAATTTACAAAAGAACGCTTTCTGGACCAAGCCCGTGTACCTGCCGAAAATTTCATGAAAATCTGTCCAGCAACTTAACCATAACTACACAGCCACTACCGTGACTGATATATATATACACACACATGGGATACATTACTCACCGTAATCGTATTTCTGATGCTTGTATCTGCTTAGATTCACATGCTGTGCATAGGCCGACATCTAGTGGAAGCTGCGGAGTATTACAGTTTGTTTTTCGAAACTCAAAAATGGGCGTCGGCAGGGGCGTGCCAGTAATACTATCCCTAGTGTGACGTCCACTGTACCCATGATCCCTCACGCGTCTAGGACCCTCAGATTGTATTTTTTCTGACTTGAGGTAGCATGAGGAGTAGCGCGAGTACAGATAATCCAAGCAGATAGATAGAAAGATAAGACTACAAGCATCCATGCACCTTCTCTCAGAGGGGAGGAAGGGTGGGTTGCATGTGAATCCAAGCAGATACAAGCATCAGAAATACGATTACGGTAAGCAATGTATCCCTTCTGAGGCTTGTGGAATCTGCTTCGATCACATGCTGTGCATAGATTAGCGAGCAGTGTTAGAAGGAGGTGGGATGTGAGAAGGGTCATGAGCAAATAAATGTCTTAGAACCGCTTATCCCACTTGAGTATCTGTCTTGGAATGGGTGTCAATGCAGTAGTGCTGAGTAAAAGTGTGAATGGAGCTCCAAGTAGCGGCTTTGCAAATGGTGTCAAGGGGAACATTTGCAATGAAAGCCAGAGTGGCCCTAATGCCTCTTGTAGAGTGGGCTCTTGGCATGAAAGGCAGAGTTTTTCCAGAAAGGGAGGAACACAGCTGGATACAGTTAACAATCCACTTAGAGATGGCACCTTTAGAGACGCGATGAGACAAACAGCTGGTCTGTTTTCCTCAGCGGTCTGGTCTTGTTTACATAGTAGAGGACCGCCCTACGCACATCTAGGGTGTGTAGTTTCACCTCAGCCTAGCTTTGTTGGTCTTGGAGGAAAGCCGGAAGCTCAATGGACTGGTTCACGTGGAATTTTGAAATAAACTTAGGTGAGAACCTAGGGTGTGTACGTAAAACCAGTTTATCTTTATGAACTGTAAAGAATGGATCCTGCACTGACAGAGCCTGAATTTCGCTGACCCTTCTTATAGATGTAATTGCTACTATGAAGGCCGTCTTATAGGTCAGGTGTTTGAGACTGCTTTTATGCATGGGTTCGAATGGGGGGCCAATGAGTTTAGACAGCACCACGTTAAGGTCCCATCCTGGTGGTGGGTTTGAAATAGGAGGGTGAAGTCTCTTTACTCCTTCCATGAAAGCTTTAACCACTGGTATTTTCCACCACAACACCTTGTTATGGGAGGTGGTGTATGCTGACAGCGCTGCCTGGTGTACCTTCAGTGAGTTAAATACCAGTCCTGCATCCAGCAGGTGGAGCATGTATGTAACAATTGTGGAAGGAGTGCAATCAACCGGGATGATTTGCTTATTCTGGCACCAGATAAATCTTTTCCATTTGTCAAAGTAGCAGTGCCTCGTGTTTGGCTTCCTGGATTCTTTTAGGATGTCCATACATCTCTGTGGTAATTTGAGATGTCCGAACTCTATGACCTCAGGAGCCATGCTGCCAGGTTCATTGAGTTGGGTTGAGGATGCACTGTTTGACCTTGGTGCTGGGACAGTAGGTTGTACCAGCCCGGGAGTTTGATGGGTTAGCACACCGCTAGTCTGCGTAAGTGTGGGAACCACGGTTGTCTCGCCCACATGAGAGCAACTAGGACGAGCGTCATCGATTCTCTGTTCATCTTGTTGACCACCTTCCTGATGAGAGGTGTTGGTGGAAAAGCGTACGCAAACATCCCTGACCAGTTCATCCACAGGGCATTCCCCTGGGAGTCTGGCTGGGGGAACCTGGATGCAAGTCCTGGGCACTGTCGGTTTTCACTTGTGGCGAATAGGTCTATAGAGGGGAAGCCCCACTGAGAGAAGATATCTTCTACGATTTCTCTGTGTAGACACCATTCGTGTTCCTCTGGGAGGGGATCTCTGCTCAAAGCGTCCGCCAGAGAATTGAGATCCCCTGGAACAGGTTGAGATGACAGGAAGATGTTCCATCTGAGTGCCCATATCCAAATTCTCTGGGCAAGCTTGGACAGATTTGGCGAACGTGTCCCTCCTTGCTTGTTCAGGTAAAACATGGCTGTAGTGAAGTCCGTTCGGATCTGCACTGATAGATTCAACAGGTAGGGCTCGAACGCTTGAAGCATTCTGAATAATGCCAGAAGTTCTAGCAGGTTGATATGATTCTTGGCCACTGAGTGAGACCAGAGACCCTGAGCTGGGTGGTGGCGATGGTGAGCTCCCCACCCTGTCAGACATGCATCGGTTGCGACTACCGCCTGTAGCTCGGGATCGTAAAAGGGTTTCCCCTTGGACAGATTTTCTCTTGTCCACCAGTGAAGGCTTTGTACAAGTGTTGGCGAAACGACCACTAGATCATCCCACTGACCACTTGCCTGAGACCACTGTTTTGCCAACCATTCCTGCATGGGACGCATGCGCAGGCGCGCATGGGGGACCAGGTAAATACATGACGCCATCATGCCCAGCAAACGCATTGCTTTGCGTACCGTTATCTGGTGACCGGTCTGATATTGTGGAATTTGCAGAAGTATATTCCGAATTCTTTCCTCTGATAGAAAGGTCAACCCCTCTTGTTTGTCTAGGATAGCTCCTAGGAACTGTTTGGAGGTGCTTGGCACCAGACTTGACTTTTTCTTGTTTAATTCGAAGAGGAGGTCGATCGTTCTTTGAATGTTTGTTCTGCAAATTACTGGGGTCTCCCCCGTGATGAGCCAGTTGTCCAGGTAAGGGTACACCGGGATTGCCTCCCTGCGTAGGTGTGCTGCCGCCACCGCCAGTACCTTGGTGAATACCCTTGGAGCCGAAGCTATCCCGAAGGGCAGTACCTTGAACTGGTAGTGCCGACTGTCCACCTTGAAGCGCAAGTACTTTTTGTGCGCTGGGAACATGGAAATATGAAAATAGGCATCTTTCATGTCCAATGTTGCCATGTAATCCGCCTTTTTTAGGAGGGGGATTACCTCTTGTAGAGTAGTCATGCGAAATTTCTGGGGCTTGACATACTTGTTTACAAGGCGTAAATCCAATACTGGGCGCATTGTCAAATCTTTTTTTGGCACAAGGAAGTAAGTTGAATAGATAGCCTTGTTTACCTGGTGTCCTGGGACGAGTTCTATCGCGTCCTTTGCTAGAAGATTGACGATCTCCTCGAGGAGGATCTTCTGGTGGTCCAAAGAATGTATTTTTTGTCGTGGAGGGTGGTCACTGTGGACAGCACCCATCTGTCTGATGTGATCCCTTCCCAAGCTTGGGTGAAGCTGGAAATGCGTGAGAAGGGACCCTGAACGGAGCATCACTGTTTTGGTGGAGGCGTGCCGCCGCCTCTACTGGGGCTGCCTCTACCTTTACCACGTCCTCTCTTATTACCTCTGCCATAACCCTGGGTAGACTGCTGGTTGTTATTGTTCCATGGTGTACCCTGCCCCTGGGAATAGTTAGATCCTCTCTGGGAATTTTGTCCGCGTGGGCGACGAAAATTGCCATTCCCTCTTTGGTTTGGGGGTTTATTGGTTAGTTGGCCTAGGGATTTGAGGGTCTCATACTCGTCCTTGGCATTTTTCAGCGCGTCCTCGACCCCCTTTCCAAAAAATAGATCCGGCTCCACCGGTTTATCTATTAATGATGCTTGGGTTTCGGGTTTGAACCCAGATTGCCGCAACCAAGCATGCCTTTTGATAACAGTACTTTCTGCTATCAATCTGCCGGCGTTATCCGCGGCATCAAAGGTTGCTTTTAAAATGCAACCGGACACAGCTCTTTCCTCTGCCGAAACTTGTGCCAATTGGCTTTTTAAGGGTTCTGGGCCGGAATCTATGAGTACCGCAACTTCTTCCCACTGGTGGCAGTTGTAACTCGCCAACAGGGTGGTGGAGTTGGCAATCCTTGCCTGGTAGGCGGAAGTGGAGGCTACCTTCCTGCCCAAGCCATAAATAGTCTTGCTCTCCTTGTCGGGAGGAGCTTTGGACAGTGACAAGGGTGTTCCTGCCCTCTTACGGGTGTTTGTAACTACCAAGGAGTCCGGTTTCAGATGCCCCCTTATGTACAGTGGGTCTGATTGGGCTGCTCTGAAAAGCTTCTCAATTCTGGGGTTTACTGCCCTAGTGAGATTGGGGTTAACAAGAGAAGGGTCTATTCTTCTTTGTATAGACTTAAGGATAGGGATGGCCTGGGCAACAGGTCTCCTTTCTCCCACTAACTCCTCAGCAAAGACCCTCTCTTCTTGAGCACCTTGGGTGTCAATGTGGAAGTGGTCTGCCGCTCTGGACAGAACTTCATTCAAGAGAGGCTGGTTGTCAACAGGGGAGTCGGTAACCGGGGGTTCTTTATCTACCGGGGAATCTACCCTGTAGGTTTCTGGGTCGTCGTCCTCCTCCTCCTCCTCCTCCTCCTCCTCTTGGTCCTCATCATCCCCATAGTAGCCCGTCCCAGTTTGTTCTTCCAACATACCCAAATCTGGATCCTCACAAAAGGATGGATCTACCTGGTATCGAGAATAGGGCTGTATACAGAAGGGGTCTGAAGACTGTGTTGGTGCTTCAACCCGGGACTTCTTACTTGCGGGTATTGGATCCTTAGAGCCTGAGGGTGCTGACCCGTCGGGGGTATAAGAGAGAAAGTGTTCAGGGTTCTTGGCGTAGGAATCTGCCCATGATGACATCCTTGACATGACTCTGTCTATGTCATCACTAGACCATTCTCTTTAACTGGGAATGACTCTTTCTTGGATGGCTTTCCCTGTTTTATCTTGACTAGACCTACTGGTTTGAGCAGGGGTCTTTGGGATAACAGAAGATTGAGACTTGTCCGTGTGTTTATGTGGAGTAGAATGTTTTTGAGGTGTGGAAGGAGGCTGAGACTGCTTCCCCTGTTTTTCCCCTTCCCCGTGGGTGGAAGAGTGTTTACCCTGTTTTTTCGCCCCTTCGGACCCTTTCGACGCCTGGCGCCGAGGTTCAGGGGTAGTGTCCCTATCTCTCGAGCGCGGAGGTTGGGATTCAGGAACAGCCGTTACGCGGCCTGCTGACGCCGACTCCTGGAGTGCAGTCTGGGGATAGAGGTCGTCTTCGTCTTCCGACGATCGAACATCCATTACCTTGGGGAGCGAGGCACTCTTGGCAACAGTGGATGGTTGCCTGGAGTCATGCGACGATCTAGATCGAGAACGCCCAGAGGACACCGATTCGGACCGTTCTCTATGTGCCTCTTTCCGAGTACTCGACGTGTGCGCCGAGTCTCGGTTGGACTTCATGTGTTTTGTGGAAGTGCTGTGGGTAGCGCTTGTGTCGCCGGAGGTTTTACCCATAGCCGCCTTGCCGGATGACCTTCCGAGGTCGGGGACTTGCCCTTGGCTGTCTCTTTACGCCACGTTGCCCTCGCCGTCCGAAAGCACGGCGTCGCTGCCATCGCTGAAGGCGCCCTCTGCTGCCATGGCCTCTTGACGCCTGGTGTGGTGGGCCCAACGCTTGATCGAACGGTCCTTTAGTGTTTTCGGTTTGAACCTACTACACGCTCTGCAGTTCGCCTCAGGGTGGTCCCTCGGGAAGCAGAGATTGCACGTGGCGTGTCTGTCAACCCAAGGGTACTTGCGGTTGCACTTGGGGCAAAATTGAAAAGGGGTACCCTCCATACGCACCTTGTGGCAGCAGGCTAATAAGTGTAGGAATATATAAGAATGTACCTATATACCAAAGAGTGTAGAGTATGTCCACCCCCCACTCTCCCTACTTGCAGGGCCGAGGTCAGAGGCCTTCCAAGGCCCGGGCCGAGGCCAGAGGCCTTCCGAGACCCAGATCCGTCGTGCAGCTCTCAACGGTGGATTCTTTCTCCGGGCCGGCGTCGAGTGTGGAAGTTCGGTGACTCGACGTTGGGATGGAGAAATGGGGAAATATAACAATATTTTTGCAAAAGTATGGCTAAGGCCAGGGAACTCCGTGGAATGCTTCTGACCAGACCAGTATGGCGGAAAAAAACAATTTGAGGGTCCTAGATGCGTGAGGGATCATGGGTACAGTGGACGTCACACTAGGGATAGTATTACTGGCACGCCCTGTGTCGACACCCATTTTCGAGTTTCGAAAAACAAACTAATACTCCGCAGCTTCCTCTAGATGTCAGCCGATGCACAGCATGTGATCTAAGCAGATTCCACAAGCCTCAGAAATATATATATATATATATATATATATATATATATATATATATATATATATATATATATATATATATATGATTGCTAGGAATTCAATCTGAGATACTAAGAACACAGAAAAAGTCTTATAGAGGTGGGCTACCCCAGTGATATTTACAACTTATATGCACTACAGTTGTCATAATACTGCTCTAACAAATTCTTCATTAGTTAAAAAGTCAGGAGTTACCTTCTTGCCTCCTGGAGAAGACAAATCTGGAGGTGGTGTACTGGTAATATTCAAAGGACTCGAGCCACAACTGGAAGGTGATGAACCCCGTATCCTGTAACATACATGTTTTAATTAACACACATACAGACAAACTAAATGTCAGTTAATTTGCAACAATCGAAAATCTGCCTGGCAGAGTATTGCTCAGAATTATTATGGTACACAAAATATACGACAAAAGTATTTTGGGCTATAACCTGAAAGAGATTATAAAGATATCTACATGTATTTGCTGTGCAACTGTTCACCACTGAAGATAATACATTTCTCAACATACCACCAATTGCACTATATCTTCTAATATATTTAACTCCATTGCTTGAAATGCGCTCATCTGATGGAGAGGAACAACCTCAATGGGACTAAAACTGAAATCCTTGCTATTGGCCTGACGGTTACTCCCATTCACTTCCTCACTTGCTACCCAACCAGGGCCATTCCATTTTACCTGCCTAAATCACCATGCATTATTGTTCACAAGCTCAGCATGATATTTGTCCAAAATCTTTCATTCCTCACGCGGTAACCATTATTGAAAGCACATGCTGCAAGCTTAGTTGGTTTATCACAGGTCTTTGCCAAGAAGGCCTAGCTTTCTGGAGCAATTGTGCACGAAACACATGAAATGGAGAGGGAACATGTTCTGCAGTAGTATAGGATGCATACCTGGTTTGAAAAGGTGGAACAAGGGGCAGAGAATGTTACAGAAAAGCTTAACGAGAATGGCAGGTTACATATGTAGGAATGCATGGACAATAAAGATGCTCCTTAAAAGGTGGGTCTTGAGATTTTTCAGATTTGCACTAAGGAATGAGAGAGCCAAATGTTGAAGAGCATGAGACTCCACAGTCTGGGGCAAAGAAATGAGAATGCCTGTCGCACGTTTCTTTCTCTTTTGTATTTCTGGAGCTCGAATCTGGCGAGGGATTGGATCTTGGTGTTGTGAAGTCCATTGGAGATGGAGAGGGGCTCTATCATGTAGTAGGTAGATTGTACAATCCCTGGCCCTCATTAGGACCCTGGCGTTAAGGGGTTAACGGCGCCGTAAAAGGTGTCGGCGTCGTTAAACCCTTAACGCCTTACTACGAGACCAGCCGTTAAAGTAGGGGCCCGCAAAGGGACTCTCGAGGTAAGTACGGTACCACAATTTGCGGTACCGTACTTACCGCCTTCCCCATTCCCATTATGCCCTATGGGGCAAAAATGGGGAAGGGCCATGGTGGCATGGGGAATTAATGCCCCACCAACCTTGGAATGGAGTGGTAATTCCCCATTCCGTCATGGCGGACTCCGCCGGAGTCCTAATGAGGGCCCCTGCCTTGTAGGTGATACCACCGACATTGTCAGTCAGCTGGCCTGCAGAGGGAGTAAGTGTATCTTGGTAAATGTGGATGTAATGTGTTTGAATTTGCATTGCCAGAGATGTTCAGCAGCATGGAAGATACTTTTCCTCTCATCAGAGATGTAGGGATATCTTTGTGCAGCGCCTTCCCTCCATACATATTGGTCAAGACTAGAGCCTGAATGTGAGACTTGAAATTGGATTCTCATAGGAAGGGATTGATATCATGCAAGCAGTTTGGTTACAGGTCATTAAATCGCTGGAAAACCAGCTTTTAAAATAAATAACGTAACTTGAATGTCGTTTACATAAATAATGCTTATGTTTTTGCATCGTAAATAATTTCGTATCACATATTGTTTCTCTGTCATCTAGTGGACCTTTATGGCATAACAAGACAGTTAAACAATATGCAGAATCTCATTTCTTACACACAATATTAATGTGTCTAATATATAACATATTTTGTATATTTACAGGGGCACCCCCCAAACGCCCTTACTGCCCCTCCCCCAATCTCAACCCCATCGTACACCTTTACACAACCCCACGGCCTCCCTACTATCCCTTCACTTCCCCCAAACACCAACACCCAACGCCTTAACTTTAGAATTGTATCCAGTCATTATCATTGCTAATCACATGACAATGTTTTTTTTTCTCCAAATCAAATGTTTTAAAAATGATACTTTTGTCACTGTATTTTTTAAATAGAGTTTGCAGAAGGTTAGTTAATAACATGCTGTCCTCTGGGCAATGTGGGTTTTGAAGCAGTGTGGCTATCTATGTAGAAGCTACGCGATTAAGGGCCCGATTCATGGAAGTGTGCAAAGTGTATTTTTGCCAAGTCCTTGCAGTCATTTTGTACAGCAAAAATGATTATGCGCTGACTTTACCTGGGCTTTGCACTGCAAAAATACACTTTGCACAGTTCCATGAATCAGGGTTTGTGTCGGCAGTGCAAAGTCACTTTTCAGCAGTGCAAAGTCACTTTGAACCAGGCATATATTCCATGAATCGGACCCTTAGTGTGCAGAGTCAGCTATGGGGAGTGTCACTAAGTGTTTGTAGCTGAATGTGGGAATGGGGGCAGTAAGCTACCCCCATCCCATCTAATTTGACCAGGACAAAGTTCAGCATGAGCACTGGGAACCCCAAATATACACCCATGGCTACTTATGCACTGTATTCCTGCAATTTCTTTTCCTTCCACTGAAACAAGTAAAAGCATCTAAGGGATTGTTTGCTTACCTATGGATCTCCATAATTTCTTCAGCAATCATTCTGCCTATTTTGCCAGCCCCAGCCCGTGTTCCACCAGGAATTCCAGGAACTGTGGGATGTGTCCTTTTTGTAGCACCTGCATAATGTGTCAATTTTAAAGTACATCATGAACTGAAATAGTAAAATCCTATGACAACTGCTATCCTAGATAAAACATTAAAAACACAATTTTACCAAACACTGGATTTCATTTATCTTATGGAACAAAAGTAAAGTATTTTAATGGATGAAAAAACAGGTGCACTTGACATCTTTTTAACTAAGAAGCTGATTGTAATTGTAATTTGCTAACAACCAGGTTTTTATAAAATGACAAATGAGATGAAAATTTGTTGTGTCAAGACATCACAGAATAAATTATTAAAAAGAGAAAGAACAAATGTAAACAATGTCTTTACATTATGAAAGACATTCCACACTTATGTAATTTATACTATTTTTTAAATAGTAAAATAAGAAAAGCTGGGATAATACAAGTAAGCATTTCTTAAGATTGATAGTGCGCCAGTCAAATGAAATGCATCACACACACATGCACACCGCCACCCACCAAAAACGAGAAATACACAATTTAACCTGTTCCTTCACAGCCAAAGTTGGCATCTGGTTAGCCATTGATTGGATTTGGTTGTTAGAGTTGTTAACAACTTTGTATACCTGATATATAGGATCATTAAGGCTTGACAAGAGGTGCTGCAAATCTGATAGAGCTAGTAAGGTTATTGTCTCTATTTCTATTAATTGTTAATGCATGTTGTGAGCTATTGTAAGAGTCGGACACATATGTATACTGTTGTTGCTTTATTAAAAGAAACGAGTTTGAAAAAAGCCCATCTTTCCCCAACTCTAGGAGTTAACAACAAAACGAACTACGGTCTCTGTCAAGATGTCCAAAGTAAAAGTCTTCTGTCCTATGTCCAAAATTCTACGCTGACCCCCTCTCGCTAAACCTATCAAATTGAAAAAGGGCTTAATGTTCTCTAGCTGGCACTTGCAGCTGTAGTTCACGAGTCAAACTCCAAAAGGGTGTCAAAGAAATAAACAACCAACGGTTTCAGCATCATTGGAAGGTGGTTCCCTTCCCCTAAATTTTAGTTCTCTCACAGTTGACAGTCTCATAAGCGCCAAGAGGGTGTACGCCTTCTCTCAGCCATTCCACCACTTTCAAATATATGGGAAGCCTTTCCTTTTAAGGGACAGGCTTCTCTTCCCCGAGGTTTCACACATTTGTAAGGTTTTTTTACTTTCTCCTCTTGCTTGTTTTCAGCACAGTGGGTTACAAGTTTCACCCAGAAACAACAAGAAAGTATTTCCGTCCTCTGGGTCTGGGTCTTTGAACTATTTTTAAATAATTTGTAATGGTTTGCCTTGTGGAGAAATGACCCTCTTCTCTTGGTAGAAAGGATTTCTATCTCTCCAAGTTCACAACAAAAGGAAAAAACAAGAAGTCACTCCTTCCCTGCTTGGTCTTTTCAATCCTTCCCAAAACTTGCTTTCTTTCCTTGTTTGTATTCAACACAGTTCTGGGGGGAGTTTCCTGACTCAAACAAAAGAGGCCTGGTGTACTATCCTGCCAGGACTTGGTTAAGGCTTGACTACTTGTATTTTGGATGCGGGTCCCAGACGCGCATTCAAATTACCTGGTATACTCGCCTGCCAGGATTTTATCAGATATCTTTATTTTCTTTTTTTTGGGTGTGGGTCCTGATGCCACACATTTGTTAGTGTAGACATTGTGACGAACCTGGCGAAGTTATCACTTGACCCGGGGAAGGGTCTTCCCTCATGTGGGCAGGGAAGGGCAGAGGTTACCTGACTCCAACCCTGTGGGTGGCTATCTGCGGGTACTATTCGTTAGAAATACCTTAAGGTAGCTTTATGCTTTTCAGAAAGGCTCACTACGGTTTTCGATTATTTTTCATTTTACAAATATTTTCTTATAAAGACTACATAAGACAATTTTTTGTTCTTCTTAAAAAGTCCTTCTGAAAAGTCCACGCAGGTCAAGGGAGCGATGTTGTGCGACGCAGGACCGCAGGAAATGCTGCCCGTTGATACATAGCACGTTGCGCTACATCCACGCATTGGATCCTTTAAGAAGCAAGGAACGGACCCTTTGCAGCAAAGCCCACACAGGCCATGGGCGTGGTGTTGTGCGACGCATGTTTTTGGCGATGAAGGGGTAGCTGCGCAAAGTGCAATCATGCTTTGCAGCCGCCGACCAGCAGCAGCCGTAAGGTAAGAAAGGTGCGGGCAGCAAGAGCAGCCACTACCGATCTCTGCTAAACTGCCCTGTCTTGCGCGTACATCTACTTAACCGCTTGTCTTAACATGCTCTGTCTCAGCACAACCTTATCCTTTCCCCTCTTGCGGTTAGCTGTACTTTGTGTTTTGTGAGTCTCTGCTGTATCCTGAGGCTGCTGTGCCTCCTCACGGTTAGCTGCCGTGATTTCTATGTCCCCCCCCCCCCCCCGCTCCCCAAGAGGTTCCTACTCTACTGTTGGTTACTCCTGGCTACTGTGTTCTGCAGTGTCCATTAGGCTCTCTCCCACTCTCTATGTTCCCACTCCACTGTGGTTACTGTTTGCTGTTTTGTTCACTCAGTCCCCCCACCCCCACCCCAGGTTGAGCTCTGTTGCTCCCGCTGTGTCATTGTAATCTCCTTGTGGTGTGCCACCTGCCTTGCTTCTTGTTGTGTTCCCTACTGTGTGACCACCTCACCCTCACTTCTTTGCATCCTGTGTTGTACAGTGCTGGGCTGTGCTCCTCTCCTTCTCTCGTCTTCTCTCACTTCCTCCAAATTTCCTCCTCGCACTCTCTATCGTGCTCTTGATTTCTCCCATCTACTCCAAAAGCTACTCTATCTCCTATCCTATCCCTTTCAATAAGTCTGGAAAGAAAAAGTTAGAGGGATATCCTGGTCTCCTTCCCATCACTGATATCTACACCAGTGCTTCCTCTAGACAGACTCTCACCAACATCCTCTTTGTCGTTCCCTCTCCAGACCTATGGACCCCTCATATGGTCTCTGTTCTCTCTTCTTTCTCCTCCTCTCCCATTAATGGTGGCACCCGATGGGAGGTCATCTTGACCTCCCTCCATTCCTCCAAAGCCATCATCAGTGTCTATCTAAATGGTACCACCATGGTCCAGGGCTGTCAAACCAACCTCCTCCTTCTTGATAGACGTCTCCCGTGTCTTATTAACTTCCTCCCTTCTCCTGCTACTCCGACCACCTCTCTAGGTTCTCTGCCGCCTCCATCATCCTCCTCCGCCTCCACTCTAGCACACCCCTCCTCCTCCTCTCTGGCCCCTATGCCACCTCCGTCTACTGCCTCTGCCAACTCTCGGCCACTTCTGCTGGGTGTACCTCACTCCTGTACCCCACCCCCGGAAGTCTTTCAAATGTGGCAACCTGCTCCACGTCGCTACTCTCAACTCTCGTTCTGCTGTCAAATACTCCTCTGACATCTGCCACCTCCTCAAAGACCTTGACCTGGATGTCCTCTCTCTCACAGAGACATGGTTCATGGCCAGCTCCGTCACAAAATTGACACTCTACTCCCTGAGGGCTACACGATCTCCGAGCCCAGAATCAACCGGCCCAGAGGTGGAGTCACTCTGATCTTTCCTGAGCGGGTCCCTGCTTCCGTCATTCCTAGGCAGGCCTATTCCGCCTTCGAATGCCTGGTCTGCAGGCTCTCTATCTCTCCTGTCCTCTCCCCGACTGTGGCCACCATCTACAGGCCAAACCACCGACTTCCTCTTAGAATGGGCTGACCTCTCCTCTTCTCTCCTTGCCTCTACCGCTCAACATCTCCTCCTTGGAGATCTCGACATCCACCTAGATGCTTTTAATCCCTCCTCCGGGCTCTTCCGCAACCTTTGTGACTCTCCCCTTTCCATTCTACTCTCTGGTCCGACACGCTCTGCTGGAGATACCTTGGATGTTCTCAGCTCCTCAGACATTCCCCTCTCTAACCTTCTCACCACTCCTCTCTTCTACTGACCACTTTCTGCTCTCCTCCCACTTGAAACTTCTCGTCCCCCAGGCAAAGCCCTCCCCAGTACTGCCACCCTCCTTCTCAGTCATTAGTCATTCGGCCCATGAAGCGAGTCTCAGTGACCACCTTTGCCTCCACTTTCTTGGTTTTGTACGATCGGACCGAAATAAAAGGTCTGACCGTACAAAACGACCGAAAAATGCTACCACCAAAGGTTCGAACACCAAAAGTTTGAACCTTTTGTGGCAGCATTGCAGGTAAGTAAAAAAAAAAAAATGTTAAAAAAAAGATTGCGGGGGTGTCCCCTGCAACACCCTGCTCACTATACTGTGTGGCATAGTGAGCGGGGTGTTGCGGGGGGACACCCCTGCAGCACACCCACCAAAAAACAAAAACAAATGAAAAAAAATGAAAAAAACCCTGAAAAAAACCCCCAAAAAAACAGGGGCTGTGGGGGGAAACCCCTGCAGCCCCCATAGTATGTTAGTGTGTTTTCATGAGAAAGGTGCAAACTTGGTAGTTCGCACCCATCTCATGCGAACATTCCGGCCACGGCAAAATCATCCGCGGTCGGATCACTTAGAATCACTTTCTCTGCTCTTCTTACTCCTATGGCTGACTCCCACTTTGGCACAGCCCTCTCTAAACGGCATCTTTCTATCTCCAAAACCTTGGCCATCCTTGCCCCTGTCATGAGAATCCATCTGAAGCCTACCTTCAAGTTCAACTCTTGGTATGACTCCAACCTCACTGCCCTGAAATGCAAGTGCAGGATGGCTGAGAGGAAGTGGAGGGTTTTGGGCGCATCCCCTGACTATCTGGCCTCCCACCTGCTCCAAAGGCAATACAGACTCTCTGTCTTCTGCAAGAAGAGGGTCCATATTCAAGCCTGTGTATCTTCGGCCTCTAACAACACAGCCAAACCCTTTAAAATCTGCAAGGAGCTGGCCAATCCTACTGCAGTCTCCCCTTCTCCTGTACCCTCGCAGGCCTTCTGTACGGCTTGGGCTTCTCATTTCACCAATAAAACTCAGGACATCCTGTGTTTGTGTATTTTTTTTATCTCCTCCTCCTCCTCCTCCTCATCCCCTCCAACCCCCCTCTTTGGCCACAGCCTCCTCCTGTCTGACAACACCTGACAATGTTTCTAGACAAGTACGATCTATGAAAGTGTTCTCCAAACAGGTGCTCCCCTGCCCTTCCAGAACTATTAAGGACCGCATTTCCACCCTTGTTCCAGCCTTGGCCGATTTCTGTGATCACTCTTTCACTTCTGCATCTTTCCCCTCTCTCCCCAAGCACTCCCTTGTGCACTCCCTCCTAAAAAAAACATTCTGCCATTCCTACTTCTATCCCTATCGTCTGACTTCTATTACTCCTTTCCTGGGCAAACTCCTGAAAAAGCTGGCCATCTCCCAGCTTACTCTCCACACTCCATCTGTTGGTCATCTCCATGACCATTAGTCTGGCTTCAGAGCAACTAGAAGCACAGAAACTGCTCTCCTGAACACCTGTGAAGATTTGCTCTCTAACCTTGATTCCAGCTCTCCCTCTGTCCTCATCCTCCTTGACCTTTCCTCTGCATTTGATATGGTCAATCACGCCACCCTGATCAATCGACTCTGCAAGAACCTGGGCATCACGGATCAGCCCCTGGTGTGGCTAATCTCCTTCCTCCTGGACCGATCCTCCCATGTCCAACTTGGGTCCTTTCTCGCCACCACCTCTCTCTCTCCACATGTGGTGTCCCCCAGGGCTCTATCCTATCACCCTGGCTCTTCAATGTCTTTCTGGCCCCTTTGGCCCACCTGATCTCCACCTTCTCTTCTAATTTTCAGTGTTATGCGGATGACACTCATCTCTCTTTCAGGCTTCCCTCAGACTCCTCTCCTTCCTCGCTCATTTCCGATTCAGGATTGGTGCTCCTCCAACAATCTCTGCCTTAATGCCAGTAAGACTGAGATCCTTCTCATTGGGACCCCTGCTCTCACTTTCCCTCTCACTCTTGCCACCCTCATTGGGCCCTCTACCCTCGCCTTCCTGTGAGGCAAAAAACCTTGTGTCATCTCCAACTTCACTCTCTCCTTCTCTCCTCACATCTTGGACCTTGCCAAGAAGGTCTTCAAGCTGCACCTCCTCAGAGGTATTCTACCTTTTCTCACCTTCCCCTAGAAGCCCACTGTCTCCAGGCTGGACTACTGCCAACAGCCTCTTTCTCAATCTGTCTAACTCTACTTTTTCGCCCTCTGCAACCAATCCAGAACAGGACTGCAAGACATATCCTTGGCCTCAAGCCCAGGGACTGCAACTCTCCAACTTTAAAATCTCTCAACAGGCTCCCAATGGCTGCAAGGATCAAGTTCAAGACCCGCAGCATTGTCCACAAGTCTTCCTGGAGCCTGGGCCCTCACTATATCCAACTCTCTCTGTCTAAATATCTTCCTTCTAGAGCCCTTTGCTCAGCTACCTGTAACTCTTAGATGACCAGGCGCTTCTCCAAGCAGAGAGTGGGGGGTAGATCGCTCTCCTCTGCAGGTGCCTCTCTCTGGAACAGCCTCCTTGCCCCTCTCAGACTTGAGCCAGACCACCAGAAGTTCCATAAGTGACTCAAGAGCTTCCCTTTCTCCTCTACCTTCTCTCTCTCACTTCCTTGCTAACTTACCTGTCTGCTGCGCTGACTGGTTGCTTGGTACCATCAGTCTCTCACTGGGTACCAGGCACCTCCATGACCAGTCTTCCTTGCACTTCCTCCTTGTCTCTGGAGGATAGCTCAGGGGCAAGGTGCTCGCCTTGGAAGCAAAATGACACTCAGCACCACAGGTTCGATCGCTTAGAAACCTCTGGGTATTAAGTGCATTATAAATAACCTATCATTTCATGTCATACCACGCACCTAGGGGCTGTAACTGTAACCCGTACAGGCTCCTTGCACTTACCCAGAGCCGTGCTGCCCTGGCTGCACTTACTCAAAGCCATGCTGCCCTGATCGCACTTCCCCCTACCCTTTCCCCTCAGCCTTCCCCCTCAGCCTTCCCCCTGCACTTCTCGTTGTCACACTTGCACAATCCAAATGTCACTAGGCGTAGTAGGATTGTTTGTCTTGTCTTACCTCTGTCTCCCCACCTTTGTCTTGTGGCACCTAGAAACACTTTTGTACAGGCACGTTATAAATACTTTATATCATAACTGTGCCACAAACACATTTTGACTTGTGCGGAAATCCGGGGATAGGGGTGGGGTGTCCAAATGTCATGTAGCCAGTAATGTCCAGAGGATCCCAACAGACAACAATGCAAAATGTGGTGCAGATTGGTGGAACAGTGTGGAATTGAATAAGGAACAAGCTTCGCCACAAATCCTGTTAGTTAACATGAACTTTTCACACAACACATAATACAAATCATTACATGTCAAATTCCAATTCCTCATACACAAGAATAAATACCATTACATAATACAAAAATACCAAAAAACTATTACATCAACACATCATATCATTTCCAGCATAAGAGTTTGCTCCACATAAGAATTTGGTATAATTAGCTCTGGATCAAAGTGCAAGTGCATAGGTCATGTCAGTATTCTACGTGTCATCTGCCTGTAGTCCTCTTAGCTTTTTCTCTATGATAGCCCATAGCCGACCAAGATCAATAGTTCTGGATATTTCAATGCCCAATAGACAACAAAGCCAAAAGTGATCTGACTTTATGTGATCCAGATTATGAACAAATTTCCCCAAAAGAACCATTTATTCATTCCTCAACAATAGGCAACAAGTTAGTGAATTCCTGCTAGTTTTGGGCAGATATTCTCCTTTGCATAATCTACAGTATCTATTAGCTTTAGGGATACCAAGTCTAGGTCCTTGCAGCGCTATGGTAGGTAATAAATTGAATCTGAATAATATAAAAAATCACCTCGAATGAGGAGAGTGCCATTGAACCAAATAATTCTGGTGTAGCAAGTCAGTAAAATGTATATGCAAGGAGGTTTTTCAGGTTCAGTCGAGTAACATGCTCGTGGCATGAGCACCAAACCGCACTCCTTTACTTTTTTTGTAAATGATGCTTCAGCTAAGAGAGCTCACTGTCCCATATAGGTGCCCAACCTATTTCATTGTTAAACTTCTTATTGTGTATTTTGAACTCCCTCAGAGAATTCACAGTCACACTTTTCATTGCATCACCTAGTAGCTCCAGGAGTGGGCATGTAGGTTCTTTAATGGCTTTTATGCATAGGTGTCCACGTTTAAGTAGCACCTGTCCCCCAAGAGAAATCAACCCTAAGCAAATGGCCTCTACTGGTATGCAACCTCAAAGGTTTTCTCCAGTTGTCTTCTAGTGTGTTCAACCAGCCAAGTTCATTGTTGCAGTTGGCCTCTAATCCATAAAGGATCGCAGCCATCAGACTCTGCTTGTAGGCTGTTAATATGCCGCTTGTAATGCGCAGTCTTTGCTGCTAATTTACAAAGCACATTATCAAAATGTAGAATAACTATACACATTATTTTCTGATATGTTATAATTCCCAGATGGACAGTCTGGTACACTCTTGTGCACACAATTAAAGAGCATTTTGGAAACTTAAGAGCAACCATATATCTTGAAATTTGACAAATATGCCTGTGATAAAGGGGTTATATGTTTCAGTCATAAAGCACACTGGGCTTGGTTCTCATTTCATTGTTCACAACACTCATCCGAACATTAATGTGTGTACAACCATGAACTTCTTATTCAAACTTCCTCAGTATTTGGATGTGTAGAAAAAATGGTTGATCATCTGTCATGCCACTGGCCCGGTTTGTTCCTGAGATAACGTTTCCACTCTCATACGTTGAGAGCCTTGCTGGGTTCGGAAGCCTCCTGAACAGACATCCTCAGAGTTGATATATGATTTAGAAAATCTGATTCTATGTTGGCAAGTGCAATACAAAATAACGATGAATTTGAATTGGCAGGTTGGATGGCAGTTTACCCAAGGACCTGAAGGTTTGAAAAACCATCTCTTCGAGCAATCTAAATACAATGTTTGAATAAGGACAGTATCGATTTCAGCAAATGCCAATTTTTAACAGTTTCATAATGATTTCAAGGATAACCAAATATCATTTCTAGGTCAGCTAATAACGATCTGGGGTGTAACTGAGATATGGAGGAAGCCTAACCACATTCCACAGCAACCAATTACTTAAATGACCTCAGCAATCATGGAGAGTGCTTCATCCAATTTACTGACAGCCAATGTTCACTCTATATCCAAATGCAGAACATTTGAGATTTCTTAAGAAGTCTAAATGTGGATGAGGACAGTCAATTTAGAAAGCACACATCAAAAACACCAATACATTGATTACCTTCTCCGGATTGAAGCACACTGTCCATACTTTGAGGAGAAGCTGCTAACTGAGGGAAGGTTGCATCTCCACCATCAAGTATGTTGGCACTTTGAAACAAGATAAATATAGTCTTAGAAACAAACCGGAATTCATTAAATCCCTGCGTTTACATGTTGATATAGGATATTAAAATACTGAAATCTACAGCAATGGTGGAAGGTGTTTAAACAACAAGTGTAGGTGAGGTATACAAAATACATTTAAACAATTTAAGCAGAAGTTACTAGCAGGCAATTTCAGAAAAATGTTTTGATTCCACAGGTATGCAGCAAACCAAGGCCCCGTCATTAAAACATCATGTTAAAGTTAATATTTTAATAGATTGGCTGATAATTTCTCTTTTACATGGACATAAACTAAGCGTCTTGCAACATGGTTGAAATTCTGAATCTTTGCTTCTCTGTTAAGTGCATTTTTTCATTTTAGATTTCATTGACAAAATAATACCCAGTTTATACTTGTACAAGTATAAGAAATTATTATATGAAATAACACGGAATTCTCATTGTATGCATGAGTCCAACGGTGGTACAAAACAAGTACTTTATGTCTGTTCTTGCCAGTGATATTTAATCTCTGCCACTTTACCCCTACCTATAGAAATGAAGAAATAGATATTTTGTATGTTTACTGTGCAGAGTCTAATTTACTGCTCTGCAACAGCCACAAAGTTAGCAACATTTTGGCAAGAACTATGTTAAAGAGGTGGATATCCAGCCAAGTGCAAAAACTCCATTCTCGTGTCCATAACAAAGGAAGCAAGCGTAGAGACCATGTCTAAGATCAGCTTGCTGTACCAGCTACATGGCCTCAAGATGCAACACTTTCTGTACTTTGAGCAGCAGTAAGTTCGAGATAGAAATGGAATAAGGAGGAACATGTAGGGGATGGAGCGTAAAGGCCCGCTCAACCACAGACCCAATCTAAGGGTCCTGCATAGAGATTTACCCACCTGGACCAAACTCACGATTTGTTGACTCAAGGTGGGTCCACCCCCGGACCACTGAATGTAGGGTGTGCCGACTGCGAAGCTAAGCAGTTTTGACAGTATCGTAGGAGAACTTCCTAGTGAGGGGCTGGTGCCTGGCGCACGTGCAGGAGAAAGGAGAAGGTACGGAGCTTGTGAGGTGGGTGGAGTGTGTTTGGGTTTGGCAGGAGGGGGTGAGGAACAGTAAGGGGGTACGCCAGGTCACCCAACCCTCATTTAGAAGCAGGTGAGGAGTTGAGGTAGACTCAGAGGAGTCAGAGGAAATGAGACAGGTGGGAGGGTAGTAGTCTAGGAGGCTGGGGAAGCCAGATTGCCAAAAATGAGGGCATTTGGGGGCGTAGCACCCCATTGAGGAGACGGGAATGGGACAGATGTTCAAAGGAACAGGTTTGGGAAATGGGCATGCAAGGGGTGGACTCACATGTGGGAATTCGGCTGGAAGGCAGGAGTTTGCATTCGACCAGCTGGGGTTCAACTGTCCAACATCGAAAACCCTGCACTGTCTGCAACACTGCCCAGAGGAAGGAGGCTCTTCATCGCCACTGGTTTTGGATTCTCTGATGTTTTAGGGATTCAACAAGGACACTTTGAAAACATCTTTCCTGGGACCTGAGGGAAGATTCCTCACTTTTGGCGGCAAAAAGAGGTAAGGTGAACATTATTCTCCTCCACATACTCCTTTTAAATGTACATTAATTTTAAGGCCACATTTTCGTGCTACCAAGGCATGATCTTTGTAGAAGCATTTACACAATTTTATTTCAAAAGGTTTATTTTCACTTTGTTAATTGAGCATAGCTGTTAGTATGTAAGAACATTTATTTCTGCTTCTTACTTGTGCTAATGTATATTTAACCCTTTGTGTAATGTTTTTAATATGTACCTACACATTTTACTTACTCTTCGTTCCAACGGTGTTTAGATGATCAGATACGTATGCCAGTTTCTATCCCATTTTGTTTTTGGACACACTATTTTGTTTTGCTGGCCATAGCTTTTTTGTATTGAGGCTCATGCTTATATTCTACTTTTTTAGAGCTAAATAATATTTAATGTATTTACTGCATGTATCTAGGTATAATTAATTTATATTGCAAAGCATTTAACATTATAGTGTCTTGGTGACGAAGGCAGACTCAATCAGTGAATAGACAAAGTGATTCTAAACCGAAAGTCATTTGATTAGAAAATAGAAAAGTATTACATTGTTTATGGAAAAGAAAATTATTCTATAAGTATCAGTCACAGACAAATCGGAAACAGATTTAACTCTTTGTAAAACAAATCCTTCCAAAGACATCTCTGTGAAGTATCAGCTAAGAGACAGATAAGCCATTTCATAGCATACTATGAGAGGTTGGTGAATTATTGATGCCTGGTTGGAGGGTTACTACATTTAATACTGAATGGAAGAGTAGAGAAGAGGTGATTCATTATTTTGTTGTGGTTGTGGACATAGAAAGTATATGAATAAAGCATATGTTATGTTTTGTTTTATGCCCTGGTGATTGTCTGTATGCCAATAGTAGGGTAAAGGAAGATATCCTGATGGTAACAAGTTGGAAGAGGAAATCGCTTAAGTATATGGGGTTTGAATTAGCAATCAAATGCAACAGGATTTCTGTAGAAGGAGATCGAATTGTATATTGGTATCTGCTACTGCCTTTTAAGACTAACTTGCAAATGGAAGAAGCGTCCTGGTAATTACTTACTCAGAACGATTCCAAAAATTACACTGATCTACTGGGGTGCAGATCATCATTGAATTGGTAGTATAGAGCTCTGGAGCATGGTCCTAGAATATCTACTTTAGTCATACAGGTGAACAAAAAAGGAAACAAAAAGGTAGAGCATCATGCGACTTTAATATGGCAGTTATGAGAGTCGTGGTAAAGAGGCACAGGTAAGCAGAGCATGGTACATTTGGTCCTTGGTACTAAAACAGACAATAGGGTTTCTTGTGAATGAAGGGGTATGTGGCCTGCACTAGGATGAAAAGTGCATTAAACTATCACTATTTTTCATAACATTTGTATGGGCGACAACTATTTCAGGTGCCAGATGGTGTGCAATTAAATAAAAATAGGACATGGAAATGTGAGGTGATTCATAAGTACTATGCTTGAATACATGAAGTTCATAGCAAACTAGCAGGCATTTTCCTTACAAACGTTATAACTGAAGGATTTACGCCTGTACTACCCTGGTTTCTGCCACTAAGCTCTGACAACTGAATAATGTAGTGGAAATACAGAAAAAGTTGCTTACCTGAAACTACAGATCTCCAGCATTGTTCCGTTGCTTAGATTTGAAGGCTGTTGAATATTCCTAATTCTTGGTACATTAACAAAGCAGTTTAAATGTACATAAACAAGATAACGGAACTATCTTAAGTGTTATATCAGTCTCATTTTAGACATTTGCCCTTTAATCAATAGCCAACCACCCCCTTTAGCTCTGGAGATCCAATTACGCATGTTAAGTGTCTACCAAGCCTCACGTAGAGTTGGGGGGCAGGACACATGCAGATCTGTGACAGATGCCAGTGCTGGAGAACTGAAGTTACAGCCAACTCTTTCTTCTCTAGCACTGGGTATTTCATAGTTTCACATGTTGTTGAATAGATTACAAAGTAGTTAAACAGTTACTCGTATGCCAGGGAGAGGAAAGGCTCACCTTAAACAAGCAGGGCTGTCTGTGATTCAGTAAAACCTTAAGACGGTGTGGGTCAACTTCCAAGCTGCAGCCTCAGAGATGTCTTCAAGTGGTCCTGCGGTAGCCGAACAGTAGTAGATGGCATGGCTCTCGTAGAGTGAGGCCCAGTGGTCAAATTGATACAGGTCGATAACCATCTGGCAATGCAGCCTTTCATATCCCTCTGCCTATGCCATTGGATCCAAAGGCAACAAACCAATGAGAGGAGCAGCAAATTCGTTTGGTAGAGGCCCCACAGTATCGTAGTTCCCTTTTTAATACTAGCGAGTGAAGCGTTCTTTCCACTGATGTCAAAGAGTTACTGAATGAGGATAGTAACACCAGCGGTTGGTTAAAATGGAATGATGACGTAAGATATGAGCCATGGTCTGCAGGGGCTTGAAGGACTCCAACCCTCCTGGCTGTGGCCATTGCCACCAAAAAGGCTGTTTACCAAGAAACAAACAATCTAATTTATGCATGGGCTCAAATCGATGGACCATCAACATGAAGACCCACATTTGTTCTTGCAAAAGTGCAATCATTTCTTATAGAAAAAGAAGTCCTCATTAAACTTTCATGAATTCTTTCATGATTCTCCGAGACACAGAAGCATTGGACTGAATAGAATAACGTGAAATAACCACCAAGTGAACTTTAATGGAAGCAAAGGCCAAGCCATCTTTAGCCAGGTGCAGTAAATGAGGGAGGATTCTATGGGGTTGGCAATGATGGATGGATGTGTTGCCTAGAGTGCCATATGCAGACTCCTCTCCACCTTTTATTCTAGCATTTATTGATAGAAATAGCTTTTGCAGCCACCAGGATGTTGCGGCAATCCTGAGGCATTTCTATGTTCTGAACTCAGGCGCCTTGCTTTGAGGTTGAGAGAAAGAGGATTGCGGTGCATAATCTTCACCTACTGCCTGGACAAGGGATTGCATGATAACCAGAGAACACTTATCTGTGCCTGAGAGAGGCTCAGCAGGTCCAAGAACCAGTACTGTATGAAGCACGCAGGAGCGATGAGAATCAATTTGCATGGCTGCAATCTTGGAATGCGCAAGACCCTTAGGCTTAGTGGAAGAAAAAGAAAAGCACAGAGAAAACTTTCTCTCGACTTGATTGATCTCCCAAACGGTCTGGAGCTGAAACCTGCTGGCAAACAATTCACACTTGGAGTTGTATGGAGTAGTAAAGAGATCTATCTTCTATCTTTGGTTTCGGCACGTTTTGAAGATGTAATACACCTGGTTGGTTTCATTTTACATTGCATACAGGAAGATTCCGGCTCTATCTTTTTGTATTGCAATCCCCATAGGGGAAACAGAATTATGAACATGCTGCAGATGACAGCCCACTTCCATAGGTTCTGGGTTTCTGATGACAGAATACGGGATCTGCCCCCCCCCCCCTACTTTGCGCATTGAAAACTGTTGCGTTATTGTCTATGAAAACCCTGATGGTCTTAGTTTGAGAAGCGGCAGGAAAGACTTCAGCACTAGAAACTGCTCTGAGCTCTAGGATGCGTATGTGTTAATGTTGCTCTTAAGCTAGCCCATTTTGCCCAGTGGGCTCCCAAGCTTTCTACAGATATGTCAGTTTTTACTGTCACCTTGTCACGGCTCGCTCCCTTCGCTCCCGTTCCCGCCACTTGGGGGCATGTTTTGGGGTTTATTCCCTACTGGACATTTCCTCCGAACCTTATGTTACAGTGTTGTGATGAATTGGGAGCGCTAAAACCTTATTTTCCAAGTTACTTCCCTTCCGGATCCATTCCAGGTTTTTGGCAGCTAGCATGCTACTTTAATCAAATGACTATGCTTCCCAGAATGCCTGGCTCACTGTTTCACCTCCTCCCTTGCAGGACAAGGTTGGGTGGAGGATAGGCAACACCTGTGGCTGCAGGTGCAGCAGGCGACACACCTGAGGGGTGTGCTCGTTAAGCAGCTTTAAAAGCCTCAGTTTGCTTCAGTCCAGCGCTGGTCATTGTTGCAGTGTTCCTGTTGTTGACTGGTCCCTTGTTCCTTGTTCCTAGCTTTCTTGCCTAGTTCCTAGTTCCTCTGCCCTGGATTTCGGATTCATGTGCTTAATTGATTTCTGCTTTCTGGATTTCCCTTTCTGTCTTCCTCTGTCTGCAGGCAGCCTTTCTCTGTGCTTTACCCTTTGATGCAGCCCAGTTTGCCTGTGTTCTCTGTTTCTTTGATGCTGTCCTTTGCTACTAAAAAACTTGATGCATTAGTCTTTCCCTTTATAGATTTAGCTTCCTGCCTTTTCTCCTTGGATGGGTGGGAAAGGTTTCCTTTTGTGATATCATTTTCCCTGCTCCTGATCATTACTTCCTATTGGGATCCATTCCATGTTTTCCATTGCACTTCTGCATTTATTTCCCATTTGATTATTAGGTGTGGGGTGCTGTTGTAACTAGTCCCTGTGTGAATGCCTTTTGTTTTCCTCTCTATTCTACAATCACAATTCCTACTTGCCCCTTATCTTGGGTCTTATGAATTTAGTTATCCTCCACCCATTGCTGTTATAGCCTTCTGGGTCCCTGTTTGATCTACTGGGTTCGTGAATTTACTGACATTCAAGTGGTCTTTCCGGTCCTCGTGAGTACTGTTTCTAAAGTTCCTTATTCAGTATTATCCAGAGTGTCAGCTCACAGATCCTGCCCTTGCTTGCCCTCTACGTGGGCTTAGCGCTGTCAGTATCTGTAATAGCATAGTGGGTAAGGAGTTTGCCGACTTTCCTTTCAGTCATAAGGAGGTTCTAAGTGCTTACCCCACATCCCTTTTCATATATTGGTATTATTGTTTCACTCTATTTGCACTCCTGGGTTTTAGTATACACGAGTCTTGGGTATTGTATGCACGTTGTTAGATTCAAAGTTGTTCACTGTGCGATTCTGTGCACATTTCCCTTGCCATATTCATTGCCTTCTTCCTTTCTTAACAGAATGACCAGCCGTTATTCCCGTTTGAATATGGCCAGTTTAAGAAAGAAAGGCAGCAAGGCCACTAAAAAGTTTGTACAGAAAGCTTCCCTTACGTTTACCTGTGACAATCAAATCACTGATCCTGACTTAAATGAACTCCTTGACACGAATGGGTATTTACGTGCAAAGTATTTTTCCCACAGTATGGCCCATCGTACATTGCCTGATCCTAGTTCTGTCTTTAATTTTGATCCAGATTCTATGTCCGCACAAGCCTTAGCAGCGGAAAACAACACACTGCTAGATCTATTACACACGAGTACCTCTGTTGTTGAACCCCATGATTCCGGTTGTGCTTTATCTCAGATTGAACAGTTTCATGATTCAAACATAAAGAATGGAGGGGTTCCTTGCATATCTTCTGTTTTCAGCCCTCAGTCTACAGCTTACTCCTCTGTACAAGTACTTACTGTAGTCCCTAATGCCAAGAGGTCTGATGTCAATAATCTGCTTAAGGGAAACACAGACCAAGTCGGTAAGAGAGAGTATAGATCACAAAACCTGCAAGCAGTAAATGACAATGTACAATCAGTGCACATCCGGATGGCTAGGGCAGGATCCAGCCCTGATGCCACCATGCCTTCCCCTGTGCCTACTGATAGGGATGTACAGTTAAGGCGGGGCATGCTAAAAGCTGAACTTGAGGAGTTAAAACAAGAATACATTACTTTACTAGAGGAGAATAAAACCTTACAGTCTTTTCTGAATACACCTCAAACTTTATCCGTTGATGAAGTGAATACTGTTCAGTCCCTGAGTGCGGAGATTTCTGTAGGTCATGATACTTGTCAATATGTAAAATCTATTGGGAGTGAAAGTCCTTTTTCTAGCACAGCACTTATTCAGGGCACAGGTTCTGACAATTGTTCTACCGTTTGTCAGGAATTGCTGTTAGCTGAAGATTTACAAGCCACTCCTTTACCTAAGATTGGTATTATTGTTTCACTCTATTTGCACTCCTGGGTTTTAGTATACACGAGTCTTGGGTATTGTATGCATGTTGTTAGATTCAAAGTTGTTCACTGTGCGATTCCGTGCACATTTCCCTTGCCATATTCATTGCCTTCTTCCTTTCTTAACACACCTGTGAACAGGGCTCCCCAACAGATTGCGTTTGTCCTGCCACTATATGAGTCTTGGGAAATGCTGCCATGAGAGAACATTTGTCATCCCAACTTCCTGAGAACTGGTGCCGCCAGGAATCCAGGAACTCCAGTAGCGGTTGCATGCGTAGGCTGCAATTCTGTATTAGATGAATTGCAAGAACACAGTATGTCAAGAAGAGACTTGTATGCACAATTGCTTTGACTTCAAAAGTCGAATCTTGATCAGGAGTCCTGAATGCGTTTCACTTAACAGCCTTGCTTTTAAAGCTGCGGTTTCTATGATGGCCCCACAAATACAATTTGTTTTATGGACTCCTGAATGGGTTTTCACTGATTTAAAGATCCCCTCTGTTCCATAGTGTGATAAGCTTGCTCTTTTGTAGGGGCCCACATCCACCAGTCGTTCTCAGGAAGTATAGTAGTGAAGACCTCCTTCTCAGGAGAGCAGCCAGGTAGTTGGGGTGAAAATTCCCAAGGCTGAATTCAGACCGAAAGGAAGCAACCTGAATTGAAAAGGTTGGCCTGCCCCCACAAAACGGAAAAAACGTTGAGATGGATCGGGATGTGGAAGTAGGCATCTACAAGGTTGAGGGAAATATCCCAGGTCCAGATCTGGAAGGACTGGGATCTGGGAAAATTGTTGTGGAACCTGAGATTCTGGTTAGATCTCCAGCCTCCAGGCCTTTTCTGAATCGGGAAAGAATAAGCACCACAATTTCTTTTTGTGTGGGGGACATGCTCTTCAGCCTCTTCAAGTAGGAGAGTCTTGACCTCCTCTCACAGGACATGAAGGTGTTCTAACTTCCTGTGCACCGAAGGTGTTATCAGTAGTCTTGGCATAAACTCTAGAATGTGGCTAAAGGCCAGCAGTTACAGCACACATTGACCTGATGTTACCTTTTTCCATAGTGATAGATAATCTGACAGACATGCCCCACTCGAGTGATGAAGTGCAGGGGAGTTTGATGAAGAAAGTGAAGACTGCTTGGATGATCGGCCTTTGGGCTGGGAGGAGAATGTGGCTTGTATTGTTCCCTTGTTGTATAGGAAGATCCAATATAGGACTGCATACAGTACAAGGATTAAATTCCGTCTGGTAACTCCTAATGACATTACGAATAAATTAAGTTTGAAGTCCATGGTATGTAGCAATGATGCCCTTCCAGGATTGACAGCAAGATATTTTTCCAATGTCACGGCCAGATTAATTACAAATATAGTAAATACATCTTTAGAAGAAGGTCTAACACCTGTTCAGCTGATGACCGCTATTATTTCCCTCCCTCTTTTAGATCCTCTTCATTCGAGCAATGACAGACCGGTGGCAGGACTTCTTTGGCTCGCTACAATTCTAGAGAAGGTGGTGTGTTCGCAGTTACAGGATTGTGTTGAAACTAATTCTATTCTTTTTTTTCCCAACTTAGTTTTTATTGAACATTTTTTCATAAAACAGATCATTCAGTAAATCACAAACACCAGAATAACCCCTACCCCCGGCCCCCCACTTATAATTAACCAAGCCCAAACCGGGCTTTGGGGTCTTTAATAACCACTGATTCGGGACCATAAGCCTCAGGTAGGCTGACAAGTAGGGTTCCTGCAATGTAGAACAAGGTGAGTGCTGGAGAGCATTTTCAGAGCAGGGAGCCAGGTGGGGCATTACAGGATAGGAGTCCTCAAAGTCTCCTTGTACCACAGTCCTTGTGCAGGAGCACCACTGTCCAATTCAGCAAGAAGGCCTTCATTGTGTCATGGGTCAGCGCTGTTAATTTCTCATAAGTAAAGATTGCACAGAGTTTAGAAAGCCACTCCGATCTGGAGGGTACCAAGATTCTTTTCCATTTCTGAGCTAAGGCAAACCTCCCAGCTCTCAGCATGGCTTGGACAACCTTTTTTTTTTTAAACTTTATTTTTGGATTTTGCATACATTAGATATACATTTGCACCAACTGGGTGCACATTCAAAAATACTAACTTCGAACACCCTTACAAGGCCGCCCTCTCCCCCTAAAGTCCACCATAGTAAACTCCGATTAATTTCCTCTTCTGAGTTCATTATTCTGACTCCAGAGTTATTGTCGTCTTTGGTAGTCTCAAAGCCCTTTTCTAAGATCCAGTGGTTTCCGAATCTGAGGACTCGGTGCTATTTAGCAGATATGTTATGTACGGCCCCCATATATTGGGGGGGGCTTGCATGTAATGGCAATGTTCTTATAAATTCACTGTCCATGGCCCTCATTAGGACCCTGGCGTTAAGGGGTTAACGGCGCCGTAAAAGGTGTCAGCGCTGTTAAACCCTTAACGCTTTACTACGAGGTCCCTTTGTGGGACCCGACCTTAACGGCTGGTCTAGACCAGCCGTTAAAGCAGGGGCCCACAAAGGGACTCTTGAGGCAAGTACGGTACCGCAATTTGCGGTACCGTACTTACCGCCTTCCCCATTCCCATTATGCCCTATGGGGCAAAAATGGGAATGGGGAAGGGCCATGGTGGCATGGGGAATTACCGCCCTGCCAACCTTGGAATGGGATGGTAATTTCCCATTCCGCCATGGCGGACTCCGGCATCGACCATGGTGCTAATAGCACCATGGTTTTCCGCCGGAGTCCTAATGAGGGCCCATGTCTTGACAATAGGTAATGTCCTTTTTCCAGTCCTCAATCTTTGGCAGTGGGCCACGGCCGTCATGGCGATTGTATAACGGAGGTCCAGAAACGGTATATTCCTGGGCAGCTCCAGGCAAGATGGAGAAAGCCTGCGCTAGCTGATGCACATCTTTCGCATTGGGCCGATACTTCTGGGTGGTGTTTGTTTTTCTTGACTGAGGTATAGTAGGTTTGATGTACAAAGTTAAAGTGAATTAATTTATACCGGGTACTTAATGCAACCTTTTGAGTTTGACGGAGAATGTAGGACCAATCCTCTGCGGGTATTGTTTCTTGGATGGCTGTTTCCCATTTTTGCTGTACTTTGGGATCGAGTTTCCCGGTGTCGCTTAAGAGGGATTTGTACAGTAGTGACACCAGTCTGCCTCCCCCTTGTGCCTGAATTACATTGTGCAATAAATCCCATGTTGGTGGTTGTTTGGGGAATGAGGGGAACAACCCTTGTAGGGTGTGGCGCAGTCTGCAGTAGAGAAATACATCAAGAGAGGTGTTTCCGCCCCCGTCTTTGGCCATTTGTGGAGTTAGAAAGGTGCCCTCTGGGAAAAGGTCTCCAAAGGATTGGATTCTAATTTTGTCTGCCCATGTTAGGAATACTTTTTCGTTCGTGAGGGGGATGCCAGGAATGAATTTGATCGGTAATAGGGGGGAGAATCTTATAGGTCACTCCATATTTGTTTGTGATACTTTTCCAGATTGCGTATGTGGATAGGACCGTATTTAACGATTTATGTGGAACTGGAATATGACCGATAATGACAGCTCTTAGCAGGTTAAGGGAGGCTTAGGCTCGCTCCACTTGTACATGTGGGCAAATAAGTTGAGACGTGTACTAGTGGCTCAGGAATTGTGCCGGTGCCGCCCTATAGTATTTTTCAATGTCTGGAAGCGCCAGGCCGCCATTTGACGTTGGTAGTGTTAGCGTGCTGTAAGCAACACGTGCAGGTTTCCCTGCCCACAACAGCTCCAGGATTAAGCTCTTAACTTTTTGGAGAAAGGATTTGGGGTTAAGTAGCAGGATATTTGTGAAGAGATAGAGAAGTTTGGGAAGGATAACCATCTTCATCTGATAGGTTCTGCCCCGAAGCGTTAACGGCAGAGACTTCCATCTATGGATCCGTTCCTGCAGGGAGTGTAGTGTGGTTACATAATTATCTCTATATACCTCGTGGTGGTTACGGGACATGTAGATACCTAGGTAGCAAACCTTTGAGTTTTCCCATTTAAAACCATGATCGTCTGCAAACTCAGTTGTATTGGGGGTCAAGGGGAACACTATTGATTTTGAGTGATTTGTTTTAAGGCCTGACATTTGACCAAATTTTATTACTTCCCGCATTACAGGGTTACGATTGTCTTGGGGGTCGCTGACAAACAACATGACATTGTCGGCGTAAAGGGAGACAATTAGTCTATGGGGACCTAGCTTAAGGCCCTGGTGCCATTGGTTGGCTCGTAGCCTCGAGGCCAGGGGTTCCATCACAAGGGCAAAGATAAGGGCTGAGAGTGGGCAGCCTTGCCTCGTTCCACGCTCTAGCGCGATGCTTGAGGATCTTGTGTTTCCCATTGTGACGTATGAGCATGGGTCGTTGTATAACAAGGATACTAACTTGATAAAGTAATTGCCCAAACCCATTTGCCTGAGTGTTGCGAACATGAAGGGCCAGTCTACTGAATCGAACGCTTTCTCAGTGTCGAGCTCTACTGCTATTGCCTGTTGTGTTGGGTAAAGGGCCTCAATGACGCCGAACAGTCTTCTGATGCCGTAGGTTGTGCTGCGCCCTGGAATGAAACCGGCTTGATCGCTGAGTACTAGAGCTGGCATTAGAGGGAGTAACCGTGTTGTTAGGATTTTAGCCAGGATCTTATTGTCTAGATTGATCAAGGAGATCGGCCTGTATGATGCAGTCTTCTGTGCATTTGCCGGCTTTGTGCAGCACCATTACATTGGCTTTGTGTAATGTGGGGGGTGGGGGGAGGTTTCCACGCTCCACTGATTCCTCGTAGACCTGGAGCAGAAGAGGGGCCACAATAGTTGCGTGGGCCTTGTGGAACTCCCCAGTGAGCCCATCAGGTCCAGGTGCTTTGGTATTTGGTAGGGATTTTATTGCTTCCAGAACTTCATCCAAGGTTATGGGTGCGTTCAGGGGTTTGCGCAGATCTGTGTTCACCCAGTACAGCTCCGTGTAGTTGAGGAACTCTTGTATTGCAGCAGGGTCTGAGATGCCTTTGGAGCTGTACAGGTTTTGGTAGAAGTCACAAAATGCGTTGGCGATTTTTTTCTTCTGTGTATACCAGTTGTCCTTGTGCGTCTGTGATGTGTTCGACGCAAGGTGGAATGTATTCTATTGTAAGTAGACGGGCTAACAATGCACATGGTTTTTGCCCCTCTCCGTATTGGCGGATCTGGTGTTTGCGGCCTAGGAATTTTAGTTCTCGTTCAGCTGATTTTTTAAACTTCAGAAGTTCTTCCTTTAATTCGGCCTGGATACGTGGGTCTGAGTTTGTGGAAGAGTTAAGGTCTAGTTCCTTCAGGCGAAGTTCGCTACTGGACAGTTCTCTGCGGATCAGTTTTAGTATGCCGTTTTCCTTTGCCAGGCATATTCCTTGCATGTAGCATTTTAGTGTTTCCCAAGTGGTACTGGCAGAGTCAACAGAGTCCTGATTTATTTCTATGAAGGATGTTATTTCTTGGCGGAGTTCTGCTGCGAATATGGCATCAGTGAGTGAACCGGGTTTAAATCTCCAGTTGAGTCCAGGTGTTGTAGAGCCGGTTAGGGTGACGTCCAGTGTGACCATTGAGTGGTCTGAGAAGGATCGTGGCAGAATTTGACTTGTTCCCCAGTTGACCGGGCTGTGGGTTGATGCCAAAATGTAATCTATTCGGGAACTGGTGTTGTGAACGGCTGAGTAGAAGGTGTAGTCTCTTGTGTCCTGGTGGTGTCATCTCCACATGTCGGATAGGTCAAAAGTTTGACAGATCTCATGAACTTGGACGCTGGCTTTGGACGGATTTCCTGCTGTGTTGTGGGATTTGTCAAGTCTGGGGTCGATTGGAGTATTGAGGTCTGCTCCCCATATAATGGTTGTTGCATTGATTATTCCTAGTTGGGTCATCACCCAGTTAAAGTTGTTTGGTCCGTCGGTGTTCGGAGCATATGAATTCACTATCACTACTTCTTTTCCTGCGATTATACCTCTCACTAGCAGGGCTCTCCCTTCGGTGTCTTTCTTTGAGTCAATAAGGCTGAAGTTTTTCTATAAATTAGAATCGGGACTCCTCTAGCGTAGGACGAATAGGATGAGAAATACCGGTGACAGCCCCAGGATTTGGCCCAATGATGTCCTGATGAAGGCAGGAGATGAGTTTCCTGTAATATGGCAATATTAATTGTGTGTCTTCGGAGGTATTGGAGGATTCGCCTAGTTTTCGCCGGTTGATTATCACCTCGAATATTCCAGGTGGCGATCCTGACCATTGTCACTGCCATTTGAGAGGCTGGTAGTGGTCGGGTCGGGCTGGGACTCGTGGATATGGCTGGAGTCTTGATTCATGTAGGAGGTCGGAGGACTTGGTTTTCGCCCAGTTGGCGATTTGCAGCATGCGTGTTGTGGAACGAGGGTGAGAGGTTAACGGCGGCTCTTTAGAACAAGATTCCCTCCCTTGGGTGGGCAACCCCCTACTGGCCCACAATAAACAATCCCTTGTCAACAGTACAGCCAACATTGTTGTGCTTGGGGCGCTGGTGGCCCTCTAAGAGGAGGCTGGCTCCCTACTACTGTAGCGATTTTGTTCTGTGGTGGTGATCTCGAAACATCGATGGTGGCCGTGTGCCTCTGTTTTGTGTTACTCGTGGAGTGAGTTTTATGGCGGGTCTCTCCTCGGCCTGTCGCCCCTTTGTGGTCTTCCGTTGTGTGTGGCGGGCCTGCAGCCGGAGCAGTCTACGTAGTCACTGGTTTCTTCTGGTGTATTAAAGAACTGGGTTTTACCGTCATACTGGATGCAGAGTTTCGCCGGGAAAGCATTGAGTATTGGATTTAGTTTTCTTGCAATCTGCGTTTCACGGCTGTGAACGATCTCCTTTGCGCTTGGACTGCATGGGAGAAGTCCAGAAAAAATTGAATCTTATCACCTTCGTATTGGAGATCACCTTTATCTCTGGCGGCTCTAAGATCCTTGTAGTTTAGCAGTTTTGCTATGATTGGACGAGGGTTTGCTCCTGGGACTGGGCTCGTGTTGGTGACTCTGTGAGCTCTTTCAACGACGAGCAGCTTGGAGAGGCTCTCTGTTCCAAATAGATCTATGCACATTTTCTCCACATGTTCTTCCATTTTGGTGGTAAATTGTTGCTCTCTAACTCCGACTATCCTTATGTTATTACGCCGAGAGCGACCTTCCAAGTCCTCGTTCTTGGCACATACTGCCTTCATTTGCGCTTCTAGTGAGGATAACCTGGAAGTTAGGGCTGTTGCTCCATGGTCGAGGGTCTGATACTCTCTGTTCAACTGTATCGAGCCTGTCTGCGCGTTTGTCCAGCCGGTGCTGGAGCTGGTCAACTTTGAAGGAGAGTGAGTCGAGTTTGCTCCCCAGGCCTCCTATGCCTGCTTTGAGATCGAGAAGAATTTCCCTGATATCGAAGTCGTGTGTTTCTTCCTCATCTTGGGTTGGTGCTTGAATGGGCGATTGTGATCTGCCGTTAGAGGCGGTCGTTTAGGCAGAGGAACAGCTATCAAAGTTCAGTTTTCTTTGCGACCTGTCAGTTTTCCCCATGGTCGGTGAAAATGCAGACGCTAATGTGCGAAGGAGACAGCATGGGGTAGGACAGGGAGCTCCGGCTGGGTGATTGTGGTTATCTCGTGTTGAGTGCCACGTTGTGCTTGGGGGACAGGGATCTACGTCGAAGGTTTTGGCGTGTTGCTACCGCGGTTTTACAGCGTTGGGGAGATGTTGGTCAGGGCCCCGGACTGCGCCCGGTGGCGCTGCGTCGCCAACCACAGGGGGCACGTGCCTGTTGTTTATCCCTTGGGTGAGATATTGGTGCCTCCGGCAGTAAGTGGCATTTCTTAGGTAGCATTCTGTGGGGCCCAGGGTGATTTCTTTAGGACTGGGCAGAATGGTGTAGTTCCGCTGAGACCAGGTGCACCTGGGTTGCTGGGTTTCACCGCCATCGATTCGTGTTCTTATATTGATGCGACACTCAATTATGTCCTTGCCCTCGCGGGCCCACTGACTGGCGTGTCTGTAATGGGCTTTTGGGCACACTTCTTCTGTTTTGGCTGCCCGTGTTACTCTGTAGTTGTGACCACCCACTCGGGGACTGCTGCAGCCCTGTGAGTCGTGCTTTTGGGGTGGTTTTGGGTCAAGTGGCCGTGATCCCTGCTCCTCCCGCGCGTGTGGCCTTAGGCGCAGGGTTTCCCAGAGCCTCGGCGGCTGTTAATGAGTATTATGTCACACAGGGGGACCAGAGTTTCAGGCGGGCCCGCGGAGCAGGTGAATATCAGTGCAGGAGCGCAGGGCGCTCGTACCTGGTCTCCGGCTGGGTTACGATCGGGCACCTGGCGTCGTTCCTCATGCCCGTGCTGGTCTTCAAAGGCCCTGCCGGTCCCTCCTCGGTGCCGCGACCTCACGCCCGCCGGCTCTTCTTAGCTGTCCGGAACTCTGGCGAAGTGCGGCCGGCACCTCTGAGCTGTTCCTTTCAGGCGCCGGTCTTCCTGCAGCTGGTCGCCCTTAACTCACGGGGTCCTCCGCGTCTCTGCCGGAGGCCGTTGCTCCGTGCCAGTAGGGAGAGGGGGGGGGACTCTTCTCCGCCGGGCAAACTGGGCGACAGGTGGATTAGCCACAGTGTTCTGTGTGGAATCGCCTCAGCAACAGATGAGAGGCAGCAACAAGCAGTTTAAGCACCTGTTACGCTCACCTGGTTCCCACAGGGGCGTCGATCGGACCCGGACAGCTGCGGTCTCCACCAACGTGATGCGTAGTGAAGAGATGACAGTCTGGACTGGCCCGCCTATTCTTGTCTGCTGGACTCGTAGAAGTATTCTCCTGCAAGTGGAGAAAGGGATTTAGCCACCCGTGGACTTTAGTGATGCCGCCCCCCCTCCCCCCCAACTGTTCTCGTTCTCCCCACTAATCACCTCCGATATCCCCTCTTGGTACCCTCACCTTATGTTTTTAAATGATGAGCTCTCCATCCTGCCATCCTGCATGCTGTTATTCCTTTTGTTTGCCCCCCAAGTGCTGGGTTTCGATGAAGAAAATGATGGAGGCAGCGCCGAGTTGAAAGATGCGGTGGACTGGCGAGTATAACGCGGCGCTGCTGCTGGCGAAGGGATGCGTGCTGAAATAATGTCCTTTCCAGGCTCAAAGATGTGCTGGGTCCGGAATCAGGTAAATAATGTCCGTGATCTAACCTCTTCTCCTTTCTTTTCCTTTTGTCTAGGAGCTCCGGATTCGAGCGGGCGTGGCAGAAGACTGGATGCTGACTTGCAGACACAGTGAGCGTTACGCTGCTGGATGCAGAATAACACGAAGCATGAGCTGCTGTTCGGGCGTGGTTTAAATAGTCTGCAAAGTAGTCCCAGATAAGAAGATCCCCAGAACCACACCCGAGTAAAAAATAGTCCCTGTAATAAAATAGTCCCATCCAGGCATCACATTGGCTTGGACTCATTTGCAGCATGGTCTGCATAAGGTAAGTAAAGTCTATGAGCCTGGCGCCTATGGCGCCAGGACTGAATCCAAACAGCGCCCAGCCGGGGCTGTTGGGGTTTTAATGAGTATCTGGATGCCTGTTCCCGGGGCTGATGGACTCGATCCGGATGCTCGGGGGTAGGCATCATGACAGCACCACAGAGGCGACGATTGATTAGGATTTTGTGGGAGCTACACAGAGCTCACAGGGAGGCCGCCATTTCGGACGGCTCTCTAGCGCCTCCCTTGGACAACCTTAGGGAAGTTAGTAGAGTCTGATTCTGAGGAGGGGATTCCAAACAGGATTTCAATGGGGTGTAAAGAAAGATGCCCACCACGTCCTTGATCCAACTCAGGAGCTCCGACCAATAGGTCTGGACTGCCGGGCATTCCCACCATAACTGATACCAAGCCCCCCGTTGGGCACACTCCCTAGGACAGAAAGGGGATACCCCGGGAAACATTTTAGACAGCCTATCAGGCGAGAGATGCCATGCGTCGAAGACTGTGAAGTTGTGTTCCATGGCTGACGTATACAGGGAACCCGAAAACAGCACTCCAAAGATTTTAGCCCAAGTCGAATCTTCCAACGCCACCCCCAATTTTTCTTCCCAGAAGAGTTTGAACCCCTGTCTGCCTTCAAGATGCGCTGTGATAGAACTTTATAAATCTTGGACAGTGATCCCCTCCTCCAAGAAGACTCCACTAACAATTTTTCAAGGGGCTTGAGGGGGCGGGCTAGGGCTTCGCTCCACTGGGGTTTGGTCAGGATCCCCTTACTTCAGAGGTATTCAAATATCGACATCAGATTTTCCCCCATGGTTTGTGCTAGTTTATCATATTTGATAAAGGCGTCCTGGTGGAATAACTGGGCGGCCCTTTCCAGACCCATGTCCTACCAACTTTGCGTATCCCGTAGGCCCTTCTTACCTAAATCAAGGGGGGAGGGGCCCACAGGGAGGACAGGGGGGGGAGGGCCAGGAAGAAAGGGTTACATTCTCTTTACTGCGTTTCCATAAAACCGATAGGACTGACAGTGTCGGGTGTTTTCTGACAGAGTCTGGAAGAGCCCTGACCAGGGACAATCAGAGGTCTCTTACTTTCCTGGGGTGTGTGTGCTTGTCTTCTATGTAGGTCCAGCAGGTTTGCATTTCATCTCTTATGTGTTCCAACTTTACCCTAAATTGGGCTGATTTATAGTACTGCCGGATATCTGGGAGACCAAAGCCTCCCAGAGACCTCGGGAGAGTCAAGGTGGCGTGTTTGATTCTTGGTTTCTTACCGTTCAAAAAAAATCGTTGGTTGGGCCATGGAGTGCAGGGATTTGAAGAATGCCTCTGGAATGACTGTCAAGAAAGAGGTGAAGAGATAAAGAAGCCGGGGAAAGATGTTCATTTTTATGCGCACAAACCACGAGAGGTCAAGGGAGCCCATTGTTGGAGGTCTGATTTTATCTTGGAGAGGATGGGGGGAAAGTTAAATTCAAAGAGGTTGCCTATATCTCTCAGGAGGAAAATTCCCAGGTATGGAGTAGCTTTGCGTTCAATTCGAATACCCCTTACTGTTTCACTCTCTTCAATGTCTTTGTCATCTTTACCCATCGGCATGAGACATGATTTCATTGGAATAATTTTCAGCCCCGAGAAGACCACAAAGGAGTATTAGATCGAGGAGGCTCGGGAGAGAGACCTTCAAATTAGTCATATATGCTATGATATCATCTGCAAAGAGTGAGAGCTTAAAATCAAGCTCCCCACACTGAACCCCCGTAACCCCCTGGTGCTGTCTTATAGCAATGGCCAGAGGCTCCATTGCGAGGGCATATAGGAGGGGTGAGATAGGGCAGCCCTGGCGGGTCCCTCTGAAGAAGGGGAACGGATCAGAGACTGTCCCGTTAACCGCCACCCTGGCGGAAGGGCCATTGTACAGTGACAGTGAGGCAATCCACCCACAGAATCTTTCCCCTAGTCCGATCGTTTGCAAAACCTTGCCCATATATGACCTTTCGACCCGGTCAAAGGCCTTTTCAGAGTCCAGTGAGAGGAGATAGGCTTCTATGTTATTACTGGAGGCATGGTGCATCAGGTCCAGGGTCTTTCTGAGGTTATCAGATCCCTGCCTACCCCAGATTAACCCAACCTGGTTTCCGTGTACCAGGGAAGGGAGATGCTGGGCTAGCCTATTGGCCAGTAACTTAGCTAGGACCTTCATGTCCGTGTTGAGTAAGGAAATGAGACAGTAGGATTGGCAGTTCGTTAAGTCCTTCCCTTCTTTTGGGATAACCACAATACGGGCCGATAGCATGGACTGGGGAAGGGTCCCCGAATCTAGGGCTGCATTGAACAACTTAGGAACAGATCTAGGGTGGATCGGAAGGATTTGTAAAAGAATCGTGAAGTCGTCGTCGCTCGGGGTGGTGCCCCCTTTCATGGTACTGATCGTGTCCATCACCTCTTGGGGAGTAATGGGCATTTCCAGGGGATTCGCTTTCTCAGGAGGGAGGTGGGGAATTGGAAGAGAATCCAGGAAGATATCAGCTTCGGAGCCGCCTCCCGAGTACTATGATGAATAGAGATGCTCATAATACAAGCGGAATTGTTCTGCTATTTCCTGGATCATCTAGGTATTTAGCCCCCCCGACCCCAAGTAGTTGCACCAAATCAACCCTTCTACTGTTTCCCTTAACCTCCAGGCTAGGATTCTACCAGCCTTCTCCACATACCTTTGTTTCAGAAAGGAATTCCTCTCGGTTTGGCCAACCAAAAGGGTGGCAAGTTTCGCCTTATGCTGCTGGAGCTCTGCCCATTTACCCGGGAACATTTGAGAATGGAGTTTG
This sequence comes from Ambystoma mexicanum, assembly GCF_040938575.1. Classification (NCBI taxonomy): domain Eukaryota; kingdom Metazoa; phylum Chordata; class Amphibia; order Caudata; family Ambystomatidae; genus Ambystoma; species Ambystoma mexicanum. The sequence continues at coordinate 730,007,808 of NC_090934.1, forward strand.
CCCCCAGGTTGGATAGCCTCAATGTTATCTCTAAGGAGCCTCTCTAGCTCTCTCCCGTTTTCCTGCTGCCCCCATTCCAATTAAGACCCGTTGGATTGTGGCTTTAAGGCCTCCCAGACTACCACCTCCCGCACTTAACCGTTGTCATTGATCACAAAGTATTCTTTAATGGCTGCGAGCAAAGACTGGGCCGATTCTTTGTCCTTCAACAAGAGGTAGTTGCATGTCCACCTTGAGATTACGGGAGTGACAGAGGGCAACCCTACTTGGACCCGGACTAGGTCGTGGTCGGACCATGGGATCAGCTCAACGCCAAAATCAGCTATTCTCTTGCGCAATGAGTCGTCCTCTAGGACATAATCGATTCTAGAGAAAGAAGTGCGGGTTAGAAAAAAATGTGAAGAGGGGGTTTTGTCCCTGTCGAGTCGAGTGATAGTCCAAAAGCCCCAGTTCGTTGTTAGTGTTTTGAAAAGATAGGGCCATCGTCCTCTGCATCTGCATGTCAGTGTAAGGGTGCTCAGATTTCCTGTCATGATCAGTTTGGAGGACCATGTTAAAATCACCGCCCACCAGGAGGAGCCCCTCAGTGAATGCCATGATTTTTGTCTTCACCCCCACCCAGAATTGGTCCTGAGCATCGTTAGGGGGCATAGATCGATACCAGTGTCATTTTGTTACCCCTGATCTCCCCCTTCAACATTACGAAGCGACCTTCAGCATCTTTACACTGGGTTCTTGGTACAGAATGTGCTTTAGGAGACACCACAATCACAACCCCCCTTTTCTTAGGCAGATACAAAGCGTGGAAGACTTCCTGAATGGACCTGGACCTGAGCGACATTTCCCTACCCCTTGCCTGCAAAAATAGTGAAGTTTCAACCTATTAAATTCCCTCACCATTAAAGATCTCCTATGCAGGGAGTTCAGCCCCCGAGCATTTAGCGAACCCAGTGTCAGCAAGAGAAGTGCATCAGCCATCAGAGGGGTACCTTATTCTCAAGAACCCTCTACGGGGGCACATGTAACCCGCCTCCCTTTTCTTGCTTAGTATTTTCAGATCCTCTTCTGAAAGAGCGTTCCCCAACGAATTCAGGGCCCCATTCGGTAGCTTCAACCGGTAACCCCGAAATAACGAAGACTGAACCCCCAATTTACCTCACCGCTCTCGAACCCCAGGATTTCCTGCGACATAGGAGATGCCGTCCAACCAGGCCACCAACGACCACCTCCACCGTGTCGAAGATCAACAATAAACAGTTCTTCTGAGCACCCCCATACCCCCAAACTTCAACCACTACCTCATACGTCAGCACTTCTCCCCCTCCCCTCAGGGTAGTCACCGGCCAAGCTCAAATGTTTTGCGATAAAGGTCCATCCCGGGACTACGAATCCAAATCCGCCTCAGGGTTTCCGAAGCAGTTGTCGAGAGTGCAATCCCCCAACTTGTTGTTCGAAGGTAAAATGAAAAAGGATTACAGTGATTCGTTGGCAGGCCTGGGAGAGGTCGGAGCCACCCTCCTAAATTTTCTATTGCCACGGACTCGCAGCCTTTCTGAGAATCCGTTGGACCGACGGGGTGTTGTCATGTCTCCTCCTGTACCATGTTGGTCACCTCCCTGGGTGGACTCACCCAGTAGTTCACGGGTCACACTTTGGATGTCATCTTCTGTGACCTGGGAGTAATTGTAACCTTCATATTCAAAGGAGAGGGAGAAAGGGTGGCCCCATATGTATCTCACTCCTTTGGGCTGGACCCATTTTGTTAGGGGGCCGTATAGTCTACGACGAGCCAAGGTGAGAGCTGAGAGGTCCTGGTAGATCGTGACCTTTGAATCTTCCCAGTCGATCGGACCCTTTTTCTGTGCCAGCTCCAGGATCTTGTTCTTTTCCGAGTAATAGTGGAATCTCAAGTATCGACCTGGGCCCCTGGTGGGGACCCCTGCTTTGTTTGCCCGGTCGATGGTTGGCTCGTTGGTGTTGCCCTCGTTGAACAGCTTGCTAATCAATGAGTTCACAATCCTGATGACGTCTGCTTGGGTTTCCCCTTCTCGCTCCGGGACCCACAGGAATCTCAGGTTACTGCGGCGCTCCCTGTTCTCCAAGTCATCAAGTTTAAGGGTGCATTTCTCCTCACAGCTTTCGAGTTCTGACAGGCGCATATCCAATTGCGTTTCGAGGAGGTCGACCGAGGTCTGGTTCGCTTCTAAGGCTTGGCCTTGGTCGCCTACGGAGTCTACCTTTTTATCTAAGGAGTCAAACCTTTTACTGATATCTGCCCTGAATCCTCGGATCTCCTCTGAAGGGCTGCCATACCTTTACTAACCGATTGGGCATCCAATGCTTCAGATGGCTCTGTAGCGGGCATGTTGAGTGCTTCGGTTGTCGGAGTTGGGAGATGTCGAAACTTTTGGAGTGATTTTGCCCAGTCCATCGGGGGATATCGAACGGGTAGGCTGGTTCGGCCAAGTGGGGGTTCCCACTCGGAGTGGGGGGGGTGATCGTGGGTCCGCAGTGACCCCAACCAAGGGTTGGGACGTAGTACCGGGAATCCCAAAAGGGGGCGATACCACCAGGAGCCATGCATCTGGGCAGAATCAGAGTTTATAAGCCTTGTTTGAAGAAAGATTTTGTGGCTTTAGTTGGTTAGGCGAGTGAGACCAGGGCAGAGTTGCCTTGCTGCTGATCAAGAAGCTGGGCCAGGGTAAGCACTGCATTATCCGGTACAGTTTCGAGTCTTTTGGCTCTGAAGGGCTTCCGTGTGGACTCAGGTAGGGTCCAGAGCTGGTTGTCGCCACTCCCTGGTGCTCTCAAAAGTCCCCAGCAACGTAGATATATTGAGCACCGGGGGGTGGGAGTCTGCTCGGGGACCTATGCAACAGACAGGCTTAGTTGTTGACCGGGTTGTTAGGACTCCGGTATCAGGGCGATGGAGGAGTGGCAGGTATCCACACTCCTCAAGGTGCTCTCGGACAGGGGGCTGCTATACTGGAAGTCAGCTTGGTCCCTTTTCTCCCCCCGAGGAACACCAGCTGGGAAGAGTGCTGTGGATTTATGGAGGGGAGAGGCGCTCCTACAGCATGCCCACCTCCAGGTACCACCTTCCTCTAGGAGGCATGCAGGAGGATATTATTGGAGGAGGAAAACTCTGTAGTAGGGCTGAATGTTTCCTCTGTAAGAGGGAGCTCTGCAGTTAGCAGCCAAGCCCCCGTCGAGATTGCAGTGGCGATTAAGGGGCTGCCGCGCCCTGCGCCTGGCCTCTGGAGTGAGGTAGCGCCACCACCCACACAACCGTTCTAGGTCTGGGGCTAAGTTAGGGTCTCGGGGGTGGGGGGATGCAGCAGTAATGCAGCCGATGGGAGGAATTTGGGGCCACCGGGGCATGCGCCTACAGTCCTTCCCAGTGAGCCTCCAGGACTCGGGGGCTCTCCGCCTCCACGGTGCCCCCCCCCCCGCTCACCTGAAGTACTGGATTTGCTGGTGCAGAGGCGGGCCACAGGGCAGCATTCCCGGATCCCAGATGAGGTGGGTCTCTCCTGTGTCTCCCCCTCACTCTGATGCTCGATGCGGGGAGGCGTCACAGGACCCAGCCTGCAGGCGCTGGCACTAGCAGGGGCAGAGGCGGCCAGGCTCAATACCCAGTATGTAGGTGTCTTCCCTAGGCGATGGTAGGTGCAGGCTCCAGGAGGCAGAGCCGGAATGGCGCGTGTCCCCCTGGTCCGCCGCACAGAGGGGTGGGAAGGAGGCTTGTCCACGATCACCTTCACTGGTGCTTCAGCTGGGGTGTGGACAGCTTTAATCGTCCACAAGCCCCGGGTTCGGGGGAGACTGGATCTCCCCGGGGGCAGATCGCTGTCTTCAGTCACTAGGCCTCATCCACGCTGCGGGCCACAGCTGTTTGGCTTGAAGGCCATGCGCAGGGAGCAAAACGCAGCAACTCCGCTCACACAGTGAGGGCTTGGTTCTAGGGCTGTGGTTGGCATAGAGCCCCCCGGGGTTTCTCTCCTCCATTGCCTCACAGTCTCGGGGTACCCCCGGGAGAGTCGGGGACACGCCTGGGGGGATAGGTGGGGCTCAATCCCTCAATTTCGGCCCGTGAGGAGGTCAGTCGAGCTGCGTCAGTTCATCTCGGCACCCACTGGAGGATGCACGCTAATTCTATTCTAAACCATCTGCAATCAGGCTTTCTTTAAGGAATGGCTCCTCCCTAGGACCTAGGCGCACACACTATCCACTACACATTCTACCTGAGATTGGGTGATCTACTCCCCACTTTTTCCTCTCCTGGTTGCTTGTAGATCCCTTGTTGCCAAATTGCCTGCCCTCTCCCTATCATGATAGCTCCCTGCTCCCTTGTTTCTCTGTTTCCCCCACTGGATTCTTCCATCTACGATTGTAAACCACTCTGTTAGCCTAATAATAATATTACTTTGTAATATTTTTAAAAATAATTCTTGCCCTCCCCTCTTTCGTACAGAAAACCTTCTATTCTTTACTTAAAAGTGAGTAAATCAAACATCTTACCTGCATTTGGCATTGTAAAACGAAAATCTCTAATTTCATCAGGAGTAAAATCCCTAGGAGGATGTTCCTCAGGTTCCCCATCCATTGGTATGAGATCTTCAAATATGTATCACCTGGAGGCGCTTGTTGAAGCTGCATCTGGATGAGCTCCATCCAGTGAGTCTGAATTGGGAATGAGATCCATGTCCTCTCAATCCCTCTCTTCCACCTTTTTCTCTAGGTCTAGGAGAACAAGGGTCTATAACCCATGGTTCGGGCACCGTCAGTGTGCCTTGTAGGATTGTAGGAGGCTGCATTGTTGGGGGTCTTTGGACGAATCTCCAGTATTATTGTTTGTGGGACCAGTGTTTCAAGCATATGCAAGATGTCCTATGATAGGCAATGCGTCAACTGCATCAGTGCAGGCTTTGATTTTCCTGTAGGTTGTGGAATGGATGTTCTGTCTTCCAAATCTTCCCCTTCCCCCTTCTTCAGAGAAGAACGCCTCTGGGCCTTCAAAAGCGGAATCAATAATGTACCAGAATGCCCCCAGAAGGGACTTCTGAGGGCTCCAAGAGTGGAAGGACAATATAGACGCAGAGTGAGCAGGCTATGCCTTTATCGCTTTGGCGATCATGAAACTAATTCTGCCAGCTCAGAAGTGCCCTTTAGATGGTGTAGTGAACCCTTTCAGAGATTGTGGCATCGGTTTACATAACTGGGCCATCGATGGGTGCGTCGCCGACCGGGCGACAGTCAACAAAGTAATGTAATTGGGGCTGTCGAAAACAAGCCATAGTTGTCAAAGTCGTCGACAGTATATTTGTCGACAAAGTGGTTGTTGGTGGGTGTACAGCCAACAAGGCAGCAGTCGACGGATAGTACAACAGAGGAACATAGATACCTTTGATGGCCTTTCCTTCAATGACAAATTACTTGAAGGGGGCTTGGATGTTGAAAGTCCCATGGATGGTTGCTTGGCCGTCAAAAATGTTGCGATGTTTTGTGATTTTAAAGGCATGGAGAGCTTAGCTGATCCTGTCTGAGCACAGCTCGGGTGATCACCTTTTTTCCATGGACAACTTTTTCATGAAAGCATGCCCTCTTGGAAGGGGCCAGTTTGACAGAGGACCCCGCCAGGTTGAGAAGAGGCAGAGTCTGAGGTGACAGTTCTCTTACCCTGCCAGGCCATCAGACCCCTGTTCTTATCGCTCACTGGCTTGTTAGGAAAAGACCGTCAGATTTTGCAGGGTTCCATATCATAGTCTGGATAGATACCACATAAAACACTCCTCACACTTGCCTTCAATATCCACATTTTTTATATTACATCTGGAGAAGATTTTAAAGTTTTCTTTTTTTAACTCTTTATTTACATTTTTTAAAAGAACGATTTATAACATCAAATAATGAACAAAATCCAATATTTCACAATAATCTCCACCCACCCCTAACCCTTTTAGCAACAACTGGATATATTTGTCAATTGACAAAAGAAATTTCAAAATAATCATATGTGAAATATAACAAGTACAGTAAAACCATAAATCAATTAAAAAAATATAAAACCTCCAAACATGCAGAAATAAAAATAACAACTCCACATTCACACACAACCACATATATTCCACATTGCACAATCCAAACAGAATTTACACTATTGATTCAACTAATCTCAAAATGAACTATTTCCCTATGTACCATACAGATTATTAAAGAGTGTCTAAAGATCCAAATAAAGATCTTCTTAATCCTGTTTACATAACAAAATGTTCTGAAAGTCGGCTAGAATCTGATCATCATGTAACCAGTCTTCCACTAAGGGCTTTTTCCTCGTCTTCCACAACTTCAGGATTTGTTTTGTCGCCGTCACCAAAACGTTGTCAATCCATTGACCAAACTCTTTAGCAAGCATACATCTTCCTCTGTTTGATAGTAAAAGGACGTGAAGAGGCGTCCTTGGAAAACATGTACCCAATATTGTGTTCATTCTATCCAATACCTCCTTCCAAAAGGAACCTGATCTAGGGCCTTCCCATAGCATATGCAATAAAGTACCCCTTTCTACACCACATCCCCAGCATCTATCATTTTCCATCAAATCCAAGTCATACATACATACATACTGGAGTCCAATATAAACTACCCAAAACCTTTTGCTGGATACGTCCCAATTTTAAATCCAATGTATTCCTAGAGCACGCCCCCAATGTTTGTTTCCACCCTCTATCGGACAAACTACAACCTAAATCGTTCTCAGATGCTCTACATAACTTTCCCCAAGAATCAATGAGCAAAGGGTCCATTGACATCATATTAATGTATGTGGATACCATGCATGGTGGTGATGCAAAAATAGCAGATCTGTTCGGTTCAGAGCCCAGTGGGGCAGCCAGCATATCCAATCTCTGCAACAACAGGAATTCCAACTCTCTAAATCTGGTCAATTCTCGGTTCCCAAGACCATAGACTCATTGGAGTTCTGTAAAAGGCATCACTGGTCCCTCTCGCAACAAATCACCAATCTCCATGATCCCTTTAGAAATCCAACTACGCCAACATAACATTTTATTTGCAGGTTGTAATCCAGGGTTATGCCAAAGAGAGGCTCTATAGTGCAACCATACGTTTTAATCAGTATTAGCCAACCACTGGGCAAGGATTTCACAAGTCACAGATGTAGAAAGTAGCCTATCCTTAACATTTGATATTCTTCCCACAGAGTAAATATCAAGTTTGAAAGGAGAAAACCTTTCCTTCTCAACTGTCAACCAAAGTGGTTCCTGTGCATTAACGGGTATTAAATATTTGCCTTCTTCAATATAAACCCCCTATGGTATTTGATCAGATCTGGGTAACCAAATCCACCTTTGGAAACACTATGCATTAATATGTAGGTTTCTTTTTCCCCAACACAAGAAATGTTGAAAAACCTTATTCCTCTTTAGCAGTTTTTTGGGAAATGTCAGGGTAGTGAATGAATGACAAAGTACTTTAGGTAGTAGAGACATTTTGATGGCATTGATTTTAGCCCGAAGAGTCAAGGATAATCATTCCCATTTCCTCACGATATTCACCAACACCCCTATCATTCGGTTTACATTAAGTTTCGCCATTTTCTTTTAGATAACGTACTAAATAAAATCCCAAATATTTCACTTCAGCATAGGACGATTTACAATCCCAAATTGCAAAATCTCCTCTCCTACTCATGGAAAGTGGAAAAATCTTTATCCCAATTGATCTTGTGTCCCGAAAGTCTTCCCACTTTTTCAAAAGGCATCCTTCAGAGCTATGCCTCCCCCTTCTGGGTTAGAAAGGGCAATTGCTATATCAGCATAAGCCAATACTTTGATCTCTTTATCACCAAATCTAAGTCCTGTAATGTCTTTTGATTACAACAAATGTAAGCCACCAAAGGCTCTAGAGCAATATTGAATAGAAAGGGAGCCAAAGGACAACCTGGTCTAGTAACTCATGTAAGTGGGAAAGAATCAGGTACCTCATTTATCCAAATCTTTGCAGACACTTCATAATGCAGGTTTTCACTGCATTCAGAAACCTATCAAATGCCTCATCAGCATCCATGAATATTAAGACTATCTAAAAGAACATCTTTTCAGAGTCCAATAACATCAATTATAGTCCTAATATTATCATATCCAAACCTACCTCTCATAAAACCAACTTGGGAAGTATGAATTAAATCCCCTATACAATTATCCAACCTATTCGCTAAGATTTTAGAAAACAACTTTACATCCATGTTCAGCAATAAGATTGGTCTGTAGTTCCCACATCTTCTGTGGTCACTTACCCAGCTTTGGAATGGGAGTGATCAAAGCCTCTCTCATACTTTGACACAAAGTTCCATCTTGCATAAAACGATCATATAATCCACACAAAACAGGTGTCAGAGCCAAACTGAATGTTTTTTAAAATTCCACAGGTAATCCATCTAAACCTGGGGATTTACCTGCTTTAAGTTGTTCGATTGCCTTTATAATCTCCTCGAGTTCTATCTGAGCATTTAAGGCAGCATTTTCCTTAGGAGTCAATACAGGGATCTCAAGAAACTCGATACATTCCTCTAATTGTGCTTTCATGGGAATGGTATCTTAAGTATATATAATTTCATAGGAAGAACGAAAACACTTACAAATATCAGCATTTCTCATAACCATACTTCCATGCTCATCTATCACACCCTGTATGTATGTCCTTTCGACCATTCCCTTCAACCTACTAGCCAGTAATTTACCACTTTTGTCACCACATTCCCAATATTTTTGTTCTACAAGTCAGTCTTTTTACACAAATCTTCTTGGACTTGGACCATCTTTAATTTATCAGCTACATTCTTAGTTATTGTATATTTCTGTTGCAATTGAGTGTTTATTCTAATTGGCTCAGTTCCTTTAAACCTGTTTTCCTAGAATAGGAAGTCCTATTAATTAATTCTCTGCGTAGTGTGGCCTTGAAACTGTCCCAGACAGTTAAAATATCTGTAGAACCCATATTCTCCCTGAAGAAAATGTCAATGAACATCTGGAGGCCCAAAACCGTACCCGAATCTTGCAAAACACCCGACTTGAGTCACCACATAGAAAATGTAGATCTCACGCCTCCCATACCTATTCGCAAGTCCACTAATGTGTGATCCCTCATTCTTTAATATCTACACAAACAACCCCATCAATAAGCCTGTCAGATACCAGCATGTAATCAATTTTTAAAATGAATCATGTACAGGTGAATAGAAAGGGAACTCCTTCACTTGTGGATGCATAACTCTCCATATATCCACTAAATTAAATCTCAGAAGAAAAAGATCAAATGCTTTACTCACACCTAGATCAATAACAGTTAAAATCGCCTCCCAAAATTATAGTCTCTCTTCGCGTATCACGTAGTAAATTTATAAGCTCATCAAAAAAGGATTTCCCAGGAGGACATGGACCATAAATGCACCCTAGAGTGAGCACTTTCCCACCATAAAACACATCCACGATAAACATTCGACCTTCACCATCCATCGCTGCCTTTTCAATCTTCACATGAATGCCTTTCCTAAATAAAATGCAAACCCATCTAGCAATAGAGAGAGGGGCGCCCGCTACCTTTGTAAAACTATTTGTTAAGGAACCTGGGATTGGTAACCCTAGGTCTCCTGGGGGCAACCAGACGTGGTCTCCCTCTCACTGTGCTTAGAGAGGCATCAGCTTCACCTCACTGATGATCCCCAACAAGGGTGAAACACGTGTATGGGGTTGCTGGTGGTACTCTCGTTCAGATTGGAATTGCCATTGTATTTCGGTGCTGGACTGCCCCTGGGCGGGACAAAGACTGATATGCAAATGGATATTTCCCATCTGTGAAAGGCACAGTGAGTAAAAGCAGTGGCTGCGAACTCTCAAGTGGTTAATAACCACCGAACAGGTTATCATGTCTGTTCTTGCGAGAGAGGGGCGCCCGCTACCTTTGTAAAACCATCTAGCAATATCTAGAGTTGATCAGGAAACCTTTAGCCTCATCAAGTAAGTTGGTTTCCTGCAAAAACACATCTGCCCTAGCCCTCCAAATTGCCATCACGTGCTTCCTTTTCCGCTGGCAATTCAAACCATTGCATTTCACAAATGTCAACTTATTCATTTCACAATAGATCAAACATATGTTCTATTTTATCCATATACATTTAAGAATAGTAATTCAAAAAAACCTTTGTTTGATTTGTTAGAACAATAGATAGTAAAATGGTTCTAATCCCAAATTCTAGATCATCACAATCACATCACACATGATTCCACATACAAATAATTCGACAATACAAAATAATCAAAAGAAAAGAAAAAACAAAACAACAGAACCTTAAACACAGAACAGTGTATAGTCTGGATAGAGAATATATAAACACTCCTCATATTGCCTTCAATATCTACATTTTTTAGATTACATGTGGAGAAGATTTTAAACTTAAGTTTTCGGATCTTGTTTTCTGATCTTGTCAACTTCAGTCATGGGGAGGTGTGGATAATCCAGTGACTGATCATGTTCCCAATGTTCCAATGAGAACAATTTTTTCTGTCAGAAATATTGCAGATTATAAAATTGAAAAAATAGTTCTCTTATACATGCTTTAAGAGATTTCAAATGTAAGCCATTTTTATCTATTTGATGTTTATGAATTGGTGATTGTATTTTTAGAAGGTACTCAAGTGTGTTTGTCACAAGCATTGGGAAGGAGTCTCTCTTCAATGTTTGAAAAATTGGACAGTAATGTATAAACTGAAAATGGTGGATAGAGGAGGTATAAATATTGTAATCCTTACTCTGCTACTTGTATTGTAATTTGACCTGATGGAAGTCCCAGCGGGACATGGTCCTATGTGTGCAGGTGGCCCACATACGCCACATGTGGCATAACCCTACCAAGTACCCTGTTCATTAAATACAGGAGATTTCCTGTAGAACGGAGTGTCCGAGCATTTTTTTGCATTTACGGAATTAAGAATGAACAAGTATGAGTATTTATTCCACCCATGCAAACATATGATGAGACCCATGACTCAGCAGGAAGATGAAAAGTGTGGACCACCAGAAGGAAGAAGCAGGTTGGTAGAAACCAGTGGAGTTTTGTAAATGACTTATGTAGGTGACCTCTATGGGGAGGCTGATTCTGAAGAACTGCGCTTTCTTTCCCTTCTCTCCCACGCCCTTACCTCACAGTTGGGATTGATCCCCGTTATTACACTTCCAGTAATGATCAAGAGAAATAAAGTTGGGTAAGAAATCTTTTCTCACATTACAGCACACTTAGCACGAGTTTGTTCAATCACAACCACTCACCAGTTATTAATTTCTAATGTGTTTTCCTTTTTTCCTTTTGACTTTTCCAAACCTAAACATCCATCCCTTATCACCCTACCCTCTCTCTCTGTGAATGGGAAACTGAAATGGAAATGCATATGTTTAAAAAATGCCATTTGCTTTTGTTTTCTTCTAAATAATGTTAAATTGAATTAATTAACTTTCTTTTCTGGATATTACGTTTTACCTTGATTTTTACGATGTGGTTTGGTACATGGGGATTGGATGGTGCATTTATTATTTTCACTTATGATGGGTCATAATTAGATAAGCCCTGATTTGAGAAAGGCACCTTGCCGAAACACGTGTAATCCATAGGGCAGATCAATTAAACTTTCTTATCACACAACAGCAATTGGACTTAGTCTCCAGCATAATTTGTTTTCTGGCGCAGTAATAAGGTGTGACCACAGCAGCCTGGTTTCCTAATTAAACAAACGGAGTTGAGGAACTCGAAGTCTCCGTTCTATGGCACACCAATGCGACAGTGCACATTTTTGCATTTAATCAGGACGCGGGGGTTCTAAGTGATATCAACCCAAAAGTTCCTTCAAAATCTCTCCTTCAGTGCAGATTGACCACTGATGCCACTTCATTACCATGTGTTCTAAACAGCTTGGCTGATTGAAAAGAATTCCTGTCAATGGTCCAGCAATAGTAGCAGTTCAGATTACCCGACAAAAGCATGGCTTTTCATATGCAGCAGCAACACACAATAAACATAAGGTTATTTGTAGGTTCCGGAACACATCAAGGAATGCCCGTTTCCAGTTGTTCCAATTTAATATTTTACATAGATCATACGTGACCCCAGTTGTACTCCGGGCAATGAGCGGGGACTTATCGGATGAATGTCCCAGGTGTGGCGCGGCACAGGCAGGGTTTTGGCATATGGTATGGGAGTGTGGGATGATGGCGGAATACTGGGATGAGGTTCTCAAAGGTGTGAATGACCTGTTGGGGACTAGACTGGAACGTTGTCCGGAAATGTGTTTGTGGGGTAAGCTCCTAGGGGGGGAAACAGCACAAAGTACGGAATAGAATGGGCCGGTTTTTGCTTATATTGGCTAAACGCTGAATGGCGATAGCATGGAAAGCCCCACAGGGTCCGGCGATTCATTTATGACAGGACGTGCAGAGGTGGGGGTTGGCGGAACTAACAGTTCTGCAAAATATGGAACCCGAGACAGAAAGAGGATGTGACGATCCACTGGTCCCAATTGTTGAATGACCTGTCGAAGTATAATTGTTATGTATGGGCACTCGTTCCGTTCTAGACTACGGGCTCGTGTCCCTTTAAGAAACGCGAAACCTGGTACCTGGAAATTGGCATGGCAACGCTGGCGTCCGCTCTACTCCTCCCAGGGATCACGCCGAGTAGCGCGCTGTGTTGTCAGGTGACTTGCCTCCTTATTAGCACCTCCTCCCTCTAGGTCGGTGCTTCTGATCGCTGATTAGTGGCGTTTCGAAATCTGTCTAAAGTTATCTTGTTCTCTCTGTTCCTGTCCTGGTTTCCCTGTTTTTTCCCACAGTTTATGATCACCTTGGTTCCTCGACGCGGATTGTTTATTGGATTGCCCTTCTTATCGCCTTGCCTTGAATTGCCTCGTCTGGTATCTTGATCACGGACCGCTACTGGACTTCTCTTGCCTGCTCCTTGGATGCCACGTTACTTCAGGCCAGACCTCGTCTGCATACGTTTTTTCCACCTTTGGATTGTTGTTCTTGGAACTTCTGGTTTTCTCCCGCTTACCTGGAACTTTGGAGTTTAGAATTAGTACACGGACTAGAGACTCCCTGGGTGTACTACCGTCCTCGTGCCGTCGGGTTAGGGTGTTATTAGGCGTCCTCGTGCCGTCGGGCTAGGTTGGACTGCTACATGTGGATTGCTTGGATCTTGCCTACGTGTGATTTTCCTCTCCTGGTATGAAACCACCGGTAAGCGGTTAACCTTTTCTGATAAGCCTGGGTGGAAGAAGGGGGGTGGTTTGTGTATCTTTCTCTTACTATTACTGGTGGGGTACATTTACTTAAACTCCCTTTTGCCTTGCATGGTAAACCTTTGGTATAAATCTTGCTGCTGTGGTGTGTTGTTATATCTCACCTTTGCAGGTCCGGCTTCGAATTCCTGTTGTATTATTCATCTCCAGTCCTCCTTTGGCATCCCGCGTCTCGACCTGAGTCGTTCCATTGATACTCCGGGACTTCCATCGGCATCCATTCTTTTCTCCAATAGATCGCTCTGGTTCTTTCTAAACCAAAACCAGAGGGGCACATTGGGAAGAACAACTCATCGGCTACACTACGAGGGCAACTCTGGTATCTGACAGAATCAGAAGCCTTAATGGATGCCAATGAGACTTTGGCCACCATTTTGCAATTGGTGGCCGAACTCTGCAATGATATGACCGCTGCCCATACTGCTACGCAGCGGCGCATAGATGATTTGCAAGCAGGTTTGTCGCCTCGGGGGGCCGAGGCGGCTCCTTTGGCGGGTATCTCTGACGCAGCTCCTCTCCCTTCTCAACAGGGCACGGGACCTGTTTATATGACGGCCCAGTTTCCCTTGGCTCCTCCTGAACGGTTCCATGGAGACCCCAAAACATTCAGGACCTTCCTGAATCAGTGTAGGTTGCACTTTCTTTGTCGTCCTGCCTCTTTTCCTGATGCAACCACCAAGGCAGCATTTTTGTTGTCACATTTAGGGGGCACTGCGGCCGCCTGGGCGAATCCACTGCTGGAAGAAGGGTGCCATCTTCTATATAATTGTGACGCTTTAATAGACGCCATGAGTCGTGTCTTTGACACACGTTATACTACACAGGCTACTGACTTAGAACTGCTCCATTTGCAACAAGGTGGTCTCTCTCTGCTAGCCTACGTGGCCAGGTTTAACCAACTGGTGGCAGAGACCGGTTGGCCCGAAGACAAGAAGGCCTCGCTCTTCTATAAGGGCTTGTCTGATTCCCTAAAGGACACCCTAGCTACGGTTCCACTGATACCCAAGACATTCCCCGAGCTATTGGATTTGGTTCTTCAGATCGATTCTCGACAGGCAGCAAGGAAAGGAGAGAAAAGAACAGCTCCTCCGGTTTCTCTTTCTGTTCCCGTTCCTGCTTCGGGATCCTCTGAACCTATGCAAATAGGGGCTCTGAGAAACCCTCTATCGGCAGAAATCAGGGAACACCGTAAGAAGAACGGCCTCTGTTTTTACTGTGGAGCATCTGAACACTTGCTCAGGGAATGCCCCAAAAGACCTACCAAGAAACAGGGAAACGCCAAAACCCGGTGACTGAAGGGATCCAGACGCCGGGTGTTTCATCTACAGATCCCCCTTTGTGTAGCCCTTATTGTCTGGCTGTGTCACTCACGGCCTCCGGTCTTGAGAGAAAGGAGGTTAGCATGGTATTGGACTCCGGAGCCACAGGGAATTACGTGGATGCCTCCTATGCAAGAGAATTGGGTCTTCCGATTGTCCTTAAATCTTGTCCTGAAATGGTGAATGCTGTTGACGGTTCTTCCCTGGTCTCTGGGCTAGTGACAGAACGCACTATCGATCTGGTCATGACCACGGATTGTGGTCATCAGGAAAGCATATCCTTTGATCTTATTGCCGCACCACAGTTCAGGTTTATATTAGGTCTGCCTTGGTTCAGGCTGCATAATCCTTCCGTGGACTGGTGTTCAGGGGACGTGTGTTTTCTCTCCGATTTCTGCGAGAGTCATTGTCTGACAACCCCTGCAGTGGTCAATCCAGGCCGCGTTCTCTCTGAGCTAGCTGGTACCGTAGGGGCACTTATCAATACTACGCTTCCTGTGGCATACCAAAAGTACAAGGATGTCTTCGATGCTCAAGGGGCGGAGGTGCTTCCACCTCACAGACCCTATGACTGTCCTATTGAATTGGTCCCAGGGGCCAAAGTACCTTCAGGACGCATATACTCTTTGACCCCAAGGGAAGACTTGATTTTGAAGGACTATATTAAGAGGTCCTTAGACTCCGGGTTTATACGCCCTTCTCGTTCACCTGCTGCCTCCCCCTTGTTCTTCGTCCCAAAAAAGGAGGGAGACCTTCGTCCTTGCATCGATTATCGGGCATTGAACGCAGTCACAATCAAAAACCAATATCCGATCCCTCTGATTTCGGTTCTACTGGATCAATTGGGTTCGGCCAAGGTGTTTACTAAACTGGACTTAAGGGGTGCATACAATCTTGTACGGACACGTGAAGGCGCTGAATGGAAAACCGCTTTCAAAACCAAGTATGGCCTCTGAGTACTGCGTTATGCCTTTTGGTCTGTGCAACGCTCCAGCTACCTTTCAGTATTTCATCAATGAGGTATTCCATGACATGTTGGACCAATATGTTGTTGTATACCTGGATGACATCTTGATCTATTCCCCTTCGATTGCCTTCCATGTCACTCATGTTTCTAACGTATTGCAACGACTAAGGGATAATCGTCTGTACGCCAAACTGGAGAAGTGCATGTTTCATGTTACTGAGGTGGAATTTCTGGGCTATAACATTACCAACCAGGGCGTGCAGATGAGCCGTTCCAAAGTCTCTGCTATTTTGGACTGGCCGCGTCCCAACACATTGAAAGCCTTGCAATCGTTTCTTGGTTTTGCCAATTTCTACCGGCGGTTTATCCAAGATTATTCTGCCCTAGCTTCTCCACTGAAGGCCCTCACCAGCACTAAACATCCGTTCAAATGGAATGCGCAAGCACAAATTGCCTTTGAAGCCCTGAAGTCCGCCTTTACTTCTGCTCCTGTTCTCCAGCATCCGGATACGAATACACCATTTGTTATTGAAGCCGATGCCTCTGATGTAGCCTTGGGCGCGGTTTTGTCCCAGCATTGTCCAGACACCAAAAGCCTCCATCCAGTGGCTTATCACTCCAGAAAACTTACGCCCTATGAAAGAAATTACACTATCACGGAGCGCGAGCTATTGGCTGTCAGAGACGCATTCTTGGTTTGGAGGCATCATCTGTTGGGCTCTCCCGAGCCGGTACAGGTCTTTACTGATCACAGGAATCTTTTAGCCCTGCAGTCGGTAAAATGCACCACGGCTCGCCATGCTAGGTGGCATGAATTTTTCTCGATGTTCAATTTCATCATCACCTACCGTCCCGGTTCCTTGAACTCAAAAGCAGATGCCCTTTCTCGACTTCATGGACCTCCGACTCCTTCCAGCCTTCACGGCTCCCTGTTACTGCCTACTCAAGTGGTGTGTGGTTGCACGTTACGTCCCTCATTAAACGCAGCCATCAAGGATTGGGCGAGGAACCATCCCTCCGAGGTTGCCAGCCTTGGTTTGGAGCTCGTTCACTCACTACCCTATAAATAGGGTAAGATATTTTTGCCAGATGTTGATACCCGGCGTACCGCCATGCAGTGGTGTCATGATGCTGCTACAGCAGCCCATCCAGGGGTTGGAAAGACCTTGGACCTCTTGGGAAGATGGTGCTGGTGGCCTTCTATGAACCAAGATGTAAGGGAATATATAGCTATTTGTGCCATTTGTGCCCAGTGCAAACGTCATCATGGGAAACCTGTGGGCCTGCTGCAACCCATGCCTATACCCGATGCCCCATGGAAGATGCTTTCTATGGATTTTGTCGTAGAACTACCTTTGGTGGACGGTTACAACACTATCTGGGTAGTGGTTGATTACTTCACCAAGATGGCTATGTTTGTACCATGCCAGGGTGTCCCTACTGCTCCAGTGTTGGCGGATCTATTCTTGAAGAACGTGTTTAGAAGGTTCGGCCTACCTACTATGATCGTCACAGATCGGGGACCGCAGTTTACTTCTCGCTTTTGGAGGTCTTTGACCACAACCCTGGGCATCGATGGCAGATACTCCAGCGCCTATCATCCTCAAACAGATGGTCAAACGGAGAGGCTTAATGCAACCATGGAACAGTACCTCCGTTGCCTCACTTTCCAACGTCAAGGTACCTGGGTCTCCGTATTGCCGTTGGCGGAATTTGCCTACAATAATTCCCTCCACTCTGCGACCCACATGTCCCCGTTTTACGCGATGCATGGTCGACATCCACGTTCCTTGCCTCTTGGTGCCGAACCACCATTCCACAATCCCGCTGCTTTGAGTTGTTTTAAAAAACTCTCAGACACTCATGTCTTAGTGAAGAGCCAACTGGTTCTGGCCCAGAGCCGTTCGAAAAAATATGCGGATGCACACCGCTCCCCGGCTCCTATGTATGCTCCGGGCATGAAGGTCTGGTTGTCTACGAAAAACCTACGATTGCCAGGTCGACGGGCCTTGTTACCACGTTTTGTGGGTCCCTATAATGTTCTGCAAGTCATAAATCCGGCAGTGGTCCGTCTAGCCCTACCTTCTACTTGGAGGATACATCCGGTGTTTCATGTGTCCTTGGTGAAACCTTGTCACCCATTGACCAAACTACCTATACACCCGTCTCCTGTCAGGGTGCATGGTTTCAACGAATACGAGGTGGCTGCTATCTTGGATACCAAGGTGTGCAGGGGACAGCGTTTGTACTTGGTCGATTGGAAGGGCTATGGTCCGGAGGACCGCACATGGGAACCGACTGAAAACATTCACGCCCCTGTCCTTATGGCCCGTTTTTGGTCCACTCGGGGGGTGAGGGCCCCTTTGCGGGAGGATACTGTTATGTATGGGCACTCGTTCCGTTCTAGACTACGGGCTCGTGTCCCTTTAAGAAACGCGAAACCTGGTGCCTGGAAATTGGCATGGCAACGCTGGCGTCCGCTCTACTCCTCCCAGGGATCACGCCGAGTAGCGCGCTGTGTTGTCAGGTGACTTGCCTCCTTATTAGCACCTCCTCCCTCTAGGTCGGTGCTTCTGATCGCCGATTAGTGGCGTTTAGAAATCTGTCTAAAGTTATCTTGTTCTCTCTGTTCCTGTCCTGGTTTCCCTGTTTTTTCCCACAGTTGATGATCACCTTGGTTCCTCGACGCGGATTGTTTATTGGATTGCCCTTCTTATCGCCTTGCCTCGAATTGCCTCGTCTGGTATCTTGATCACGGACCGCTACTGGACTTCTCTTGCCTGCTCCTTGGATGCCACGTTACTTCAGGCCAGACCTCGTCTGCATATGTTTTTTCCACCTTTGGATTGTTGTTCTTGGAACTTCTGGTTTTCTCCCGCTTACCTGGAACTTTGGAGTTTAGAATTAGTACACGGACTAGAGACTCCCTGGGTGTACTACCGTCCTCGTGCCGTCGGGTTAGGGTGTTATTAGGCGTCCTCGTGCCGTCGGGCTAGGTTGGACTGCTACATGTGGATTGCTTGGATCTTGCCTACGTGTGATTTTCCTCTCCTGGTACGAAACCACCGGTAAGCGGTTAACCTTTTCTGATAAGCCTGGGTGGAAGAAGGGGGGTGGTTTGTGTATCTTTCTCTTACTATTACTGGTGGGGTACATTTACTTAAACTCCCTTTTGCCTTGCATGGTAAACCTTTGGTATAAATCTTGCTGCTGTGGTGTGTTGTTATATCTCACCTTTTCAGGTCCGGCTTCGAATTCCTGTTGTATTATTCATCTCCAGTCCTCCTTTGGCATCCCGCGTCTCGACCTGAGTCGTTCCATCGATACTCCGGGACTTCCATCGGCATCCATTCTTTTCTCCAATAGATCGCTCTGGTTCTTTCTAAACCAAAACCAGAGGGGCACATTGGGAAGAAGAACTCATTGGCTACACTACGAGGGCAACTCTGGTATCTGACAATAATGATCTACGGCCACCGTGAAGGGGTGCGGGAGGAGGGGAAGGGACGAGGGGGCAGAGATGAAGGGGGCAGACATGAACTTGGGATCTGGCGGTAGCCGGCCTAATGTACAAAGGGATAATGGCTGAAGTAGGATTGCATTCAGTCATTGACCAACGGACTGAATGGATGCCGGATAGGCGATACTGGACATTGGAAGGTGGAGGGTAGAGGACGGGGGGGGATGGGGGTAGGAACTTGCTGTTACTGTTGGAAGCAAAGTGTTAAAAGAATGGGGGAACGGTGGGGGGATCTGGGGGTATGGAGGTGAGAGGAGGGAGTTGGAGGGAGGGGGGTTGTGTGTTGTTCTTTGGGGTTGTTATTATGAAAATGCTAATAGAGTGTTTAAAAAAAAGGTTGTACGTAGGTATCAACAAGAGGCTGCTTTTCACTCTTTGGTCCCAATTGAGAGCATTAGTTAACCAGAGCTTCGAACCTGTTGTGTATGTAATCACCAACAGATTGTGGAAATCGTATTTACGTTCCTATGCAACACTGAAGATCTCATGTTTCTTTGAGAACGTTGCTAGAAGAATCCTGGCGCTAAAGCATTTTACAAAGAAGCAATCACTAAGGCAACACTTTAAATGGGGTCCTCATTGCTGGATTCTGTGCCCCAAATTAAACCTAGTTTAATAAATGGTGATTGTGGCTGTATTCATCACCAGCCCCATGAAAGCAACAATATATCTCCCTGCGTTATGTCAAATATTTTGTCTATTTAAGAAACAATTGCACAAAAGTTGAGATTAGTCCCCCCACCAGTTAAAAAGATACCGCTCTGGGTTCCCATCCCACTGGGGTTTGTGTACCGCAGTGCGTCGCCCAACTATTCCTCTGTGTGCTCCCTAGTGTTTGACCCTTGCACGCCCCTTCGGCACATCCTGTGTTGTGCGTCTCGCCTTCTCTCTGCATCCCCTCCTATCCGTCTAGCACCCTATATGGTGCTCTCCATCTCTCCTATCTTGTCTAACTGCTACTCTATCTCCTAACCTATCCCTATCACTAAGTCTGGAAGGAAGAACTTCAAGAAGGACATCCTGGTCTCCAAACCAGGCCTCCATAATGTGGATACCTACAACAGTGCATCCTCCAGACAGACTCTTACCGACATCCTCTTTGTTGTTCCTTCTCTAGACCTATGGACCCCTCATATGGTCTCTGCTCTCTACTTTTTCCTCGTCTCCCATTAATGGTGGAACTAGGTGGGAGGTCCTCCTGGCCTCCTTCCACTCCTCCAAGACCATCATTAATGTCTATCTGAATGGCACAGTCTTGGTCCAGGGCCCTCAGACCAATCTCCTCCTTTTTGATAGATGCTTCCCATGTCTTATCAACTTCCTCCCTTCTCCTGCTACTCCTTCCACTACCTCTGTGGCACCCTCCTCTTCCTCCTCTGCCCACCCTCCTGCCCCTCTACCATCTTCACCGCGCATACCTCAAGCCTGTACCCCTACACAAAAGTCTTTCAAATGTGGCAACCTGCTCCACATCGCTACTCTCAACTCTCGTTCTGCTGTCACACTCCTCTGACATCTATCACCTCCTTGAAGAACTGAATGTCCTCGCTCTCACCGAGACATGGTTCACGGCCAGTTCATGTCACAAGTTTTGACACTTTCTTCCCGGAGGGCTACAAGATCCTCTCCAAACCCAGAACCAACTGTCCTGGAGGTGGAGTAGTCCTGGTTTTTCAAGAGTGGGCCCCTGCTTCTGGCAGCACTACACAGGCCTACTCCTCCTTTGAATGCCTGGTCTGCAGGCTCTCTATCTCTCCTGGCCTCTCTCTAACTGTGGCCACCATTTACAGGCCCTGCCTGGCCAGGACGCCCTCTACCATTCAAAATGGGCTGATCTCTCCTCTTCTCTCCTTGCCTCTACCTCTCAACTTCTCCTACTCAGAGACCTCAACATCCATCAGGATGCTTCCAATCCCTCCTCTGGGCTCTTAATTCCTGCAAAACACTCTCCCTTTCTATTCTACCCTCTCTGGCCCAGCACACTACGCCGGGCACACCTCGGATGTTCTCATCTCTTCTGACATTCCCCTCTCCAACCCTCTCACCACTCCTCTCTGTCCTCATCCGCCTTGATCTTTCTTCTGCTTTCGACACAGTGAGAACCTGGACATCAAGGATCAGGCCCTCACATGGTTGACCTCCTTCCTCTGGGATGGTCCCTCTCAGGTGCAACTGGGGTCCCCATGGCTCCAACCTCTCACCCTAGTTTTTCAACATCTAAGTGGCCCCTTTAGCCCACCTTATCTCTACCTTCTCCAACTTTCAGTGTTATGCGGATGACATTCCGCTCTCCTCTGCCTCATCTCCTCTTTCGCTCATTCCTGACTGTCTATCCGCGATTCAGGAATGGAGTGCCTCCAGCAATCACTGCCTCAATGCCAGCAAGACCGAGATCCTATTCAATGGGACCCCTTCTCTCTTGTTCCCTCTTTTACTCTGGCTGCCCTCCTTGGGCCCGCTCCCTGCGCGTTCCTGCGAGGCAAAAAATCTTGGGGTCATTTTCGACTCCACTCTCTCCTCCTCTCCTTACATCACAGACCTCTCGAAGAAGTCACACTACCAGCTGCACCTCCTCAGAGGTATTCCTCCTTTTCTCACTTTCCCCCAGAAGCTCAACATCTCCAGAGCCCTGGTTCTCTCTAGGCTGGACTATTGCAACAGCCTCTTCCTCAACCTGAATTCCTCTACTCTCCGCCTTCTGCAACTAATCCAGAGCAGAACTGCAAGACTTGTCCTTGGCCTCAAGCCCAGGCATTGTATCTCTCCAGCCCAAAAATCTCTCCCCTGGCTCTTGGTGGCTGCAAGGATCAAGTTCAAGATCCTTACATCCAACTCTCTCTTCCTAAACATTCTCCTTTTCGAGCCCTTCGCTCATCAACCTCTAACCCTCTGATGGTCAGACGCTTCTCTAGGCAGAGAGGGGGAGGTAGATCTGTCTCTTCTGCAGAGGCCTCTCTTCCCCTTTCAAACTTGAGCAGGACCACCTCGGGTTCCAGAAGCAGCTCAAGACCTTTTTGCTTCTGTTTTCTCTCTTTCTCTCCCTTGCTGACCCACATGTCTGCTGCACGACTGGTATTCTGGCTACCTTCAGAACTCAATGGGACCAGGCTCGACCTGCACTGCCTCCATGCACTTAGGGGTTGTATCTGTAACCCTACAGTCCCCTTCCTCCTTGCACTACCCTGTGCCCGCTCACCCGGCTGCACTTACTCAGAGCAATGCTACCCTGACCGCACTTCGCTGTCTTCCCTCCCCCTGGCGTATCTCTCTCTCGCTCTCCCTGGGGGGGGGGGGGCTGGGGTGTGTGTGTGTGTGTGTGTGTGTGTATATATATATATATATATATATATATATCCCTCTCCCCCTCCCTCCTGTCCCCCCACACCCCCTCTCTGTGCGCTATGAATGACACAAGGCCTAGTAAGATAGTAAGATGGTTTGTTTGTCCTCCCTAGGTCACCCTACCTGGTCTTGTGGCGCCTAGAAACACTTGTGTACAGGCGTGTTATAAATGACTCGTATCATAAAACAAGCATTCCAAGATACCAAAGCGTAAGCAAAACATATGTATAACATCAGCTGAACTCCTTTTATTTAACTTGGCAGGCATGCAACAGTTGTTTCCCTTAGTGAAAAAATTAACCCATTGATGAAAAACATCCTTGTTGTTGATACAGGACCGTCTACATTTCTATATATCGTTACTTACCAGAAGTGATGTCCTGCAGAGTAGCTTCAAACAAAAACAACTCTGCAAATAATTTTAACAACTAACGTCCTGCCCTTGAAAGCTTTGCCATACCAGTGGGCACAGCCCGGGAATTGGCAATGCTGTGTGGGAATAGGTGATATTAGCCGCGCAGAAATAGAACATATTTGCAGAACTGATGACGGAACGGGATTAGGGATTGGCTTTCTATTTCATGAAGTAGCACTAAAATCAACGTTTATGTATTTTAGTTGGTAGAAACATTCAACGTGAGGGACATACTTACGAAACAACAGTATTGGTGGAGACGATGTATTCTACTTCTTTGGTCCAAGGGTTCATGAAACTGAACCATCGACTTCTTAATGTAATAAAAGAACCATCTTTTATTTTGAATTTGTAGCAATTGCTGTTTATTTTTTCTCCAGTCTGTAAAACTAAACGCATACGGAATAAATGTTACACGCAGTAATCTTCTAAAAATACACATGTATGCAAATATGTAATAACAAAGATTGAACATATATATAGAACATTTCACTTTCACACATTACAGTGTAAATTCACTAAATATCAAGTTTTATATTAAAAATGTTAAATATTTGATTTGTATATTTTAAACTGAAGGTATGCCTTCAAACCCCTTTTTTATACTAGAACCCCATTAGGTGACAGAACATAAAATACACATGTGATCACGCTCATTTGGCTATATCTTGTGCACACACAGATCGCAGCAACCATCATTATGGCAGGATCAGTGCACATGCTAAAATTTGCCATGGTGACATTAAAACGTGGCAGAGCTGCAGGGCAATCTCTCTTACCTGCGTGTGTTACTTTGAAGGAGACTAGTGGTACCCTCTTTAAAAAAGTCTTTACTTTGAATGTTGCTGGTTGAGCTTCAATCAGGTTCTAGTTACTTTCTTTAAGACTGCAATGAGGAATAGCCTAATATGAGGCCTCCGGTAGTAAATGTGTGTGGATTCTATTGACAATTTGCAAATGCTTTCAGGTATTCATCTAAAGATTGTAAAAGTGTTCATACGCCATGAACAATACATATCTTAGAACCTAGTATTATATGCAATACACTTGAGATAACAATCTTCAAACTCCAGATTAAACCAACAATCTTTGCAAATTGCATTCAGACTCATAGAAGCTTTAGAGAGCGTTACCTATGCCCAGCATGATGTATGAGCTAAATGCTAACTCCGACATGTTTCGTTTTATTACTAAAGTATCTGCCAGGTGCTCTGCCACTGGCAGAAACAGCTGGTAACTGCTTAAGATTTGTTCTGTATAAGATAGGTTAACTGCTACAATGTTTGTACACTGTTGAACATTTACACTATCCACCCAGTTTTTACTGTAAGAGCCACATGAGATACCCTATTGATCCTTCATTAAGGGCACATTACCAGTGAATTCCGCCTACAACATGTACATGAAGTACAGCAAATTTCAAATTCACAATGTTCAATCAGCAGGCTGTACTTAATGGTGAATAGGGGTACTCAAACCTTACAAAATGTTCTGCGCGGGAGATGGAGTGTTTCCAGTTACGTTTGATCAGCCTTTGGCATTTCCTTTGGTTTTCAAACCCTGCCATAGGTCCTAAGGCGGGGTCTAAGACCCCGTCAACCACAAAGCCAGAGACACGAAAGGAGAGTTTGGCCAGCCAATCAAAAGCCCTGAGACGTTCTAAAACAGATTTGAGGGCCTTTAGGAGTCCCAGCTTGCCATTTGCTTACTTTGGGGGATTTGTTTGGAGCGTCAATTACGAGTGTATGGGAGAGACTCAGAAATTGGTGCCTGTAGAGAATTTGGACTGCTTTTGGGAAGTTTAGGAGAGTGTTAGAGGCGTGCGTTAGTTGGTTGTGGTTACTCAAGGCTTTTATGCCTTTCAATCACGTTACACCACTGACAAACATGAGCTCTTTTGTCTTTTAGTTGGACCATAAAAAGGTTACTCACAAATTCAAGGGAGCCTGGAAGTTTGAACTATCACTCCATTCTGCGCTAGATTCACATCCTTGTCCAAAAGGCGCTCTTCTACTTAAGAAAAACACAATTTCCCTGAGGCCTCCTCTTACACAGGGTTGGCAAAGAATTCTGAGTAAAACCCTCTGATAGTTTAACAAACCATGGTATCTCCTTATAGCTGTCCCGATTTACTGTAAAAAGGTTTGTGTGGCCCCCTACTCGAGGCGCTGCACATTCGATACCCAGTTGAAGCTTGAGACAGCTGTTTCGCTGATCTTCTCCAAGATCTGGCATGACCTTCTCTTGGAACGAAGGTATCATCAGTCTTTTGAGTCTGTCTGTTCTGAAAGTCGTCTCTCCCTGCCGGGGACCTCCTGTCCATTTGATGGCGACCAGAATAGTGCGCCCCTTCTCTGCTAGTTTTTGAAGAATACCTTTAATGAGAATACTCTCTTGACTGATGACCAAGCCTTTTCAAGGGCCCACAAACATTGCCAGTTCTTTAGTGAATAGCTCCCCAAACAGCAATCCTTGCGCCAAAGAGCCCACTTCAGAAGAGTCCAACTTCCTGAGTTTGGGGTCAATCCTGATCAGAATGCTGGTGTATCTCTCTACAGAAATCGCCCCATTTGCATTTCCTAGCAAGCAGAACTCCCTCTGAGCTCACCCAGCTAATACTTCCAGATATTTGCAACACATTGCCATGTTGGTGGTTCCCCCAAAAACGTAATGGGGATCTCAGCACTATATGTTAGCACTTGTCTGTGTGTTGCCTCTACCAAACGCAGATTATGCATTCTAACACAATATACCACCTGTGCCCCACTTATGCTGGCAGTGTCCGAATAAAATATACCAACATCTTCCTGAAAAACCTTTGTCTTTTGTTACCAAAGCCTCTCATGGTGGTATGAAGCAACAGGTGGCAGTAGTCAGCCGACTCTGACTTCCTTCACCCTGCCCTTTTGCTGCTTTTGAATCAGACACAGATGTTTATGTATGTTTATATCGCACCGGAAGCCCGCAGTCATCAGGGTGCGGAGAACTCAGAAGGTCAAAAACATCATAAAGCCAGACTAACAGTATTGGGGTGTAAACTAGCTGACTAGATTCGGATGGAGTAATTTAATGGAACATGTGAGTTTTCAGTAGTTTCCTAAAACTCTGATAATGTTCCTCTAACCTAAGAGTGGCGGGCAGCTTGTTCCAATGTTGTGCTGCCCTCGCTGGAAAAGATCTACCTAGGCCAGTGGTGCGATTTGCATGAGGTACATTAAGTAAGCCTAAATCGGCTGATCTTAAAATTCTCAGAGGAATATAGATTGAGAATTGTTTTTAAAGTAACAGCATTACCGAATAAGCACCTGTGGACTATTGTCATAGATGTATATATGACTGTCTTCGATTTTAAGCCAGTGCAGGGATTTTCTTCCTGTCGTTATGTGTTCTCTGTTTTGTATTCCTTTTACTATGCAAACTGCATCATTTTCCATTACTTGGCATCTCTCTATTTCTCTCTTGGTGGTGCCAAGCAACAGAGCATTGCCATAATCTAATCGTGACAGTATAATTGCTCTGGCAATGGTGGCGGTATTTTCCTCGTTGATGAATGGCCCGATGGCCCTCATTAGGCGTAGATGGTATGCATTATTTTTATGCACGTAGTTAACCCGAACCTCTGACTCAACAGAGGTTTCGACCATCATCCCAAGTGTTTTGACTTGAGTCATTACTGGGATAATTGCCTCTTTAATAATGAAAGCTTTATATTCTTCACCAAGTTTAGATCTGGCCTGTCGTGTTCTGAAAATCATAAGTATCGGTCTTGGTGTTGTTCAAATACATCCAGTGTTGTTGCATCCAGAGGTCTAGGATATTATAGACCTCAGTTATTTTTACACTGTCCATAGAGTGATCACCTTTTATTTCAAATACTAGTTGTGTATCATCGGCGTAATTTGTAAAGAATACGCCGATGTTTTCCAGTTAGTTGCAAAGACTTCTCATGTAGAGATTAAACAATAGAGGGGACAAGCTTGCTCTATGAGAAACTCCAAAAACAGTAGGGGCAGCCTCAGAGAATGTGTCCCCCCCCAAATGTACTCTGGCTTGCAGATCCTTCAAAAAGGAAGACAACCATGCCAGTGCCACTGGGGAGCAACCAGCTATTTTATCCAGTGCATGTTGTAATAGCTGGTGATCTACCAGTTCAAACGCTGCACTGAGATCAAGCAACATTAGCATCCCTGTTTTGCATTTATCTACCATTCCCAGCATATGATTCTGTAAATCTAGCATGGCAGTTTCGGTACTATGGGCCGCTTGAAATCCTGATTGCTGTTCGTGTAAAGTACCTAGGAATTCCACATTCTTTTGAAGTTGGTTGGTTGCTATTTTATCTAGAATCTTCAAAATAAAATTAGAATTTGTGATTGGTCTTTAGTTGTTAGGATCTTTTGGATCCAGGCCAGCTTTTTTTTTTTACCAATGGTGTTATTGTCACATCTTTAATCTCCCTTGGTACTGTGCCCTCACTGAACGATGCGTTAATTATCCTGGTGAGAACTGGAGAAAATAGTCATTTGTTATCTAAAATGATTTTCATTGGCAGGATGTTCTCTGCACACAATGTGGGTTTCATTTTAGCTAGTACTGAGCATAGTTCTTCCTCTGAATTAGGGGCAATGCTAAAGCTGTCCCTTTCTTCCAGTTTGGGAGTGTCTACAAAGTGTGCTGTCATGTCTGCAGTTTGTCTGGCTAAGATAATGTTGTTTCTAGCTTTCTGGATCTTGGCTGCAAATGCTTCTTGTACAACCTCACAATCTTCCTTGATGGGAATAATGGAGGTGTGTGCGTCTTAGGTTTTTCTATTCCCTTAAGTATCTCAAAATGTTGCTTGTGGCATTTGGGGCTACTGCTATTTCCTTGTTATAATAATTCTCCTTCACTTCTCAGACTCTTTTCCTATATATTTGATTTAGGCGTTTCCAATTGTCTTTATTCTCCAGGGTAGGATTTTGTCACCATATCCTTTTCTTGGCTCGTTTTTCACAATTTTAGTTTGTTAATGTCTTTATTATACCATTTTTTTATTGTTATTGTTTTTTCTCACTAGTTTCGTTTTCAGTGGGGCAATTTGTTCCACTAAATCCTGCATGTGTTGAGAGTATTTCTGTAGCATGTTCTTACAGCTATCTTTATCTTGAAATGACTCTAGGATCTTAGATAGGCATGGTTTCAGTTGCTCTGGACCAAAGTTCTTAACATTTCTACTTAGAGCCTGGATATGAGGGCTCTAGATTTGTTTGGTTGGGTTATTTAGCATTATCTCAAAAGTGACAAGAAAGTGGTCTGACCAGTTGCAAGGTTCAGTTGTTACCTTCTGGGTTTTCAAATTTTGGGTGAGGTACCAGTCTAGCTGGTTCCCCAGAGGGGTTCTGGGTTTGCCGTTAATAACCAAGAAGCCTACATTCTTCATTGTCTTTTCCAAAGATATTGCTTCCTTGTCAGCCGTGTTCCCTCTCCATCTATTTATATCTCCCACTAACAAGGTGGATGAATTGGAAGATTTGTGGTTGATTAGCTGAGAGCTAAGCTCATTATCAAACTCAGAGATTAAGGAGGGGAGCCTATAAATGACAATGATGTTAAGGCAGTCATTAGGTGTGTGGGTGAGTTTCAGATGTAAGGTCTCGCAGCCGCTACAGGCAAAATTAGCTTTAAATAGCTGTATGGTATCTTTAGCTATAACTGCTACACATCCACCAGCCCCAACCTCCCTATTTCTGTTGTACATAGTGTAACAGCATTTTCACAGACAGGACCAATGGGATCCTTTAGCCAGGTTTCTGTGATGCACATTAGGTCTAAATTTCTCTCTAAAATTGGATCATAGATACTGTGTGCATGTTTATTCAAGGATCACGTGTTCAACAGGCCCACCTTCAACGTATCTGTCTCTGTAGCACAGTTGATGTCCACATCTCTCACTTGTTTGGCTGTCGGTGTCAATCTAGGGCTTTCCTGTTTTGCTTGTGATAGGCAGGAAGATGGGTGGTTGAAAGCCGATGGGCTCTATTCTTAAGCATCCATCATACACAATGAAGGCTGTGCCATCTCCATCACTGACGCTCTGATTGCCAGGACACCATCCATAGTGCTGATCATGCATCAGAGGGTAGTTATTTAAAGATCCTGGTCCTGACAGGAAGTACTATTTATTGTTTTTGAAAAGAATCTAAACCCCTACATTCTTTACAAATGCATGGACTATTAACTACGATTTCTGTTTCATTAGTAAATGGAGAAAAGAGTTTCATGGGACTATCGGCATCTCAAATGGGTGGGAGGCAACATCTAGACACCTATGATGACCAGCTGCCACTGAACGTTGATAAACTAAACAATCGAAACATAAAAATATAACTGCAATATATATTATTAGGATTAAAATGTATTTCATTACATTAACAGTTTTACCTTGCCTGTGACATTCCGCAAGATGTCCTATATCATCCTGGTGAAAATACTCATAGCATGACGTTCCTAAAAGTTCTTGCGGTAAATAGCCCAATATAGCTGTTGCTCTGAAAAGAGAACATGACAGTTTTTGTGGGAAAAAGTTAACAAAGTTATAGTTTGCATACTGTTAATCTATTGATGCTATCTACACCACACCTCTGCCCCAGTGGCTAGGTTTGAGCTCCATACATACTGAGAATGGAAGAATAACTCTTATAAGTAAGGTAGTCTTGCAGTTGTGGAAATTGGTCCGAATCATTTTCAGTAGCACATGATAAATTAAGGGCTACATGATAAGAGCGTTGAATGTAGGCACATGTTCATTTAACCCCTAAAACACAGGAACACATGAAGACCACCTCAAAATAGCAATGATGAAAAGCTTCAGTTTCATGGCAGCTGTGAGTTGGATGACTCCGTAAGTTCCAAGCCATGCCAAGGGAAGAGTTCCCAGGCCACACAAGCTGGTTAAAACTGCTGATTTTTTCTTTTCAGGTACATTTTTATTAACATTTGCAAAATACAGAACTATTCCCCCGCCCCACATGCCCCTCCGGAATTCAATGCAGCCTTTCCTTTCCTCTTGTTGGAATATAGTCAGGATACTCGTCACTTCATAAGACCAATGGAGGAAAGGCAAACCGGAGGCGGAAGCCGTCCCACCTCGTCCAAGGCCCACAGAAGCTAAGGCCCCTTCCTGTCTGCCCCTGTCCGCACCGGTCCGTTACGGCGCTGGACACTGCTCCGCAGCACTTCCTCATTACACACTTTCCCGGCTGCTGCTGCACTTCTGTCCATAGAACACGTATGGAACTTGCTTGCTTATAAAGAAACACGGTAAGACTCTTTGTTGCACTAACCTAGCAGTACCTAATATGGTTGAAGTCACCTTGCCTGACGCCCTTGTCGCCCAGACCGGATATTAGGACACTCACCTCTTTGCGCTTGGGAGCGCACTCACCAATTGAGTATCACCTTTTTTATTATCATTACGAACCACCGCCTCCTCTAAATGCTCACATGTACGCACACCATCCTCCTTTCTCAGTATTCGCATAGTGCTTGTTGTTAATCCAACTGCTTGCTACTTGCTGCATTCACCTAGTCAGACTTCCTGAACCACTGCCCGAGTCATTGATTGCATTCTTGCACATGTACTTACCTTGCCAGACTAGCAGAACCTTTGCCTTTGAGTCATTGATCGCATTTTGCACATGTACCTACCTAGTCAGATTAGCTCAATCTCTGCCTTTGAGTAACTGATTGCATTTTTCACATGTACCTACCTTGCCAGACTAGCTGAACCACTGCTTCCTGAGTCATCGACTGCATTCTTGCACATGTACTTACCCAGCAAACTGTACCTGGACTGCCATCTCCCGGCTGATCCCACCTCTGCCCAGCGCAGAACCCCTCTACGTACCTTCCAGTGCACTCCCACCCCATCACACAGACGGTTAGGACACCTGGATCATGATATGCGGCCACTGCCTTCTGCTAGCCACCCTATTCTTGCTACCATCGTAGGGTTCATCATTGCCACATTGCTTTGTACCCCCACTCCTAGCACCGCTAAGACCGACCCTCGTCACTCCACCCCACACTCTCCCACAATACCCCTTAGTAACCCATACCTCAATGACCCTTCCTTACGCCACCAAACCTACATCCAATCAACCGTGCACGCTCCAAGCCAGGAATCTTAGACTTTGATCCAGATTGCCTCGTGCCCCTGGCACTCAGCACACACATAATACCTCTACTACACTGAAGTTACCACCATCCCTCAGCACCATTTCTGCCAAAGAACTCAAGGGTGCCCTCATCAACGCTAGATCTATTATGGCCCACGCATTGGACATCTCCGACCTCATCACCACTCAAAACCTCGATTTTATAGCCATTACTGAAACTTGGTTACACGCAGCTTCTGGCCCACTCCTTGCCCTCGCCATCCCCAACGGTTACTCTATCATTAGGGTCGATCGTCAATCAACATCCAAAGGAGGTGGAGTCGCTTTCATACAAAGAAATAACATTACACTTAGAATCATCCCCAACACTGAGCTCAGTTCTGCAGAATCCCTCTCCGTGAAACTCACCCTATCTCCAACTAACACTGCTACTCTTCACTTTATCTATAGACCTCCAGGACCACTTGGCTCATTCATATATGAGATCATGGCCATTCTGACCGTCAATACCAAACCCAACTCTCAGGTATTGCTTCTAGGTGACCTTAACCTGGGCCTTCTCGACACCAAGGATCACTTGGCCTCTGAGGTTGCTACCACATTAGTTAATTTAGGCTTCCAACAACGCATTGACGAACCTACCCATATTAAGGGCAGGACGCTCGATTGGATTATTGACCTTAATTGCAACACATCCATAAGTTCCAATCACGCCTGTGCCTGGTCTGACCACCACATCATCATCTTCCACTTATCAGCAATTAACCCTCACACTACTCCCACGATAGCTCCAGCCATTCCCACAAGGAATAAAAAAGACATCACCAAGGATAAACTCCTCCCTCTCATCCTTCCCATCCTGGATAAATGCGTGTCCCTACATAATGACCCCACAGTCTTAGTAGATATCTTCAATCAAACACTGCTTAAAGCCATTGACAATATAGCACCGCTCAAATTACGGAAAGCCAAACAAGCCCATTTGAACTCCTGGTTCACCCCGCAGTTAAGAACTTTACGCAAAGAAAAACGTAAGGCTGAATCACTCTGGAAGAGCCACCCATGTGACTAACAAAGATCGCCTTGTCATCACCACCCACAATTACAAGGAAGCGATTCTACAAGCCAAAAAGGAGACCTACAACCAACGCATCTTACAAGCAGAATCTAACACTAAGGAGTTATTTAAAATCCTTAAAGAATTGGAATCCCCATCCCCTGCGCCTGGTCAATCACCAAATACTATGTCGGCACTTGAAGTCAGCGGCCCACTTCTCTGACAATGCTTCCAACTGGATTAGGTTATTCCTTGACAACAGGCACATGAGTTTTCTCCCCTACTGCATCGGCCGATCCCACACCAGTCCCCTGTGGAGTCCCGCAAGGGTCCTGTGTTTCCCCAACTCTCTACAATGTCTTCACCAAACCTCTATTTGATGCGCTTGACTATCTGGGTGTCACCTTCACGAATTACGCTGACGACACCCAGATACTCATACCTATCACTGGTGACTACATTGCTGACTCTAAAGCCCTTAATGACATTTACCTTGTCATACAAGTCTGGATGGCCCAGCACGAACTGTGCCTCAACGATGACAAGACTGAGCTTCTCATCTTAGGCACGCTACAGATACTTAAACTGAGTCCCCTGTTCGGCTCCTTTAACATTGACGTTAATTTGATTAAAGTATCTAAAGACACCAAAACTCTGGGTATATACCTGGACGCCTCTTTGACACTCACCAGACAAACCAATGCAGTTGCCGCTGCGTCTGCACACACTTGCAAATTGATCTCGGCCTGTCGGCCATTCCTTACTGCCCAGAATTGCATTACCCTGGCCAGGACCTTGGTTATGTCCAAACTGGACTACTGCAATGCACTGTACCAAGGCACTAACCAGGGCAATCTTAAACTTCAGACGACCCAAAACAATGCCATCAGAGCAGCCCTCACATCCCCCGATCTGCCCACATCTCAGAAACCAGAAGAACCTCAACTAGCTCTCAGTTGCCCAAAGGATCTCCCTGAAAGCACTGGCCCTCACATACAAATGTGTTAACCACCAGGCCTCTTCATACTTAGCCTCGCGATTCACTCAATATATACCAGCACGAGCACTCAGATCTGCACAAACCCAAGGTCTAGCGATTCCTAGAAGCAAGCTTCATACTGCTGGGGGCGCTAGCTTCCCTGTCCTGGCAGCCAAGCTTTGGAACACTGTACCACTCATGATCAGAACGCTACCTTCATTTAACCAATTCAAACACAAAGCCAAGCTTTGGTTAGCAACATCCCACTAACAACCGCTCTTCTGTTTTTGGACGGGCTATCTGGGACCTAGCTCTGTTCTGCTCCGTTCTGATTGTTGCCTTGATTTGTAACGTCAATTGTATACTTTGTTTACAATCTGTTGGGACTTTTGTGATGATATGTCCTACCCGTAATGTAATGTTCCACTACCTGTAATGTAATGTTCTACTAAGATATGCGCCCGGTTGCCCTTGGGCCTGGTCTGCGCTATACAAATAAAACAAATATATTTACAATGCCCCCTCAGGATCTTCATCGGCAATCTTCCCACTTTTGTCCTGCCGCCTTCCCTTTGTACGTTCCCCTCTTACACCAGGCCCAACAGTTCCCTTTTTCTCTGGCACCATGCTCCTCTCAAGTCTTTTTGTAGGAACTTCATTATCATTTCCCAATTTGCCCCAAATCCCTGATGGTTCCCCTGTATGAAGTATGATACCAATTCCATAGATGCAAACCGCCAAACTTTGCTCACCCATTCATGTTCCAGGGGTGGTTCCTCCGCTTTGCATTTCTGAGCAGTCACTAGGGCCCCTGATAACATCAGTATCACATACAAATTATTTTGCACTTTAGAGGGGAGCTCCTCAATTAATCCTCCAAGGCCCAACATAGTTCCGCCTAGGTTACATTTGATCCCTACCATTTCCTCTATCGCCTCTGATATGTCCCAATACTCCTGAATTTGGGGGCAGCCCCACCACACATGGCTCCAAGTCCCTTCTTCCCCGCATTCCCTCCAGCAGTCCTCATTCACGTGCGGGAATATTTTGTTCAGTGTCCTCGGAATGAGGTGCCATTGGCACATCAGGTTTGTCCAAAACTCTTGTAGTTCGATGCCTCCCATAACTTCTTATATCGAATGTTCCCGGATTCCTCATTTTGTTTGATACATTTATAAAATGTGCTCACTATATTTCCATTTCCCTCCTTTTCTGTTAGTAGTTTTTCAAAAGGCGTTGGGGACCTCAATGCTGCCTTCTTGACCTCCGGTTGGAGCAGCCAATGTCTCAGTTGCGCGTATCTAAATCTTTCCCCCTCTTCCAGGGAGAAATCCACTTTACATTGGATGATGGGTTTAATCCCCCCTCCCTCAAACATGTCCCTTATCTTTAGGCATCCTCCCTTTTCCCATCTGCCAAACCCCTTCCCTCCCTCCGCCGGGAAAAATTCTGGGTTGTGAAATATCGGGGTGAATGGTGATTGATAGGTCGTTAGGCCTACCCTGGTTACTAGCTCATCCCATGTGTTGCCCACTAAAGCCCCTATCGAGCTAGTATATAGATTCTGAGTCCTGTCCCCCTTGTGTTTCCACAGTACTGTTTCTAAGTGTCCGCCCGCTACTCCCTCTTCCATTTGTCTCCACACCTTATTCCTGCCATCTTTCATCCAATCTCCAATTACCCTTATTTGGGCAGCTAGGTAGTATGCCCTCATATCCGGTTACCCCAACCCTTCCCTATTTCTTGGTGTTTGAATTAATCTTCTTGACACTTTGGGTTTTTATTATTCCAAATAAATTTCCAGATAAACTTTTGGACTACTCTAAAAAATGATTTGGGAACTTCTGTCGGTATTGTCATGTGTGTCATTGTGAATATGTCAAATTTAAAGATATCGGAAAAAATTATCTCGAAAAAAAACATTCAAATGTTTTTTTTCATTTTTGTTTTATGGGGGGGTTCCAGCCCCACGTTTGTTTTTACTAGCTAAACCCAAAAATAACATACAAATAAAAAAAAACATGCTAATTTTTTCTGCATTTTTTTTCAAGATTATTTTTTTCAACATTGTATTTTCGACATTATAACTGGCTACCATTGTCATGTAGTAAGTAGTATAGGATTTTAGGGAGAATAACCATTTTAATTACATTAACCCTACCCATCCATGAAATCCTGAGTGGGACCCAATCCTGTAGTAATCCAGTGTCAGCTAATAGGGAAGGATAGCTTTTTGCATATAATGACTCATCTTTGGTGAT
This sequence comes from Ambystoma mexicanum, assembly GCF_040938575.1. NCBI lineage: Eukaryota > Metazoa > Chordata > Amphibia > Caudata > Ambystomatidae > Ambystoma > Ambystoma mexicanum. Next base: position 730,043,191 of record NC_090934.1, read on the forward strand.
GTTGATCCCTAGGTATTTTATCCCCATTTTTGCCCAGCTGTATTGGAACATAACTTTAAGCTCCCGTTCCTCTTCCTTTGGTATTGTTAGGTTCAGGGCTTGCGACTTGTGGCTATTGATTTTTAACCCTGCTACTTCTCTAAACTTACCCAGTTCTCTTTCCAGGGCCCTAATGGACTTTTATGGGTCTGTAATGGTTAACAACATGTCGTATGCGAAGGCGGTTACTTTATGGGGGTGCCCTCCAAAAGGAATGCCTGCAATGTCCGCAGTGGCTCAGATTGTAGGTAGCAGTGGCTCTAGGTGTATCGCGAACAGCAGAGGGGAAAGGGGGCAGCCTTGTTTCATTCCTCTTGTTACTTTGATCGGATCTGATAGCTGCCCGTTTATCAACAGCCTGAGGCTTTAATTGGAGACATTAGCCTTTATCATTGCCATTATTTTGTCCCCAACCCCCATTTTCCTCATGGTAGCAAACGAACTGCCATTCCATCCTATCAAATGCTTTCTCCGCGCCTAGGGCAAGGAAAAGTGCCGGGACCTTTTTTAATTTCACCTTTTCTACTAGGTGTGCCACTCTTCTAGTATTGTCCCCAGTCTGTCTGCTGCATATAAATCCCGATTGGTCTTTGCCGTTGAGTTTCAGAAGATGGACTTCTATGCTCTTTGCCAGAATTAGTGTGTACATTTTCGCCTCTATATTTATTAGTGTTATCGGCCTATAGGATTTACAGCATGCTGGATCTTTGTCTGATTTCGGAAGGACTACCTTGGCTTCTTCCATTGATGGAGTAATTTTCCCTCCTTTCCCAAATTCATTAAATAGTTGGACTAGGTGGGGCGTTAATTCTTCCCTGAAAGTTTTGTAGAAGTCGGCCATGTATCCGTCGGGCCCTGGTGCTTTATTATTGGGCAGAGCGTTCATTGCCTTGCAGACCTCACCGACCGTAATATCCTGTTCTAGGTCCAACCTTTCCTGGCTTGATAAAGTTGGGAGATGTAGTTTCTCAAGGTAGTCTAATTGTACCTGTTCTAAGGGGTCATCCGATCTGTACAGTTCTGAATAAAACTCTGTACATTCTCGTATTATTCCTGCCTGCTCAGTACTCTCCCTTTCCCCCTTCCCCCACCATCCTTTACCTAGGTTAATTTTTATTATAGTCCTGTCTTTTTCTTCCTTCCTTAGCAGCCTGGCTAGTAATCTATCAGCCTTGTTGGCTTTTACATAGTATTTTTGTCTAAGGTGTAGCAAAGCCCATTCTGCTTCCCTTGTTTGCAGCACCTCCAGTCCCCTTATGGCCCTATATGCTCTTCGAGTTTCCCCACTGGCCCCGATCCCCATTTTAGACATCACTTGTTTGTTTGCTTTCTAGCTCCCTTTCCAACTACCTCCGTTCCGTGTCCCTCCTGGTTTTAACTGCGATGATCTTTTTCTCTGATTGTAGCCTTGAATGCGTCCCACCTCTAGTTTTGGCTTGTGTCTCTAAGCTTGTTAATTAGAACAAATTCTTCAATGGTCTTTCTTATAGCTTACCCGAGCAGGCCCTCTGAATATATATCATGGGAATTTCCACTTCCACAGCCCCTGTGAGTTGGTCCTTCTCTTTACTGTGATTGTGATGGGCACGTGGTCTGATAGAGCTATTGCCCCTACCTCTAGTTCTGCTACCATGCCTAGTAAACCTCTAGAGATCCACATGTAGTCAATCTTTGAAAAGGACCTGTGGACGTGGGAGAAGACTGCATCCCTTCCCATTCTCCTTTTCCCTCCAAGCATCCACCAGCGCCAGTCTGTCAATTTTTCCTTTTAGTTCTTTCAAGGGTCTGCCCTGGGTGCCTCCTCTACCTGTGCTCCTATCTGCTCCTGGCTCCCAGGTCACATTGATATCCCTGGTTATGATAACCTGCCCTTTGGCGAAACCTTCCAGCTTATCTAGTGTCTGTTGAACACATTTGTCTTGCCCCTTGTTGGGTGCGTAAATGGTGGCTATAGTGTACCGCTCTACACTTGCTTGTATTCTTACTCCCAGATTTCTGCCACCGGTTCCTTCTCCCATTCTGTTGCCATGAGACTGAGGGAGGCGCTTATGGGCAGCAGTACCCCACCTTTCCTCTTACCCTCGTTTGATTGATATATTTTGTTATATCCCTGGAGTATAATCTTGTGTGCGTCCTTCGCTTGCATGTGTGTTTCCTGTAGTGTCAGGAGGTCCGGCTTCTCCCTCTGCAGGAACCTCTCCAGTTTGTTCCTTTTCAAAGGAGAGTTAAGCCCCCTGACATTCAACATGGTGGTCATATTGCTAACCTTTGCTATCACCATTATCGCTCTTGGAAGTGCTTATATTGACATATCACTCAGATGGGTCCCCTCCCCCCTTCCTTCCCCATTTCTCCCCCCTCCCCCTTACACCTCCCCCGTGTCCCCTTCCCCCCTCCCCTATTCCCCCACTAGGTGAGCTCAATCGGCCTCTATCCCCTCCCGGTGTGCTGTCTCAGGTCTTGAGCCCTTTCCTTACCCCAGCCTTAAGAACTGCGGGCTCTCCCAAGCCCAGATCTAGATCCCAATACCCACCTTCCCTTTCCCCCAAACATTTTTCATTCTGTGGTGTTTGCCCTCCCCAGGCTATTTTATCCAGTTAGATTCTGGAGCCCTCATGGTCTTCTTATGTTGATGCCGGGCACTTTGGGCCCCTCTAAATGCTTTTGCTTTTCATCTTTGTCCATTCCCACGTTTTCTTTGTACCCGGACCCCTCGCTCCTAATTCGCTGCGTCCTGCTTCTTCCTCCTCTATTCCTAGAATGCCAACTCCTTCGTTGCAGGTTGTGATGCAGTGTTTGCCTTCCCACTCGAACACCAGGCTGAAAGGAAAGGTCCAGCGATACCTAATGTATATTTCGCTGAGGAATCTCACTACGGGCCCATTTTCCTCAATTTTGAGTAGTGCTACGTGGGATAGGTCTTGAAAAAGCTGGATTTCTGATCTGTTATATTTTAATTGTTTCGTTCTCCTTGCTGCTCAGAGAATCTCCTCCTTCTGTTCGTCTTCGTGGACGGCGCCAGGGTATCCCTGGGCCTCGCTCTCGGTTCTTTCCTCAGCATACTCACCTTGTGAGCCCCGTCCAGTTTTAATTCGGTGTCCCCTTCCAACTCTATTAGGGCTGCAAATATTTGCCAGACCGCCGCCTTGAGGTCTTTTATCTTGAACATCATCGGACAGGCCTTTTATTCGCACATTTGACCTTCTGTTTTCCAGGTCCTCAGTCTGCAGCTCCTAGTTGTAGGTGGCTTTGGCCAGCTTTTCTATGTGATCCTCTGTTTTTCTTGCGTCGTCAGCCAGGTCCTGCAGCGCAGTCTCATTCGCGTCCGCCCTTTCTTCCAGTTTATGGATATCTCGTTTTATCTCGTGGAACGACCATGTCCAGTCCTCCTTATCCAGCTGAGTCTCCACCGTTCCTGCAATGTTATCCCCAAAGGCCTGGAAGTATATTCTAAGGATTTCTTGCGTTATTGCCTGGTCAGGTACTTCCTCTCCTTGTGTGACCCTGCTTTCCTGGCTTTCCATGCTTATTTCTGCTTCGGGCTGGGATTCAATGTCCTTTCTCCACATTTTTTGGATGGGGCCCTCCTGCGTTTTTTTTGTTCTTTTTAAAGCTGCTTGCAGATCTTTTCCTTTGCTTTTTGACATCGTCCTCTGTGGTTTTTTCCTTTTCCTTTATTGCAGTGCTGGGACCATCGGGGCATTTTCCTTTCTCTTTAGTGTCCGTGGGGTCATACTTGTGTCTGCTATACCCCTGTACCCTAGAGATCTTAAGGACCTTTGTGAACTCCATTTCCCCCCACCCCCTGGCTCCTTAGTGTTCCTTTCCTACTGAGGGGTCTTCCAGTACTAGATGGGAGGGATGTCTTCCCTTGCCTTGCTCTCCGCCTTGTGCCCTCTTGGCACTGTTCTAGAGTGCGGTTGTTCCTTCCCCTGGGCCCCCCTATCTCCTTGCTTGTGGCCACTTGTCCCATGGGCTGCGGGCCCGCAGTTTTACTCAGCCCCCTCGCGGGAGTTGTGGGGGATAGGTCTGTGTCCGGGTGTTGGCGGGCACACACCGCAGAGTACTCCGCACTGGGCCCTTGGTTGTGTTCCATGGGTTTCCCCATGTGTGCTCTGGGGGGCTGCTCATCTCGGTGTTGGAGTCCAGCCTCCTCCTCCCAACTCCGACTCTGCTGGTTGTCCTGGCCCTACTCTGCTTCCGTCTCCCGGTGCTCCTCTTCCCTCTCCGGCTTAGCTGGGCTTCTCGATCTGCTCCGCTCCCCCGTTCGCTGGTTTCTCTCTCCTCAATGAGGGCCTCGCCTCCAGTGTGTCACGTCTTTCCCACGTCTCCTTGGCCAGATGCCTTACGGACCCTCTGCAGGGAGACCAGGTCGGGGACGAGCGGATGAGTTCAGACGGCCTCTGACGGGGGATCCCTTCCATGCCCATGTTACAGGGCTTCAGATTTTTCTCCTCCTAGGGCTCTGGGCTGGTGCTGCTTCGTCTCCATTCTATGACAAGACCGGAGACGAGCATTATGCTTCAACTTCTTTAATTACTGCTAACCACAGCTTTTTAGATCTTTATATATATATATATATATATATATATATATATATATATATATATATTTTTTTTTTTAATAAACTTGTAAAAATCACAGAAAAAAGAAAAACATCATAGCCTTAACTTGGCTAAATTACTTCCCCCATGAGGCTCTGTTGCATGGTAGTCCAATAGCCTCTCTTTCACTGTCCAATCAGGCAACCCCCTCTCCTATAAGTCACTGTCTCCCTGGGTCCCTTCCTCTTCTTTTTTGCTGCATCACAGATAAGTGCCATCCATTACTACCAGTGTTTAACTATACTGTATTTTACTCGTGAGAATGTCATGATGTTGTATCAATATATTATATTTAAGTGCAGCGCATACATAATTATACAGTCTTAACGTTCTTTGTCAAAGAATCTATGTAATTTTCGCCGAAGTATGAGCGCATTAGAAGCAAGTTTACACTATCTTGAGCGGCTGACACCCGAGCCCACGAGTGATCTCACTCGCATTAGGGCTCGGCCAGTCAGTCGCAAGCCGCGTATCCCTAGAGAAGGGTAAAAAGTGGAGTCCGGACGACGCTTAATATGCGGTAAGCCCCACTCCCCTTAGAAACAAGGGAGAGCGCGCGCACACGCATTACAATATTCCTCTCATGAAAGTAGCGTTGGTACAGAGAAGTTAACGGTCAATGCTATACTCCCGAACACGCGAACCAAGCTAATTTCTTAGCGGTTCGTTCCACGGATCAGAGGCAGTTCCACAAGAACAATATCATTAAAAAAAAAAAAATAATAATAATAATAATTTGGAAATCAGTTTAAGCATAAGAGGAGCTACAGTATACAAGCTGATAGAAGACCCTCTGTGAGGCAAACGCCTACAATATATAGCCATGGCATATAGCATGGATCTCTCTAGAGTTTCAAAAAAGTGCTAGGTGACTCATTGGTAAAAGCCATAGCACTAGAAGTTAAGCCTCTGCAAGACAGGCTATTAGTCCTGGAGGAAATACTGGGCAAAAAAGCTGGCATGCTCGACGACCCCCGCGAGGGAACCTCCACACAAGAGCCTCTGACACAAGGTGAAAAGAGGAGAAAAGCAGCCCGGAAGAGGAAACACTCTTCTACTCCCCCGGGCACAGATACGGGGGAAGACAAAGTAGCCCCTGGAGACGGCTGACGCTTTCAATAGGCTTAAAAGTGCCTTTCTAACAAAAGCATGCCCAGCCTCATACCCCCTACCCCAGGGGCGAAAAATATAGGGGATGCCACATCATCCACAGAACAATCGGACCAGGAGCAAGAACATGAGGCGGATGATCAGAGCATAAGCAAAGAGCGTAATCTCACAAAAGAAGATTACATGCAAGCCCAAAGCCAGCAGTGTGGAGACCCCTCGAGATGAAGAAGACATGTCAGACATGTTCGAACCGGACACCATTAGACACCCCAGATCTACGGACTGGACCCCCTCTCCCAGGGTAGCTCTGTACATGTCTTAGAAAATGAGAAAGCCCATGGAAAAAGATACTAGATTTAGACTCAGAGCAGAATGTTTCTGAGACCGAAGCTAACGGGGAAAGTAGCAGATACACCCGAGCTCGACGCAAAAATGCTAACTTTCATAACAAAGGCAGGTAAAGATGCCAGGAGAGGCATGGAAGACATGCCAAGGCAAACTGTTCGACCTGGCTGGCCCCATAGTGAAAATAATGGATTTAGCCGATAGAGCTAAAGACACCGAAGAACCGGTGTTCCCAGTCATACTAGCAGGATGGGCACAAAGAGCAGTGTGCATGCTAGGCAACGCAAACTGCGCAATATCTTCAGAGCGACGCAGATCTATGTTGCTGAAGATTGATAACAAGCTAGGAGACCGGGCGTCTTACGAGGCCGGGGAGAGCGCCCAAGGACTCCTGTTCGGAGACACATTTGTTAAAGAAACGAACAGATTTGTCGGGACATACACTGCGCTGGAAAAAGCGCAGGCCTCCATTAGGAAAGTATTCCCAGGGAGAGTTTTTGCAGGGGCCGGTCGAATTAGAGGTAGCTCGACCGGCCACTACAATCGCAGAAGATCTTAAGGCCCCAGAGCCCAGTATTGAGAGACCCGTCAGCAAGACGCCTTTTTCCCCAAAAGATGATGAAGTTCTCGGGGATGAGGATATTATCGACACCAAAACAGTAACACAGGTGAGAAAACACGCAGCAACCTATCCTCCAGTAGGGGGCAGAACGATGCATTATTGGCACAACTGGCGCGATCTATCATCAGACGCAAAGTTTGTCCAGTAATCAATCTGAAAGAGCTCAACAGCTGGTTAGTATACAAGCATTTCAAGATGGAAGGAATCCATCTGCTAGGAGACTTGCTCAGAAAGGGAGATTGGCTCGCACGCCTAGATCTGAAAGATGCAGATCTCACAGTACCGATAGCACCCCAATGCCGTCCCTTCTTAAGGTTCATTTGGAGAGACAAACTATGGCAGTTCAGAAGCCTACCGTTCGGTCTAGTGTCAGCACTATGGCATTCACCAAGCTCATGAGGCCGGTAGCGACAGCACTCCGAGAGCAAGAGTTTCGGATGAGTGTCTACTTAGACGATATCCTATTTATGGCCGAAGACAGAGACCGTTTACAGAAGCAAGTTCAATGGGCAATAGAACCAATATCCAGTCTGGGTTTTCTAGTGAACAGAGACAAATCAGAGCTCACGGCAACCAAGCGACTAGAGTTCTTGGGTTTCACTATAGATACGAAGAAAGCTACCTTAGAATTGCCAGTCCCAAAGATGAGATCGATCAAGAAAGATCTGAGAGCAGCACTCAGGAAACCGCTGATCTCTTCAGTATCTAGCCAGGATAGTAGGTCTTTTGGCAGAGTCCATTCAAGCGATATTTTCCGGCCCATTAAATCATCATGCTATTCAGAGACTGAAGATCAAATACCTAAGAAAAGGCTGGAGGTATCAATCGACTAGTTCCCCTAGACGAGGAAAGCAGATCAGAGTTAACTTGGTGGCTCCACAATATGAAAGCCTGGAACGGCCGTGCCATTTTCGGAGATGTTCCAGAATTAGTTACAGAGGCAGATGCCAGCAGGTCAGGATGTGGGGCTCGATGCGGAGAGACAGAAACAGGGGGAAGTGGTCGCAAGAAGAATTAGAGCTACTTATCAATTGCCTAGAGCTTCTAGCAGGGTCATTCGCAGTAAAGGTGTTACCAAAGACAAGGCACGCTGCAGCATTCTCCTAAGGATGGACAATATATCTGCAGTAAGGTATATAAACAAGTTAGGAGGCACCAGATCCAAGATGTTAGTGGAATTAGCAAAGGATTTCTGGCACGACTGCCTACAGAGGAGAATAACAGTCAAAGAAGAGTTTCTTCCAGGGGCCCTGAACTCAGTGGCGGACTGGAACTCCCGACATCTAGTACATTACAGCAGCTGGAAGCTAGACAGGACGATCTTCGAGAAACTAGAGAGGAAATGGGGCTCCTTACACATAGGGCCTCATTACGAGGTTGGAGGTAGCCATGGCGCTATTAGCGCCATGGCTGCCTCCAAAATCCTTCCGACTCCGGCCTGGTGAATGGAGCAATTTCCAGTCCATTCCGCGGTCGGAGGGACCGGTAATTCCCCATCCACCAGGGCCATTCCCCATTCCCATTTGAGCCCCTATAGGGCTCAATGGGAAGGGGGGAAGGCGGCAATAACGGTACCGCAAATTGTGGTACCATTATTGACCCCGGTATCCCTTTGCGGGTCCCGTCCTTAACGCCTGCAAAAACCAGGCGTTAAGGAAGGACCCGCAAAGGGAACTCGTAGTAGAGCGGTAAGGGATTACCGGTGCCGGTAATCCCTTACCGCCCACCTCCTAATGAGGCCCATAGACCTGTTCGCCTTGAGGTTGAACACGCAGCTGACGAATTACTTAAGCTGGAAACTGGACCAGAGGCCCAGGGAACAGATGCATTCCTGCATCATTGGGGGTTGCAGAGGCATTATGCTTCCCCCCACCCCCATTGCGATGCTGGCGAGGGTACTAGCAAAGCTGCGCAGAGACAGGGCACAGATAGTGATAGTGACGCCAGAGTGGAAGTCGCAAGCCTGATGGAACTTTCTACGGATTTTCCACAGAAGATTGCATACAGACAAGACATGCTGACCAATCCAGCAGGAGCCCCACACCCTCTGATAGAGGATCAGACCTTAACTCTGATAGTGTGCAAGATTTCAAGCATAGATGGCGCTTGCCAGGCCTTTCAGAGGAAGCTGCAAGACTTATCAATCTATTGTGTGCCCCATCAACGATCAGGAGCTATAATTCTGCGTGGCAAGCCTGGGACCTATGGTGCAGGGGGAGGAGTATATCTCCCATTTCAGCACCTGTAGTTCAAGTAGTAAACTTTCTAGCTAGCCTCCCTTCCACAGGGAGAGCTTTCAGGACAGTAGGAGTATATAGATCAGCGATCTCCGCAGGGCACGAGCTAGTGGACGGAGCACCAGTGGGAGAACACCCCGCCGTGTCAAGACTGCTAAAAGGTGTAAAGATGTGCAAACCCCATACGCCTAGGAACTCCTTGCTGTGGGATGTCCACAAGATCCTACATCTGTTTGAGCAGTGGCCGAGAAATGGCTTACTGTCAGATAAACAACTCTCAGGCAAATTGGCTACACTTCTCTGCCTCGTGTCTTGTAGAAGAGTTTCGGATGTTAAAGCCCTAGAGATAAATAGAAAGATGTACTATCCGGAAGGGATATCATTTAGCATAGCGCAGCGTGCAAAGATTAATTCTAGAGTGATGTGATATATCCATACTTTCCAAACAACGAGAAGTGATGTGTGGCACAATGTATAAAGTGTTATGAGACATCTACAACAGCGGTTAGACCGGTGGGAGTTAGTCAGTTGCTTATAGCGTGCATAAAACCATACAAAGCAGTTACTTCAGGTACCATTGCTAGATGGGTGAAAGAAGTGATGGAATTAGCAGGTATAGACACAACAGGATTTGGAGCGCACTCTACCAGGGGTAGGGGTAGAAAGCTTTTGCAGTCGGAGTTCCGCTGCAGGAGATCATGAAGGCAGCAGACTGGTCAAGCGATTCAGTATTTAGGACATTTTACTTCAAACCAGTCTCCAATATAGCAGCTGCAGTTGTGGAAAGCTTTGAACAAGCATAATGCTCGCCTCCGGTCTCGTCATAGAATAAAGATTGCCCAAGCGACTAGCAAAGGAAGTCTTGATTCTATTAAAGACATGGAGGCGAGCATTATCCCGCCCAGCGGGAATACAACTATAAGGGTCATGATATGAACTGTACTAAAACTCCCAGCAATTTATAAAGATGCTTGATTATGACAAGTAAAGATTCGTATTTCCCTCCCTAACGTTCACATTTCTCTTTCTGCATAGGAGAAGAGCAAAAGAATCATCGAGAATAGAATGTATGGAGAGGACTAATTAGAAGAGCAGCAGAACAGCGAAAATAGAATATTGAGGAGATCCTTCAGAGAATAGAAAGAGGAAGGACTCAGTTGGATTATGCGAGAGTTCAGTTTGGATTTCAGACATTTGTTAAGTTAAAGAGTGAGCTGAAAAAGAAGAGTAAGGGACCCAGAGAGACAGTGATTTATAGGAGAGGGGGTTGCCTGATTGGACAGTGAAAGAGAGGCTATTGGACTACCATGCAACAGAGCCTCATGGGGGAAGTAGTTTAGCCAAGTTATGGATATGATGTTTTTCTTTTTTCTGTGATTTTTACAAGTTTATAAAAAAAATAAAAAAATATTGAAATAAAAAAAGATGAGGTTTAAAAAGCTGTGGATAGCAGTAATTAAAGAAGTTGAAGCATAATGCTCGCATCCGTGTCTTTAATAGAATCAAGACTTCCTGCGCTAGTCGCTTGGGCAATCTTTATTCTCAGCTCAGCCGTTCCTCAGTCCCTCGCCCGTCCTGCGCTTCCCTCTCGCCACCGGCCCCGGGCCGTTTTTCCTGTATTTTTCTCTGTTTCTGTCCTCCGCTGGCTTTCCTTCCACCACGTTAGGGGTAGCTGATTCTGTGCCCGCAGAGGAGATTATGCAGATCACTTTCCTGCTTGGGGGGGTTAGGAGAGCGTTTTTTCACGGTGCTCGCCCTTTGGTGGCCATCTTGGAATCAAAACTACCAGTTTTAATGGCTGGCGGGGCAATTTTTCTAACCCTACGTGCAAAAAATGATATCCATAGCTGCAGCTGACTGTTATAGTACAGGTACACTGGCTCTTCCCAAATTTATGAATGGAAATGCGTTAATGAGAAAGTGGGCCGAACCATGCCTTTTTAATTATTTTGAAACACTGTAGATGGGTCGTTATTATCCATTCTCTGGGAAAGTGTAAGCGGGTAACCCAAATATGCTTTATGATTGGTGAATTAAAAAGTGAAATGGTACATTGCGTTTGTTGCTTCAGTCCAATATTTCTAGAATAAAGCAGTGCTCGAACCACATCCTGCTGCAAACAAACACTGAGTCCCGCCACTAACCGGGACCGGTCCAGAACCAAAGCAAAATACCCTCCTTGGCTTGGGCTTGCTAACTATATAAGTACTTATCTGCTGCTTGAGCAGTGAAAAAAGGGGACTGTAGAAGGAAGTTCCAAGTATTAAGCACTGACAAGTGGATAGTGATTGGACATTGGAATCATGTGATTTTGTGGTTCCCTTGCCACAGCATTGTTGCACCTCACCTCTCTGCCCTCCACCCCATCCCCTTGCACACTAAACTCATGCTTCCCCCCTCCCTCAGCGCAGCACGAGCTGCCCTGGCCAACACAGCCTAGTCAGCCAACCCTCCTACCCTCTCCCACACTCCAGGGACCCTCAAGCGCTGCACTAGTCGCATAGGCCCTGCTCATCGCAGACCAACACATTCCTCTCCCCATTTTCTCCCTAGAGCCCCCCGCCGGTAACCTCTTCCTATTGTTCCCAGCTTTCCCCTCCCAAATCTAACCCTGTCCTAGCCCTTTTACTTCCCCCTCCCAAACCGCCATCCCTGACCAGCATCGATCCCAAACTCCCACCCTCTGAACATCACACCTTTCCCTCCCACTTCCTCGATCCCCTGACAACCCTGCCTAACCCCACCACACTCCAGAACTCTCTCGTTATCTTGCATACTCATTAACGCCCGATTGGTCTAAAGAAATAAGCATATCTTTGACCACCTATCCACTGAAATCCCAGACATCCTATTCATCAAACCTGGTTCACCAATGACTTAAATCCCATTGTGTATGAGGCTTTTCCACCAGGCTACTCCCTGCTCGTACATAACAGGCCCAGCAGAGCGGGAGGTCTAGCCATCCTCCACAAGCAACACCTCTCAGTAACATCGTCAGAGAACCTTCTGTGCAGCACTAAATGTGAGTTACTTTTTGTAAAGTTCCACCTCAGGCCATCCCTCTCCCACAGCTTCCTTCTCCAATATAGGCCACCTGGCTACGACCACAACGTCTCTGACTACCTCTGTGACTCCCTCTCAACCATGCTGATCCAGCACCCTTCGCTCACTTTGCTAGGAGACTAACATTTGGTTTGATGTTTCTGCCAACCCTATGACCCGCTCCCTCACCGACAATCTGCAAGTTCTCGGCCTAACACAACCGATATGCCTTCCTACTCACATTGCAGGGCACACCCTCGACACACTATCTTGAACATCAGAACTAGTCTCTCCACTCCTGCTTCGTCCTCTCATCTGGACTGATCACGACTCTTTTCGCTTTGGCATCACTACTCCACCCCACTGCTTCCAGCAAACATCCCCTCATCCACTCCCACCATCCTCCCTTTCTGGAATAAAACGATCATCAACCCAAAACCTGGCCAATTCACACTTCCTGGTCTCTCTCGTAGGGAAAGACACCCCTCAATTGACCTCTTCGACCAATGGCTCTCCAAAGCTTTGACCCTCCTCACACCGACCCGTCACGCCTCTGAACGATCAAGCCCACAACCCAAGTGGTACACCCCTTCCCTCAAACCTCTCAAAACCCTTAAGCATCGCCTTGAGCGAACTTGGAGAACCAACCCTACTCCACAAAACAAAATAGCCTTCGCATGACTGAACAGGTCATACCTGTATGAAATAAAGAAAACCAAAAACACTATGGAAACAGAATCACTGTTAGGGCACTTTATCTGAAGTCCAACTAAGGGCTTAGTAAAATCATTCCACTGAGACAGTACAAGACTCCACTCTTAGTATAGGGCTGTACCACCAGAGTTAATGGTAGCATAGACAGAGCAGCCATGCTTATTTTAGGAGGCAAGAGTTTCCTCGTGGCTGGACTCGGCTCTGTGGATTTGACACCTTTTCAGGAGCACAGAAGAAGACAGAATATTGCCAATCGGATTCTTGCCATTTGCCAGGTCCAGCACTCTGGTGAAGGGTCTTTTCAGACCTGAATTGTGCCTCTGGAGATCCAGCAGGATGCCCACGAAGTTTCTGCGAGATTCGGAATTCGGAAGACTGTGCACCGCACAATGGCTCGAGATCCTAGGGTATTGCAGCCCTGCAAGGTCGCAGTACGGCGTGGGATGGCTCGATTGGAAGGAAGGGCTACAGCAGGCTCCAGTTACAGAGCAGGCTCTCCGGTCGCTGGAAACTGTCTCAGACGTGAATTCATCATCTTCCTCTTCGGTTTTGGTTCCAGTGGTCGACTTACCTCTTTAGCTTCCAGGATCAGACTTTTATGCAGGAGACCAGCCAATTAAACAGCCATGCAACATTAAAACTTGGGAGTTGGCAGTCTTTCAAGACAGCCAGCTTTCCAGTTTGAACTTGATTCACACAGTCAGGCTGGAAGACAAAGGGCTGCAGAGTTTTGGACTCCTCCCTCGCTTCCTGCTTTCACAGACACTATGGAGCCTGGGCGGGGAATCCACAGGATTCCTGGCTAGATAAAAATCACACAAAGGAATTTCCCACCCAGGATGTCAGGAGAAGGAACAAGAAAGGACAAGAAATGCTGAAATGGCGCACAAAAGAAGACAGGTGACATTTTGGTAAAATGTGCACCCATGGGTGCCTTTATCAGGGCTTTGCAAACAGCCCGCGGTAAAGGTGCACCGCATTAATAAAAAGGTTCACTGCCACCAGCCATTAAAGGTAAGTTTGTCCTTGTAACATAAATGTTACTTTTGAAATGAGAAAGGGGATACTCAGTATGCTGGTCTCACCTAATAAAATTTAAAAGGGATCGAAAGATCCTTTTCTACCCTTGGGAATTGTAGTTCACACAAGGTTAGCCAGAGCAAGTTAAATAGGGGAGACCCTAGGGCAACCCAGCAACAATAGGAACTTATTGCCAAAAAGTTGTCAAAGAGGATAACTTTTAAAAGACACTATGGAGTCTTAAAAATGACACCCATAAAAAGAGTAACAGACTGTGTGTGGAAAGAGTCCCACTCACTGAGGTATAGGGAAAAATAATCTACCAGTTCAGCAAAACGTTATGGGGTTGTCAAGTCAGGAAGATTATCATTGATATGAAAATCTTTCCCAACAATCTCCAACTCCAACAATCCATGCAGGGAATTCCACAAAATACTAGGCGCACTCAAGTCCCCTAGCTGTCTAACCCCTGTTCCTCTAACAGGCAAGCGTTCTGTGATTAACTATTCAACCACTTTCATAACATGGCGCTTGATAGCCATTGCACCATCACTGCAAACCATCGCTTACTCTTGCTACTGCCCTCTCTCAACCAAAACCCTTTCCTCGCCCTCCCATCTATCCTTCCCTTCGTTCACACCTATCGGCCAGGCCGGTTTCCACAACCTACTGGCACTTTGCTGACCCTCAGGCTTCCCAGGAGACCCTTGACCACCCTCTCTTCTGAAAAAAAGATCCTTACCACCACCTGTGCAGGCAGCCACGCCCGTGCCATCATCAATAACTCCTCCCTCTCATCTGGCATCTTCCCATCTCCACATCGAGTTACCGCCCAATCTCCAACACCCGGTTAATTGCTAAACTAATAGACTGCGCTGCATACAAGCAACTTGGCCTGTTCACAGAAGTGAATAGCTCCTCAACCCAGCCCAATCGGGCTTCTGGACCCCTCTGTGGAACGGAACCCTCCCTGGCCTCTACCTGAGACAACCTAAAAAGAACTGCTGACTCAGAAGGATGCGCTGCACCCATCCTCCTCGATCTCTCCGTGGCCTATGATACCATTGACCACACAATACTCAGGGACAGGCTCCTCACCCTAGGCATCAAAAAGTATGCCCTCAATTGGATCGCCTTATTTATTTCTAATACCTTGCAAATAAGTCTTCTCCTACTTTTCCCCTCTGCCCCTCGACCAGTCACAAAAGGGGTCCCACAAGGAGCCTCCCCGTCACCCCTCCTCTTCAACATCTACCCTAAGCCTACTTCCGGCTCCCATCTTCTCTCACAACCTTACCTGCTACAATTACGCAGGCGACACTCAGATCATTTGCAAAATCCCCAAGACTCCAGCCTCCCCCTTTCCCGAGCTCACACCTTGGCTCTCGGCTATCGACCTATGGATGCAAGCCAATGACCTTATCCACAACCCGGGCAAATCAGAAATCCTTATATGTGGCAAATCCGCTCCCATTCCCAACTTATCCCATGGCCACAGTCCTTGGGAACCCCAGCTGCAGCATCCACTATGGTTAAAAATTGTGGATGCACCATGGATGCGGACCAATCTCTATCCAAACACATCAACTCTGTAGCCAGAACTTGCCACTTCCACCGACGCATCCTAAAACACATCTTTCCCCATCTATGGTATCCTTAAAGAGTCTCTGCAATACTGGCCATCATCATCTCCTGACTAGACTACACCAACTCCCTTATGTTGGCAGCCAGACAGCTCCATGCCCTCTTGCCAAGAGAACCTATCAGCCCCATCCTCAGGTTACTACACTGGCTCCCTATCAGTCTTTGAGCGACCTTCAAAGCCATGTGCATCACAACCCTCCGTAATACAGGCCCGAGTTCTGACAGGAAAAGATCAATCACTACAAACCTCCCAGAAACCTCTGATCGGGCTCGTCTCTCCTCATTATGCCCCCCCTACCACTCCACTAGAGTTGGCGGCTCTGCCTTTTCTATCCTAGCTCCCACCATCTGGAATACCATTCCACTGCACATCTGCTGCACCGAAAACTAACTTTCCTTCAAAAAAGTCCCTGGCTATTTGCCAGAATATCCTGAAACCCATTCCTAACCTTCCAACTTTCCAATCCGACCATACAAACATTTACTTCCAGTCAGAGCCGGCCGTTATCGCGGCGGCCGCGACCACACAGCACCAAGAAGCGCTGGACGTTATCGCGGTGGGCCGGACCTCACACACTACCAAGCACCAACCGCGACATTGGTTTCTATCAAGCAGCACAAGCTGAACATAAGCCATCACGTTTTCACACCTTGAAATACCACAAGAATGATTAGTCACTGCACCGGTCAGGCACAAGGAAAACAAGCAAATCGCTATCAAGTTTTGAGATAGAACTACAGCCATGCCGTGCTTGGATACATTGTGATGTTTGACAAGGCAGTATCCTGGGATGAATTTCCAGGGCCATGTCGTGGCGCCAGACGGGCAGGTGGGGATTTCTCATGCATTACTCCAGAAAGCTATTTGGAATTTGCCCTGAATCGCACTGGAGGTACGTGAGGGGAGGCCGGGTATTGTGCTTGAATTAACTATCGGTTTGGCCTCTCATGGAAAAGGAAACAATTGTGAAGGTTCAATGTGTGCACACAATCTGTGAAGATTTCGTCATGCTCTCCACCTGGAGGAGCTGGAAAGTATAGCCTGTGCTCTACTAGTGGCATTTTGTGAACCATAGCTTATCACTAAGCATTTGTCATAGCCCCAAGAGTCGACAGAGGAGGACACTACCTGATCGGGTGCACATACAACAAATCTCCATCCGAGTCTCTAGGTACGCATAAATGCACCACTCTGGTGGACATTGGCCGCAGGCACGGCTATCCAAAAACAGAATACAGCAAAGACTACGATAAATTTGTTCTCGCTCGTTACATAATTGGAAAAAGGTGAGGTCCCGGATACCTTGCGCTTGTTGGTTGAAAGGATGGATATCAACACAGCAGTTAATTTGAAAACACAAGTGGTTTTACTCGAGTAGTTGAGACATATAGTCTTAGTGAGTCAACCGACACGCGTTTCAACCTTTAGGGTCCTTTTCAAGGCTGCCATTGTACATACGTGTGTTTTAGTGGCAAGTGAAGATTTAGTGACATAAGGGCACAGCATGATGGGAAGGCCCCATTTGTTATACATTGGAGTATGTCAGTCATACATTGTTAGCCAGATAATGTAGAAGAACTAGTTACTCTTACCTTGTAACGTTCTTTCGATGGGATGTTCCTCCGACGTATTCCTTATCTTAGATATAAATCCTTCAGCTTTGCTGGCCTCGGAAAATTTTTTCGCCAGAGGGCGCTGCGCGTCGATGATCGCCGAGTCGATGACCCTCGACGGCCTCCGTGCCGACGTCGACGTCATCCTGCCTATAAAGGCCGCGCGCAGCGTCCGTTGCTCAGTTCCGTTTTGTAGTCCCCAGTAATGTTTTTGGATTAGACTAATCACCTTGAAGGAGCATAGGCTGCAAACCCACAGGAAGTCATACTGCGGGGATGGATGGGAGGGTCGATAAGGAATACGTCGGAGGAACATCCCATCGAAAGAACGTTACAAGGTAAGAGTAACTAGTTCTTCGAAGGGATTGTGTCCTCCGACGTATTCCTTATCTTAGATAGACTCCCATAGCAGTGGTATTGTGACTGGAGGCGGGAGTAATAAAAGTTATGTTACCCTTCCAGAATGGACAGAGTGTAACACAGCCTTGCCGAATCTAGTTTCTTGACTAGAGGAGGAATCCAGGCTATAGAATTTGGTAAATGTATGTGCTGACGACCATGTGGCAGCCGCACATATATCTCGAATTGGCACCCCTCTTTGAAGGGCTGAGGATGTTGCGATACCCCTGGTAGAATGAGCCCTTAGATTTTGAGGAGGCTCCTTTCCTGCCAATTTGTAGCATTCCAGAATGGCTAAAATAATCCATCTGGAGATGGTTTGTTTTGTTATTGGAAGGCCCAACTTATGTCCTGCATAACCTACAAAGAGTTGGTCTGCTTGTCTGATCTTAGCCAATCTGCTGATATAGAAGCTCAAGGCTCGCTTAGGGTCCAGCCTGTGCAGTCTCTCTTCCTCCTTCCCCGGATGAGGAGGAGGGTAGAAAGAAGGTAATATAATCTTCTGAGTGATGTGAAACTCCGAGACTACCTTCGGGAGGAAGTTAGGCTTCACCTGAAGAACAACTTTGTCCTTGTAAAAGATTGTATGTGGAGGTTTACACGATAAGGCTTGCAACTCGCTAACCCTTCTAGCAGATGTCAATGCTATTAGCAAAACAGTTTTGAGGGTGAGAAGCTTCAATGAACAAGAGTGTAGTGGTTCAAAAGGGGCACCCTTTAGGAAGTTTAAAATTAGGTTTAAATCCCATAAGGGAACTTGAAAAGGTTTCGGGGGATAAACATTAGTTAATCCTTTTAGGTATTGTATTACCAATGGAATTTTGAAGTATGAAGGCTCCTCTGCAGTGCGCTTAAAGATTGATAGCGCTGCGAGATAGCCCTTAATTGTGCCAACCTGTAGGCCTGAATTAGCCAGGTAAAGTAAGAATGACAACACCATAGGTGTACCACAAGAAAAGGGTTCAATATTCTTTTCTCTGCACCAGCTGCAAAATTTGTTCCAACGGCAGCGGTATAGAGTTTTAGTTGCCGGCCTTCTGGCCGAAAGCAACACCTCCATAACATCATCCGGAAGGTCCCAATCCTTGTACCTCAACCTTTCAGACACCAAGCGTGAAGGTTGAGGGTCTTGATGGCTGGATGGAGAACCTGACCTTCCTTCTGCGAGAGAAGATCCTCTCTGTATGGCAGTCGAATTGGAGGGCAGATGGACATGTCTAGAAGGTCCGGGTACCACGTTCTCCTGGCCCAATCCGGGGCAATTAGGATCATGGTCTTCCGAAACCTTCTCAACCTCCTGATCATTTGAGGAATGACAGGGACCGGAGGGAACGCGTACAGAAGTGGGAACTCCCAGTCCACTACGAACGCATCTCCTAGAGCTCCTCTCGGGGGAAATTCCCTTGAGCAAAATCTGTCGCACTTCCTGTTGATACTGGTGGCGAACAGATCCACTTGAGGGGTTCCCCAAAGGGCGAAGATCTCTTGAAGGACTTCCTGAGCTATCTCCCACTCGTGAGAGACTGTGCTCTGCCTGCTCAGAGCGTCCGCTGTCAAGTTCTTCTCTCCGGCTAGGTGAATTGCCGATAGAGAGATTCCTTCCTGAATTGCCCAAAACCAGAGCTGCATCGCCTCTCTGCACAGTGGTAGTGAGCCTACGCCTCCTCTTTTGTTGAGGTAGTGCATGGCCACTGTATTGTCCGTCATTATTAGGACGTTTCTTCCCCGTACAGACGGCAGAAAAGCCTTCAGCGCTAGTCTGATGGCTCTCAGCTCCAACAGGTTGATATGTAGTCTGGACTCCGATGGAGACCAACGACCGCTGATGGTCAAGTCGTTGGCGTGAGCTCCCCACCCCGTGAGTGAGGCATCCGTGACTACTGTTATCTCCGGCCATGGTTGCCAAAACATTTCTCCTTTCAGGATGTTCTCCCGACAGGCCCACCACTGAAGGTCTCGGGCTACTTTGACCGGGATCCGAAGGAGATCTGTCATCCTTCCTGAGAATTGTGACCACTGAGTTCTCAGTGCCCACTGGAGGGATCTCATTCTCAGGCGAGCCTCCGGCACGAGGAATATGCAGGATGCCATGAGGCCTAGCAACCTCAGAAAGTCGTAGGCTGGGAGATATTGGGCATTCTGAAATCTGATGACCATCTGCAGAATATCTCGAGCCCTCACCTCTGGTGGCAAGGCTTTTCCCAGGGAAGTGTCCAGGACTGCTCCAATGAATTGGAGTCTCTGTGATGGTATCATCTGTGACTTCTTTAAATTGAGGGAGAAGCCCAGCTTGTGAAGGAAGTGGCAAACATAATCTAGTTGTCTCTGAGCCTGTTCCGAAGATACAGCTCTGATCAACCAATCGTCTAGGTAAGGGTAGACATGAATCCCTTCCCTCCTTAGACTTGCAGCCACAACCGACATTAGCTTGGTAAAGACCCTCGGGGCGGAGGTTAGCCCCAATGGCAGAACTCGAAATTGATAATGAGAGCTGCCAATTGCGAACCTCAGGTATCTCCTGTGCCTGGGATGGATCGGCACATGGAAATAAGCGTCCTGGAGGTCTAGAGATACCAACCAGTCCTGAAGCTGGAGGGCCTGAAGGATCTGAGAGAGAGTCACCATCTTGAACTTGTCCTTTCGGAGGAATTTGTTCAATTCCCGTAAGTCTAAGATGGGTCTCAGTCCTCCGTCCTTCTTCGGTATTATGAAGTAGGGGGAGTACCAACCCTTGTTCCTTTCCGCTACAGGTACCAGTTCTATGGCACCTTTCTCTAGCAGGTCTAAAACCTCCTGCAAGAGGAGCGGATCTGGAAGCTTCAAAGGGTTGTTCCCCGGTGGATGACTCTGAGGGATATGTAGGAAGGGCAGGCAGTAACCTTGGGCTACTGTCTCCAGAGCCCAAGCATCTGACGTAATAGCCTGCCATTCCGTCAGATGGTGAGTTAACCTGCCCCCTACTGGTGTTCTGTGAGGGGAGACCTCAGAGTGGTTTTGAAGCGGCTGATGCAGTTGCCGAAGGTAAAGTGGCTCCTGCTCCTGCGGGTGCGGCTTTCTTTCCCCTACCCCGTCCACCACGGGTAAATCTTCCTTGGCCTCTTTGAGCCGGTCGTCCCCTGCCCCTTCCATATGAGGAATAGTAACGAAAGGACCGTCCTCTCCACGATGATCCCGAAGGACGAAAGGTATTCTGACGGATAGCAGCTCCCAATGACTTGGCTGCTGCCTTGGACGTTTGCAGTTTCTCCAAACTGTCATCCGCCTTCTTTCCAAAGAGGGTAGAACCGTCAAAGGGCATATTCAAAAGCCTGGTCTGCACGTCAGAGGCAAAACCAGACTTCCTCAACCACGCATGCCTGCGGATTGTGGTACTTGCCGCCATGGCCCTGCTGATACTGTCAGCAGAATCTAGGCCAGTTTGTAGGGTCTCGCACATCGCATCTTTACCATCCCTGATGATGTTTAAAAATGCGTCCCTTTCCTCTCCTTCTTGGAGGCAGTCAGCCGCTGATGAAGCGCACTCCCAAAGGGTGTGGCTGAACCTAGCGAGCGTACAGGTCGCGTTAATAGACTTTAACGCCATGCTACAGGCAGAAAAAACCTTCTTAGCCATGGCATCATATTTTTTGTCATCCCTATCCTGCGGAGCAGTGGGGTATGCAGATGTGCTGCCTGATGAGGTTGCAGCCTGTACAACCAAGCTCTCAGGAGTAGGGTGTTTTGACAAATATTCAGGGTCAGAACTAGCCACCCTGTATTTTGTTGACAGTTTTTTATTTACTGCCGGGATAATTTCTGGCGTTTCCCAGTTTGTCAAAATCCTTCTCTGTAGAGCAGAGTGAAATGGAACCACAGGATCCTCCTGTGGGCCCTTGTCCAGTATGTCAGTGAGATCATCCTGCTGAAAGGCAGGAGAAGGTGCAGACCAACCCATAAATTCTATGATTCTAGACATCAGAGCTCTATATGGAGTCTCCGCATGTTCTCCTGGGTCTGGTTTGATAAATTCTGCTTCAGGAGAAGTGTCCAAGCCACTAGCTTCCTGAAGTGCATCCTGAAGATTTTTTAATCTTCCTTCCTCAGAGGCGAAAGTCTCTGGCTCTGGTGATGTGGTCCTCTGTAAATCAATATCTTGGTCTGAATCCTCCCTTTCCTCAAAAATCGAGGTTAAAGGGGGATACATTGGTTTTTGGAATGGTATAAACCCCATTTCCAATGCAGAAGGAGCCATCATCACAGGCCTTGAAAACGTCGATGTCGTCGACACCGACGTGAAAGTACTCGAAGGCGCCGTGAAAAGCGTCGAGAAATGTGTACTAGGCCTCGAAGAACTCGAAAGGATCGGAGTCTTGCTCGAGAACGACGTCGACGTTCTCGGCGTCGAGTCGGAGGTCTTTTGTCTAACCGTTGGCTGTGGAGTAGCCGTGGTTCTTTCCTTCACCGGCGTCGATATCGGCGTCGACGTCGGCGTCGACTCGATCGACTGATGCGCCGATGAATCCTTCGACAACGGCGTCGATGGCGCCGACCTCTGTTTCGAAGGAGTTTTCGACGATGGCGTCGATGATGCTTTATCTCCCGATGGCTCGAGGCGCTTTCGGGTTGACTTTTCCGCCGGGTACTGCGACTCGCGGCGTTTAGATTTTTTGGGTTTTTTACCCGGGGTATCACCCTCAGCTGTCTTCGAGGGGGACGAGGCCGCTTTCTCGAAGACGCTTAGCATCTTTTTCCTGAATTCCTCCCACTCAGCTTGCGAGCTGCGTTTTGTGGGGCAATGAACTCTCTCAGGAGAACTCGACGAAGATGACGAAGGGGATCTCCTACGTCTCTTCTTCGAGTGTCTCGATGTCGACGAGTGGTGGGAGCCACTTCGTGATCTAGATCGAGAGTGTTTTTTATGGTGAGGAGACGAACGTCTCGACTCTACCGAAGAAGCTTTCGAGGAAGTTAAAGTTGACCTACCTCTCTCGAGCTTCCCCCTACGCTCCTTCAAGGCTTTCGCCGTCATGGAAAGGCATTCCTCACACTCCGAACTCTGGTGCGTGATTCCCAGACACCACAAACAGACCCTGTGAGGGTCCGTCAACGACATTTTCTTCCCGCAGTCTCGGCACTTTTTGAAACCGGACCGAGGGGTCGTCGGGTCGGAGGAGGATGCCATCGATATCGAGGTAAATAGTAGTTATTATATACGTTATCTTGACGAGAACTGAGCAACGGTGTTCCGAGGCACAACGAAGCGCGGAAAAACGGAACTGAGCAACGGACGCTGCGCGCGGCCTTTATAGGCAGGATGACGTCGACGTCGGCACGGAGGCCGTCGAGGGTCATCGACTCGGCGATCATCGACGCGCAGCGCCCTCTGGCGAAAAAATTTTCCGAGGCCAGCAAAGCTGAAGGATTTATATCTAAGATAAGGAATACGTCGGAGGACACAATCCCTTCGAAATCAGAGTTATAATCATCCATGTTTTAATGTTAAAAAACAAAACAGTTTTCAGAAGTGATCATGGGAGAGAAGGGAGAGAAGGGGAGAGAGGGAAGTGTGTAGGTTAGTTTCTTGGGGTTTTAAGTTGCAAGTGCCAATGTAATTGCAAACATTTTTACCTCTTGTTTTGACCTAGAAGCTGCTTATCTTGCCTAAGTGGTTCCTGGGCTCAGTGACCTCCTGGATAGGCTAAAGTATAGTTGGGTTTGCCCTCTGTAGTGTGGGCCGTTGGTTTACCTGGATAGACTGGGAGAGAATGCAATTGTCGGGTCACTTGGTTGGCGGGAGGTTCCATCCTCAGTGCCCGTGGTTCCTGGTCCTCCCTGTGCTGAGCGGTGCCAGGTGTGAAGTGATCATGAAACTAGTGTGTGATGACTCCCGTTGGGATCAGAGGTGCCTGTTATGGTTCTCTGTTACAAGGAACTAGATTTTAGGTCTGGTCGCAAGGTGTCCTGTTGCGGTTACCATTGCGTGTACTGGGGTGGTGAAGCCGTGTTGTGGTAGTGGGTCAGCAAATCCAGGAGTCCACTCAGCCCAGGAACCACATGGGCAAGATAAGCAGCTTCTAAGTAAAGGACAGAATAATAGGTCAAAACCTTTGCAATTACATTGGTACTTGCAACTTAAAACCCCAAGAGACTAACCTGCTCGCCCATGACCACTTCTGAAAACTGTTTTGTTTTTTAACCTTAAAATATGGATGATTATAATATAGGATATCTGATTTTACATTATCTGGCTAACAATGTATGGATTAACATACTCCAATGTATACCATTATGACAAATGGGGCCTTCCCATCATGCTGTGCACTTATGTCACTACATCTTCACTTGCCACAATCACCACTAAAACACATGTATGTACAATGACAGCCTTGAAAAGGACCCTAGAAGTAGAAACACGTGTCGGCTGACTCACTAAGACTATATTTCTCCATTATTCCAGTAAAACCACCTGGGTTTTTTAAATTAGCTACTGTGTTGATAACAATCCTTTCAGCGCAAGGTATCCGGGACCTCACCTTTTTCTAATCTAACCAAGAGGAGGTGTGGGCTTCACCTCCACCCACCCGTGACCATGTGGTACCAGGGACTTCATTTCACCAAAATGACAGCGGTAGCGCAAGTGACATCACAAAACCCTTGACCTCTGATGACATCACAGGAAGTGATGTAATTTGACCCCAACCCCGAAGTGACATCATGGGATGAGAAAGAACAGGACCTTTCGCCCCTTGAACAAACAGGAAGGGGCACCACATAGCATTGTTCCTAAGTACACAGCGAAAAATATGGTTACGATATCACTATAATGTGATATACATTTCATGGTATCTGGCCTTTCCATCTAATGCCATTGCATCAAATTTTTTCCATCTAAAAACGTTGCATCTAATGCATATTATTTGGGGGTAAAGGGTTAATTTTTGCTTAGGTGCATTATAAAGGGTAAAAAACGCGAGTTGGGCCCCCCCAAAAAGAAATGCATTAGATGAACAAGTTACTTTCTTACCTGGTAACGTTCTTTCGATGGGATGGTCCGACGACGTATTCCATATCTATGACATGTAATCACCACAGCTGTGCTGCTTCGGAAACTTTTGTCTGCGTCTGCGTCCTGCGTCGATGACGTTGATGCGCCGTCGTCGAGGACCTCCTCCGACGTCCGACGTCATCCGATGTGATAAGTAGGACGCACGACGCCCGTAGCCTCAGTTGTAGTTTTTTCCCCCAGAACGTGTGACATTAGTCAACTGCCAGTCAGACACAAAGCCTTTCGGAACGTAAGCTGCAATCGCAAAAGAAATTCTGCAGCGGGGAAGGCAGGGCGGGAGCGATATGGAATACGTCGTCGGACCATCCCATCGAAAGAACGTTACCAGGTAAGAAAGTAACTTATTCTTCAAGGGGATTGGGTCCTCCGACGTATTCCATATCTATGACAGACTCCCAAAGCAGTACCAGAGCAAGGAGGAGGGAAAGAATTTAGAATCAAAATTTAGAATAGCCAATCAAATAGCAGAGCAAAGGACCGCCTTGCCAAAGGCCAGATCCTGTCCTCGGACAGAATCGAGGGAATAGTGACGTACAAATGTATGTACTGAAGCCCAGGTGGCTGCATCACAGATGTTGCGAATAGGAACACCCCTCTGCAGGGCAGTTGATGCAGCCATACCCCTGGTAGAATGGGCCCGCAAGCCAGCCGGTGGGTCCTTACCCACCAAGCGGTAACACTCCGAGATGGCCAAAATAATCCAGCAAGACAAAGTCTGTTTCGTCACAGCTTGCCCCAAACGCTTTCCAGCGTAACCAATAAAGAGTTGATCGTCCACTCTGACCCGGGACATGCGTGAAACATAAAAGCTTAAAGCTCTCCTAGGATCAAGCCTATGGAGCCTCTCCTCTTCCTTACAAGGATGCGGAGGAGGAAGAACAACCTTCTGGGCCAAATGAAATTCCGTCACAACCTTCGGAAGAAAAGAAGGACGAACTCTAAGGACAACCCTGTCCTTGTGAAATACAGTGAAGGGTGGCTTAACTGAAAGTGCCTGTAACTCACTCACTCTGCGAGCGGAAGTAACCGCAACTAAAAACACAGTTTTCAGAGTTAACAGCCTCAAAGGGCAAGAATGTAAAGGCTCAAACGGAGCACCCATAAGAAACTTAAGAACAAGGTTTAAATCCCAACCGGGCACCAGGAAAGGTGACGGAGGGAACACATTAGTGAGCCCTTTCAGAAACTGTGAAATTAAAGGGATTTTAAAGTAAGAACACTCTTCAGACGAGCGCTTAAAGATGGACAGCGCCGCAAGGTAACCTTTAATGGTACCCACTTGCAAGCCCCTGTGGGCCAAAGAAAGTAAAAAGGACAGAACCATGGGGATGTCACATGCAAAAGGATCCACATTCTGAACTCTGCACCAGTCGCAGAACTTACGCCAACGGCAACGGTACAGAGACTTTGTTGCTGGCCTTCGGGCCGAAAGCAACACCTCCATCACGTCTTCAGGGAGGTTCCAATCCTTATACCTCAACCTTTCAGAAGCCAAGCGTGAAGTTTGAGGGATCTGACCTCTGGATGGAGAACCTGACCCCCCTCCCATGAGAGCAGATCGTCTCGGTAGGGAAGACGACGTGGAGGGCAGATGGACAAGTCGAGAAGGTCCGGGTACCACGTCTTCCGAGCCCACGCCGGAGCAATGAGGATCATCCGGGAACCGAACTTCCGTAACCTCCGCAGCACTTGCGGGATGACGGGCGCTGGAGGAAACGCATACAGCAGCGGGAATGACCACTCCACCACGAACGCGTCTCCTAAGGCTCCTTTTGGAGGAAATTCCCGCAAGCAAAACCTTTCGCACTTCCGGTTGACACTGGAGGCGAAGAGATCCACTTGAGGGGTCCCCCAAAGGGCAAAGATATCCAGGAGAATCTCCTGAGCCAACTCCCACTCGTGAGAGATCGCGCTCTGCCTGCTCAGAGCGTCCACTGTCACGTTTTCGTCTCCGGCCAGATGAACTGCCGAGATCGAAACTTCCTGCTGGATGGCCCAGAACTCGAGCTGCATCGCCTCCCTGCACAGAGGAAGTGACCCTGCCCCCCCTTTTTGTTGAGGTAGTGCATGGCCACTGTGTTGTCCGTCAGGATCAGGACACTCTTTCCTCGCACAGTCGGCAGAAAAGCCTTCAGGGCTAGCCTGACGGCCCTCAGCTCCAACAGATTGATATGGAGTCTGGACTCCGACAGAGACCAACGACCGCTGACTGTCAGCCCGTTGGCATGAGCTCCCCATCCCGTGAGGGATGCATCCGTCACAATCGTCACCACCGGCCAGGGAAGCCAAAATGGAGCCCCCTTCATCAAGTTGCCATCGACGGCCCACCACAGAAGGTCCCGGGCGACCGAGGGCGGCACTTGAACCGGGTCCGACATCCTGCCGGAGGACTGCGACCATTGCATCTTGAGTGCCCACTGCAAAGATCTCATCCGCAGGCGAGCCTCTGGCACCAGAAGAATGCAGGATGCCATGAGGCCGAGCAACCTCAAGAACTCGAACGCTGGGAGCGTCTGGGCATGCTGAAACTTGTGCATCATCTGCTGAATGTGAAGAGCCCTCACCTGGGGAGGAAAACACTGCCCCAGGGACGTGTCGAGCACTGCTCCGATGTACTGGAGCCGCTGTGTTGGCGTCAAATGGGACTTCTTTAAATTGAGGGAGAAGCCCAGCCTGTGAAGGGAGTGGCAGGTGACGGACAGATGATCCAGGACTTGCTCGGGAGAGTTCCCCCTGATCAACCAATCGTCCAGGTAGGGGTAGACGTGAATCCCCCCCTTGCCTGAGATGCGCTGCCACCACCACCATGAGCTTGGTGAAAACCCTCGGGCGGAGGTCAATCCGAACGGCAGGACCTGAAACTGAAAGTGCGAGTCGCCAACTGCGAACCTCAGGTACTTCTTGTGCTTGGGATGGATCGGCACATGGAAGTAATCATCCTTGAGTTCGAGTGACACCAACCAGCCCTGAAGCTGAAGGGCCTGGAGGACTTGAGAGAGAGTAACCATCTTGAACTTGTCCTTCCTGAGGAGTTTGTTCAAACCGCGCAAGTCCATGATGGGTCTCAATCCCCCGTCTTTCTTCAAAATCAAAAAATAAGGGGAATACCATCCCTTGTTCCTCTCCACTACAGGCACCAGTTCTATGGTGCCTTTCTCCAGCAGGGCTTGAATTTCCTGCGCAAGGAGCGGATCAGGACTCTGCAAAGAGAGGTTCCCCGGTGGATTGTCGCGAGGCCTGTGCCGAAAGGGAAGACAGTAGTCGTGGGTTATGATCTCCAGAACCCACACATCTGAAGTAATGGCTTGCCACTCTACAAGATGCTGCGCCAGCCTTCCCCCAACCGGCGAACGATGGGACATGGCCTCATGACTGAGTGGGAGTGGCTGCGCGTTACCTGAGGGCAAAGAGGCAACTGCCCGAGCGGCCTTGGCACCACGGGTACCCTGTGGTCCACCTCTGGTACCCCTGCGTTGGCCTCTTTGACTGCCAGCTCCTCTCGCTTTACTGAAGGACGAGTAATAGCGAAAGGAACCACCCCTCCACTGCTGTCCCCTAGGACGAAAAGGCGGAGGTTGGCGAACTGCAGCGCCCAACGACTTCACTGCAGCTTTTGAGGTCTGCAACCTCTCAAGGCTCTCGTCAGCCTTGCTGCCAAAAAGGTGTTCACGGTCAAAGGGCATGTTGAGGAGCCGGGACTGCACATCAGGAGCAAACACCGGCTTCCGCAACCACGCAAACCTGCGTATCGCGGTGCTCGCCGCCATGGACCTACTGACGCATTCAGCTAAATCCAAACCCGACTGAACGGACTCACACATGGCATCCTTACCATCCTGGACCATACCAAGGAAACCATCCCGTTCATCCCCTTCGGGAATATGTTCATCCGCTAACGCAACACAGTTCCACAGAGTGTGTGTGAAACGAGACAAGGCACAAATGGAGTTGGCCGCCTGAAGCACCATACCACCAGAAGAAAACACTTTCTTCGCCCAGCCATCAAAACGTTTGTCGTCCCTATCAGGAGGGATGGTAGGGTACGACGCCTGCTTTGCCGGGGCCGTGGCCGCCTGCACCACCAAACTCTCCGGAGTGGGGTGCCTGGTCAAGTAGCAGGGGTCGCTACTGGCTTTTCGCGACAAGGACCTGCCCACCGCCGGGAGACTCTCCGGAGCAGTCCAAGCCGCTGCCACCCTTCTCTGTAAAGCCATATGGAACGGCAGTACCGGGTCAGTTGGGGGACCAACATCAAGGATGTCCGTTAGATCATCCTGCACAAACTCCCCTGGGGGAGCAGACCATCCCAAGTACTCAGAAACCCTAGCCATAAGGCGCCGGTACGAGGAATCGGCATGAGAGCCAGGCTCAGGCCTACAAAACTCCACCTCCGGAGAGGTGTCCAGTGCACTGGCATCATGCAGAGACTGCCTCAAATCGTCAAACTGACTATGGCCCGAGACAATTTCATCTGGAACCTGACTAGGAACCAGGCCATCAGAATCCTCATCCGCCTCTGAAATATATTCCAGGTGGCGAAAAGAAGGCACCCGAGAGTGCTTGCTCTTAACCAGAGCCTTCCTAGGGGGTTCCCCCGTGCCACAGGGTACCTCCGACACAAAAGGCGTCGATGGTGTCGAGCGAATCGGCGCCGGCGTTGAGAGAACAGGCATCGGCGCCGAGAGGATTGGCGTCGACGTCGAGTAAATCGGCGTCGACGTCAGATGCAGCGCCGCCAGCATCGGCGGCGTCGACACAGCCCTCGAAGCTGGAGCCCTGAGCGTGTCCTTCGACGACCTGAGCGTCGACGACTTCCTCAGAGCCGGAGCCTCGAGAAAGCCTGTCGACGCCCTCGACGCCTCAGACGTCG